>NC_139668.1:0-1200000 GCF_951799395.1 Argentina silus
AAAATCATTTGCCATGACAGGAATCGAACCCGGGACGCCCTGCGTGACAAGGCAGATTCCTATCCGCTAGACCATTTGGGAAGACTTGATATGTACACCCTAAGATATCTAAGTGTCATTTCGATGAGGTCTGTAGCAGAGGCCATAGAGCACAGCAAACAAATAATCATGTGTTTAAATATCCTTGTCGTTTTGAAAAATTACCATTGTCACCTGCACAGGAATGCCATGCGGCCAACATTGAAGAAATGTGCTTCTCAAATCTGTCATTAACACTGTTTTCCACACGCTTTTTTCATTGCATTGCCATATAATCAATTGGTCATTGATGCATCACGAATAACGACAATGCGTCGAAAATTAAAGAAATGTAAACATGAATTATGTTATTACTGTCTAAGCATCGCAAAGCTGTATGCGTAAAGGCGTCTGACGTCACAGTGGCTTGCCTGAAACAAAGGAATTAGAGAAACATGTGCTTACAGGGGCGTCGAACCGCCTTCTCCCGCTGATGGAGCAAAGTTGCTACAGTGACAAAGACAAGCTCCACGCTCATGGGCAATTTATATGAGGCAACTGTGCTGCGAGTATCTAAGTAGTCGTCGTGCATGGATAAAATGCAATGTTTCAAACAGATCTGATGAATTCACCTACTTTGAAAAAGTGTGCGTTAGGGAGTTCTTTTGACACAAAGCGAAAATCTACAGTCAAGCGTCAATCAGCAGACAGCCGTGTGTTCTTTAGTCATGAGCCTGTTGTCAAAACGGCAGAAAGAAATGTTCACAAACGAAATATTGTTTCTACACTTAAAATGAACAAAGAAAAAATGAGCAAGCCTGATATAAGTCATGTTCATGACGATGCAAATGTAACGAGATTTCGAACTGTTCTGTTGCACACGTTGGGACTCATTTTATTTTTCTACAAAAAATATTTGCCATGACGGGAATCGAACCCGGGCCGCCCTGCGTTACAAGGTAGATGCCTATCCGCTAGACCATTTGGGAAACCTTGATATGTACACCCTAAGATATCTAAGTGTCATTTCGATGAGGTCTGTATCAGAGGCCATAGAGCACAGCAAACAAATAATCATGTGTTTAAATATCCTTGTCGTTTTGAAAAATTACCATTGTCACCTGCACAGGAATGCCATGCGGCCAACATTGAAGAAATGTGCTTCTCAAATCTGTCATTAACACTGTTTTCCACACGCTTTTTTCATTGCATTGCCATATAATCAATTGGTCATTGATGCGTCACGAATAACGACAATGCGTCGAAAATTAAAGAAATGTAAACATGAATTATGTTATTACTGTCTAAGCATCGCAAAGCTGTATGCGTAAAGGCGTCTGACGTCACAGTGGCTTGCCTGAAACAAAGGAATTAGAGAAACATGTGCTTACAGGGGCGTCGAACCGCCTTCTCCCGCTGATAGAGCAAAGTTGCTACAGTGACAAAGACAAGCTCCACGCTCATGGGCAATTTATATGAGGCAACTGTGCTGCGAGTATCTAAGTAGTCGTCGTGCATGGATAAAATGCAATGTTTCAAACAGATCTGATGAATTCACCTACTTTGAAAAAGTGTGCGTTAGGGAGTTCTTTTGACACAAAGCGAAAATCTACAGTCAAGCGTCAATCAGCAGACAGCCGTGTGTTCTTTAGTCATGAGCCTGTTGTCAAAACGGCAGAAAAAAATGTTCACAAACGAAATATTGTTTCTACACTTAAAATGAACAAAGAAAAAATGAGCAAGCCTGATATAAGTCATGTTCATGACGATGCAAATGTAACGAGATTTCGAACTGTTCTGTTGCACACGTTGGGACTCATTTTATTTTTCTACAAAAAATATTTGCCATGACGGGAATCGAACCCGGGCCGCCCTGCGTTACAAGGTAGATGCCTATCCGCTAGACCATTTGGGAAATCTTGATATGTACACCCTAAGATATCTAAGTGTCATTTCGATGAGGTCTGTAGCAGAGGCCATAGAGCACAGCAAACAAATAATCATGTGTTTAAATATCCTTGTCGTTTTGAAAAATTACCATTGTCACCTGCACAGGAATGCCATGCGGCCAACATTGAAGAAATGTGCTTCTCAAATCTGTCATTAACACTGTTTTCCACACGCTTTTTTCATTGCATTGCCATATAATCAATTGGTCATTGATGCGTCACGAATAACGACAATGCGTCGAAAATTAAAGAAATGTAAACATGAATTATGTTATTACTGTCTAAGCATCGCAAAGCTGTATGCTTAAAGGCGTCTGACGTCACAGTGGCTTGCCTGAAACAAAGGAATTAGAGAAACATGTGCTTACAGGGGCGTCGAACCGCCTTCTCCCGCTGATGGAGCAAAGTTGCTACAGTGACAAAGACAAGCTCCGCGCTCATGGGCAATTTATATGAGGCAACTGTGCTGCGAGTATCTAAGTAGTCGTCGTGCATGGATAAAATGCAATGTTTCAAACAGATCTGATGAATTCACCTACTTTGAAAAAGTGTGCGTTAGGGAGTTCTTTTGACACAAAGCGAAAATCTACAGACAAGCGTCAAACAGCAGACAGCCGTGTGTTCTTTAGTAATGAGTCTGTTGTCAAAACGGCAGAAAAAAATGTTCACAAACGAAATATTGTTTCTACACTTAAAATGAACAAAGAAAAAATTAGCTAGCCTGATATAAGTCATGTTCATGACGATGCAAATGTAACGAGATTTCGAACTGTTCTGTTGCACACGTTGGGACTCATTTTATTTTTCTACAAAAATCCTTTGCCATGACGGGAATCGAACCCGGGCCGCCCTGCGTGACAAGGCAGATTCCTATACGCTAGACCATTTGGGAAGACTTGATATGTACACCCTAAGATATCTAAGTGTCATTTCGATGAGGTCTGTAGCAGAGGCCATAGAGCACAGCAAACAAATAATCATGTGTTTAAATATCCTTGTCGTTTTGAAAAATTACCATTGTCACCTGCACAGGAATGCCATGCGGCCAACATTGAAGAAATGTGCTTCTCAAATCTGTCATTAACACTGTTTTCCACACGCTTTTTTCATTGCATTGCCATATAATCAATTGGTCATTGATGCGTCACGAATAACGACAATGCGTCGAAAATTAAAGAAATGTAAACATGAATTATGTTATTACTGTCTAAGCATCCCAAAGCTGTATGCGTAAAGGCGTCTGACGTCACAGTGGTTTGCCTGAAACAAAGGAATTAGAGAAACATGTGCTTACAGGGGCGTCGAACCGCCTTCTCCCGCTGATGGAGCAAAGTTGCTACAGTGACAAAGACAAGCTCCACGCTCATGGGCAATTTATATGAGGCAACTGTGCTGCGAGTATCTAAGTAGTCGTCGTGCATGGATAAAATGCAATGTTTCAAACAGATCTGATGAATTCACCTACTTTGAAAAAGTGTGCGTTAGGGAGTTCTTTTGACACAAAGCGAAAATCTACAGTCAAGCGTCAATCAGCAGACAGCCGTGTGTTCTTTAGTCATGAGCCTGTTGTCAAAACGGCAGAAAAAAATGTTCTAAAACGAAATATTGTTTCTACACTTAAAATGAACAAAGAAAAAATGAGCAAGCCTGATATAAGTCATGTTCATGACGATGCAAATGTAACGAGATTTCGAACTGTTCTGTTTCACACGTTGGGACTCATTTTATTTTTCTACAAAAAATATTTGCCATGACGGGAATCGAACCCGGGCCGCCCTGCGTTACAAGGTAGATGCCTATCGCTAGACCATTTGGGAAAACTTGATATGTACACCCTAAGATATCTAAGTGTCATTTCGATGAGGTCTGTAGCAGAGGCCATAGAGCACAGCAAACAAATAATCATGTGTTTAAATATCCTTGTCGTTTTGAAAAATTACCATTGTCACCTGCACAGGAATGCCATGCGGCCAACATTGAAGAAATGTGCTTCTCAAATCTGTCATTAACACTGTTTTCCACACGCTTTTTTCATTGCATTGCCATATAATCAATTGGTCATTGATGCGTCACGAATAACGACAATGCGTCGAAAATTAAAGAAATGTAAACATGAATTATGTTATTACTGTCTAAGCATCGCAAAGCTGTATGCGTAAAGGCGTCTGACGTCACAGTGGCTTGCCTGAAACAAAGGAATTAGAGAAACATGTGCTTACAGGGGCGTCGAACCGCCTTCTCCCGCTGATAGAGCAAAGTTGCTACAGTGACAAAGACAAGCTCCACGCTCATGGGCAATTTATATGAGGCAACTGTGCTGCGAGTATCTAAGTAGTCGTCGTGCATGGATAAAATGCAATGTTTCAAACAGATCTGATGAATTCACCTACTTTGAAAAAGTGTGCGTTAGGGAGTTCTTTTGACACAAAGCGAAAATCTACAGTCAAGCGTCAATCAGCAGACAGCCGTGTGTTCTTTAGTCATGAGCCTGTTGTCAAAACGGCAGAAAAAAATGTTCACAAACGAAATATTGTTTCTACACTTAAAATGAACAAAGAAAAAATGAGCTAGCCTGATATAAGTCATGTTCATGACGATGCAAATGTAACGAGATTTCGAACTGTTCTGTTGCACACGTTGGGACTCATTTTATTTTTCTACAAAAATCCTTTGCCATGACGGGAATCGAACCCGGGCCGCCCTGCGTTACAAGGCAGATTCCTATCCGCTAGACCATTTGGGAAGACTTGATATGTACACCCTAAGATATCTAAGTGTCATTTCGATGAGGTCTGTAGCAGAGGCCATAGAGCACAGCAAACAAATAATCATGTGTTTAAATATCCTTGTCGTTTTGAAAAATTACCATTGTCACCTGCACAGGAATGCCATGCGGCCAACATTGAAGAAATGTGCTTCTCAAATCTGTCATTAACACTGTTTTCCACACGCTTTTTTCATTGCATTGCCATATAATCAATTGGTCATTGATGCGTCACGAATAACGACAATGCGTCGAAAATTAAAGAAATGTAAACATGAATTATGTTATTACTGTCTAAGCATCGCAAAGCTGTATGCGTAAAGGCGTCTGACGTCACAGTGGCTTGCCTGAAACAAAGGAATTAGAGAAACATGTGCTTACAGGGGCGTCGAACCGCCTTCTCCCGCTGATAGAGCAAAGTTGCTACAGTGACAAAGACAAGCTCCACGCTCATGGGCAATTTATATGAGGCAACTGTGCTGCGAGTATCTAAGTAGTCGTCGTGCATGGATAAAATGCAATGTTTCAAACAGATCTGATGAATTCACCTACTTTGAAAAAGTGTGCGTTAGGGAGTTCTTTTGACACAAAGCGAAAATCTACAGTCAAGCGTCAATCAGCAGACAGCCGTGTGTTCTTTAGTCATGAGCCTGTTGTCAAAACGGCAGAAAAAAATGTTCACAAACGAAATATTGTTTCTACACTTAAAATGAACAAAGAAAAAATGAGCTAGCCTGATATAAGTCATGTTCATGACGATGCAAATGTAACGAGATTTCGAACTGTTCTGTTGCACACGTTGGGACTCATTTTATTTTTCTACAAAAATCCTTTGCCATGACGGGAATCGAACCCGGGCCGCCCTGCGTTACAAGGCAGATTCCTATCCGCTAGACCATTTGGGAAGACTTGATATGTACACCCTAAGATATCTAAGTGTCATTTCGATGAGGTCTGTAGCAGAGGCCATAGAGCACAGCAAACAAATAATCATGTGTTTAAATATCCTTGTCGTTTTGAAAAATTACCATTGTCACCTGCACAGGAATGCCATGCGGCCAACATTGAAGAAATGTGCTTCTCAAATCTGTCATTAACACTGTTTTCCACACGCTTTTTTCATTGCATTGCCATATAATCAATTGGTCATTGATGCGTCACGAATAACGACAATGCGTCGAAAATTAAAGAAATGTAAACATGAATTATGTTATTACTGTCTAAGCATCGCAAAGCTGTATGCGTAAAGGCGTCTGACGTCACAGTGGCTTGCCTGAAACAAAGGAATTAGAGAAACATGTGCTTACAGGGGCGTCGAACCGCCTTCTCCCGCTGATGGAGCAAAGTTGCTACAGTGACAAAGACAAGCTCCACGCTCATGGGCAATTTATATGAGGCAACTGTGCTGCGAGTATCTAAGTAGTCGTCGTGCATGGATAAAATGCAATGTTTCAAACAGATCTGATGAATTCACCTACTTTGAAAAAGTGTGCGTTAGGGAGTTCTTTTGACACAAAGCGAAAATCTACAGTCAAGCGTCAATCAGCAGACAGCCGTGTGTTCTTTAGTCATGAGCCTGTTGTCAAAACGGCAGAAAAAAATGTTCACAAACGAAATATTGTTTCTACACTTAAAATGAACAAAGAAAAAATGAGCAAGCCTGATATAAGTCATGTTCATGACGATGCAAATGTAACGAGATTTCGAACTGTTCTGTTGCACACGTTGGGACTCATTTTATTTTTCTACAAAAAAAATTTGCCATGACGGGAATCGAACCCGGGCCGCCCTGCGTTACAAGGTAGATGCCTATCCGCTAGACCATTTGGGAAAACTTGATATGTACACCCTAAGATATCTAAGTGTCATTTCGATGAGGTCTGTAGCAGAGGCCATAGAGCACAGCAAACAAATAATCATGTGTTTAAATATCCTTGTCGTTTTGAAAAATTACCATTGTCACCTGCACAGGAATGCCATGCGGCCAACATTGAAGAAATGTGCTTCTCAAATCTGTCATTAACACTGTTTTCCACACGCTTTTTTCATTGCATTGCCATATAATCAATTGGTCATTGATGCGTCACGAATAACGACAATGCGTCGAAAATTAAAGAAATGTAAACATGAATTATGTTATTACTGTCTAAGCATCGCAAAGCTGTATGCGTAAAGGCGTCTGACGTCACAGTGGCTTGCCTGAAACAAAGGAATTAGAGAAACATGTGCTTACAGGGGCGTCGAACCGCCTTCTCCCGCTGATGGAGCAAAGTTGCTACAGTGACAAAGACAAGCTCCGCGCTCATGGGCAATTTATATGAGGCAACTGTGCTGCGAGTATCTAAGTAGTCGTCGTGCATGGATAAAATGCAATGTTTCAAACAGATCTGATGAATTCACCTACTTTGAAAAAGTGTGCGTTAGGGAGTTCTTTTGACACAAAGCGAAAATCTACAGTCAAGCGTCAATCAGCAGACAGCCGTGTGTTCTTTAGTCATGAGCCTGTTGTCAAAACGGCAGAAAAAAATGTTCACAAACGAAATATTGTTTATACACTTAAAATGAACAAAGAAAAAATTAGCTAGCCTGATATAAGTCATGTTCATGACGATGCAAATGTAACGAGATTTCGAACTGTTCTGTTGCACACGTTGGGACTCATTTTATTTTTCTACAAAAAATATTTGCCATGACGGGAATCGAACCCGGGCCGCCCTGCGTTACAAGGTAGATGCCTATCCGCTAGACCATTTGGGAAAACTTGATATGTACACCCTAAGATATCTAAGTGTCATTTCGATGAGGTCTGTAGCAGAGGCCATAGAGCACAGCAAACAAATAATCATGTGTTTAAATATCCTTGTCGTTTTGAAAAATTACCATTGTCACCTGCACAGGAATGCCATGCGGCCAACATTGAAGAAATGTGCATCTCAAATCTGTCATTAACACTGTTTTCCACACGCTTTTTTCATTGCATTGCCATATAATCAATTGGTCATTGATGCGTCACGAATAACGACAATGCGTCGAAAATTAAAGAAATGTAAACATGAATTATGTTATTACTGTCTAAGCATCGCAAAGCTGTATGCGTAAAGGCGTCTGACGTCACAGTGGCTTGCCTGAAACAAAGGAATCAGAGAAACATGTGCTTACAGGGGCGTCGAATCGCCTTCTCCCGCTGATGGAGCAAAGTTGCTACAGTGACAAAGACAAGCTCCGCGCTCATGGGCAATGTATATGGGGCAACTGTGCTGCGAGTATCTAAGCAGTCGTCGTGCATGGATAAAATGCAATGTTTCAAACAGATCTGATGAATTCACCTACTTTGAAAAAGTGTGCGTTAGGAAGTTCTTTTGACACAAAGCGAAAATCTACAGTCAAGCGTCAATCAGCAGACAGCCGTGTGTTCTTTAGTCATGAGCCTGTTGTCAAAACGGCAGAAAAAAATGTTCACAAACGAAATATTGTTTCTACACTTAAAATGAACAAAGAAAAAATTAGCTAGCCTGATATAAGTCATGTTCATGACGATGCAAATGTAACGAGATTTCGAACTGTTCTGTTGCACACGTTGGGACTCATTTTATTTTTCTACAAAAATCATTTGCCATGACGGGAATCGAACCCGGGCCGCCCTGCGTGACAAGGCAGATTCCTATACGCTAGACCATTTGGGAAGACTTGATATGTACACCCTAAGATATCTAAGTGTCATTTCGATGAGGTCTGTAGCAGAGGCCATAGAGCACAGCAAACAAATAATCATGTGTTTAAATATCCTTGTCGTTTTGAAAAATTACCATTGTCACCTGCACAGGAATGCCATGCGGCCAACATTGAAGAAATGTGCTTCTCAAATCTGTCATTAACACTGTTTTCCACGCGCTTTTTTCATTGCATTGCCATATAATCAATTGGTCATTGATGCGTCACGAATAACGACAATGCGTCGAAAATTAAAGAAATGTAAACATGAATTATGTTATTACTGTCTAAGCATCGCAAAGCTGTATGCGTAAAGGCGTCTGACGTCACAGTGGCTTGCCTGAAACAAAGGAATCAGAGAAACATGTGCTTACAGGGGCGTCGAAGCGCCTTCTCCCGCTGATGGAGCAAAGTTGCTACAGTGACAAAGACAAGCTCCGCGCTCATGGGCAATGTATATGGGGCAACTGTGCTGCGAGTATCTAAGCAGTCGTCGTGCATGGATAAAATGCAATGTTTCAAACAGATCTGATGAATTCACCTACTTTGAAAAAGTGTGCGTTAGGAAGTTCTTTTGACACAAAGCGAAAATCTACAGTCAAGCGTCAATCAGCAGACAGCCGTGTGTTCTTTAGTCATGAGCCTGTTGTCAAAACGGCAGAAAAAAATGTTCTAAAACGAAATATTGTTTCTACACTTAAAATGAACAAAGAAAAAATGAGCAAGCCTGATATAAGTCATGTTCATGACGATGCAAATGTAACGAGATTTCGAACTGTTCTGTTGTACACGTTGGGACTCATTTTATTTTTCTACAAAAAATATTTGCCATGACGGGAATCGAACCCGGGCCGCCCTGCGTTACAAGGTAGATGCCTATCCGCTAGACCATTTGGGAAAACTTGATATGTACACCCTAAGATATCTAAGTGTCATTTCGATGAGGTCTGTAGCAGAGGCCATAGAGCACAGCAAACAAATAATCATGTGTTTAAATATCCTTGTCGTTTTGAAAAATTACCATTGTCACCTGCACAGGAATGCCATGCGGCCAACATTGAAGAAATGTGCTTCTCAAATCTGTCATTAACACTGTTTTCCACACGCTTTTTTCATTGCATTGCCATATAATCAATTGGTCATTGATGCGTCACGAATAACGACAATGCGTCGAAAATTAAAGAAATGTAAACATGAATTATGTTATTACTGTCTAAGCATCGCAAAGCTGTATGCGTAAAGGCGTCTGACGTCACAGTGGCTTGCCTGAAACAAAGGAATCAGAGAAACATGTGCTTACAGGGGCGTCGAAGCGCCTTCTCCCGCTGATGGAGCAAAGTTGCTACAGTGACAAAGACAAGCTCCGCGCTCATGGGCAATGTATATGGGGCAACTGTGCTGCGAGTATCTAAGCAGTCGTCGTGCATGGATAAAATGCAATGTTTCAAACAGATCTGATGAATTCACCTACTTTGAAAAAGTGTGCGTTAGGAAGTTCTTTTGACACAAAGCGAAAATCTACAGTCAAGCGTCAATCAGCAGACAGCCGTGTGTTCTTTAGTCATGAGCCTGTTGTCAAAACGGCAGAAAAAAATGTTCACAAACGAAATATTGTTTCTACACTTAAAATGAACAAAGAAAAAATGAGCTAGCCTGATATAAGTCATGTTCATGACGATGCAAATGTAACGAGATTTCGAACTGTTCTGTTGCACACGTTGGGACTCATTTTATTTTTCTACAAAAAACAGTTGCCATGACGGGAATCGAACCCGGGCCACCCTGCATTACAAGGTAGATGCCTATCCGCTAGACCATTTGGGAAAACTTGATATGTACACACTAAGATATCTAAGTGTCATTTCGATGAGGTCTGTAGCAGAGGCCATAGAGCACAGCAAACAAATAATCATGTGTTTAAATATCCTTGTCGTTTTGAAAAATTACCATTGTCACCTGCACAGGAATGCCATGCGGCCAACATTGAAGAAATGTGCTTCTCAAATCTGTCATTAACACTGTTTTCCACACGCTTTTTTCATTGCATTGCCATAAAATCAATTGGTCATTGATGCGTCACGAATAACGACAATGCGTCGAAAATTAAAGAAATGTAAACATGAATTATGTTATTACTGTCTAAGCATCGCAAAGCTGTATGCGTAAAGGCGTCTGACGTCACAGTGGCTTGCCTGAAACAAAGGAATCAGAGAAACATGTGCTTACAGGGGCGTCGAAGCGCCTTCTCCCGCTGATGGAGCAAAGTTGCTACAGTGACAAAGACAAGCTCCGCGCTCATGGGCAATGTATATGGGGCAACTGTGCTGCGAGTATCTAAGCAGTCGTCGTGCATGGATAAAATGCAATGTTTCAAACAGATCTGATGAATTCACCTACTTTGAAAAAGTGTGCGTTAGGAAGTTCTTTTGACACAAAGCGAAAATCTACAGTCAAGCGTCAATCAGCAGACAGCCGTGTGTTCTTTAGTCATGAGCCTGTTGTCAAAACGGCAGAAAAAAATGTTCACAAACGAAATATTGTTTCTACACTTAAAATGAACAAAGAAAAAATGAGCTAGCCTGATATAAGTCATGTTCATGACGATGCAAATGTAACGAGATTTCGAACTGTTCTGTTGCACACGTTGGGACTCATTTTATTTTTCTACAAAAAACAGTTGCCATGACGGGAATCGAACCCGGGCCACCCTGCGTTACAAGGTAGATGCCTATCCGCTAGACCATTTGGGAAAACTTGATATGTACACACTAAGATATCTAAGTGTCATTTCGATGAGGTCTGTAGCAGAGGCCATAGAGCACAGCAAACAAATAATCATGTGTTTAAATATCCTTGTCGTTTTGAAAAATTACCATTGTCACCTGCACAGGAATGCCATGCGGCCAACATTGAAGAAATGTGCTTCTCAAATCTGTCATTAACACTGTTTTCCACACGCTTTTTTCATTGCATTGCCATAAAATCAATTGGTCATTGATGCGTCACGAATAACGACAATGCGTCGAAAATTAAAGAAATGTAAACATGAATTATGTTATTACTGTCTAAGCATCGCAAAGCTGTATGCGTAAAGGCGTCTGACGTCACAGTGGCTTGCCTGAAACAAAGGAATTAGAGAAACATGTGCTTACAGGGGCGTCGAACCGCCTTCTCCCGCTGATGGAGCAAAGTTGCTACAGTGACAAAGACAAGCTCCGCGCTCATGGGCAATTTATATGAGGCAACTGTGCTGCGAGTATCTAAGTAGTCGTCGTGCATGGATAAAATGCAATGTTTCAAACAGATCTGATGAATTCACCTACTTTGAAAAAGTGTGCGTTAGGAAGTTCTTTTGACACAAAGCGAAAATCTACAGTCAAGCGTCAATCAGCAGACAGCCGTGTGTTCTTTAGTCATGAGCCTGTTGTCAAAACGGCAGAAAAAAATGGTCACAAACGAAATATTGTTTCTACACTTAAAATGAACAAAGAAAAAATGAGCTAGCCTGATATAAGTCATGTTCATGACGATGCAAATGTAACGAGATTTCGAACTGTTCTGTTGCACACGTTGGGACTCATTTTATTTTTCTACAAAAAACATTTGCCATGACGGGAATCGAACCCGGGCCGCCCTGCGTTACAAAGTAGATGCCTATCCGCTAGACCATTTGGGAAAACTTGATATGTACACCCTAAGATATCTAAGTGTCATTTCGATGAGGTCTGTAGCAGAGGCCATAGAGCACAGCAAACAAATAATCATGTGTTTAAATATCCTTGTCGTTTTGAAAAATTACCATTGTCACCTGCACAGGAATGCCATGCGGCCAACATTGATGAAATGTGCTTCTCAAATCTGTCATTAACACTGTTTTCCACACGCTTTTTTCATTGCATTGCCATAAAATCAATTGGTCATTGATGCGTCACGAATAACGACAATGCGTCGAAAATTAAAGAAATGTAAACATGAATTATGTTATTACTGTCTAAGCATCGCAAAGCTGTATGCGTAAAGGCGTCTGACGTCACAGTGGCTTGCCTGAAACAAAGGAATTAGAGAAACATGTGCTTACAGGGGCGTCGAACCGCCTTCTCCCGCTGATGGAGCAAAGTTGCTACAGTGACAAAGACAAGCTCCGCGCTCATGGGCAATTTATATGAGGCAACTGTGCTGCGAGTATCTAAGTAGTCGTCGTGCATGGATAAAATGCAATGTTTCAAACAGATCTGATGAATTCACCTACTTTGAAAAAGTGTGCGTTAGGAAGTTCTTTTGACACAAAGCGAAAATCTACAGTCAAGCGTCAATCAGCAGACAGCCGTGTGTTCTTTAGTCATGAGCCTGTTGTCAAAACGGCAGAAAAAAATGGTCACAAACGAAATATTGTTTCTACACTTAAAATGAACAAAGAAAAAATGAGCTAGCCTGATATAAGTCATGTTCATGACGATGCAAATGTAACGAGATTTCGAACTGTTCTGTTGCACACGTTGGGACTCATTTTATTTTTCTACAAAAAACATTTGCCATGGCGGGAATCGAACCCGGGCCGCCCTGCGTTACAAGGTAGATGCCTATCCGCTAGACCATTTGGGAAAACTTGATATGTACACCCTAAGATATCTAAGTGTCATTTCGATGAGGTCTGTAGCAGAGGCCATAGAGCACAGCAAACAAATAATCATGTGTTTAAATATCCTTGTCGTTTTGAAAAATTACCATTGTCACCTGCACAGGAATGCCATGCGGCCAACATTGAAGAAATGTGCTTCTCAAATCTGTCATTAACACTGTTTTCCACACGCTTTTTTCATTGCATTGCCATATAATCAATTGGTCATTGATGCGTCACGAATAACGACAATGCGTCGAAAATTAAAGAAATGTAAACATGAATTATGTTATTACTGTCTAAGCATCGCAAAGCTGTATGCGTAAAGGCGTCTGACGTCACAGTGGCTTGCCTGAAACAAAGGAATCAGAGAAACATGTGCTTACAGGGGCGTCGAAGCGCCTTCTCCCGCTGATGGAGCAAAGTTGCTACAGTGACAAAGACAAGCTCCGCGCTCATGGGCAATGTATATGGGGCAACTGTGCTGCGAGTATCTAAGCAGTCGTCGTGCATGGATAAAATGCAATGTTTCAAACAGATCTGATGAATTCACCTACTTTGAAAAAGTGTGCGTTAGGAAGTTCTTTTGACACAAAGCGAAAATCTACAGTCAAGCGTCAATCAGCAGACAGCCGTGTGTTCTTTAGTCATGAGCCTGTTGTCAAAACGGCAGAAAAAAATGGTCACAAACGAAATATTGTTTCTACACTTAAAATGAACAAAGAAAAAATGAGCTAGCCTGATATAAGTCATGGTCATGACGATGCGAATGTAACGAGATTTCGAACTGTTCTGTTGCACACGTTGGGACTCATTTTATTTTTCTACAAAAAACATTTGCCATGACGGGAATCGAACCCGGGCCGCCCTGCGTTACAAGGTAGATGCCTATCCGCTAGACCATTTGGGAAAACTTGATATGTACACCCTAAGATATCTAAGTGTCATTTCGATGAGGTCTGTAGCAGAGGCCATAGAGCACAGCAAACAAATAATCATGTGTTTAAATATCCTTGTCGTTTTGAAAAATTACCATAGTCACCTGCACAGGAATGCCATGCGGCCAACATTGAAGAAATGTGCTTCTCAAATCTGTCATTAACACTGTTTTCCACACGCTTTTTTCATTGCATTGCCATATAATCAATTGGTCATTGATGCGTCACGAATAACGACAATGCGTCGAAAATTAAAGAAATGTAAACATGAATTATGTTATTACTGTCTAAGCATCGCAAAGCTGTATGCGTAAAGGCGTCTGACGTCACAGTGGCTTGCCTGAAACAAAGGAATTAGAGAAACATGTGCTTACAGGGGCGTCGAACCGCCTTCTCCCGCTGATGGAGCAAAGTTGCTACAGTGACAAAGACATGCTCCGCGCTCATGGGCAATTTATATGAGGCAACTGTGCTGCGAGTATCTAAGTACTCGTCGTGCATGGATAAAATGCAATGTTTCAAACAGATCTGATGAATTCACCTACTTTGAAAAAGTGTGCGTTAGGGAGTTCTTTTGACACAAAGCGAAAATCTACAGTCAAGCGTCAATCAGCAGACAGCCGTGTGTTCTTTAGTCATGAGCCTGTTGTCAAAACGGCAGAAAAAAATGGTCACAAACGAAATATTGTTTCTACACTTAAAATGAACAAAGAAAAAATGAGCTAGCCTGATATAAGTCATGTTCATGACGATGCAAATGTAACGAGATTTCGAACTGTTCTGTTGCACACGTTGGGACTCATTTTATTTTTCTACAAAAAACATTTGCCATGACGGGAATCGAACCCGGGCCGCCCTGCGTTACAAGGTAGATGCCTATCCGCTAGACCATTTGGGAAAACTTGACATGGACACCCTAAGATATCTAAGTGTCATTTCGATGAGGTCTGTAGCAGAGGCCATAGAGCACAGCAAACAAATAATCATGTGTTTAAATATCCTTGTCGTTTTGAAAAATTACCATTGTCACCTGCACAGGAATGCCATGCGGCCAACATTGAAGAAATGTGCTTCTCAAATCTGTCATTAACACTGTTTTCCACACGCTTTTTTCATTGCATTGCCATATAATCAATTGGTCATTGATGCGTCACGAATAACGACAATGCGTCGAAAATTAAAGAAATGTAAACATGAATTATGTTATTACTGTCTAAGCATCGCAAAGCTGTATGCGTAAAGGCGTCTGACGTCACAGTGGCTTGCCTGAAACAAAGGAATCAGAGAAACATGTGCTTACAGGGGCGTCGAAGCGCCTTCTCCCGCTGATGGAGCAAAGTTGCTACAGTGACAAAGACAAGCTCCGCGCTCATGGGCAATGTATATGGGGCAACTGTGCTGCGAGTATCTAAGCAGTCGTCGTGCATGGATAAAATGCAATGTTTCAAACAGATCTGATGAATTCACCTACTTTGAAAAAGTGTGCGTTAGGAAGTTCTTTTGACACAAAGCGAAAATCTACAGTCAAGCGTCAATCAGCAGACAGCCGTGTGTTCTTTAGTCATGAGCCTGTTGTCAAAACGGCAGAAAAAAATGGTCACAAACGAAATATTGTTTCTACACTTAAAATGAACAAAGAAAAAATGAGCTAGCCTGATATAAGTCATGTTCATGACGATGCAAATGTAACGAGATTTCGACCTGTTCTGTTGCACACGTTGGGACTCATTTTATTTTTCTACAAAAAACATTTGCCATGACGGGAATCGAACCCGGGCCGCCCTGCGTTACAAGGTAGATGCCTATCCGCTAGACCATTTGGGAAAACTTGATATGTACACCCTAAGATATCTAAGTGTCATTTCGATGAGGTCTGTAGCAGAGGCCATAGAGCACAGCAAACAAATAATCATGTGTTTAAATATCCTTGTCGTTTTGAAAAATTACCATTGTCACCTGCACAGGAATGCCATGCGGCCAACATTGAAGAAATGTGCTTCTCAAATCTGTCATTAACACTGTTTTCCACACGCTTTTTTCATTGCATTGCCATATAATCAATTGGTCATTGATGCGTCACGAATAACGACAATGCGTCGAAAATTAAAGAAATGTAAACATGAATTATGTTATTACTGTCTAAGCATCGCAAAGCTGTATGCGTAAAGGCGTCTGACGTCACAGTGGCTTGCCTGAAACAAAGGAATCAGAGAAACATGTTCTTACAGGGGCGTCGAAGCGCCTTCTCCCGCTGATGGAGCAAAGTTGCTACAGTGACAAAGACAAGCTCCGCGCTCATGGGCAATGTATATGGGGCAACTGTGCTGCGAGTATCTAAGCAGTCGTCGTGCATGGATAAAATGCAATGTTTCAAACAGATCTGATGAATTCACCTACTTTGAAAAAGTGTGCGTTAGGAAGTTCTTTTGACACAAAGCGAAAATCTACAGTCAAGCGTCAATCAGCAGACAGCCGTGTGTTCTTTAGTCATGAGCCTGTTGTCAAAACGGCAGAAAAAAATGGTCACAAACGAAATATTGTTTCTACACTTAAAATGAACAAAGAAAAAATGAGCTAGCCTGATATAAGTCATGTTCATGACGATGCAAATGTAACGAGATTTCGAACTGTTCTGTTGCACACGTTGGGACTCATTTTATTTTTCTACAAAAAATATTTGCCATGACGGGAATCGAACCCGGGCCGCCCTGCGTTACAAGGTAGATGCCTATCCGCTAGACCATTTGGGAAAACTTGATATGTACACCCTAAGATATCTAAGTGTCATTTCGATGAGGTCTGTAGCAGAGGCCATAGAGCACAGCAAACAAATAATCATGTGTTTAAATATCCTTGTCGTTTTGAAAAATTACCATTGTCACCTGCACAGGAATGCCATGCGGCCAACATTGATGAAATGTGCTTCTCAAATCTGTCATTAACACTGTTTTCCACACGCTTTTTTCATTGCATTGCCATAAAATCAATTGGTCATTGATGCGTCACGAATAACGACAATGCGTCGAAAATTAAAGAAATGTAAACATGAATTATGTTATTACTGTCTAAGCATCGCAAAGCTGTATGCGTAAAGGCGTCTGACGTCACAGTGGCTTGCCTGAAACAAAGGAATCAGAGAAACATGTTCTTACAGGGGCGTCGAAGCGCCTTCTCCCGCTGATGGAGCAAAGTTGCTACAGTGACAAAGACAAGCTCCGCGCTCATGGGCAATGTATATGGGGCAACTGTGCTGCGAGTATCTAAGCAGTCGTCGTGCATGGATAAAATGCAATGTTTCAAACAGATCTGATGAATTCACCTACTTTGAAAAAGTGTGCGTTAGGAAGTTCTTTTGACACAAAGCGAAAATCTACAGTCAAGCGTCAATCAGCAGACAGCCGTGTGTTCTTTAGTCATGAGCCTGTTGTCAAAACGGCAGAAAAAAATGGTCACAAACGAAATATTGTTTCTACACTTAAAATGAACAAAGAAAAAATGAGCTAGCCTGATATAAGTCATGTTCATGACGATGCAAATGTAACGAGATTTCGAACTGTTCTGTTGCACACGTTGGGACTCATTTTATTTTTCTACAAAAAACATTTGCCATGACGGGAATCGAACCCGGGCCGCCCTGCGTTACAAGGTAGATGCCTATCCGCTAGACCATTTGGGAAAACTTGATATGTACACCCTAAGATATCTAAGTGTCATTTCGATGAGGTCTGTAGCAGAGGCCATAGAGCACAGCAAACAAATAATCATGTGTTTAAATATCCTTGTCGTTTTGAAAAATTACCATTGTCACCTGCACAGGAATGCCATGCGGCCAACATTGATGAAATGTGCTTCTCAAATCTGTCATTAACACTGTTTTCCACACGCTTTTTTCATTGCATTGCCATAAAATCAATTGGTCATTGATGCGTCACGAATAACGACAATGCGTCGAAAATTAAAGAAATGTAAACATGAATTATGTTATTACTGTCTAAGCATCGCAAAGCTGTATGCGTAAAGGCGTCTGACGTCACAGTGGCTTGCCTGAAACAAAGGAATTAGAGAAACATGTGCTTACAGGGGCGTCGAACCGCCTTCTCCCGCTGATGGAGCAAAGTTGCTACAGTGACAAAGACAAGCTCCGCGCTCATGGGCAATTTATATGAGGCAACTGTGCTGCGAGTATCTAAGTAGTCGTCGTGCATGGATAAAATGCAATGTTTCAAACAGATCTGATGAATTCACCTACTTTGAAAAAGTGTGCGTTAGGAAGTTCTTTTGACACAAAGCGAAAATCTACAGTCAAGCGTCAATCAGCAGACAGCCGTGTGTTCTTTAGTCATGAGCCTGTTGTCAAAACGGCAGAAAAAAATGGTCACAAACGAAATATTGTTTCTACACTTAAAATGAACAAAGAAAAAATGAGCTAGCCTGATATAAGTCATGTTCATGACGATGCAAATGTAACGAGATTTCGAACTGTTCTGTTGCACACGTTGGGACTCATTTTATTTTTCTACAAAAAACATTTGCCATGACGGGAATCGAACCCGGGCCGCCCTGCGTTACAAGGTAGATGCCTATCCGCTAGACCATTTGGGAAAACTTGATATGTACACCCTAAGATATCTAAGTGTCATTTCGATGAGGTCTGTAGCAGAGGCCATAGAGCACAGCAAACAAATAATCATGTGTTTAAATATCCTTGTCGTTTTGAAAAATTACCATTGTCACCTGCACAGGAATGCCATGCGGCCAACATTGAAGAAATGTGCTTCTCAAATCTGTCATTAACACTGTTTTCCACACGCTTTTTTCATTGCATTGCCATATAATCAATTGGTCATTGATGCGTCACGAATAACGACAATGCGTCGAAAATTAAAGAAATGTAAACATGAATTATGTTATTACTGTCTAAGCATCGCAAAGCTGTATGCGTAAAGGCGTCTGACGTCACAGTGGCTTGCCTGAAACAAAGGAATCAGAGAAACATGTGCTTACAGGGGCGTCGAAGCGCCTTCTCCCGCTGATGGAGCAAAGTTGCTACAGTGACAAAGACAAGCTCCGCGCTCATGGGCAATGTATATGGGGCAACTGTGCTGCGAGTATCTAAGCAGTCGTCGTGCATGGATAAAATGCAATGTTTCAAACAGATCTGATGAATTCACCTACTTTGAAAAAGTGTGCGTTAGGAAGTTCTTTTGACACAAAGCGAAAATCTACAGTCAAGCGTCAATCAGCAGACAGCCGTGTGTTCTTTAGTCATGAGCCTGTTGTCAAAACGGCAGAAAAAAATGGTCACAAACGAAATATTGTTTCTACACTTAAAATGAACAAAGAAAAAATGAGCTAGCCTGATATAAGTCATGGTCATGACGATGCGAATGTAACGAGATTTCGAACTGTTCTGTTGCACACGTTGGGACTCATTTTATTTTTCTACAAAAAACATTTGCCATGACGGGAATCGAACCCGGGCCGCCCTGCGTTACAAGGTAGATGCCTATCCGCTAGACCATTTGGGAAAACTTGATATGTACACCCTAAGATATCTAAGTGTCATTTCGATGAGGTCTGTAGCAGAGGCCATAGAGCACAGCAAACAAATAATCATGTGTTTAAATATCCTTGTCGTTTTGAAAAATTACCATTGTCACCTGCACAGGAATGCCATGCGGCCAACATTGAAGAAATGTGCTTCTCAAATCTGTCATTAACACTGTTTTCCACACGCTTTTTTCATTGCATTGCCATATAATCAATTGGTCATTGATGTGTCACGAATAACGACAATGCGTCGAAAATTAAAGAAATGTAAACATGAATTATGTTATTACTGTCTAAGCATCGCAAAGCTGTATGCGTAAAGGCGTCTGACGTCACAGTGGCTTGCCTGAAACAACGGAATCAGAGAAACATGTGCTTACAGGGGCGTCGAAGCGCCTTCTCCCGCTGATGGAGCAAAGTTGCTACAGTGACAAAGACAAGCTCCGCGCTCATGGGCAATGTATATGGGGCAACTGTGCTGCGAGTATCTAAGCAGTCGTCGTGCATGGATAAAATGCAATGTTTCAAACAGATCTGATGAATTCACCTACTTTGAAAAAGTGTGCGTTAGGAAGTTCTTTTGACACAAAGCGAAAATCTACAGTCAAGCGTCAATCAGCAGACAGCCGTGTGTTCTTTAGTCATGAGCCTGTTGTCAAAACGGCAGAAAAAAATGGTCACAAACGAAATATTGTTTCTACACTTAAAATGAACAAAGAAAAAATGAGCTAGCCTGATATAAGTCATGTTCATGACGATGCAAATGTAACGAGATTTCGAACTGTTCTGTTGCACACGTTGGGACTCATTTTATTTTTCTACAAAAAACATTTGCCATGACGGGAATCGAACCCGGGCCGCCCTGCGTTACAAGGTAGATGCCTATCCGCTAGACCATTTGGGAAAACTTGATATGTACACCCTAAGATATCTAAGTGTGATTTCGATGAGGTCTGTAGCAGAGGCCATAGAGCACAGCAAACAAATAATCATGTGTTTAAATATCCTTGTCGTTTTGAAAAATTACCATTGTCACCTGCACAGGAATGCCATGCGGCCAACATTGAAGAAATGTGCTTCTCAAATCTGTCATTAACACTGTTTTCCACACGCTTTTTTCATTGCATTGCCATATAATCAATTGGTCATTGATGCGTCACGAATAACGACAATGCGTCGAAAATTAAAGAAATGTAAACATGAATTATGTTATTACTGTCTAAGCATCGCAAAGCTGTATGCGTAAAGGCGTCTGACGTCACAGTGGCTTGCCTGAAACAAAGGAATCAGAGAAACATGTGCTTACAGGGGCGTCGAAGCGCCTTCTCCCGCTGATGGAGCAAAGTTGCTACAGTGACAAAGACAAGCTCCGCGCTCATGGGCAATGTATATGGGGCAACTGTGCTGCGAGTATCTAAGCAGTCGTCGTGCATGGATAAAATGCAATGTTTCAAACAGATCTGATGAATTCACCTACTTTGAAAAAGTGTGCGTTAGAAAGTTCTTTTGACACAAAGCGAAAATCTACAGTCAAGCGTCAATCAGCAGAAAGCCGTGTGTTCTTTAGTCATGAGCCTGATGTCAAAACGGCAGAAAAAAATGGTCACAAACGAAATATTGTTTCTACACTTAAAATGAACAAAGACAAAATGAGCTAGCCTGATATAAGTCATGTTCATGATGATGCAAATGTAACGAGATTTCGAACTGTTCTGTTGCACACGTTGGGACTCTTTTTATTTTTCTACAAGAATCATTTGCCATGACGGGAATCGAACCCGGGCCGCCCTGCGTTACAAGGCAGATTCCTATCCGCTAGACCATTTGGGAAGATTTCATATGTGCACCCTAAGATATCGAAGTGTCATTTCGATGAGGTCTGTCGCAGAGGCCATAGAGCACACCAAACAAATAATCATGTGTTTAAATATCCTTGTCGTTTTGAAAAATTACCATTGTCACCTGCACAGGAATGCCATGCGGCCAACATTGAAGAAATGTGCTTCTCAAATCTGTCATTAACACTGTTTTCCACACGCTTTTTTCATTGCATTGCCATATAATCAATTGGTCATTGATGCGTCACGAATAACGACAATGCGTCGAAAATTAAAGAAATGTAAACATGAATTATGTTATTACTGTCTAAGCATCGCAAAGCTGTATGCGTAAAGGCGTCTGACGTCACAGTGGCTTGCCTGAAACAAAGGAATTAGAGAAACATGTGCTTACAGGGGCGTCGAACCGGCTTGTCCCCCTGATGGAGCAAAGTTGCTACAGTGACAAAGACAAGCTCCGCGCTCATGGGCAATTTATATGGGGCAACTGTGCCGCGAGTATCTAAGCAGTCGTCGTGCATGGATAAAATGCAATGTTTCAAACAGATCTGATGAATTCACCTACTTTGAAAAAGTGTGCGTTAAGGGAGTCCTTTTGACACAAAGCGAAAATCTACAGTCAAGCGTCAATCAGCAGACAGCCGTGTGTTCTTTAGTCATGAGCCTGTTGTCAATACGGCAGAAAAAAATTGTCACAAACGAAATATTGTTTCTACACTTAAAATGAACAAAGAAAAAATGAGCTAGCCTGATATAAGTCATGTTCATGACGATGCAAATGTAACGAGATTTCGAACTGTTCTGTTGCACACGTTGGGACTCATTTTATTTTTCTACAAGAATCATTTGCCATGACGGGAATCGAACCCTGGCCGCCCTGCGTTACAAGGCAGATTCCTATCCGCTAGACCATTTGGGAAGATTTCATATGTAGACCCTAAGATATCTAAGTGTCATTTCGATGAGGTCTGTAGCAGAGGCCATAGAGCACACCAAACAAATAATAACGTGTTTAAATATCCTTGTCGTTTTGAAAAATTACCATTGTCACCTGCACAGGAATGCCATGCGGCCAACATTGAAGAAATGTGCTTCTCAAATCTGTCATTAACAATGTTTTCCACACGCTTTTTTCATTGCATTGCAATATAATCAATTGGTCATTGATGCGTCACGAATAACGACAATGCGTCGAAAATTAAAGAAATGTAAACATGAATTATGTTATTACTGTCTAAGCATCGCAAAGCTGTATGCGTAAAGGCGTCTGACGTCACAGTGGCTTGCCTGAAACAAAGGAATTAGAGAAACATGTGCTTACAGGGGCGTCGAACCGGCTTGTCCCCCTGATGGAGCAAAGTTGCTACAGTGACAAAGACAAGCTCCGCGCTCATGGGCAATTTATATGGGGCAACTGTGCTGCGAGTATCTAAGCAGTCGTCGTGCATGGATAAAATGCAATGTTTCAAACAGATCTGATGAATTAACCTACTTTGAAAAAGTGTGCGTTAAGGGAGTCCTTTTGACACAAAGCGAAAATCTACAGTCAAGCGTCAATCAGCAGACAGCCGTGTGTTCTTTAGTCATGAGCCTGTTGTCAAAACGGCAGAAAAAAATGGTCATAAACGAAATATTGTTTCTACACTTAAAATGAACAAAGAAAAAATGAGCTAGCCTGATATAAGTCATGTTCATGACGATGCAAATGTAACGAGATTTCGAACTTTTCTGTTGCACACGTTGGGACTCATTTTATTTTTCTACAAGAATCATTTGCCATGACGGGAATCGAACCCGGGCCGCCCTGCGTTACAAGGCAGATTCCTATCCGCTAGACCTTTTGGGAAGATTTCATATGTAGACCCTAAGATATCTAAGTGTCATTTCGATGAGGTCTGTAGCAGAGGCCATAGAGCACACCAAACAAATAATCATGTGTTTAAATATCCTTGTCGTTTTGAAAAATTACCATTGTCACCTGCACAGGAATGCCATGAGGCCAACATTGAAGAAATGTGCTTCTCAAATCTGTCATTAACACTGTTTTCCACACGCTTTTTTCATTGCATTGCCATATAATCAATTGGTCATTGATGCGTCACGAATAACGACAATGCGTCGAAAATTAAAGAAATGTAAACATGAATTATGTTATTACTGTCTAAGCATCGCAAAGCTGTATGCGCAAAGGCGTCTGACGTCACTGTGGCTTGCCTGAAACAAAGGAATTAGAGAAACATGTGCTTACAGGGGCGTCGAACCGGCTTGTCCCCCTGATGGAGCAAAGTTGCTACAGTGACAAAGACAAGCTCCGCGCTCATGGGCAATTTATATGGGGCAACTGTGCTGCGAGTATCTAAGCAGTCGTCGTGCATGGATAAAATGCAATGTTTCAAACAGATCTGATGAATTCACCTACTTTGAAAAAGGGTGCGTTAAGGGAGTCCTTTTGACACAAAGCGAAAATCTACAGTCAAGCGTCAATCAGCAGACAGCCGTGTGTTCTTTAGTCATGAGCCTATTGTCAAAACGGCAGAAAAAAATGGTCACAAACGAAATATTGTTTCTACACTTAAAATGAACAAAGACAAAATGAGCTAGCCTGATATAAGTCATGTTCATGACGATGCAAATGTAACGAGATTTCAAACTGTTCTGTTGCACACGTTGGGACTCATTTTATTTTTCTACAAGAATCATTTGCCATGACGGGAATCGAACCCGGGCCGCCCTGCGTTACAAGGCAGATTCCTATCCGCTAGACCATTTGGGAAGATTTCATATGTAGACCCTAAGATATCTAAGTGTCATTTCGATGAGGTCTGTAGCAGAGGCCATAGAGCACACCAAACAAATAATCATGTGTTTAAATATCCTTGTCGTTTTGAAAAATTACCATTGTCACCTGCACAGGAATGCCATGAGGCCAACATTGAAGAAATGTGCTTCTCAAATCTGTCATTAACACTGTTTTCCACACGCTTTTTTCATTGCATTGCCATATAATCAATTGGTCATTGATGCGTCACGAATAACGACAATGCGTCGAAAATTAAAGAAATGTAAACATGAATTATGTTATTACTGTCTAAGCATCGCAAAGCTGTATGCGCAAAGGCGTCTGACGTCACTGTGGCTTGCCTGAAACAAAGGAATTAGAGAAACATGTGCTTACAGGGGCGTCGAACCGGCTTGTCCCCCTGATGGAGCAAAGTTGCTACAGTGACAAAGACAAGCTCCGCGCTCATGGGCAATTTATATGGGGCAACTGTGCTGCGAGTATCTAAGCAGTCGTCGTGCATGGATGAAATGCAATGTTTCAAACAGATCTGATGAATTCACCTACTTTGAAAAAGGGTGCGTTAAGGGAGTCCTTTTGACACAAAGCGAAAATCTACAGTCAAGCGTCAATCAGCAGACAGCCGTGTGTTCTTTAGTCATGAGCCTATTGTCAAAACGGCAGAAAAAAATGGTCACAAACGAAATATTGTTTCTACACTTAAAATGAACAAAGACAAAATGAGCTAGCCTGATATAAGTCATGTTCATGACGATGCAAATGTAACGAGATTTCAAACTGTTCTGTTGCACACGTTGGGACTCATTTTATTTTTCTACAAGAATCATTTGCCATAAAGGGAATCGAACCCGGGCCACCCTGCGTTACAAGGCAGATTCCTATCCGCTAGACCATTTGGGAAGATTTCATATGTAGACCCTAAGATATCTAAGTGTCATTTCGATGAGGTCTGTAGCAGAGGCCATAGAGCACACCAAACAAATAATCATGTGTTTAAATATCCTTGTCGTTTTGAAAAATTACCATTGTCACCTGCACAGGAATGCCATGAGGCCAACATTGAAGAAATGTGCTTCTCAAATCTGTCATTAACACTGTTTTCCACACGCTTTTTTCATTGCATTGCCATATAATCAATTGGTCATTGATGCGTCACGAATAACGACAATGCGTCGAAAATTAAAGAAATGTAAACATGAATTATGTTATTACTGTCTAAGCATCGCAAAGCTGTATGCGCAAAGGCGTCTGACGTCACTGTGGCTTGCCTGAAACAAAGGAATTAGAGAAACATGTGCTTACAGGGGCGTCGAACCGGCTTGTCCCCCTGATGGAGCAAAGTTGCTACAGTGACAAAGACAAGCTCCGCGCTCATGGGCAATTTATATGGGGCAACTGTGCTGCGAGTATCTAAGCAGTCGTCGTGCATGGATAAAATGCAATGTTTCAAACAGATCTGATGAATTCACCTACTTTGAAAAAGTGTGCGTTAAGGGAGTCCTTTTGACACAAAGCGAAAATCTAGAGTCAAGCGTCAATCAGCAGACAGCCGTGTGTTCTTTAGTCATGAGCCTGTTGTCAAAACGGCAGAAAAAAATGGTCACAAACGAAATATTGTTTCTACACTTAAAATGAACAAAGAAAAAATGAGCTAGCCTGATATAAGTCATGTTCATGACGATGCAAATGTAACGAGATTTCAAACTGTTCTGTTGCACACGTTGGGACTCATTTTATTTTTCTACAAGAATCATTTGCCATGACGGGAATCGAACCCGGGCCGCCCTGCGTTACAAGGCAGATTCCTATCCGCTAGACCATTTGGGAAGATTTCATATGTAGACCCTAAGATATCTAAGTGTCATTTCGATGAGGTCTGTAGCAGAGGCCATAGAGCACACCAAACAAATAATCATGTGTTTAAATATCCTTGTCGTTTTGAAAAATTACCATTGTCACCTGCACAGGAATGCCATGAGGCCAACATTGAAGAAATGTGCTTCTCAAATCTGTCATTAACACTGTTTTCCACACGCTTTTTTCATTGCATTGCCATATAATCAATTGGTCATTGATGCGTCACGAATAACGACAATGCGTCGAAAATTAAAGAAATGTAAACATGAATTATGTTATTACTGTCTAAGCATCGCAAAGCTGTATGCGCAAAGGCGTCTGACGTCACTGTGGCTTGCCTGAAACAAAGGAATTAGAGAAACATGTGCTTACAGGGGCGTCGAACCGGCTTGTCCCCCTGATGGAGCAAAGTTGCTACAGTGACAAAGACAAGCTCCGCGCTCATGGGCAATTTATATGGGGCAACTGTGCTGCGAGTATCTAAGCAGTCGTCGTGCATGGATGAAATGCAATGTTTCAAACAGATCTGATGAATTCACCTACTTTGAAAAAGGGTGCGTTAAGGGAGTCCTTTTGACACAAAGCGAAAATCTACAGTCAAGCGTCAATCAGCAGACAGCCGTGTGTTCTTTAGTCATGAGCCTATTGTCAAAACGGCAGAAAAAAATGGTCACAAACGAAATATTGTTTCTACACTTAAAATGAACAAAGACAAAATGAGCTAGCCTGATATAAGTCATGTTCATGACGATGCAAATGTAACGAGATTTCAAACTGTTCTGTTGCACACGTTGGGACTCATTTTATTTTTCTACAAGAATCATTTGCCATAAAGGGAATCGAACCCGGGCCACCCTGCGTTACAAGGCAGATTCCTATCCGCTAGACCATTTGGGAAGATTTCATATGTAGACCCTAAGATATCTAAGTGTCATTTCGATGAGGTCTGTAGCAGAGGCCATAGAGCACACCAAACAAATAATCATGTGTTTAAATATCCTTGTCGTTTTGAAAAATTACCATTGTCACCTGCACAGGAATGCCATGAGGCCAACATTGAAGAAATGTGCTTCTCAAATCTGTCATTAACACTGTTTTCCACACGCTTTTTTCATTGCATTGCCATATAATCAATTGGTCATTGATGCGTCACGAATAACGACAATGCGTCGAAAATTAAAGAAATGTAAACATGAATTATGTTATTACTGTCTAAGCATCGCAAAGCTGTATGCGCAAAGGCGTCTGACGTCACTGTGGCTTGCCTGAAACAAAGGAATTAGAGAAACATGTGCTTACAGGGGCGTCGAACCGGCTTGTCCCCCTGATGGAGCAAAGTTGCTACAGTGACAAAGACAAGCTCCGCGCTCATGGGCAATTTATATGGGGCAACTGTGCTGCGAGTATCTAAGCAGTCGTCGTGCATGGATAAAATGCAATGTTTCAAACAGATCTGATGAATTCACCTACTTTGAAAAAGTGTGCGTTAAGGGAGTCCTTTTGACACAAAGCGAAAATCTAGAGTCAAGCGTCAATCAGCAGACAGCCGTGTGTTCTTTAGTCATGAGCCTGTTGTCAAAACGGCAGAAAAAAATGGTCACAAACGAAATATTGTTTCTACACTTAAAATGAACAAAGAAAAAATGAGCTAGCCTGATATAAGTCATGTTCATGACGATGCAAATGTAACGAGATTTCGAACTGTTCTGTTGCACACGTTGGGACTCATTTTATTTTTCTACAAGAATCATTTGCCATGACGGGAATCGAACACGGGCCGCCCTGCGTTACAAGGCAGATTCCTATCCGCTAGACCATTTGGGAAGATTTCATATGTAGACCCTAAGATATCTAAGTGTCATTTCGATGAGGTCTGTAGCAGAGGCCATAGAGCACACCAAACAAATAATCATGTGTTTAAATATCCTTGTCGTTTTGAAAAATTACCATTGTCACCTGCACAGGAATGCCATGCGGCCAACATTGAAGAAATGTGCTTCTCAAATCTGTCATTAACACTGTTTTCCACACGCTTTTTTCATTGCATTGCCATATAATCAATTGGTCATTGATGCGTCACGAATAACGACAATGCGTCGAAAATTAAAGAAATGTAAACATGAATTATGTTATTACTGTCTAAGCATCGCAAAGCTGTATGCGCAAAAGCGTCTGACGTCACTGTGGCTTGCCTGAAACAAAGGAATTAGAGAAACATGTGCTTACAGGGGCGTCGAACCGGCTTGTCCCCCTGATGGAGCAAAGTTGCTACAGTGACAAAGACAAGCTCCGCGCTCATGGGCAATTTATATGGGGCAACTGTGCTGCGAGTATCTAAGCAGTCGTCGTGCATGGATAAAATGCAATGTTTCAAACAGATCTGATGAATTCACCTACTTTGAAAAAGTGTGCGTTAAGGGAGTCCTTTTGACACAAAGCGAAAATCTACAGTCAAGCGTCAATCAGCAGACAGCCGTGTGATCTTTAGTCATGAGCCTGTTGTCAAAACGGCAGAAAAAAATGGTCACTAACGAAATATTGTTTCTACACTTAAAATGAACAAAGAAAAAATGAGCTAGCCTGATATAAGTCATGTTCATGACGATGCAAATGTAACGAGATTTCGAACTGTTCTGTTGCACACGTTGAGACTCATTTTATTTTTCTACAAGAATCATTTGCCATGACGGGAATCGAACCCGGGCCGCCTTGCGTTACAAGGCAGATTCCTATCCGCTAGACCATTTGGGAAGATTTCATATGTAGACCCTAAGATATCTAATTGTCATTTCGATGAGGTCTGTAGCAGAGGCCATAGAGCACACCAAACAAATAATCATGTGTTTAAATATCCTTGTCGTTTTGAAAAATTACCATTGTCACCTGCACAGGAATGCCATGCGGCCAACATTGAAGAAATGTGCTTCTCAAATCTGTCATTAACACTGTTTTCCACACGCTTTTTTCATTGCATTGCCATATAATCAATTGGTCATTGATGCGTCACGAATAACGACAATGCGTCGAAAATTAAAGAAATGTAAACATGAATTATGTTATTACTGTCTAAGCATCGCAAAGCTGTATGCGTAAAGGCGTCTGACGTCACAGTGGCTTGCCTGAAACAAAGGAATTAGAGAAACATGTGCTTACAGGGGCGTCGAACCGGCTTGTCCCCCTGATGGAGCAAAGTTGCTACAGTGACAAAGACAAGCTCCGCGCTCATGGGCAATTTATATGGGGCAACTGTGCTGCGAGTATCTAAGCAGTCGTCGTGCATGGATAAAATGCAATGTTTCAAACAGATCTGATGAATTCACCTACTTTGAAAAAGTGTGCGTTAAGGGAGTCCTTTTGACACAAAGCGAAAATCTACAGTCAAGCGTCAATCAGCAGACAGCCGTGTGTTCTTTAGTCATGAGCCTGTTGTCAAAACGGCAGAAAAAAATGGTCACAAACGAAATATTGTTTCTACACTTAAAATGAACAAAGAAAAAATGAGCTAGCCTGATATAAGTCATGTTCATGACGATGCAAATGTAAAGAGATTTGAAACTGTTCTGTTGCACACGTTGGGACTCATTTTATTTTTCTACAAGAATCATTTGCCATGACGGGAATCGAACCCGGGACGCCCTGCGTTACAAGGCAGATTCCTATCCGCTAGACCATTTGGGAAGATTTCATATGTAGACCCTAAGATATCTAAGTGTCATTTCGATGAGGTCTGTAGCAGAGGCCATAGAGCACACCAAACAAATAATCATGTGTTTAAATATCCTTGTCGTTTTGAAAAATTACCATTGTCACCTGCACAGGAATGCCATGCGGCCAACATTGAAGAAATGTGCTTCTCAAATCTGTCATTAACACTGTTTTCCACACGCTTTTTTCATTGCATTGCCATATAATCAATTGGTCATTGATGCGTCACGAATAACGACAATGCGTCGAAAATTAAAGAAATGTAAACATGAATTATGTTATTACTGTCTAAGCATCGCAAAGCTGTATGCGTAAAGGCGTCTGACGTCACAGTGGCTTGCCTGAAACAAAGGAATTAGAGAAACATGTGCTTACAGGGGCGTCGAACCGGCTTGTCCCCCTGATGGAGCAAAGTTGCTACAGTGACAAAGACAAGCTCCGCGCTCATGGGCAATTTATATGGGGCAACTGTGCTGCGAGTATCTAAGCAGTCGTCGTGCATAGATAAAATGCAATGTTTCAAACAGATCTGATGAATTCACCTACTTTGAAAAAGTGTGCGTTAAGGGAGTCCTTTTGACACAAAGCGAAAATCTACAGTCAAGCGTCAATCAGCAGACAGCCGTGTGTTCTTTAGTCATGAGCCTGTTGTCAAAACGGCAGAAAAAAATGGTCACAGACGAAATATTGTTTCTACACTTAAAATGAACAAAGAAAAAATGAGCTAGCCTGATATAAGTCATGTTCATGACGATGCAAATGTAACAAGATTTCAAACTGTTCTGTTGCACACGTTGGGACTCATTTTATTTTTCTACAAGAATCATTTGCCATAAAGGGAATCGAACCCGGGCCGCCCTGCGTTACAAGGCAGATTCCTATCCGCTAGACCATTTGGGAAGATTTCATATGTAGACCCTAAGATATCTAAGTGTCATTTCAATGAGGTCTGTAGCAGAGGCCATAGAGCACACCAAACAAATAATCATGTGTTTAAATATCCTTGTCTTTTTGAAAAATTACCATTGTCACCTGCACAGGAATGCCATGCGGCCAACATTGAAGAAATGTGCTTCTCAAATCTGTCATTAACACTGTTTTCCACACGCTTTTTTCATTGCATTGCCATATAATCAATTGGTCATTGATGCGTCACGAATAACGACAATGCGTCGAAAATTAAAGAAATGTAAACATGAATTATGTTATTACTGTCTAAGCATCGCAAAGCTGTATGCGCAAAAGCGTCTGACGTCACTGTGGCTTGCCTGAAACAAAGGAATTAGAGAAACATGTGCTTACAGGGGCGTCGAACCGGCTTGTCCCCCTGATGGAGCAAAGTTGCTACAGTGACAAAGACAAGCTCCGCGCTCATGGGCAATTTATATGGGGCAACTGTGCTGCGAGTATCTAAGCAGTCGTCGTGCATGGATAAAATGCAATGTTTCAAACAGATCTGATGAATTCACCTACTTTGAAAAAGTGTGCGTTAAGGGAGTCCTTTTGACACAAAGCGAAAATCTACAGTCAAGCGTCAATCAGCAGACAGCCGTGTGATCTTTAGTAATGAGCCTGTTGTCAAAACGGCAGAAAAAAATGGTCACTAACGAAATATTATTTCTACACTTAAAATGAACAAAGAAAAAATGAGCTAGCCTGATATAAGTCATGTTCATGACGATGCAAATGTAACGAGATTTCGAACTGTTCTGTTGCACACGTTGAGACTCATTTTATTTTTCTACAAGAATCATTTGCCATGACGGGAATCGAACCCGGGCCGCCTTGCGTTACAAGGCAGATTCCTATCCGCTAGACCATTTGGGAAGATTTCATATGTAGACCCTAAGATATCTAATTGTCATTTCGATGAGGTCTGTAGCAGAGGCCATAGAGCACACCAAACAAATAATCATGTGTTTAAATATCCTTGTCGTTTTGAAAAATTACCATTGTCACCTGCACAGGAATGCCATGCGGCCAACATTGAAGAAATGTGCTTCTCAAATCTGTCATTAACACTGTTTTCCACACGCTTTTTTCATTGCATTGCCATATAATCAATTGGTCATTGATGCGTCACGAATAACGACAATGCGTCGAAAATTAAAGAAATGTAAACATGAATTATGTTATTACTGTCTAAGCATCGCAAAGCTGTATGCGTAAAGGCGTCTGACGTCACAGTGGCTTGCCTGAAACAAAGGAATTAGAGAAACATGTGCTTACAGGGGCGTCGAACCGGCTTGTCCCCCTGATGGAGCAAAGTTGCTACAGTGACAAAGACAAGCTCCGCGCTCATGGGCAATTTATATGGGGCAACTGTGCTGCGAGTATCTAAGCAGTCGTCGTGCATGGATAAAATGCAATGTTTCAAACAGATCTGATGAATTCTCCTACTTTGAAAAAGTGTGCGTTAAGGGATTCCTTTTGACACAAAGCGAAAATCTACAGTCAAGCGTCAATCAGCAGACAGCCGTGTGTTCTTTAGTCATGAGCCTGTTGTCAAAACGGCAGAAAAAAATGGTCACAAACGAAATATTGTTTCTACACTTAAAATGAACAAAGACAAAATGAGCTAGCCTGATATAAGTCATGTTCATGACGATGCAAATGTAACGAGATTTCGAACTTTTCTGTTGCACACGTTGGGACTCATTTTATTTTTCTACAAGAATCATTTGCCATGACGGGAATCGAACCCAGGCCGCCCTGCGTTACAAGGCAGATTCCTATCCGCTAGACCATTTGGGAAGATTTCATATGTAGACCCTAAGATATCTAAGTGTCATTTCGATGAGGTCTGTAGCAGAGGCCATACAGCACACCAAACAAATAATCATGTGTTTAAATATCCTTGTCGTTTTGAAAAATTACCATTGTCACCTGCACAGGAATGCCATGCGGCCAACATTGAAGAAATGTGCTTCTCAAATCTGTCATTAACACTGTTTTCCACACGCTTTTTTCATTGCATTGCCATATAATCAATTGTTCATTGATGCGTCACGAATAACGACAATGCGTCGTAAATTAAAGAAATGTAAACATGAATTATGTTATTAATGTCTAAGCATCGCAAAGCTGTATGCGCAAAGGCGTCTGACGTCACTGTGGCTTGCCTGAAACAAAGGAATTAGAGAAACATGTGCTTTCAGGAGCGTCGAACCGGCTTGTCCCCCTGATGGAGCAAAGTTGCTACAGTGACAAAGACAAGCTCCGCGCTCATGGGCAATTTATATGGGGCAACTGTGCTGCGAGTATCTAAGCAGTCGTCGTGCATGGATAAAATGCAATGTTTCAAACAGATCTGATGAATTCACCTACTTTGAAAAAGTGTGCGTTAAGGGAGTCCTTTTGACACAAAGCGAAAATCTACAGTCAAGCGTCAATCAGCAGACAGCCGTGTGTTCTTTAGTCATGAGCCTGTTGTCAAAACGGCAGAAAAAAATGGTCACAAACGAAATATTGTTTCTACACTTAAAATGAACAAAGAAAAAATGAGCTAGCCTGATATAAGTCATGTTCATGACGATGCAAATGTAACGAGATTTCGAACTGTTCTGTTGCACACGTTGGGACTCATTTTATTTTTCTACAAGAATCATTTGCCATGACGGGAATCGAACCCGGGCCGCCCTGCGTTACAAGGCAGATTCCTATCCGCTAGACCATTTGGGAAGATTTCATATGTGCACCCTAAGATATCTAAGTGTCATTTCGATGAGGTCTGTCGCAGAGGCCATAGAGCACACCAAACAAATAATCATGTGTTTAAATATCCTTGTCGTTTTGAAAAATTACCATTGTCACCTGCACAGGAATGCCATGCGGCCAACATTGAAGAAATATGCTTCTCAAATCTGTCATTAACACTGTTTTCCACACGCTTTTTTCATTGCATTGCCATATAATCAATTGGTCATTGATGCGTCACGAATAACGACAATGCGTCGAAAATTAAAGAAATGTAAACATGAATTATGTTATTACTGTCTAAGCATCGCAAAGCTGAATGCGTAAAGGCGTCTGACGTCACAGTGGCTTGCCTGAAACAAAGGAATTAGAGAAACATGTGCTTACAGGGGCGTCGAACCGGCTTGTCCCCCTGATGGAGCAAAGTTGCTACAGTGACAAAGACAAGCTCCGCGCTCATGGGCAATTTATATGGGGCAACTGTGCTGCGAGTATCTAAGCAGTCGTCGTGCATGGATAAAATGCAATGTTTCAAACAGATCTGATGAATTCACCTACTTTGAAAAAGTGTGCGTTAAGGGAGTCCTTTTGACACAAAGCGAAAATCTACAGTCAAGCGTCAATCAGCAGACACCCGTGTGTTCTTTAGTCATGAGCCATTTGTCAAAACGGCAGAAAAAAATGGTCACTAACGAAATATTGTTTCTACACTTAAAATGAACAAAGAAAAAATGAGCTAGCCTGATATAAGTCATGTTCATGACGATGCAAATGTAACGAGATTTCAAACTGTTCTGTTGCACACGTTGAGACTCATTTTATTTTTCTACAAGAATCATTTGCCATGACGGGAATCGAACCCGGGCCGCCCTGCGTTACAAGGCAGATTCCTATCCACTAGACCATTTGGGAAGATTTCATATGTAGACCCTAAGATATCTAAGTGTCATTTCGACGAGGTCTGTAGCAGAGGCCATAGACCACACCAAACAAATAATCATGTGTTTAAATATCCTTGTCGTTTTGAAAAATTACCATTGTCACCTGCACAGGAATGCCATGCGGCCAACATTGAAGAAATGTGCTTCTCAAATCTGTCATTAACACTGTTTTCCAAACGCTTTTTTCATTGCATTGCCATATAATCAATTGGTCATTGATGCATCACGAATAACGACAATGCGTCGAAAATTAAAGAAATGTAAACATGAATTATGTTATTACTGTCTAAGCATCGCAAAGCTGTATGCGTAAAGGCGTCTGACGTCACAGTGGCTTGCCTGAAACAAAGGAATTAGAGAAACATGTGCTTACAGGGGCGTCGAACCGGCTTGTCCCCCTGGTGGAGCAAAGTTGCTACAGTGACAAAGACAAGCTCTGCGCTCATGGGCAATTTATATGGGGCAACTGTGCTGCGAGTATCTAAGCAGTCGTCGTGCATGGATAAAATGCAATGTTTCAAACAGATCTGATGAATTCACCTACTTTGAAAAAGTGTGCGTTAAGGGAGTCCTTTTGACACAAAGCGAAAATCTACAGTCAAGCGTCAATCAGCAGACAGCCGTGTGTTCTTTTGTCATGAGCCTGTTGTCAAAACGGCAGAAAAAAATGGTCACAAACGAAATATTGTTTCTACACTTAAAATAAACAAAGAAAAAATGAGCTAGCCTGATATAAGTCATGTTCATGACGATGCAAATGTAACGAGATTTCGAACTGTTCTGTTGCACACGTTGAGACTCATTTTATTTTTCTACAAGAATCATTTGCCATGACGGGAATCGAACCCGGGCCGCCCTGCGTTACAAGGCAGATTCCTATCCGCTAGACCATTTGGTAAGATTTCATATGTAGACCCTAAGATATCTAAGTGTCATTTCGACGAGGTCTGTAGCAGAGGCCATAGAGCACACCAAACAAATAATCATGTGTTTAAATATCCTTGTCGTTTTGAAAAATTACCATTGTCACCTGCACAGGAATGCCATGCGGTCAACATTGAAGAAATGTGCTTCTCAAATCTGTCATTAACACTGTTTTCCACACGCTTTTTTCATTGCATTGCCATATAATCAATTGGTCATTGATGCGTCACGAATAACGACAATGCGTCGAAAATTAAAGAAATGTAAACATGAATTATGTTATTACTGTCTAAGCATCGCAAAGCTGTATGCCTAAAGGCGTCTGACGTCACAGTGGCTTGCCTGAAACAAAGGAATTAGAGAAACATGTGCTTACAGGGGCGTCGAACCGGCTTGTCCCCCTGATGGAGCAAAGTTGCTACAGTGACAAAGACAAGCTCCGCGCTCATGGGCAATTTATATGGGGCAACTGTGCTGCGAGTATCTAAGCAGTCGTCGTGCATGGATAAAATGCAATGTTTCAAACAGATCTGATGAATTCACCTACTTTGAAATAGTGTGCGTTAAGGGAGTCCTTTTGACACAAAGCGAAAATCTACAGTCAAGCGTCAATCAGCAGACACCCGTGTGTTCTTTAGTCATGAGCCATTTGTCAAAACGGCAGAAAAAAATGGTCACTAACGAAATATTGTTTCTACACTTAAAATGAACAAAGAAAAAATGAGCTAGCCTGATATAAGTCATGTTCATGACGATGCAAATGTAACGAGATTTCAAACTGTTCTGTTGCACACGTTGGGACTCATTTTATTTTTCGACAAGAATCATTTGCCATGACGGGAATCGAACCCGGGCCGCCCTGCGTTACAAGGCAGATTCCTATCCGCTAGACCATTTGGGAAGATTTCATATGTAGACCCTAAGATATCTAAGTGTCATTTCGATGAGGTCTGTAGCAGAGGCCATAGAGCACACCAAACAAATAATCATGGGTTTAAATATCCTTGTCGTTTTGAAAAATTACCATTGTCACCTGCACAGGAATGCCATGCGGCCAACATTGAAGAAATGTGCTTCTCAAATCTGTCATTAACACTGTATTCCACACGCGTTTTTCATTGCATTGCCATATAATCAATTGGTCATTGATGCGTCACGAATAACGACAATGCGTCGAAAATTAAAGAAATGTAAACATGAATTATGTTATTACTGTCTAAGCATCGCAAAGCTGTATGCGTAAAGGCGTCTGACGTCACAGTGGCTTGCCTGAAACAAAGGAATTAGAGAAACATGTGCTAACAGGGGCGTCGAACCGGCTTGTCCCCCTGATGGAGCAAAGTTGCTACAGTGACAAAGACAAGCTCCGCGCTCATGGGCAATTTATATGGGGCAACTGTGCTGCGAGTATCTAAGCAGTCGTCGTGCATGGATAAAATGCAATGTTTCAAACAGATCTGATGAATTCACCTACTTTGAAAAAGTGTGCGTTAAGGGAGTCCTTTTGACACAAAGCGAAAATCTACAGTCAAGCGTCAATCAGCAGACAGCCGTGTGTTCTTTAGTCATGAGCCTGTTGTCAAAACGGCAGAAAAAAATGGTCACAAACGAAATATTGTTTCTACACTTAAAATGAACAAAGAAAAAATGAGCTAGCCTGATATAAGTCATGTTCATGACGATGCAAATGTAACGAGATTTCAAACTGTTCTGTTGCACACGTTGGGACTCAATTTATTTTTCTACAAGAATCATTTGCCATGACGGGAATCGAACCCAGGCCGCCCTGCGTTACAAGGCAGATTCCTATCCGCTAGACCATTTGGGAAGATTTCATATGTAGACCCTGAGATATCTAAGTGTCATTTCGACGAGGTCTGTAGCAGAGGCCATGGAGCACACCAAACAAATAATCATGTGTTTAAATATCCTTGTCGTTTTGAAAAATTACCATTGTCACCTGCACAGGAGAATCTTGGATGACCAAGATGCCGGCGCGCATGCATCGCTACGCTCAGTGTCTCTCCAGAGTTTGCGAACTAGTAGTTATTTGCTTGTTTATCTTAAGTATTCTCGCTAAAAACAGTTTAGCGTACATATCGTACAGCCGACAAGAACTTCTGGACATCGGTTCCGGCACTCCAGTCATCTTTATCGACGATATACCCGAGATTAGCAAAACAGCGGGTCCAGCTAACTCCGCTACACCGACCGGAAGAGGCCCCAGACCGGCTCGGAAACGAAAACACAGGCGAGGGAGCCGAGGTGGGCTGAGAGCTAGGCTAAAGCTAACTCCACACCGACTCTCACTACCTAGCCTTTTCCTTGCAAATGTTCGTTCCCTGGCAAACAAGATGGATGAACTGCGGCTGCGGATCACCACCCACAAATGGATTATGGACTGTAACATCATGGTTTTCACTGAAACCTGGCTCAACAGCGAGGTTCCCGACAACGCTATCGAGCTAGCAGGGCGCTGCGTTCTCCGAGCAGACAGAACAGGAGGCGACTCCGGTAAGACCAGAGGTGGAGGTTTGTGCATTTATGTGAACAAGACGTGGTGCACGGACACTACCATCACCGAGAGTCACTGCTCAGCTAACCTGGAGTTTCTCATGGTTAAGTGTAGACCTTTCTATCTGCCCAGAGAGTTCACGTCTACTGTTATCACGGCAGCCTATATCTCCCCTGATGCTAATGCTAAGATTGCTATGAAAGAACTGTATGCTGCCATTAGCAAACAACAGACTCTGCATCCCGAGGCAGCCTTCATTGTCGCGGGTGACTTCAATCACTCCAACTTAAAGACTGTACTGCCCAAATTCCACCGAAATGTCTCTTGCCCCACCAGAGGAGACAGGACATTGGACCAAGTATACACCAGCATGGCTGATGCGTACAAAGCCGTTCCCCTCCCCCACCTAGGTCAATCAGACCACCTCTCATTGTTCCTACTGCCCAAGTACTCAGCACTCATCAAACTAGTGAAACCTACAGTGAGGACAGTCAAGGTCTGGCCAGAGGGAGCTGACTCAGCGCTCCAGCAGCGTTTTGGAAACACTGACTGGGGTGTGTTTGCCACTCAGGCCACCCATGACTCCCACACGGACATTAATTCATATGCCTCATCTGTTTTGGACTACATCAATTCCAACATCAGCAGTGTCACCACACTCAAGCGGATCACCACTTTCCCTAATCAGAAGCCATGGATGAACAGTGAGGTCCGACTCCTGCTGAAGGCACGCGACATTGCCTTCAGATCAGGGGATGCTCGGGCCTACAGCTCATCCAGGGCTAATCTGCAGAGGGGCATCAAAAAGGCCAAGCACAACCACAAGCTGAGGATAGAGGATCACTTCAGAAACAACTCTGACCCCCGACGCATGTGGCAGGGCATCCAGGCCATCACTGACTACAAACCATCTAACACCTCACCCCTCTCCGTTGACGCCTCCCTCCCTGATGAGCTGAACCACTTCTACGGCCGCTTTGACAGGGACAACAAGGAGGTGGCCACCAAGGCTGTGCTCCCTGCGGAGCACCAGCCCCTCACTCTATCCCCCACCGACGTGTGTGCGGCACTGAGCAGGACTAACGCACGCAAGGCTGCTGGTCCTGATGGGATCCCCGGACGCGTCCTCAGGGCCTGCGCTGTGCAGCTGACTAAGGTTTGGACTGACATATTCAACCTGTCCCTAGCCCAAGCAGCTGTCCCCGCGTGCTTCAAAACCACCTCCATCGTGCCGGTGCCAAAACACTCCACTGCAACGAGCCTAAATGACTTCCGACCAGTGGCACTCACGCCCATCATCATGAAGTGCTTCGAGAGGCTGGTCTTAGCTCAACTCAAGACCTGCCTACCACCCACACTGGACCCCTTTCAATTCGCCTACCGGCAGAACAGGAGTACAGAGGATGCCATTTCAACGGCACTTCACTCCGCCCTGTCCCACCTCGACAAGACTAACTCTTATGTGAGAATGCTGTTTATTGACTTCAGCTCAGCATTCAACACCATCATCCCCTCCAAACTGATCTCCAAACTCAGGCAACTGGGCATCAACCCCTCCCTCTGCAACTGGATTCTAGACTTCTTGACCAACAGGCCGCAGTCTGTTAGGCTTCACAACCACACTTCCTCAACCCTCACCCTGAACACCGGCGTTCCACAAGGCTGTGTGCTGAGCCCCCTCCTTTACTCCCTCTTCACCTACGACTGCACACCTGTACATGGCTCAAACACCATTGTTAAGTTTGCAGACAACACAACGGTGATCGGTCTCATCAGCAACAACGATGAGTCGGCCTACAGGGAGGAGGTCCAGCACCTAACAGTGTGGTGCAACGACAATAACCTGGCTCTCAACACCAAGAAGACCAAAGAACTCATTGTGGACTTCAGGAAGTCTAAAGTTGGCGCACACACCCCCATCCTCATCAACGGGACTGAGGTGGAGCGAGTCACCAGCTTCAAGTTTCTGGGTGTCCACATCTCTGAGGACCTCTCCTGGACCCTCAACACCTCCACCCTGATAAAGAAGGCTCACCAGCGTCTCTTCTTCCTGAGGAGACTAAAGAAGGTCCATCTACCTCCTCAGATCCTGGTGAACTTCTACCGCTGCACCATCAAGAGTATCCTTACCTACTGTGTCACAGTATGGTATGGCAACTGCTCGGCATCGGACCGGAAGGCACTGCAGAGGGTGGTGAAAACTGCCCAACGCATCACCGGTTCCTCACTCCCCTCCATCGAGGCTGTCCAGGGCAAACGATGCCTGCGTAAGGCACGCAGCATCGTCAAGGACATCTCACACCCCAACCATAGACTTTTCACCCCACTCCCCTCCGGGAGGCGCTACAGGTCTCTCCGCACCCGAACCAGTAGGTTCAGAGGCAGCTTCTTCCCTGCGGCTGTCACCCTGCTGAACTCGAACACTACACCTACCTGACAACCTACTACCCCCGCAACCCCCACCCCCCCCCCCCACCACCCGGACTATTGCACTATACTCCCCTCCCCTTCTCTTACTCAATACCACTGCTCTTCTGTACATACCTGTTCATACTGTTCATAATGCACATAATGCACATATCCTATGTTTTCTTTAATACTACTGCACATACTGTACATACTTGTTTATACGGCATTCCATATTTATATTTATTCGGCATCTACCTCATGTTACTGTTAATACATATATACTGCTAGACTGCATTACCCATACAGCTCATATGCTGCTACACTGCTCATACTGTAACTATTTATTCTGCTATAATGCTACTGTTACTCACATACTGCTATACTGCACTGCTATATTATACTGCTTATATTATTCTATATTACACTGCACTACTACTGATCATATATTGCACTACCTGTAAATACTGTTCATTGCACTTTCTGCTATTTTGCACTTCTGGTTAGACGCTAACTGCATTTCGTTGTCTCTGTACTTGTACTCTGCACAATGACAATAAAGTTGAATCTAATCTAATCTAATCTAATGCCATGCGGCCAACATTGAAGAAATGTGCTTCTCAAATCTGTCATTAACACTGTTTTCCACACGCTTTTTTCATTGCATTGCCATATAATCAATTGGTCATTGATGCGTCACGAATAACGACAATGCGTCGAAAATTAAAGAAATGTAAACATGAATTATGTTATTACTGTCTAAGCATCGCGAAGCTGTATGCGTAAAGGCGTCTGACGTCACAGTGGCTTGCCTGAAACAAAGGAATTAGAGAAACATGTGCTTACAGGGGCGTCGAACCGGCTTGTCCCCCTGATGGAGCAAAGTTGCTACAGTGACAAAGACAAGCTCCGCGCTCATGGGCAATTTATATGGGGCAACTGTGCTGCGAGTATCTAAGCAGTCGTCGTGCATGGATAAAATGCAATGTTTCAAACAGATCTGATGAATTCACCTACTTTGAAAAAGTGTGCGTTAAGGGAGTCCTTTTGACACAAAGCGAAAATCTACAGTCAAGCGTCAATCAGCAGACAGCCGTGTGTTCTTTAGTCATGAGCCTGTTGTCAAAACGGCAGAAAAAAATGGTCACAAACGAAATATTGTTTCTACACTTAAAATGAACAAAGAAAAAATGAGCTAGCCTGATATAAGTCATGTTCATGACGATGCAAATGTAACGAGGTTTCGAACTGTTCTGTTGCACACGTTGGGACTCATTTTATTTTTCTACAAGAATCATTTGCCATGACGGGAATCGAACCCGGGCCGCCCTGCGTTACGAGGCAGATTCCTATCCGCTAGACCATTTGGGAAGATTTCATATGTAGACCCTAAGATATCTAAGTGTCATTTCGATGAGGTCTGTAGCAGAGGCCATAGAGCACACCAAACAAATAATCATGTGTTTAAATATCCTTGTCGTTTTGAAAAATTACCATTGTCACCTGCACAGGAATGCCATGCGGCCAACATTGAAGAAATGTGCTTCTCAAATCTGTCATTAACACTGTTTTCCACACGCTTTTTTCATTGCATTGCCATATAATCAATTGGTCATTGATGCGTCACGAATAACGACAATGCGTCGAAAATTAAAGAAATGTAAACATGAATTATGTTATTACTGTCTAAGCATCGCGAAGCTGTATGCGTAAAGGCGTCTGTCGTCACAGTGGCTTGCCTGAAACAAAGGAATTAGAGAAACATGTGCTTACAGGGGCGTCGAACCGGCTTGTCCCCCTGATGGAGCAAAGTTGCTACAGTGACAAAGACAAGCTCCGCGCTCATGGGCAATTTATATGGGGCAACTGTGCTGCGAGTATCTAAGCAGTCGTCGTGCATGGATAAAATGCAATGTTTCAAACAGATCTGATGAATTCACCTACTTTGAAAAAGTGTGCGTTAAGGGAGTCCTTTTGACATAAAGCGAAAATCTACAGTCAAGCGTCAATCAGCAGACAGCCGTGTGTTCTTTAGTCATGAGCCTGTTGTCAAAACGGCAGAAAAAAATGGTCACAAACGACATATTGTTTCTACACTTAAAATGAACAAAGAAAAAATGAGCTAGCCTGATATAAGTCATGTTCATGACGATGCAAATGTAACGAGATTTCAAACTGTTCTGTTGCACACGTTGGGACTCATTTTATTTTTCGACAAGAATCATTTGCCATGACGGGAATCGAACCCGGGCCGCCCTGCGTTACAAGGCAGATTCCTATCCGCTAGACCATTTGGGAAGATTTCATATGTAGACCCTAAGATATCTAAGTGTCATTTCGATGAGGTCTGTAGCAGAGGCCATAGAGCACACCAAACAAATAATCATGTGTTTAAATATCCTTGTCGTTTTGAAAAATTACCATTGTCACCTGCACAGGAATGCCATGCGGCCAACATTGAAGAAATGTGCTTCTCAAATCTGTCATTAACACTGTTTTCCACACGCTTTTTTCATTGCATTGCCATATCATCAATTGGTCATTGATGCGTCACGAATAACGACAATGCGTCGAAAATTAAAGAAATGTAAACATGAATTATGTTATTACTGTCTAAGCATCGCAAAGCTGTATGCGTAAAGGCGTCTGAAGTCACAGTGGCTTGCCTGAAACAAAGGAATTAGAGAAACATGTGCTTACAGGGGCGTCGAACAGGCTTGTCCCCCTGATGGAGCAAAGTTGCTACAGTGACAAAGACAAGCTCCGCGCTCATGGGCAATTTATATGGGGCAACTGTGCTGCGAGTATCTAAGCAGTCGTCGTGCATGGATAAAATGCAATGTTTCAAACAGATCTGATGAATTCACCTACTTTGAAAAAGTGTGCGTTAAGGGAGTCCTTTTGACACAAAGCGAAAATCTATAGTCATGCGTCAATCAGCAGACAGCCGTGTGTTCTTTAGTCATGAGCCTGTTGTCAAAACGGCAGAAAAAAATGGTCACAAACGAAATATTGTTTCTACACTTAAAATGAACAAAGAAAAAATGAGCTAGCCTGATATAAGTCATGTTCATGACGATGCAAATGTAACGAGATTTCGAACTGTTCTGTTGCACACGTTGGGACTCATTTTATTTTTCTACAAGAATCATTTGCCATGACGGGAATCGAACCCGGGCCGCCCTGCGTTACGAGGCAGATTCCTATCCGCTAGACCATTTGGGAAGATTTCATATGTAGACCCTAAGATATCTAAGTGTCATTTCGATGAGGTCTGTAGCAGAGGCCATAGAGCACACCAAACAAATAATCATGTGTTTAAATATCCTTGTCGTTTTGAAAAATTACCATTGTCACCTGCACAGGAATGCCATGCGGCCAACATTGAAGAAATGTGCTTCTCAAATCTGTCATTAACACTGTTTTCCACACGCTTTTTTCATTGCATTGCCATATAATCAATTGGTCATTGATGCGTCACGAATAACGACAATGCGTCGAAAATTAAAGAAATGTAAACATGAATTATGTTATTACTGTCTAAGCATCGCAAAGCTGTATGCGCAAAGGCGTCTGACGTCACGGTGGCTTGCCTGAAACAAAGGAATTAGAGAAACATGTGCTTGCAGGGGCGTCGAACCGGCTTGTCCCCCTGATGGAGCAAAGTTGCTACAGTGACAAAGACAAGCTCCGCGCTCATGGGCAATTTATATGGGGCAACTGTGCTGCGAGTATCTAAGCAGTCGTCGTGCATGGATAAAATGCAATGTTTCAAACAGATCTGATGAATTCACCTACTTTGAAAAAGTGTGCGTTAAGGGAGTCCTTTTGACACAAAGCCAAAATCTACAGTCAAGCGTCAATCAGCAGACAGCCGTGTGTTCTTTAGTAATGAGCCTGTTGTCAAAACGGCAGAAAAAAATGGTCACAAACGAAATATTGTTTCTACACTTAAAATGAACAAAGAAAAAATGAGCTAGCCTGATATAAGTCATGTTCATGACGATGCAAATGAAACGAGATTTCGAACTGTTCTGTTGCACACGTTGGGACTCATTTTATTTTTCTACAAGAATCATTTGCCATGACGGGAATCGAACCCGGGCCGCCCTGCGTTACAAGGCAGATTCCTATCCGCTAGACCATTTGGGAAGATTTCATATGTAGACCCTAAGATATCTAAGTGTCATTTCGACGAGGTCTGTAGCAGAGGCCATGGAGCACACCAAACAAATAATCATGTGTTTAAATATCCTTGTCGTTTTGAAAAATTACCATTGTCACCTGCACAGGAATGCCATGCGGCCAACATTGAAGAAATGTGCTTCTCAAATCTGTCATTAACACTGTTTTCCACACGCTTTTTTCATTGCATTGCCATATAATCAATTGGTCATTGATGCGTCACGAATAACGACAATGCGTCGAAAATTAAAGAAATGTAAACATGAATTATGTTATTACTGTCTAAGCATCGCGAAGCTGTATGCGTAAAGGCGTCTGACGTCACAGTGGCTTGCCTGAAACAAAGGAATTAGAGAAACTTGTGCTTACAGGGGCGTCGAACCGGCTTGTCCCCCTGATGGAGCAAAGTTGCTACAGTGACAAAGACAAGCTCCGCGCTCATGGGCAATTTATATGGGGCAACTGTGCTGCGAGTATCTAAGCAGTCGTCGTGCATGGATAAAATGCAATGTTTCAAACAGATCTGATGAATTCACCTACTTTGAAAAAGTGTGCGTTAAGGGAGTCCTTTTGACATAAAGCGAAAATCTACAGTCAAGCGTCAATCAGCAGACAGCCGTGTGTTCTTTAGTCATGAGCCTGTTGTCAAAACGGCAGAAAAAAATGTTCACAAACGACATATTGTTTCTACACTTAAAATGAACAAAGAAAAAATGAGCTAGCCTGATATAAGTCATGTTCATGACGATGCAAATGTAACGAGATTTCAAACTGTTCTGTTGCACACGTTGGGACTCATTTTATTTTTCGACAAGAATCATTTGCCATGACGGGAATCGAACCCGGGCCGCCCTGCGTTACAAGGCAGATTCCTATCCGCTAGACCATTTGGGAAGATTTCATATGTAGACGCTAAGATATCTAAGTGTCATTTCGATGAGGTCTGTAGCAGAGGCCATAGAGCACACCAAACAAATAATCATGTGTTTAAATATCCTTGTCGTTTTGAAAAATTACCATTGTCACCTGCACAGGAATGCCATGCGGCCAACATTGAAGAAATGTGCTTCTCAAATCTGTCATTAACACTGTTTTCCACACGCTTTTTTCACTGCATTGCCATATAATCAATTGGTCATTGATGCGTCACGAATAACGACAATGCATCGAAAATTAAAGAAATGTAAACATGAATTATGTTATTACTGTCTAAGCATCGCAAAGCTGTATGCGTAAAGGCGTCTGACGTCACAGTGGCTTGCCTGAAACAAAGGAATTAGAGAAACATGTGCTTACAGGGGCGTCGAACCGGCTTGTCCCCCTGATGGAGCAAAGTTGCTACAGTGACAAAGACAAGCTCCGCGCTCATGGGCAATTTATATGGGGCAACTGTGCTGCGAGTATCTAAGCAGTCGTCGTGCATGGATAAAATGCAATGTTTCAAACAGATCTGATGAATTCACCTACTTTGAAAAAGTGTGCGTTAAGGGAGTCCTTTTGACATAAAGCGAAAATCTACAGTCAAGCGTCAATCAGCAGACAGCCGTGTGTTCTTTAGTCATGAGCCTGTTGTCAAAACGGCAGAAAAAAATGTTCACAAACGACATATTGTTTCTACACTTAAAATGAACAAAGAAAAAATGAGCTAGCCTGATATAAGTCATGTTCATGACGATGCAAATGTAACGAGATTTCAAACTGTTCTGTTGCACACGTTGGGACTCATTTTATTTTTCGACAAGAATCATTTGCCATGACGGGAATCGAACCCGGGCCGCCCTGCGTTACAAGGCAGATTCCTATCCGCTAGACCATTTGGGAAGATTTCATATGTAGACGCTAAGATATCTAAGTGTCATTTCGATGAGGTCTGTAGCAGAGGCCATAGAGCACACCAAACAAATAATCATGTGTTTAAATATCCTTGTCGTTTTGAAAAATTACCATTGTCACCTGCACAGGAATGCCATGCGGCCAACATTGAAGAAATGTGCTTCTCAAATCTGTCATTAACACTGTTTTCCACACGCTTTTTTCACTGCATTGCCATATAATCAATTGGTCATTGATGCGTCACGAATAACGACAATGCATCGAAAATTAAAGAAATGTAAACATGAATTATGTTATTACTGTCTAAGCATCGCAAAGCTGTATGCGTAAAGGCGTCTGACGTCACAGTGGCTTGCCTGAAACAAAGGAATTAGAGAAACATGTGCTTACAGGGGCGTCGAACCGGCTTGTCCCCCTGATGGAGCAAAGTTGCTACAGTGACAAAGACAAGCTCCGCGCTCATGGGCAATTTATATGGGGCAACTGTGCTGCGAGTATCTAAGCAGTCGTCGTGCATGGATAAAATGCAATGTTTCAAACAGATCTGATGAATTCACCTACTTTGAAAAAGTGTGCGTTAAGGGAGTCCTTTTGACACAAAGCGAAAATCTACAGTCAAGCGTCAATCAGCAGACAGCCGTGTGTTCTTTAGTCATGAGCCTGTTGTCAAAACGGCAGAAAAAAATGGTCACAAACGAAATATTGTTTCTACACTTAAAATGAACAAAGAAAAAATGAGCTAGCCTGATATAAGTCATGTTCATGACGATGCAAATGTAACGAGATTTCAAACTGTTCTGTTGCACACGTTGGGACTCATTTTATTTTTCGACAAGAATCATTTGCCATGACGGGAATCGAACCCGGGCCGCCCTGCGTTACAAGGCAGATTCCTATCCGCTAGACCATTTGGGAAGATTTCATATGTAGACCCTAAGATATCTAAGTGTCATTTCGATGAGGTCTGTAGCAGAGGCCATAGAGCACACCAAACAAATAATCATGTGTTTAAATATCCTTGTCGTTTTGAAAAATTACCATTGTCACCTGCACAGGAATGCCATGCGGCCAACATTGAAGAAATGTGCTTCTCAAATCTGTCATTAACACTGTTTTCCACACGCTTTTTTCATTGCATTGCCATATCATCAATTGGTCATTGATGCGTCACGAATAACGACAATGCGTCGAAAATTAAAGAAATGTAAACATGAATTATGTTATTACTGTCTAAGCATCGCAAAGCTGTATGCGTAAAGGCGTCTGAAGTCACAGTGGCTTGCCTGAAACAAAGGAATTAGAGAAACATGTGCTTACAGGGGCGTCGAACAGGCTTGTCCCCCTGATGGAGCAAAGTTGCTACAGTGACAAAGACAAGCTCCGCGCTCATGGGCAATTTATATGGGGCAACTGTGCTGCGAGTATCTAAGCAGTCGTCGTGCATGGATAAAATGCAATGTTTCAAACAGATCTGATGAATTCACCTACTTTGAAAAAGTGTGCGTTAAGGGAGTCCTTTTGACACAAAGCGAAAATCTATAGTCATGCGTCAATCAGCAGACAGCCGTGTGTTCTTTAGTCATGAGCCTGTTGTCAAAACGGCAGAAAAAAATGGTCACAAACGAAATATTGTTTCTACACTTAAAATGAACAAAGAAAAAATGAGCTAGCCTGATATAAGTCATGTTCATGACGATGCAAATGTAACGAGATTTCGAACTGTTCTGTTGCACACGTTGGGACTCATTTTATTTTTCTACAAGAATCATTTGCCATGACGGGAATCGAACCCGGGCCGCCCTGCGTTACGAGGCAGATTCCTATCCGCTAGACCATTTGGGAAGATTTCATATGTAGACCCTAAGATATCTAAGTGTCATTTCGATGAGGTCTGTAGCAGAGGCCATAGAGCACACCAAACAAATAATCATGTGTTTAAATATCCTTGTCGTTTTGAAAAATTACCATTGTCACCTGCACAGGAATGCCATGCGGCCAACATTGAAGAAATGTGCTTCTCAAATCTGTCATTAACACTGTTTTCCACACGCTTTTTTCATTGCATTGCCATATAATCAATTGGTCATTGATGCGTCACGAATAACGACAATGCGTCGAAAATTAAAGAAATGTAAACATGAATTATGTTATTACTGTCTAAGCATCGCAAAGCTGTATGCGCAAAGGCGTCTGACGTCACGGTGGCTTGCCTGAAACAAAGGAATTAGAGAAACATGTGCTTGCAGGGGCGTCGAACCGGCTTGTCCCCCTGATGGAGCAAAGTTGCTACAGTGACAAAGACAAGCTCCGCGCTCATGGGCAATTTATATGGGGCAACTGTGCTGCGAGTATCTAAGCAGTCGTCGTGCATGGATAAAATGCAATGTTTCAAACAGATCTGATGAATTCACCTACTTTGAAAAAGTGTGCGTTAAGGGAGTCCTTTTGACACAAAGCCAAAATCTACAGTCAAGCGTCAATCAGCAGACAGCCGTGTGTTCTTTAGTAATGAGCCTGTTGTCAAAACGGCAGAAAAAAATGGTCACAAACGAAATATTGTTTCTACACTTAAAATGAACAAAGAAAAAATGAGCTAGCCTGATATAAGTCATGTTCATGACGATGCAAATGAAACGAGATTTCGAACTGTTCTGTTGCACACGTTGGGACTCATTTTATTTTTCTACAAGAATCATTTGCCATGACGGGAATCGAACCCGGGCCGCCCTGCGTTACAAGGCAGATTCCTATCCGCTAGACCATTTGGGAAGATTTCATATGTAGACCCTAAGATATCTAAGTGTCATTTCGACGAGGTCTGTAGCAGAGGCCATGGAGCACACCAAACAAATAATCATGTGTTTAAATATCCTTGTCGTTTTGAAAAATTACCATTGTCACCTGCACAGGAATGCCATGCGGCCAACATTGAAGAAATGTGCTTCTCAAATCTGTCATTAACACTGTTTTCCACACGCTTTTTTCATTGCATTGCCATATAATCAATTGGTCATTGATGCGTCACGAATAACGACAATGCGTCGAAAATTAAAGAAATGTAAACATGAATTATGTTATTACTGTCTAAGCATCGCGAAGCTGTATGCGTAAAGGCGTCTGACGTCACAGTGGCTTGCCTGAAACAAAGGAATTAGAGAAACTTGTGCTTACAGGGGCGTCGAACCGGCTTGTCCCCCTGATGGAGCAAAGTTGCTACAGTGACAAAGACAAGCTCCGCGCTCATGGGCAATTTATATGGGGCAACTGTGCTGCGAGTATCTAAGCAGTCGTCGTGCATGGATAAAATGCAATGTTTCAAACAGATCTGATGAATTCACCTACTTTGAAAAAGTGTGCGTTAAGGGAGTCCTTTTGACATAAAGCGAAAATCTACAGTCAAGCGTCAATCAGCAGACAGCCGTGTGTTCTTTAGTCATGAGCCTGTTGTCAAAACGGCAGAAAAAAATGTTCACAAACGACATATTGTTTCTACACTTAAAATGAACAAAGAAAAAATGAGCTAGCCTGATATAAGTCATGTTCATGACGATGCAAATGTAACGAGATTTCAAACTGTTCTGTTGCACACGTTGGGACTCATTTTATTTTTCGACAAGAATCATTTGCCATGACGGGAATCAAACCCGGGCCGCCCTGCGTTACAAGGCAGATTCCTATCCGCTAGACCATTTGGGAAGATTTCATATGTAGACGCTAAGATATCTAAGTGTCATTTCGATGAGGTCTGTAGCAGAGGCCATAGAGCACACCAAACAAATAATCATGTGTTTAAATATCCTTGTCGTTTTGAAAAATTACCATTGTCACCTGCACAGGAATGCCATGCGGCCAACATTGAAGAAATGTGCTTCTCAAATCTGTCATTAACACTGTTTTCCACACGCTTTTTTCACTGCATTGCCATATAATCAATTGGTCATTGATGCGTCACGAATAACGACAATGCGTCGAAAATTAAAGAAATGTAAACATGAATTATGTTATTACTGTCTAAGCATCGCAAAGCTGTATGCGTAAAGGCGTCTGACGTCACAGTGGCTTGCCTGAAACAAAGGAATTAGAGAAACATGTGCTTACAGGGGCGTCGAACCGGCTTGTCCCCCTGATGGAGCAAAGTTGCTACAGTGACAAAGACAAGCTCCGCGCTCATGGGCAATTTATATGGGGCAACTGTGCTGCGAGTATCTAAGCAGTCGTCGTGCATGGATAAAATGCAATGTTTCAAACAGATCTGATGAATTCACCTACTTTGAAAAAGTGTGCGTTAAGGGAGTCCTTTTGACACAAAGCGAAAATCTACAGTCAAGCGTCAATCAGCAGACAGCCGTGTGTTCTTTAGTCATGAGCCTGTTGTCAAAACGGCAGAAAAAAATGGTCACAAACGAAATATTGTTTCTACACTTAAAATGAACAAAGACAAAATGAGCTAGCCTGATATAAGTCATGTTCATGACGATGCAAATGTAACGAGATTTCAAACTGTTCTGTTGCACACGTTGAGACTCATTTTATTTTTCTACAAGAATCATTTGCCATGACGGGAATCGAACCCGGGCCGCCCTGCTTTACAAGGCAGATTCCTATGCGCTAGACCATTTGGGAAGATTTCATATGTAGACCCTAAGATATCTAAGTGTCATTTCGATGAGGTCTGTAGCAGAGGCCATAGAGCACACCAAACAAATAATCATGTGTTTAAATATCCTTGTCGTTTTGAAAAATTACCATTGTCACCTGCACAGGAATGCCATGCGGCCAACATTGAAGAAATGTGCTTCTCAAATCTGTCATTAACACTGTTTTCCACACGCTTTTTTCACTTCATTGCCATATAATCAATTGGTCATTGATGCGTCACGAATAACGACATGCGTCGAAAATTAAAGAAATGTAAACATGAATTATGTTATTACTGTCTAAGCATCGCAAAGCTGTATGCGCAAAGGCGTCTGACGTCACTGTGGCTTGCCTGAAACAAAGGAATTAGAGAAACATGTGCTTACAGGGGCGTCGAACCGGCTTGTCTCCCTGATGGAGCAAAGTTGCTACAGTCACAAAGACAAGCTCCGCGCTCATGGGCAATTTATATGGGGCAACTGTGCTGCGAGTATCTAAGCAGTCGTCGTGCATGGATGAAATGCAATGTTTCAAACAGATCTGATGAATTCACCTACTTTGAAAAAGTGTGCGTTAAGGGAGTCCTTTTGACACAAAGCGAAAATCTACAGTCAAGCGTCAATCAGCAGACACCCGTGTGTTCTTTAGTCATGAGCCATTTGTCAAAACGGCAGAAAAAATTGACACTAACGAAATATTGTTTCTACACTTAAAATGAACAAAGAAAAAATGAGCTAGCCTGATATAAGTCATGTTCATGACGATGCAAATGTAACGAGATTTCGAACTGTTCTGTTGCACACGTTGGGACTCATTTTATTTTTCTACAAGAATCATTTGCCATGACGGGAATCGAACCCGGGCCGCCCTGCGTTACAAGACAGATTCCTATCCGCTAGACCATTTGGGAAGCTTTCATATGTAGACCCTAAGATATCTAAGTGTCATTTCGATGAGGTCTGAAGCAGAGGCCATAGAGCACACCAAACAAATAATCATGTGTTTAAATATCCTTGTCGTTTTGAAAAATTACCATTGTCACCTGCACAGGAATGCCATGCGGCCAACATTGAAGAAATGTGCTTCTCAAATCTGTCATTAACACTGATTTCCACACGCTTTTTTCATTGCATTGCCATATAATCAATTGGTCATTGATGCGTCACGAATAACGACAATGCGTCGAAAATTAAAGAAATGTAAACATGAATTATGTTATTACTGTCTAAGCATCGCAAAGCTGTATGCGCAAAGGCGTCTGACGTCACTGTGGCTTGCCTGAAACAAAGGAATTAGAGAAACATGTGCTTACAGGGGCGTCGAACCGGCTTGTCCCCCTGATGGAGCAAAGTTGCTACAGTCACAAAGACAAGCTCCGCGCTCATGGGCAATTTATATGGGGCAACTGTGCTGCGAGTATCTAAGCAGTCGTCGTGCATGGATAAAATGCAATGTTTCAAACAGATCTGATGAATTCACCTACTTTGAAAAAGTGTGCGTTAAGGGAGTCCTTTTGACACAAAGCGAAAATCTACAGTCAAGCGTCAATCAGCAGACAGCCGTGTGTTCTTTAGTCATGAGCCTGTTGTCAAAACGGCAGAAAAAAATGGTCACAAACGAAATATTGTTTCTACACTTAAAATGAACAAAGAAAAAATGAGCTAGCCTGATATAAGTCATGTTCATGACGATGCAAATGTAACGAGATTTCAAACTGTTCTGTTGCACACGTTGAGACTCATTTTATTTTTCTACAAGAATCATTTGCCATGACGGGAATCGAACGCGGGCCGCCCTGCGTTACAAGGCAGATTCCTATCCGCTAGACCATTTGGAAAGATTTCATATGTAGACCCTAAGATATCTAAGTGTCATTTCGATGAGGTCTGTAGCAGAGGCCATAGAGCACACCAAACAAATAATCATGTGTTTAAATATCCTTGTCGTTTTGAAAAATTACCATTGTCACCTGCACAGGAATGCCATGCGGCCAACATTGAAGAAATGTGCTTCTCAAATCTGTCATTAACACTGTTTTCCACACGCTTTTTCATTTCATTGCCATATAATCAATTGGTCATTGATGCGTCACGAATAACGACAATGCGTCGAAAATTAAAGAAATGTAAACATGAATTATGTTATTACTGTCTAAGCATCGCAAAGCTGTATGCGCAAAGGCGTCTGACGTCACTGTGGCTTGCCTGAAACAAAGGAATTAGAGAAACATGTGCTTACAGGGGCGTCGAACCGGCTTGTCTCCCTGATGGAGTAAAGTTGCTACAGTCACAAAGACAAGCTCCGCGCTCATGGGCAATTTATATGGGGCAACTGTGCTGCGAGTATCTAAGCAGTCGTCGTGCATGGATAAAATGCAATGTTTCAAACAGATCTGATGAATTCACCTACTTTGAAAAAGTGTGCGTTAAGGGAGTCCTTTTGACACAAAGCGAAAATCTACAGTCAAGCGTCAATCAGCAGACAGCCGTGTGTTCTTTAGTCATGAGCCTGTTGTCAAAACGGCAGAAAAAAATGGTCACAAACGAAATATTGTTTCTACACTTAAAATGAACAAAGAAAAAATGAGCTAGCCTGATATAAGTCATGTTCATGACGATGCAAATGTAACGAGATTTCAAACTGTTCTGTTGCACACGTTGAGACTCATTTTATTTTTCTACAAGAATCATTTGCCATGACTGGAATCGAACCCGGGCCGCCCTGCGTTACAAGGCAGATTCCTATCCGCTAGACCATTTGGGAAGATTTCATATGTAGACCCTAAGATATCTAAGTGTCATTTCGACGAGGTCTGTAGCAGAGGCCATAGAGCACACCAAACAAATAATCATGTGTTTAAATATCCTTGTCGTTTTGAAAAATTACCATTGTCACCTGCACAGGAATGCCATGCGGCCAACATTGAAGAAATGTGCTTCTCAAATCTGTCATTAACACTGTTTTCCACACGCTTTTTTCATTGCATTGCCATATAATCAATTGGTCATTGATGCGTCACGAATAACGACAATGCTTCGAAAATTAAAGAAATGTAAACATGAATTATGTTATTACTGTCTAAGCATCGCAAAGCTGTATGCGTAAAGGCGTCTGACGTCACAGTGGCTTGCCTGAAACAAAGGAATTAGAGAAACATGTGCTTACAGGGGCGTCGAACCGGCTTGTCCCCCTGATGGAGCAAAGTTGCTACAGTGACAAAGACAAGCTCCGCGCTCATGGGCAATTTATATGGGGCAACTGTGCTGCGAGTATCTAAGCAGTCGTCGTGCATGGATAAAATGCAATGTTTCAAACAGATCTGATGAATTCACCTACTTTGAAAAAGTGTGCGTTAAGGGAGTCCTTTTGACACAAAGCGAAAATCTACAGTCAAGCGTCAATCAGCAGACACCCGTGTGTTCTTTAGTCATGAGCCATTTGTCAAAACGGCAGAAAAAAATGGTCACTAACGAAATATTGTTTCTACACTTAAAATGAACAAAGAAAAAATGAGCTAGCCTGATATAAGTCATGTTCATGACGATGCAAATGTAACGAGATTTCGAACTGTTCTGTTGCACACGTTGGGACTCATTTTATTTTTCTACAAGAATCATTTGCCATGACGGGAATCGAACCCGGGCCGCCCTGCGTTACAAGGCAGATTCCTATCCGCTAGACCATTTGGGAAGATTTCATATGTAGACCCTAAGATATCTAAGTGTCATTTCGACGAGGTCTGTAGCAGAGGCCATAGAGCACACCAAACAAATAATCATGTGTTTAAATATCCTTGTCGTTTTGAAAAATTACCATTGTCACCTGCACAGGAATGCCATGCGGCCAACATTGAAGAAATGTGCATCTCAAATCTGTCATTAACACTGTTTTCCACACGCTTTTTTCATTGCATTGCCATATAATCAATTGGTCATTGATGCGTCACGAATAACGACAATGCGTCGAAAATTAGAGAAATGTAAACATGAATTATGTTATTACTGTCTAAGCATCGCGAAGCTGTATGCGTAAAGGCGTCTGACGTCACAGTGGCTTGCCTGAAACAAAGAAATTAGAAAAACATGTGCTTACAGGGGCGTCGAACCGGCTTGTCCCCCTGATGGAGCAAAGTTGCTACAGTGACAAAGACAAGCTCCGCGCTCATGGGCAATTTATATGGGGCAACTGTGCTGCGAGTATCTAAGCAGTCGTCGTGCATGGATAAAATGCAATGTTTCAAACAGATCTGATGAATTCACCTACTTTGAAAAAGTGTGCGTTAAGGGAGTGCTTTTGACACAAAGCGAAAATCTACAGACAAGCGTCAATCAGCAGACAGCCGTGTGTTCTTTAGTCATGAGCCTGTTGTCAAAACGGCAGAAAAAAATGGTCACAAACGAAATATTGTTTCTACACTTAAAATGAACAAAGACAAAATGAGCTAGCCTGATATAAGTCATGTTCATGACGATGCAAATGTAACGAGATTTCGAAATGTTCTGTTGCACACGTTGGGACTCACTTTATTTTTCTACAAGAATCATTTGCCATGACGGGAATCGAACCCGGGCCGCCCTACGTTACAAGGCAGATTCCTATCCGCTACACCATTTGGGAAGATTTCATATATGTACCCTAAGATATCTAAGTGTCATTTCGATGAGCTCTGTCGCAGAGGCCATAGAGCACACCAAACAAATAATCATGTGTTTAAATATCCTTGTCGTTTTGAAAAATTACCATTGTCACCTGCACAGGAATGCCATGCGGCCAACATTGAAGAAATGTGCTTCTCAAATCTGTCATTAACACTGTTTTCCACACGCTTTTTTCATTGCATTGACATATAATCAATTGTTCATTGATGCGTCACGAATAACGACAATGCGTCGTAAATTAAAGAAATGTAAACATGAATTATGTTATTACTGTCTAAGCATCGCAAAACTGTATGCGCAAAGGCGTCTGACGTCACTGTGGCTTGCCTGAAACAAAGGAATGAGAGAAACATGTGCTTACAGGGGCGTCGAACCGGCTTGTCCCCCTGATGGAGCAAAGTTGCAACAATGACAAAGACAAGCTCCGCGCTCATGGGCAACTTATATGGGGCAACTGTGCTGCGAGTATCTAAGCAGTCGTCGTGCATGGATAAAATGCAATGTTTCAAACAGATCTGATGAATTCACCTACTTTGAAAAAGTGTGCATTAAGGGAGTCCTTTTGACACAAAGCGAAAATCTACAGTCAAGCGTCAATCAGCAGACAGCCGTGTGTTCTTTAGTCATGAGCCTGTTGTCAAAACGGCAGAAAAAAATGGTCACAAACGAAATATTGTTTCTACACTTAAAATGAACAAAGAAAAAATGAGCTAGCCTGATATAAGTCATGTTCATGACGATGCAAATGTAACGAGATTTCAAACTGTTCTGTTGCACACGTTGGGACTCATTTTATTTTTCTACAAGAATCATTTGCCATGACGGGAATCGAACCCGGGCCGCCCTGCGTTACAAGGCAGATTCCTATCCGCTAGACCATTTGGGAAGACTTGATATATACACCCTAAGATATCTAAGTGTCATTTCGATGAGGTCTGTCGCAGAGGCCATAGAGCACACCAAACAAATAATCATGTGTTTAAATATCCTTGTCGTTTTGAAAAATTACCATTGTCACCTGCACAGGAATGCCATGCGGCCAACATTGAAGAAATGTGCTTCTCAAATCTGTCATTAACACTGTTTTCCACACGCTTTTTTCATTGCATTGCCATATAATCAATTGGTCATTGATGCGTCACGAATAACGACAATGCGTCGAAAATTAAAGAAATGTAAACATGAATTATGTTATTACTGTCTAAGCATCGCAAAGCTGTATGCGTAAAGGCGTCTGATGTCACAGTGGCTTGCCTGAAACAAAGGAATTAGAGAAACATGTGCTTACAGGGGCGTCGAACCGGCTTGTCCCCCTGATGGAGCAAAGTTGCTACAGTGACAAAGACAAGCTCCGCGCTCATGGGCAATTTATATGGGGCAACTGTGCTGCGAGTATCTAAGCAGTCGTCGTGCATGGATAAAATGTATTGTTTCAAACAGATCTGATGAATTCACCTACTTTGAAAAAGTGTGCGTTAAGGGAGTCCTTTTGACACAAAGCGAAAATCTACAGTCAAGCGTCAATCAGCAGACAGCCGTGTGTTCTTTAGTCATGAGCCTGTTGTCAAAACGGCAGAAAAAAATGGTCACAAACGAAATATTGTTTCTACACTTAAAATGAACAAAGAAAAAATGAGCTAGCCTGATATAAGTCATGTTCATGACGATGCAAATGTAACGAGATTTCGAAATGTTCTGTTGCACACGTTGGGACTCATTTTATTTTTCTACAAGAATCATTTGCCATGACGGGAATCGAACCCGGGCCGCCCTGCGTTACAAGGCAGATTCCTATCCGCTAGACCATTTGGGAAGATTTCATATATGTACCCTAAGATATCTAAGTGTCATTTCGATGAGCTCTGTCGCAGAGGCCATAGAGCACACCAAACAAATAATCATGTGTTTAAATATCCTTGTCGTTTTGAAAAATTACCATTGTCACCTGCACAGGAATGCCATGCGGCCAACATTGAAGAAATGTGCTTCTCAAATCTGTCATTAACACTGTTTTCCACACGCTTTTTTCATTGCATTGCCATATAATCAATTGGTCATTGATGCGTCACGAATAACGACAATGCGTCGAAAATTAAAGAAATGTAAACATGAATTATGTTATTACTGTCTAAGCATCGCAAAGCTGTATGCGTAAAGGCGTCTGACGTCACAGTGGCTTGCCTGAAACAAAGGAATTAGAGAAACATGTGCTTACAGGGGCGTCGAACCGGCTTGTCCCCCTGATGGAGCAAAGTTGCTACAGTGACAAAGACAAGCTCCGCGCTCATGGGCAATTTATATGGGGCAACTGTGCTGCGAGTATCTAAGCAGTCGTCGTGCATGGATAAAATGCAATGTTTCAAACAGATCTGATGAATTCACCTACTTTGAAAAAGTGTGCGTTAAGGGAGTCCTTTTGACACAAAGCGAAAATCTACAGTCAAGCGTCAATCAGCAGACAGCCGTGTGTTCTTTAGTCATGAGCCTGTTATCAAAACGGCAGAAAAAAATGGTCACAAACGAAATATTGTTTCTAAACTTAAAATGAACAAAGACAAAATGAGCTAGCCTGATATAAGTCATTTTCATGACGATGCAAATGTAACTAGATTTCGAACTTTTCTGTTGCACACGTTGGGACTCATTTTATTTTTCTACAAGAATCATTTGCCATGACGGGAATCGAACCCGGGCCGCCCTGCGTTACAAGGTAGATGCCTATCCGCTAGACCATTTGGGAAAACTTGATATGTACACCCTAAGATATCTAAGTCTCATTTCGATGAGGTCTGTAGCAGAGGCCATAGAGCACAGCAAACAAATAATCATGTGTTTAAATATCCTTGTCGTTTTGAAAAATTACCATTGTCACCTGCACAGGAATGCCATGCGGCCAACATTGAAGAAATGTGCTTCTCAAATCTGTCATTAACACTGTTTTCCACACGCTTTTTTCATTGCATTGCCATATAATCAATTGGTCATTGATGCGTCACGAATAACGACAATGCGTCGAAAATTAAAGAAATGTAAACATGAATTATGTTATTACTGTCTAAGCATCGCAAAGCTGTATGCGTAAAGGCGTCTGACGTCACAGTGGCTTGCCTGAAACAAAGGAATTAGAGAAACATGTGCTTACAGGGGCGTCGAACCGCCTTCTCCCGCTGATGGAGCAAAGTTGCTACAGTGACAAAGACAAGCTCCGCGCTCATGGGCAATTTATATGAGGCAACTGTGCTGCGAGTATCTAAGTAGTCGTCGTGCATTGATAAAATGCAATGTTTCAAACAGATCTGATGAATTCACCTACTTTGAAAAAGTGTGCGTTAGGGAGTTCTTTTGACACAAAGCGAAAATCTACAGTCAAGCGTCAATCAGCAGACAGCCGTGTGTTCTTTAGTCATGAGCCTGTTGTCAAAACGGCAGAAAAAAATGTTCACAAACGAAATATTGTTTCTACACTTAAAATGAACAAAGAAAAAATGAGCTAGCCTGATATAAGTCATGTTCATGACGATGCAAATGTAACGAGATTTCGAACTGTTCTGTTGCACACGTTGGGACATTTTATTTTTCTACAAAAAACATTTGCCATGACGGGAATCGAACCCGGGCCGCCCTGCGTTACAAGGTAGATGCCTATCCGCTAGACCATTTGGGAAAACTTGATATGTACACCCTAAGATATCTAAGTGTCATTTCGATGAGGTCTGTAGCAGAGGCCATAGAGCACAGCAAACAAATAATCATGTGTTTAAATATCCTTGTCGTTTTGAAAAATTACCATTGTCACCTGCACAGGAATGCCATGCGGCCAACATTGAAGAAATGTGCTTCTCAAATCTGTCATTAACACTGTTTTCCACACGCTTTTTTCATTGCATTGCCATATAATCAATTGGTCATTGATGCGTCACGAATAACGACAATGCGTCGAAAATTAAAGAAATGTAAACATGAATTATGTTATTACTGTCTAAGCATCGCAAAGCTGTATGCGTAAAGGCGTCTGACGTCACAGTGGCTTGCCTGAAACAAAGGAATTAGAGAAACATGTGCTTACAGGGGCGTCGAACCGCCTTCTCCCGCTGATGGAGCAAAGTTGCTACAGTGACAAAGACAAGCTCCGCGCTCATGGGCAATTTATATGAGGCAACTGTGCTGCGAGTATCTAAGTAGTCCTCGTGCATGGATAAAATGCAATGTTTCAAACAGATCTGATGAATTCACCTACTTTGAAAAAGTGTGCGTTAGGGAGTTCTTTTGACACAAAGCGAAAATCTACAGTCAAGCGTCAATCAGCAGACAGCCGTGTGTTCTTTAGTCATGAGCCTGTTGTCAAAACGGCAGAAAAAAATGTTCACAAACGAAATATTGTTTCTACACTTAAAATGAACAAAGAAAAAATGAGCTAGCCTGATATAAGTCATGTTCATGACGATGCAAATGTAACGAGATTTCGAACTGTTCTGTTGCACACGTTGGGACATTTTATTTTTCTACAAAAAACATTTGCCATGACGGGAATCGAACCCGGGCCGCCCTGCGTTACAAGGTAGATGCCTATCCGCTAGACCATTTGGGAAAACTTGATATGTACACCCTAAGATATCTAAGTGTCATTTCGATGAGGTCTGTAGCAGAGGCCATAGAGCACAGCAAACAAATAATCATGTGTTTAAATATCCTTGTCGTTTTGAAAAATTACCATTGTCACCTGCACAGGAATGCCATGCGGCCAACATTGAAGAAATGTGCTTCTCAAATCTGTCATTAACACTGTTTTCCACACGCTTTTTTCATTGCATTGCCATATAATCAATTGGTCATTGATGCGTCACGAATAACGACAATGCGTCGAAAATTAAAGAAATGTAAACATGAATTATGTTATTACTGTCTAAGCATCGCAAAGCTGTATGCGTCAAGGCGTCTGACGTCACAGTGGCTTGCCTGAAACAAAGGAATTAGAGAAACATGTGCTTACAGGGGCGTCGAACCGCCTTCTCCCGCTGATGGAGCAAAGTTGCTACAGTGACAAAGACAAGCTCCGCGCTCATGGGCAATTTATATGAGGCAACTGTGCTGCGAGTATCTAAGCAGTCGTCGTGCATGGATAAAATGCAATGTTTCAAACAGATCTGATGAATTCACCTACTTTGAAAAAGTGTGCGTTAAGGGAGTCCTTTTGACACAAAGCGAAAATCTACAGTCAAGCGTCAATCAGCAGACAGCCGTGTGTTCTTTAGTCATGAGCCTGTTATCAAAACGGCAGAAAAAAATGGTCACAAACGAAATATTGTTTCTAAACTTAAAATGAACAAAGACAAAATGAGCTAGCCTGATATAAGTCATTTTCATGACGATGCAAATGTAACTAGATTTCGAACTTTTCTGTTGCACACGTTGGGACTCATTTTATTTTTCTACAAGAATCATTTGCCATGACGGGAATCGAACCCGGGTCGCCCTGCGTTACAAGGTAGATGCCTATCCGCTAGACCATTTGGGAAAACTTGATATGTACACCCTAAGATATCTAAGTGTCATTTCGATGAGGTCTGTAGCAGAGGCCATAGAGCACAGCAAACAAATAATCATGTGTTTAAATATCCTTGTCGTTTTGAAAAATTACCATTGTCACCTGCACAGGAATGCCATGCGGCCAACATTGAAGAAATGTGCTTCTCAAATCTGTCATTAACACTGTTTTCCACACGCTTTTTTCATTGCATTGCCATATAATCAATTGGTCATTGATGCGTCACGAATAACGACAATGCGTCGAAAATTAAAGAAATGTAAACATGAATTATGTTATTACTGTCTAAGCATCGCAAAGCTGTATGCGTAAAGGCGTCTGACGTCACAGTGGCTTGCCTGAAACAAAGGAATTAGAGAAACATGTGCTTACAGGGGCGTCGAACCGCCTTCTCCCGCTGATGGAGCAAAGTTGCTACAGTGACAAAGACAAGCTCCGCGCTCATGGGCAATTTATATGAGGCAACTGTGCTGCGAGTATCTAAGTAGTCGTCGTGCATGGATAAAATGCAATGTTTCAAACAGATCTGATGAATTCACCTACTTTGAAAAAGTGTGCGTTAGGGAGTTCTTTTGACACAAAGCGAAAATCTACAGTCAAGCGTCAATCAGCAGACAGCCGTGTGTTCTTTAGTCATGAGCCTGTTGTCAAAACGGCAGAAAAAAATGTTCACAAACGAAATATTGTTTCTACACTTAAAATGAACAAAGAAAAAATGAGCTAGCCTGATATAAGTCATGTTCATGACGATGCAAATGTAACGAGATTTCGAACTGTTCTGTTGCACACGTTGGGACATTTTATTTTTCTACAAAAAACATTTGCCATGACGGGAATCGAACCCGGGCCGCCCTGCGTTACAAGGTAGATGCCTATCCGCTAGACCATTTGGGAAAACTTGATATGTACACCCTAAGATATCTAAGTGTCATTTCGATGAGGTCTGTAGCAGAGGCCATAGAGCACAGCAAACAAATAATCATGTGTTTAAATATCCTTGTCGTTTTGAAAAATTACCATTGTCACCTGCACAGGAATGCCATGCGGCCAACATTGAAGAAATGTGCTTCTCAAATCTGTCATTAACACTGTTTTCCACACGCTTTTTTCATTGCATTGCCATATAATCAATTGGTCATTGATGCGTCACGAATAACGACAATGCGTCGAAAATTAAAGAAATGTAAACATGAATTATGTTATTACTGTCTAAGCATCGCAAAGCTGTATGCGTCAAGGCGTCTGACGTCACAGTGGCTTGCCTGAAACAAAGGAATTAGAGAAACATGTGCTTACAGGGGCGTCGAACCGCCTTCTCCCGCTGATGGAGCAAAGTTGCTACAGTGACAAAGACAAGCTCCGCGCTCATGGGCAATTTATATGAGGCAACTGTGCTGCGAGTATCTAAGTAGTCCTCGTGCATGGATAAAATGCAATGTTTCAAACAGATCTGATGAATTCACCTACTTTGAAAAAGTGTGCGTTAGGGAGTTCTTTTGACACAAAGCGAAAATCTACAGTCAAGCGTCAATCAGCAGACAGCCGTGTGTTCTTTAGTCATGAGCCTGTTGTCAAAACGGCAGAAAAATTTTTTCACAAACGAAATATTGTTTCTACACTTAAAATGAACAAAGAAAAAATGAGCTAGCCTGATATAAGTCATGTTCATGACGATGCAAATGTAACGAGATTTCGAACTGTTCTGTTGCACACGTTGGGACATTTTATTTTTCTACAAAAAACATTTGCCATGACGGGAATCGAACCCCGGCCTCCCTGCGTTACAAGGTAGATGCCTATCCGCTAGACCATTTGGGAAAACTTGATATGTACACCCTAAGATATCTAAGTGTCATTTCGATGAGGTCTGTAGCAGAGGCCATAGAGCACAGCAAACAAATAATCATGTGTTTAAATATCCTTGTCGTTTTGAAAAATTACCATTGTCACCTGCACAGGAATGCCATGCGGCCAACATTGAAGAAATGTGCTTCTCAAATCTGTCATTAACACTGTTTTCCACACGCTTTTTTCATTGCATTGCCATATAATCAATTGGTCATTGATGCGTCACGAATAACGACAATGCGTCGAAAATTAAAGAAATGTAAACATGAATTATGTTATTACTGTCTAAGCATCGCAAAGCTGTATGCGTCAAGGCGTCTGACGTCACAGTGGCTTGCCTGAAACAAAGGAATTAGAGAAACATGTGCTTACAGGGGCGTCGAACCGCCTTCTCCCGCTGATGGAGCAAAGTTGCTACAGTGACAAAGACAAGCTCCGCGCTCATGGGCAATTTATATGAGGCAACTGTGCTGCGAGTATCTAAGTAGTCGTCGTGCATGGATAAAATGCAATGTTTCAAACAGATCTGATGAATTCACCTACTTTGAAAAAGTGTGCGTTAGGGAGTTCTTTTGACACAAAGCGAAAATCTACAGTCAAGCGTCAATCAGCAGACAGCCGTGTGTTCTTTAGTCATGAGCCTGTTGTCAAAACGGCAGAAAAAAATGTTCACAAACGAAATATTGTTTCTACACTTAAAATGAACAAAGAAAAAATGAGCTAGCCTGATATAAGTCATGTTCATGACGATGCAAATGTAACGAGATTTCGAACTGTTCTGTTGCACACGTTGGGACTCATTTTATTTTTCTACAAAAAACATTTGCCATGACGGGAATCGAACCCGGGCCGCCCTGCGTTACAAGGTAGATGCCTATCCGCTAGACCATTTGGGAAAACTTGATATGTACACCCTAAGATATCTAAGTGTCATTTCGATGAGGTCTGTAGCAGAGGCCATAGAGCACAGCAAACAAATAATCATGTGTTTAAATATCCTTGTCGTTTTGAAAAATTACCATTGTCACCTGCACAGGAATGCCATGCGGCCAACATTGAAGAAATGTGCTTCTCAAATCTGTCATTAACACTGTTTTCCACACGCTTTTTTCATTGCATTGCCATATAATCAATTGGTCATTGATGCGTCACGAATAACGACAATGCGTCGAAAATTAAAGAAATGTAAACATGAATTATGTTATTACTGTCTAAGCATCGCAAAGCTGTATGCGTAAAGGCGTCTGACGTCACAGTGGCTTGCCTGAAACAAAGGAATTAGAGAAACATGTGCTTACAGGGGCGTCGAACCGCCTTCTCCCGCTGATGGAGCAAAGTTGCTACAGTGACAAAGACAAGCTCCGCGCTCATGGGCAATTTATATGAGGCAACTGTGCTGCGAGTATCTAAGTAGTCGTCGTGCATGGATAAAATGCAATGTTTCAAACAGATCTGATGAATTCACCTACTTTGAAAAAGTGTGCGTTTGGGAGTTCTTTTGACACAAAGCGAAAATCTACAGTCACGCGTCAATCAGCAGACAGCCGTGTGTTCTTTAGTAATGAGCCTGTTGTCAAAACGGCAGAAAAAAATGTTCACAAACTAAATATTGTTTCTACACTTAAAATGAACAAAGAAAAAATTAGCTAGCCTGATATAAGTCATGTTCATGACGATGCAAATGTAACGAGATTTCGAACTGTTCTGTTGCACACGTTGGGACTCATTTTATTTTTCTACAAAAAACATTTGCCATGACGGGAATCGAACCCGGCCCCCCCTGCATTACAAGGTAGATGCCTATCCGCTAGACCATTTGGGAAGACTTGATAGGTACACCCTAAGATATCTAAATGTCATTTCGATGAGGTCTGTAGCAGAGGCCATAGAGCACAGCAAACAAATAATCATGTGTTGAAATATCCTTGTCGTTTTGAAAAATTACCATTGTCACCTGCACAGGAATGCCATGCGGCCAACATTGAAGAAATGTGCTTCTCAAATCTGTCATTAACACTGTTTTCCACACGCTTTTTTCAGTGCATTGCCATATAATCAATTGGTCATTGATGCGTCACGAATAACGACAATGCGTCGAAAATTAAAGAAATGTAAACATGAATTATGTTATTACTGTCTAAGCATCGCAAAGCTGTATGCGTAAAGGCGTCTGACGTCACAGTGGCTTGCCTGAAACAAAGGAATTAGAGAAACATGTGCTTACAGGGGCGTCGAACCGCCTTCTCCCGCTGATGGAGCAAAGTTGCTACAGTGACAAAGACAAGCTCCGCGCTCATGGGCAATTTATATGAGGCAACTGTGCTGCGAGTATCTAAGTAGTCGTCGTGCATGGATAAAATGCAATGTTTCAAACAGATCTGATGAATTCACCTACTTTGAAAAAGTGTGCGTTAGGGAGTTCTTTTGACACAAAGCGAAAATCTACAGTCAAGCGTCAATCAGCAGACAGCCGTGTGTTCTTTAGTCATGAGCCTGTTGTCAAAACGGCAGAAAAAAATGTTCACAAACGAAATATTGTTTCTACACTTAAAATGAACAAAGAAAAAATGAGCTAGCCTGATATAAGTCATGTTCATGACGATGCAAATGTAACGAGATTTCGAATTGTTCTGTTGCACACGTTGGGACTCATTTTATTTTTCTACAAAAAACATTTGCCATGACGGGAATCGAACCCGGGCCGCCCTGCGTTACAAGGTAGATGCCTATCCGCTAGACCATTTGGGAAAACTTGATATGTACACCCTAAGATATCTAAGTGTCATTTCGATGAGGTCTGTAGCAGAGGCCATAGAGCACAGCAAACAAATAATCATGTGTTTAAATATCCTTGTCGTTTTGAAAAATTACCATTGTCACCTGCACAGGAATGCCATGCGGCCAACATTGAAGAAATGTGCTTCTCAAATCTGTCATTAACACTGTTTTCCACACGCTTTTTTCATTGCATTGCCATATAATCAATTGGTCATTGATGCGTCACGAATAACGACAATGCGTCGAAAATTAAAGAAATGTAAACATGAATTATGTTATTACTGTCTAAGCATCGCAAAGCTGTATGCGTAAAGGCGTCTGACGTCACAGTGGCTTGCCTGAAACAAAGGAATTAGAGAAACATGTGCTTACAGGGGCGTCGAACCGCCTTCTCCCGCTGATGGAGCAAAGTTGCTACAGTGACAAAGACAAGCTCCGCGCTCATGGGCAATTTATATGAGGCAACTGTGCTGCGAGTATCTAAGTAGTCGTCGTGCATGGATAAAATGCAATGTTTCAAACAGATCTGATGAATTCACCTACTTTGAAAAAGTGTGCGTTTGGGAGTTCTTTTGACACAAAGCGAAAATCTACAGTCACGCGTCAATCAGCAGACAGCCGTGTGTTCTTTAGTAATGAGCCTGTTGTCAAAACGGCAGAAAAAAATGTTCACAAACTAAATATTGTTTCTACACTTAAAATGAACAAAGAAAAAATTAGCTAGCCTGATATAAGTCATGTTCATGACGATGCAAATGTAACGAGATTTCGAACTGTTCTGTTGCACACGTTGGGACTCATTTTATTTTTCTACAAAAAACATTTGCCATGACGGGAATCGAACCCCGGCCCCCCTGCATTACAAGGTAGATGCCTATCCGCTAGACCATTTGGGAAGACTTGATAGGTACACCCTAAGATATCTAAATGTCATTTCGATGAGGTCTGTAGCAGAGGCCATAGAGCACAGCAAACAAATAATCATGTGTTGAAATATCCTTGTCGTTTTGAAAAATTACCATTGTCACCTGCACAGGAATGCCATGCGGCCAACATTGAAGAAATGTGCTTCTCAAATCTGTCATTAACACTGTTTTCCACACGCTTTTTTCAGTGCATTGCCATATAATCAATTGGTCATTGATGCGTCACGAATAACGACAATGCGTCGAAAATTAAAGAAATGTAAACATGAATTATGTTATTACTGTCTAAGCATCGCAAAGCTGTATGCGTAAAGGCGTCTGACGTCACAGTGGCTTGCCTGAAACAAAGGAATTAGAGAAACATGTGCTTACAGGGGCGTCGAACCGCCTTCTCCCGCTGATGGAGCAAAGTTGCTACAGTGACAAAGACAAGCTCCGCGCTCATGGGCAATTTATATGAGGCAACTGTGCTGCGAGTATCTAAGTAGTCGTCGTGCATGGATAAAATGCATTGTTTCAAACAGATCTGATGAATTCACCTATTTGAAAAAGTGTGCGTTAGGGAGTTCTTTTGACACAAAGCGAAAATCTACAGTCAAGCGTCAATCAGCAGACAGTCGTGTGTTCTTTAGTAATGAGCCTGTTGTCAAAACGGCAGAAAAAAATGTTCACAAACGAAATATTGTTTCTACACTTAAAATGAACAAAGAAAAAATTAGCTAGCCTGATATAAGTCATGTTCATGACGATGCAAATGTAACGAGATTTCGAACTGTTCTGTTGCACACGTTGGGACTCATTTTATTTTTCTACAAAAAACATTTGCCATGACGGGAATCAAACCCGGGCCCCCCTGCATTACAGGGTAGATGCCTATCCGCTAGACCATTTGGGAAGACTTGATAGGTACACCCTAAGATATCTAAATGTCATTTCGATGAGGTCTGTAGCAGAGGCCATAGAGCACAGCAAACAAATAATCATGTGTTGAAATATCCTTGTCGTTTTGAAAAATTACCATTGTCACCTGCACAGGAATGCCATACGGCCAACATTGAAGAAATGTGCTTCTCAAATCTGTCATTAACACTGTTTTCCACACGCTTTTTTCAGTGCATTGCCATATAATCAATTGGTCATTGATGCGTCACGAATAACGACAATGCGTCGAAAATTAAAGAAATGTAAACATGAATTATGTTATTACTGTCTAAGCATCGCAAAGCTGTATGCGTAAAGGCGTCTGACGTCACAGTGGCTTGCCTGAAACAAAGGAATTCGAGAAACATGTGCTTACAGGGGCGTCGAACCGGCTTGTCCCCCTGATGGAGCAAAGTTGCTACAGTGACAAAGACAAGCTCCGCGCTCATGGGCAATTTATATGGGGCAACTGTGCTGCGAGTATCTAAGCAGTCGTCGTGCATGGATAAAATGCAATGTTTCAAACAGATCTGATGAATTCACCTACTTTGAAAAAGTGTGCGTTAGGAAGTTCTTTTGACACAAAGCGAAAATCTACAGTCAAGCGTCAATCAGCAGACAGCCGTGTGTTCTTTAGTCATGAGCCTGTTGTCAAAACGGCAGAAAAAAATGTTCACAAACGAAATATTGTTTCTACACTTAAAATGAACAAAGAAAAAATTTGCTAGCCTGATATAACTCATGTTCATGACGATGCAAATGTAAAGAGATTTCGAACTGTTCTGTTGCACACGTTGGGACTCATTTTATTTTTCTACAAAAAACATTTGCCATGACGGGAATCGAAACCGGGCCGCCCTGCGTTACAAAGTAGATGCCTATCCGCTAGACCATTTGGGAAGACTTGATATGTACACCCTAAGATATCTAAGTGTCATTTCGATGAGGTCTGTAGCAGAGGCCATAGAGCACAGCAAACAAATAATCATGTGTTTAAATATCCTTGTCGTTTTGAAAAATTACCATTGTCACCTGCACAGGAATGCCATGCGGCCAACATTGAAGAAATGTGCTTCTCAAATCTGTCATTAACACTGTTTTCCACACGCTTTTTTCATTGCATTGCCATATAATCAATTGGTCATTGATGCGTCACGAATAATGACAATGCGTCGAAAATTAAAGAAATGTAAACATGAATTATGTTATTACTGTCTAAGCATCGCAAAGCTGTATGCGTAAAGGCGTCTGACGTCACAGTGGCTTGCCTGAAACAAAGGAATCAGAGAAACATGTGCTTACAGGGGCGTCGAAGCGCCTTCTCCCGCTGATGGAGCAAAGTTGCTACAGTGACAAAGACAAGCTCCGCGCTCATGGGCAATTTATATGAGGCAACTGTGCTGCGAGTATCTAAGTAGTCGTCGTGCATGGATAAAATGCAATGTTTCAAACAGATCTGATGAATTCACCTACTTTGAAAAAGTGTGCGTTAGGGAGTTCTTTTGACACAAAGCGAAAATCTACAGTCAAGCGTCAATCAGCAGACAGCCGTGTGTTCTTTAGTAATGAGCCTGTTGTCAAAACGGCAGAAAAAAATGTTCACAAACGAAATATTGTTTCTACACTTAAAATGAACAAAGAAAAAATTAGCTAGCCTGATATAAGTCATGTTCATGACGATGCAAATGTAACGAGATTTCGAACTGTTCTGTTGCACACGTTGGGACTCATTTTATTTTTCTACAAAAAACATTTGCCATGACGGGAATCAAACCCGGGGCGCCCTGCGTTACAAGGTAGATGCCTATCCGCTAGACCATTTGGGAAGACTTGATATGTACACCCTAAGATATCTAAGTGTCATTTCGATGAGGTCTGTAGCAGAGGCCATAGAGCACAGCAAACAAATAATCATGTGTTTAAATATCCTTGTCGTTTTGAAAAATTACCATTGTCACCTGCACAGGAATGCCATGCGGCCAACATTGAAGAAATGTGCTTCTCAAATCTGTCATTAACACTGTTTTCCACACGCTTTTTTCATTGCATTGCCATATAATCAATTGGTCATTGATGCGTCACGAATAACGACAATGCGTCGAAAATTAAAGAAATGTAAACATGAATTATGTTATTACTGTCTAAGCATCGCAAAGCTGTATGCGTAAAGGCGTCTGACGTCACAGTGGCTTGCCTGAAACAAAGGAATTAGAGAAACATGTGCTTACAGGGGCGTCGAACCGCCTTCTCCCGCTGATGGAGCAAAGTTGCTACAGTGACAAAGACAAGCTCCGCGCTCATGGGCAATTTATATGAGGCAACTGTGCTGCGAGTATCTAAGTAGTCGTCGTGCATGGATAAAATGCAATGTTTCAAACAGATCTGATGAATTCACCTACTTTGAAAAAGTGTGCGTTAGGGAGTTCTTTTGACACAAAGCGAAAATCTACAGTCAAGCGTCAATCAGCAGACAGCCGTGTGTTCTTTAGTAATGAGCCTGTTGTCAAAACGGCAGAAAAAAATGGTCACAAACGAAATATTGTTTCTACACTTAAAATGAACAAAGAAAAAATTAGCTAGCCTGATATAAGTCATGTTCATGACGATGCAAATGTAACGAGATTTCGAACTGTTCTGTTGCACACGTTGGGACTCATTTTATTTTTCTACAAAAAACATTTGCCATGACGGGAATCAAACCCGGGGCGCCCTGCGTTACAAGGTAGATGCCTATCCGCTAGACCATTTGGGAAGACTTGATATGTACACCCTAAGATATCTAAGTGTCATTTCGATGAGGTCTGTAGCAGAGGCCATAGAGCACAGCAAACAAATAATCATGTGTTTAAATATCCTTGTCGTTTTGAAAAATTACCATTGTCACCTGCACAGGAATGCCATGCGGCCAACATTGAAGAAATGTGCTTCTCAAATCTGTCATTAACACTGTTTTCCACACGCTTTTTTCATTGCATTGCCATATAATCAATTGGTCATTGATGCGTCACGAATAACGACAATGCGTCGAAAATTAAAGAAATGTAAACATGAATTATGTTATTACTGTCTAAGCATCGCAAAGCTGTATGCGTAAAGGCGTCTGACGTCACAGTGGCTTGCCTGAAACAAAGGAATTAGAGAAACATGTGCTTACAGGGGCGTCGAACCGCCTTCTCCCGCTGATGGAGCAAAGTTGCTACAGTGACAAAGACAAGCTCCGCGCTCATGGGCAATTTATATAACAACTGTGCTGCGAGTATCTAAGTAGTCGTCGTGCATGGATAAAATGCAATGTTTCAAACAGATCTGATGAATTCACCTACTTTGAAAAAGTGTGCGTTAGGGAGTTCTTTTGACACAAAGCGAAAATCTACAGTCAAGCGTCAATCAGCAGACAGCCGTGTGTTCTTTAGTAATGAGCCTGTTGTCAAAACGGCAGAAAAAAATGTTCACAAACGAAATATTGTTTCTACACTTAAAATGAACAAAGAAAAAATTAGCTAGCCTGATATAAGTTATGTTCATGACGATGCAAATGTAACGAGATTTCGAACTGTTCTGTTGCACACGTTGGGACTCATTTTATTTTTCTACAAAAAACATTTGCCATGACGGGAATCGAACCCGGGCCACCCTGCGTTACAAGGTAGATGCCTATCCGCTAGACAATTTGGGAAAACTTGATATATACACCCTAAGATATCTAAGTGTCATTTCGATGAGGTCTGTAGCAGAGGCCATAGAGCACAGCAAACAAATAATCATGTGTTTAAATATCCTTGTCGTTTTTAAAAATTACCATTGTCACCTGCACAGGAATGCCATGGGGCCAACATTGAAGAAATGTGCTTCTCAAATCTGTCATTAACACTGTTTTCCACACGCTTTTTTCATTGCATTGCCATATAATCAATTGGTCATTGATGCGTCACGAATAACGACAATGCGTCGAAAATTAAAGAAATGTAAACATGAATTATGTTATTACTGTCTAAGCATCGCAAAGCTGTATGCGTAAAGGCGTCTGACGTCACAGTGGCTTGCCTGAAACAAAGGAATTCGAGAAACATGTGCTTACAGGGGCGTCTAATCGCCTTCTCCCGCTGATGGAGCAAAGTTGCGACAGTGACAAAGACAAGCTCCGCGCTCATGGGCAATTTATATGAGGCAACTGTGCTGCGAGTATCTAAGCAGTCGTCGTGCATGGATAAAATGCAATGTTTCAAACAGATCTGATGAATTCACCTACTTTGAAAAAGTGTGCGTTAGGAAGTTCTTTTGACACAAAGCGAAAATCTACAGTCAAGCGTCAATCAGCAGACAGCCGTGTGTTCTTTAGTAATGAGCCTGTTGTCAAAACGGCAGAAAAAAATGTTCACAAACGAAATATTGTTTCTACACTTAAAATGAACAAAGAAAAAATTAGCTAGCCTGATATAACTCATGTTCATGACGATGCAAATGTAACGAGATTTCGAACTGTTCTGTTGCACACGTTGGGACTCATTTTATTTTTCTACAAAAAACATTTGCCATGACGGGAATCGAAACCGGGCCGCCCTGCGTTACAAAGTAGATGCCTATCCGCTAGACCATTTGGGAAGACTTGCTATGTACACCCTAAGATATCTAAGTGTCATTTCGATGAGGTCTGTAGCAGAGGCCATAGAGCACAGCAAACAAATAATCATGTGTTTAAATATCCTTGTCGTTTTGAAAAATTACCATTGTCACCTGCACAGGAATGCCATGCGGCCAACATTGAAGAAATGTGCTTCTCAAATCTGTCATTAACACTGTTTTCCACACGCTTTTTTCATTGCATTGCCATATAATCAATTGGTCATTGATGCGTCACGAATAATGACAATGCGTCGAAAATTAAAGAAATGTAAACATGAATTATGTTATTACTGTCTAAGCATCGCAAAGCTGTATGCGTAAAGGCGTCTGACGTCACAGTGGCTTGCCTGAAACAAAGGAATCAGAGAAACATGTGCTTACAGGGGCGTCGAAGCGCCTTCTCCCGCTGATGGAGCAAAGTTGCTACAGTGACAAAGACAAGCTCCGCGCTCATGGGCAATTTATATGAGGCAACTGTGCTGCGAGTATCTAAGTAGTCGTCGTGCATGGATAAAATGCAATGTTTCAAACAGATCTGATGAATTCACCTACTTTGAAAAAGTGTGCGTTAGGGAGTTCTTTTGACACAAAGCGAAAATCTACAGTCAAGCGTCAATCAGCAGACAGCCGTGTGTTCTTTAGTAATGAGCCTGTTGTCAAAACGGCAGAAAAAAATGTTCACAAACGAAATATTGTTTCTACACTTAAAATGAACAAAGAAAAAATTAGCTAGCCTGATATAACTCATGTTCATGACGATGCAAATGTAACGAGATTTCGAACTGTTCTGTTGCACACGTTGGGACTCATTTTATTTTTCTACAAAAAACATTTGCCATGACGGGAATCGAAACCGGGCCGCCCTGCGTTACAAAGTAGATGCCTATCCGCTAGACCATTTGGGAAGACTTGATATGTACACCCTAAGATATCTAAGTGTCATTTCGATGAGGTCTGTAGCAGAGGCCATAGAGCACAGCAAACAAATAATCATGTGTTTAAATATCCTTGTCGTTTTTAAAAATTACCATTGTCACCTGCACAGGAATGCCATGCGGCCAACATTGAAGAAATGTGCTTCTCAAATCTGTCATTAACACTGTTTTCCACACGCTTTTTTCATTGCATTGCCATATAATCAATTGGTCATTGATGCGTCACGAATAATGACAATGCGTCGAAAATTAAAGAAATGTAAACATGAATTATGTTATTACTGTCTAAGCATCGCAAAGCTGTATGCGTAAAGGCGTCTGACGTCACAGTGGCTTGCCTGAAACAAAGGAATCAGAGAAACATGTGCTTACAGGGGCGTCGAAGCGCCTTCTCCCGCTGATGGAGCAAAGTTGCTACAGTGACAAAGACAAGCTCCGCGCTCATGGGCAATTTATATAGGGCAACTGTGCTGCGAGTATCTAAGCAGTCGTCGTGCATGGATAAAATGCAATGTTTCAAACAGATCTGATGAATTCACCTACTTTGAAAAAGTGTGCGTTAGGAAGTTCTTTTGACACAAAGCGAAAATCTACAGTCAAGCGTCAATCAGCAGACAGCCGTGTGTTCTTTAGTCATGAGCCTGTTGTCAAAACGGCAGAAAAAAATGGTCACAAACGAAATATTGTTTCTACACTTAAAATGAACAAAGAAAAAATGAGCTAGCCTGATATAAGTCATGTTCATGACGATGCAAATGTAACGAGATTTCGAACTGTTCTGTTGCACACGTTGGGACTCATTTTATTTTTCTACAAAAAACATTTGCCATGACGGGAATCGAACCCGGGCCACCCTGCGTTACAAGGTAGATGCCTATCCGCTAGACCATTTGGGAAAACTTGATATGTACACCCTAAGATATCTAAGTGTCATTTCGATGAGGTCTGTAGCAGAGGCCATAGAGCACAGCAAACAAATAATCATGTGTTTAAATATCCTTGTCGTTTTGAAAAATTACCATTGTCACCTGCACAGGAATGCCCTGCGGCCAACATTGAAGAAATGTGCTTCTCAAATCTGTCATTAACACTGTTTTCCACACGCTTTTTTCATTGCATTGCCATATAATCAATTGGTCATTGATGCGTCACGAATAACGACAATGCGTCGAAAATTAAAGAAATGTAAACATGAATTATGTTATTACTGTCTAAGCATCGCAAAGCTGTATGCGTAAAGGCGTCTGACGTCACAGTGGCTTGCCTGAAACAAAGGAATTAGAGAAACATGTGCTTACAGGGGCGTCGAACCGCATTCTCCCGCTGATGGAGCAAAGTTGCTACAGTGACAAAGACAAGCTCCGCGCTCATGGGCAATTTATATGAGGCAACTGTGCTGCGAGTATCTAAGTAGTCGTCGTGCATGGATAAAATGCAATGTTTCAAACAGATCTGATAAATTCACCTACTTTGAAAAAGTGTGCGTTAGGGAGTTCTTTTGACACAAAGCGAAAATCTACAGTCAAGCGTCAATCAGCAGACAGCCGTGTGTTCTTTAGTCATGAGCCTGTTGTCAAAACGGCAGAAAAAAATGTTCACAAACGAAATATTGTTTCTACACTTAAAATGAACAAAGAAAAAATGAGCTAGCCTGATATAAGTCATGTTCATGACGATGCAAATGTAACGAGATTTCGAACTGTTCTGTTGCACACGTTGGGACTCATTTTATTTTTCTACAAAAAACATTTGCCATGACGGGAATCAAACCCGGGGCGCCCTGCGTTACAAGGTAGATGCCTATCCGCTAGACCATTTGGGAAGACTTGATATGTACACCCTAAGATATCTAAGTGTCATTTCGATGAGGTCTGTAGCAGAGGCCATAGAGCACAGCAAACAAATAATCATGTGTTTAAATATCCTTGTCGTTTTGAAAAATTACCATTGTCACCTGCACAGGAATGCCATGCGGCCAACATTGAAGAAATGTGCTTCTCAAATCTGTCATTAACACTGTTTTCCACACGCTTTTTTCATTGCATTGCCATATAATCAATTGGTCATTGATGCGTCACGAATAACGACAATGCGTCGAAAATTAAAGAAATGTAAACATGAATTATGTTATTACTGTCTAAGCATCGCAAAGCTGTATGCGTAAAGGCGTCTGACGTCACAGTGGCTTGCCTGAAACAAAGGAATTAGAGAAACATGTGCTTACAGGGGCGTCGAACCGCCTTCTCCCGCTGATGGAGCAAAGTTGCTACAGTGACAAAGACAAGCTCCGCGCTCATGGGCAATTTATATGAGGCAACTGTGCTGCGAGTATCTAAGTAGTCGTCGTGCATGGATAAAATGCAATGTTTCAAACAGATCTGATGAATTCACCTACTTTGAAAAAGTGTGCGTTAGGGAGTTCTTTTGACACAAAGCGAAAATCTACAGTCAAGCGTCAATCAGCAGACAGCCGTGTGTTCTTTAGTAATGAGCCTGTTGTCAAAACGGCAGAAAAAAATGGTCACAAACGAAATATTGTTTCTACACTTAAAATGAACAAAGAAAAAATTAGCTAGCCTGATATAAGTCATGTTCATGACGATGCAAATGTAACGAGATTTCGAACTGTTCTGTTGCACACGTTGGGACTCATTTTATTTTTCTACAAAAAACATTTGCCATGACGGGAATCAAACCCGGGGCGCCCTGCGTTACAAGGTAGATGCCTATCCGCTAGACCATTTGGGAAGACTTGATATGTACACCCTAAGATATCTAAGTGTCATTTCGATGAGGTCTGTAGCAGAGGCCATAGAGCACAGCAAACAAATAATCATGTGTTTAAATATCCTTGTCGTTTTGAAAAATTACCATTGTCACCTGCACAGGAATGCCATGCGGCCAACATTGAAGAAATGTGCTTCTCAAATCTGTCATTAACACTGTTTTCCACACGCTTTTTTCATTGCATTGCCATATAATCAATTGGTCATTGATGCGTCACGAATAACGACAATGCGTCGAAAATTAAAGAAATGTAAACATGAATTATGTTATTACTGTCTAAGCATCGCAAAGCTGTATGCGTAAAGGCGTCTGACGTCACAGTGGCTTGCCTGAAACAAAGGAATTAGAGAAACATGTGCTTACAGGGGCGTCGAAGGGCCTTCTCCCGCTGATGGAGCAAAGTTGCTACAGTGACAAAGACAAGCTCCGCGCTCATGGGCAATGTATATGGGGCAACTGTGCTGCGAGTATCTCAGTAGTCGTCGTGCATGGATAAAATGCAATGTTTCAAACAGATCTGATGAATTCACCTACTTTGAAAAAGTGTGCGTTAGGGAGTTCTTTTGACACAAAGCGAAAATCTACAGTCAAGCGTCAATCAGCAGACAGCCGTGTGTTCTTTAGTCATGAGCCTGTTGTCAAAACGGCAGAAAAAAATGGTCACAAACGAAATATTGTTTCTACACTTAAAATGAACAAAGAAAAAATGAGCTAGCCTGATATAAGTCATGTTCATGACGATGCAAATGTAACGAGATTTCGAACTGTTCTGTTGCACACGTTGGGACTCATTTTATTTTTCTACAAAAATCATTTGCCATGATGGGAATCGAACCCGGGCCGCCCTGCGTGACAAGGCAGATTCCTATCCGCTAGACCATTTGGTAAGACTTGATATGTACACCCTAAGATATCTAAGTGTCATTTCGATGAGGTCTGTAGCAGAGGCCATAGAGCACAGCAAACAAATAATCATGTGTTTAAATATCCTTGTCGTTTTGAAAAATTACCATTGTCACCTGCACAGGAATGCCATGCGGCCAACATTGAAGAAATGTGCTTCTCAAATCTGTCATTAACACTGTTTTCCACACGCTTTTTTCATTGCATTGCCATATAATCAATTGGTCATTGATGCGTCACGAATAACGACAATGCGTCGAAAATTAAAGAAATGTAAACATGAATTATGTTATTACTGTCTAAGCATCGCAAAGCTGTATGCGTAAAAGCGTCTGACGTCACAGTGGCTTGCCTGAAACAAAGGAATCAGAGAAACATGTGCTTACAGGGGCGTCGAAGCGCCTTCTCCCGCTGATGGAGCAAAGTTGCTACAGTGACAAAGACAAGCTCCGCGCTCATGGGCAATGTATATGGGTCAACTGTGCTGCGAGTATCTAAGCAGTCGTCGTGCATGGATAAAATGCAATGTTTCAAACAGATCTGATGAATTCACCTACTTTGAAAAAGTGTGCGTTAGGAAGTTCTTTTGACACAAAGCGAAAATCTACAGTCAAGCGTCAATCAGCAGACAGCCGTGTGTTCTTTAGTCATGAGCCTGTTGTCAAAACGGCAGAAAAAAATGGTCACAAACGAAATATTGTTTCTACACTTAAAATGAACAAAGAAAAAATGAGCTAGCCTGATATAAGTCATGTTCATGACGATGCAAATGTAACGAGATTTCGAACTGTTCTGTTGCACACGTTGGGACTCATTTTATTTTTCTACAAAATAAATTTGCCATGACGGGAATCGAACCCGGGCCGCCCTGCGTTACAAGGTAGATGTCTATCCGCTAGACCATTTGGGAAAACTTGATATGTACACCCTAAGATATCTAAGTGTCATTTCGATGAGGTCTGTAGCAGAGGCCATAGAGCACAGCAAACAAATAATCATGTGTTTAAATATCCTTGTCGTTTTGAAAAATTACCATTGTCACCTGCACAGGAATGCCATGCGGCCAACATTGAAGAAATGTGCTTCTCAAATCTGTCATTAACACTGTTTTCCACACGCTTTTTTCATTGCATTGCCATATAATCAATTGGTCATTGATGCGTCACGAATAACGACAATGCTTCGAAATTAAAGAAATGTAAACATGAATTATGTTATTACTGTCTAAGCATCGCAAAGCTGTATGCGTAAAGGCGTCTGACGTCACAGTGGCTTGCCTGAAACAAAGGAATCAGAGAAACATGTGCTTACAGGGGCGTCGAACCGCCTTCTCCCGCTGATGGAGCAAAGTTGCTACAGTGACAAAGACAAGCTCCGCGCTCATGGGCAATGTATATGGGGCAACTGTGCTGCGAGTATCTAAGCAGTCGTCGTGCATGGATCAAATGCAATGGTTCAAACAGATCTGATGAATTCACCTACTTTGAAAAAGTGTGCGTTAGGAAGTTCTTTTGACACAAAGCGAAAATCTACAGTCAAGCGTCAATCAGCAGACAGCCGTGTGTTCTTTAGTCATGAGCCTGTTGTCAAAACGGCAGAAAAAAATGGTCACAAACGAAATATTGTTTCTACACTTAAAATGAACAAAGAAAAAATGAGCTAGCCTGATATAAGTCATGTTCATGACGATGCAAATGTAACGAGATTTCGAACTGTTCTGTTGCACACGTTGGGACTCATTTTATTTTTCTACAAAAATCATTTGCCATGACGGGAATCGAACCCGGGCCGCCCTGCGTGACAAGGCAGATTCCTATCCGCTAGACCATTTGGGAAGACTTGATATATACACCCTAAGATATCTAAGTGTCATTTCGATGAGGTCTGTAGCAGAGGCCATAGAGCACAGCAAACAAATAATCATGTGTTTAAATATCCTTGTCGTTTTGAAAAATTACCATTGTCACCTGCACAGGAATGCCATGCGGCCAACATTGAAGAAATGTGCTTCTCAAATCTGTCATTAACACTGTTTTCCACACGCTTTTTTCATTGCATTGCCATATAATCAATTGGTCATTGATGCGTCACGAATAACGACAATGCGTCGAAAATTAAAGAAATGTAAACATGAATTATGTTATTACTGTCTAAGCATCGCAAAGCTGTATGCGTAAAAGCGTCTGACGTCACAGTGGCTTGCCTGAAACAAAGGAATCAGAGAAACATGTGCTTACAGGGGCGTCGAAGCGCCTTCTCCCGCTGATGGAGCAAAGTTGCTACAGTGACAAAGACAAGCTCCGCGCTCATGGGCAATGTATATGGGTCAACTGTGCTGCGAGTATCTAAGCAGTCGTCGTGCATGGATAAAATGCAATGTTTCAAACAGATCTGATGAATTCACCTACTTTGAAAAAGTGTGCGTTAGGAAGTTCTTTTGACACAAAGCGAAAATCTACAGTCAAGCGTCAATCAGCAGACAGCCGTGTGTTCTTTAGTCATGAGCCTGTTGTCAAAACGGCAGAAAAAAATGGTCACAAACGAAATATTGTTTCTACACTTAAAATGAACAAAGAAAAAATTAGCTAGCCTGATATAAGTCATGTTCATGACGATGCAAATGTAACGAGATTTCGAACTGTTCTGTTGCACACGTTGGGACTCATTTTATTTTTCTACAAAAAAATTTGCCATGACGGGAATCGAACCCGGGCCGCCCTGCGTTACAAGGTAGATGCCTATCCGCTAGACCATTTGGGAAGACTTGATATGTACACCCTAAGATATCTAAGTGTCATTTCGATGAGGTCTGTAGCAGAGGCCATAGAGCACAGCAAACAAATAATCATGTGTTTAAATATCCTTGTCGTTTTGAAAAATTACCATTGTCACCTGCACAGGAATGCCATGCGGCCAACATTGAAGAAATGTGCTTCTCAAATCTGTCATTAACACTGTTTTCCACACGCTTTTTTCATTGCATTGCCATATAATCAATTGGTCATTGATGCGTCACGAATAACGACAATGCTTCGAAATTAAAGAAATGTAAACATGAATTATGTTATTACTGTCTAAGCATCGCAAAGCTGTATGCGTAAAGGCGTCTGACGTCACAGTGGCTTGCCTGAAACAAAGGAATTAGAGAAACATGTGCTTACAGGGGCGTCGAACCGCCTTCTCCCGCTGATGGAGCAAAGTTGCTACAGTGACAAAGACAAGCTCCGCGCTCATGGGCAATTTATATGAGGCAACTGTGCTGCGAGTATCTAAGTAGTCGTCGTGCATGGATAAAATGCAATGTTTCAAACAGATCTGATGAATTCACCTACTTTGAAAAAGTGTGCGTTAGGGAGTTCTTTTGACACAAAGCGAAAATCTACAGTCAAGCGTCAATCAGCAGACAGCCGTGTGTTCTTTAGTAATGAGCCTGTTGTCAAAACGGCAGAAAAAAATGGTCACAAACGAAATATTGTTTCTACACTTAAAATGAACAAAGAAAAAATTAGCTAGCCTGATATAAGTCATGTTCATGACGATGCAAATGTAACGAGATTTCGAACTGTTCTGTTGCACACGTTGGGACTCATTTTATTTTTCTACAAAAATCATTTGCCATGACGGGAATCGAACCCGGGCCGCCCTGCGTGACAAGGCAGATTCCTATCCGCTAGACCATTTGGGAAGACTTGATATGTACACCCTAAGATATCTAAGTGTCATTTCGATGAGGTCTGTAGCAGAGGCCATAGAGCACAGCAAACAAATAATCATGTGTTTAAATATCCTTGTCGTTTTGAAAAATTACCATTGTCACCTGCACAGGAATGCCATGCGGCCAACATTGAAGAAATGTGCTTCTCAAATCTGTCATTAACACTGTTTTCCACACGCTTTTTTCATTGCATTGCCATATAATCAATTGGTCATTGATGCGTCACGAATAACGACAATGCGTCGAAAATTAAAGAAATGTAAACATGAATTATGTTATTACTGTCTAAGCATCGCAAAGCTGTATGCGTAAAGGCGTCTGACGTCACAGTGGCTTGCCTGAAACAAAGGAATTAGAGAAACATGTGCTTACAGGGGCGTCGAACCGCCTTCTCCCGCTGATGGAGCAAAGTTGCTACAGTGACAAAGACAAGCTCCGCGCTCATGGGCAATTTATATGGGGCAACTGTGCTGCGAGTATCTAAGCAGTCGTCGTGCATGGATAAAATGCAATGTTTCAAACAGATCTGATGAATTCACCTACTTTGAAAAAGTGTGCGTTAGGAAGTTCTTTTGACACAAAGCGAAAATCTACAGTCATGCGTCAATCAGCAGACAGCCGTGTGTTCTTTAGTCATGAGCCTGTTGTCAAAACGGCAGAAAAAAATGTTCACAAACGAAATATTGTTTCTACACTTAAAATGAACAAAGAAAAAATGAGCTAGCCTGATATAAGTCATGTTCATGACGATGCAAATGTAACGAGATTTCGAACTGTTCTGTTGCACACGTTGGGACTCATTTTATTTTTCTACAAAAAACATTTGCCATAACGGGAATCGAACCCGGGCCGCCCTGCGTTACAAGGTAGATGCCTATCCGCTAGACCATTTGGGAAGACTTGATATGTACACCCTAAGATATCTAAGTGTCATTTGGATGAGGTCTGTAGCAGAGGCCATAGAGCACAGCAAACAAATAATCATGTGTTTAAATATCCTTGTCGTTTTGAAAAATTACCATTGTCACCTGCACAGGAATGCCATGCGGCCAACATTGAAGAAATGTGCTTCTCAAATCTGTCATTAACACTGTTTTCCACACGCTTTTTTCATTGCATTGCCATATAATCAATTGGTCATTGATGCGTCACGAATAACGACAATGCGTCGAAATTAAAGAAATGTAAACATGAATTATGTTATTACTGTCTAAGCATCGCAAAGCTGTATGCGTAAAGGCGTCTGACGTCACAGTGGCTTGCCTGAAACAAAGGAATTAGAGAAACATGTGCTTACAGGGGCGTCGAACCGCCTTCTCCCGCTGAAGGAGCAAAGTTGCTACAGTGACAAAGACAAGCTCCGCGCTCATGGGCAATTTATATGAGGCAACTGTGCTGCGAGTATCTAAGTAGTCGTCGTGCATGGATAAAATGCAATGTTTCAAACAGATCTGATGAATTCACCTACTTTGAAAAAGTGTGCGTTAGGGAGTTCTTTTGACACAAAGCGAAAATCTACAGTCAAGCGTCAATCAGCAGACAGCCGTGTGTTCTTTAGTCATGAGCCTGTTGTCAAAACGGCAGAAGAAAATGGTCACAAACGAAATATTGTTTCTACACTTAAAATGAACAAAGAAAAAATTAGCTAGCCTGATATAAGTCATGTTCATGACGATGCAAATGTAACGAGATTTCGAACTGTTCTGTTGCACACGTTGGGACTCATTTTATTTTTCTACAAAAAACATTTGCCATGACGGGAATCGAACCCGGGCCGCCCTGCATTACAAGGTATATGCCTATCCGCTAGACCATTTGGGAAGACTTGATAGGTACACCCTAAGATATCTAAGTGTCATTTCGATGAGGTCTGTAGCAGAGGCCATAGAGCACAGCAAACAAATAATCATGTGTTGAAATATCCTTGTCGTTTTGAAAAATTACCATTGTCACCTGCACAGGAATGCCCTGCGGCCAACATTGAAGAAATGTGCTTCTCAAATCTGTCATTAACACTGTTTTCCACACGCTTTTTTCATTGCATTGCCATATAATCAATTGGTCATTGATGCGTCACGAATAACGACAATGCGTCGAAAATTAATGAAATGTAAACATGAATTATGTTATTACTGTCTAAGCATCGCAAAGCTGTATGCGTAAAGGCGTCTGACGTCACAGTGGCTTGCCTGAAACAAAGGAATTAGAGAAACATGTGCTTACAGGGGCGTCGAACCGCCTTCTCCCGCTGATGGAGCAAAGTTGCTACAGTGACAAAGACAAGCTCCGCGCTCATGGGCAATTTATATGGGGCAACTGTGCTGCGAGTATCTAAGTAGTCGTCGTGCATGGATAAAATGCAATGTTTCAAACAGATCTGATGAATTCACCTACTTTGAAAAAGTGTGCGTTAGGGAGTTCTTTTGACACAAAGCGAAAATCTACAGTCACGCGTCAATCAGCAGACAGCCGTGTGTTCTTTAGTAATGAGCCTGTTGTCAAAACGGCAGAAAAAAATGTTCACAAACGAAATATTGTTTCTACACTTAAAATGAACAAAGAAAAAATGAGCTAGCCTGATATAAGTCATGTTCATGACGATGCAAATGTAACGAGATTTCGAACTGTTCTGTTGCACACGTTGTTTCTCATTTTATTTTTCTACAAAAAACATTTGCCATAACGGGAATAGAACCCGGGCCACCCTGCGTTACAAGGTAGATGCCTATCCGCTAGACCATTTGGGAAGACTTGATATGTACACCCTAAGATATCTAAGTGTCATTTGGATGAGGTCTGTAGCAGAGGCCATAGAGCACAGCAAACAAATAATCATGTGTTTAAATATCCTTGTCGTTTTGAAAAATTACCATTGTCACCTGCACAGGAATGCCATGCGGCCAACATTGAAGAAATGTGCTTCTCAAATCTGTCATTAACACTGTTTTCCACACGCTTTTTTCATTGCATTGCCATATAATCAATTGGTCATTGATGCGTCACGAATAACGACAATGCGTCGAAATTAAAGAAATGTAAACATGAATTATGTTATTACTGTCTAAGCATCGCAAAGCTGTATGCGTAAAGGCGTCTGACGTCACAGTGGCTTGCCTGAAACAAAGGAATTAGAGAAACATGTGCTTACAGGGGCGTCGAACCGGCTTCTCCCGCTGATGGAGCAAAGTTGCTACAGTGACAAAGACAAGCTCCGCGCTCATGGGCAATTTATATGAGGCAACTGTGCTGCGAGTATCTAAGTAGTCGTCGTGCATGGATAAAATGCAATGTTTCAAACAGATCTGATGAATTCACCTACTTTGAAAAAGTGTGCGTTAGGGAGTTCTTTTGACACAAAGCGAAAATCTACAGTCATGCGTCAATCAGCAGACAGCCGTGTGTTCTTTAGTCATGAGCCTGTTGTCAAAACGGCAGAAAAAAATGTTCACAAACGAAATATTGTTTCTACACTTAAAATGAACAAAGAAAAAATGAGCTAGCCTGATATAAGTCATGTTCATGACGATGCAAATGTAACGAGATTTCGAACTGTTCTGTTGCACACGTTGGGACTCATTTTATTTTTCTACAAAAAACATTTGCCATAACGGGAATCGAACCCGGGCCGCCCTGCGTTACAAGGTAGATGCCTATCCGCTAGACCATTTGGGAAGACTTGATATGTACACCCTAAGATATCTAAGTGTCATTTGGATGAGGTCTGTAGCAGAGGCCATAGAGCACAGCAAACAAATAATCATGTGTTTAAATATCCTTGTCGTTTTGAAAAATTACCATTGTCACCTGCACAGGAATGCCATGCGGCCAACATTGAAGAAATGTGCTTCTCAAATCTGTCATTAACACTGTTTTCCACACGCTTTTTTCATTGCATTGCCATATAATCAATTGGTCATTGATGCGTCACGAATAACGACAATGCGTCGAAATTAAAGAAATGTAAACATGAATTATGTTATTACTGTCTAAGCATCGCAAAGCTGTATGCGTAAAGGCGTCTGACGTCACAGTGGCTTGCCTGAAACAAAGGAATTAGAGAAACATGTGCTTACAGGGGCGTCGAACCGCCTTCTCCCGCTGAAGGAGCAAAGTTGCTACAGTGACAAAGACAAGCTCCGCGCTCATGGGCAATTTATATGAGGCAACTGTGCTGCGAGTATCTAAGTAGTCGTCGTGCATGGATAAAATGCAATGTTTCAAACAGATCTGATGAATTCACCTACTTTGAAAAAGTGTGCGTTAGGGAGTTCTTTTGACACAAAGCGAAAATCTACAGTCACGCGTCAATCAGCAGACAGCCGTGTGTTCTTTAGTAATGAGCCTGTTGTCAAAACGGCAGAAAAAAATGTTCACAAACGAAATATTGTTTCTACACTTAAAATGAACAAAGAAAAAATGAGCTAGCCTGATATAAGTCATGTTCATGACGATGCAAATGTAACGAGATTTCGAACTGTTCTGTTGCACACGTTGTTTCTCATTTTATTTTTCTACAAAAAACATTTGCCATAACGGGAATAGAACCCGGGCCACCCTGCGTTACAAGGTAGATGCCTATCCGCTAGACCATTTGGGAAGACTTGATATGTACACCCTAAGATATCTAAGTGTCATTTGGATGAGGTCTGTAGCAGAGGCCATAGAGCACAGCAAACAAATAATCATGTGTTTAAATATCCTTGTCGTTTTGAAAAATTACCATTTTCACCTGCACAGGAATGCCATGCGGCCAACATTGAAGAAATGTGCTTCTCAAATCTGTCATTAACACTGTTTTCCACACGCTTTTTTCATTGCATTGCCATATAATCAATTGGTCATTGATGCGTCACGAATAACGACAATGCGTCGAAATTAAAGAAATGTAAACATGAATTATGTTATTACTGTCTAAGCATCGCAAAGCTGTATGCGTAAAGGCGTCTGACGTCACAGTGGCTTGCCTGAAACAAAGGAATTAGAGAAACATGTGCTTACAGGGGCGTCGAACCGGCTTCTCCCGCTGATGGAGCAAAGTTGCTACAGTGACAAAGACAAGCTCCGCGCTCATGGGCAATTTATATGAGGCAACTGTGCTGCGAGTATCTAAGTAGTCGTCGTGCATGGATAAAATGCAATGTTTCAAACAGATCTGATGAATTCACCTACTTTGAAAAAGTGTGCGTTAGGGAGTTCTTTTGACACAAAGCGAAAATCTACAGTCAAGCGTCAATCAGCAGACAGCCGTGTGTTCTTTAGTCATGAGCCTGTTGTCAAAACGGCAGAAAAAAATGGTCACAAACGAAATATTGTTTCTACACTTAAAATGAACAAAGAAAAAATGAGCTAGCCTGATATAAGTCATGTTCATGACGATGCAAATGTAACGAGATTTCGAACTGTTCTGTTGCACACGTTGGGACTCATTTTATTTTTCTACAAAAAACATTTGCCATGACGGGAATCGAACCCGGGCCGCCCTGCGTTACAAGGTAGATGCCTATCCGCTAGACCATTTGGGAAAACTTGATATGTACACCCTAAGATATCTAAGTGTCATTTCGATGAGGTCTGTAGCAGAGGCCATAGAGCACAGCAAACAAATAATCATGTGTTTAAATATCCTTGTCGTTTTGAAAAATTACCATTGTCACCTGCACAGGAATGCCATGCGGCCAACATTGAAGAAATGTGCTTCTCAAATCTGTCATTAACACTGTTTTCCACACGCTTTTTTCATTGCATTGCCATATAATCAATTGGTCATTGATGCGTCACGAATAACGACAATGCGTCGAAATTAAAGAAATGTAAACATGAATTATGTTATTACTGTCTAAGCATCGCAAAGCTGTATGCGTAAAGGCGTCTGACGTCACAGTGGCTTGCCTGAAACAAAGGAATTAGAGAAACATGTGCTTACAGGGGCGTCGAACCGCCTTCTCCCGCTGATGGAGCAAAGTTGCTACAGTGACAAAGACAAGCTCCGCGCTTATGGGCAATTTATATGAGGCAACTGTGCTGCGAGTATCTAAGTAGTCGTCGTGCATGGATAAAATGCAATGTTTCAAACAGATCTGATGAATTCACCTACTTTGAAAAAGTGTGCGTTAGGGAGTTCTTTTGACACAAAGCGAAAATCTACAGTCACGCGTCAATCAGCAGACAGCCGTGTGTTCTTTAGTAATGAGCCTGTTGTCAAAACGGCAGAAAAAAATGTTCACAAACGAAATATTGTTTCTACACTTAAAATGAACAAAGAAAAAATGAGCTAGCCTGATATAAGTCATGTTCATGACGATGCAAATGTAACGAGATTTCGAACTGTTCTGTTGCACACGTTGGGACTCATTTTATTTTTCTACAAAAAACATTTGCCATAACGGGAATCGAACCCGGGCCGCCCTGCGTTACAAGGTAGATGCCTATCCGCTAGACCATTTGGGAAGACTTGATATGTACACCCTAAGATATCTAAGTGTCATTTGGATGAGGTCTGTAGCAGAGGCCATAGAGCACAGCAAACAAATAATCATGTGTTTAAATATCCTTGTCGTTTTGAAAAATTACCATTGTCACCTGCACAGGAATGCCATGCGGCCAACATTGAAGAAATGTGCTTCTCAAATCTGTCATTAACACTGTTTTCCACACGCTTTTTTCATTGCATTGCCATATAATCAATTGGTCATTGATGCGTCACGAATAACGACAATGCGTCGAAATTAAAGAAATGTAAACATGAATTATGTTATTACTGTCTAAGCATCGCAAAGCTGTATGCGTAAAGGCGTCTGACGTCACAGTGGCTTGCCTGAAACAAAGGAATTAGAGAAACATGTGCTTACAGGGGCGTCGAACCGCCTTCTCCCGCTGATGGAGCAAAGTTGCTACAGTGACAAAGACAAGCTCCGCGCTCATGGGCAATTTATATGAGGCAACTGTGCTGCGAGTATCTAAGCAGTCGTCGTGCATGGATAAAATGCAATGTTTCAAACAGATCTGATGAATTCACCTACTTTGAAAAAGTGTGCGTTAGGGAGTTCTTTTGACACAAAGCGAAAATCTACAGTCAAGCGTCAATCAGCAGACAGCCGTGTGTTCTTTAGTGATGAGCCTGTTGTCAAAACGGCAGAAAAAAATGTTCACAAACGAAATATTGTTTCTACACTTAAAATGAACAAAGAAAAAATGAGCAAGCCTGATATAAGTCATGTTCATGACGATGCAAATGTAACGAGATTTCGAACTGTTCTGTTGCACACGTTGGGACTCATTTTATTTTTCTACAAAAAATATTTGCCATGACGGGAATCGAACCCGGGCCGCCCTGCGTTACAAGGTAGATGCCTATCCGCTAGACCATTTGGGAAAACTTGATATGTACACCCTAAGATATCTAAGTGTCATTTCGATGAGGTCTGTAGCAGAGGCCATAGAGCACAGCAAACAAATAATCATGTGTTTAAATATCCTTGTCGTTTTCAAAAATTACCATTGTCACCTGCACAGGAATGCCATGCGGCCAACATTGAAGAAATGTGCTTCTCAAATCTGTCATTAACACTGTTTTCCACACGCTTTTTTCATTGCATTGCCATATAATCAATTGGTCATTGATGCATCACGAATAACGACAATGCGTCGAAAATTAAAGAAATGTAAACATGAATTATGTTATTACTGTCTAAGCATCGCAAAGCTGTATGCGTAAAGGCGTCTGACGTCACAGTGGCTTGTCTGAAACAAAGGAATTAGAGAAACATGTGCTTACAGGGGCGTCGAACCGCCTTCTCCCGCTGATGGAGCAAAGTTGCTACAGTGACAAAGACAAGCTCCGCGCTCATGGGCAATTTATATGAGGCAACTGTGCTGCGAGTATCTAAGTAGTCGTCGTGCATGGATAAAATGCAATGTTTCAAACAGATCTGATGAATTCACCTACTTTGAAAAAGTTTGCGTTAGGAAGTTCTTTTGACACAAAGCGAAAATCTACAGTCAAGCGTCAATCAGCAGACAGCCGTGTGTTCTTTAGTCATGAGCCTGTTGTCAAAACGGCAGAAAAAAATGGTCACAAACGAAATATTGTTTCTACACTTAAAATGAACAAAGAAAAAATTAGCTAGCCTGATATAAGTCATGTTCATGACGATGCAAATGTAACGAGATTTCGAACTGTTCTGTTGCACACGTTGGGACTCATTTTATTTTTCTACAAAAAACATTTGCCATGACGGGAATCGAACCCGGGCCGCCCTGCGTTACAAGGTAGATGCCTATCCGCTAGACCATTTGGGAAAACTTGATATGTACACCCTAAGATATCTAAGTGTCATTTCGATGAGGTCTGTAGCAGAGGCCATAGAGCACAGCAAACAAATAATCATGTGTTTAAATATCCTTGTCGTTTTGAAAAATTACCATTGTCACCTGCACAGGAATGCCATGCGGCCAACATTGAAGAAATGTGCTTCTCAAATCTGTCATTAACACTGTTTTCCACACGCTTTTTTCATTGCATTGCCATATAATCAATTGGTCATTGATGCGTCACGAATAACGACAATGCGTCGAAAATTAAAGAAATGTAAACATGAATTATGTTATTACTGTCTAAGCATCGCAAAGCTGTATGCGTAAAGGCGTCTGACGTCACAGTGGCTTGCCTGAAACAAAGGAATTAGAGAAACATGTGCTTACAGGGGCGTCGAACCGCCTTCTCCCGCTGATAGAGCAAAGTTGCTACAGTGACAAAGACAAGCTCCACGCTCATGGGCAATTTATATGAGGCAACTGTGCTGCGAGTATCTAAGTAGTCGTAGTGCATGGATAAAATGCAATGTTTCAAACAGATCTGATGAATTCACCTACTTTGAAAAAGTGTGCGTTAGGGAGTTCTTTTGACACAAAGCGAAAATCTACAGTCAAGCGTCAATCAGCAGACAGCCGTGTGTTCTTTAGTCATGAGCCTGTTGTCAAAACGGCAGAAAAAAATGTTCACAAACGAAATATTGTTTCTACACTTAAAATGAACAAAGAAAAAATGAGCTAGCCTGATATAAGTCATGTTCATGACGATGCAAATGTAACGAGATTTCGAACTGTTCTGTTGCACACGTTGGGACTCATTTTATTTTTCTACAAAAAATATTTGCCATGACGGGAATCGAACCCGGGCCGCCCTGCGTTACAAGGTAGATGCCTATCCGCTAGACCATTTGGGAAAACTTGATATGTACACCCTAAGATATCTAAGTGTCATTTCGATGAGGTCTGTAGCAGAGGCCATAGAGCACAGCAAACAAATAATCATGTGTTTAAATATCCTTGTCGTTTTCAAAAATTACCATTGTCACCTGCACAGGAATGCCATGCGGCCAACATTGAAGAAATGTGCTTCTCAAATCTGTCATTAACACTGTTTTCCACACGCTTTTTTCATTGCATTGCCATATAATCAATTGGTCATTGATGCATCACGAATAACGACAATGCGTCGAAAATTAAAGAAATGTAAACATGAATTATGTTATTACTGTCTAAGCATCGCAAAGCTGTATGCGTAAAGGCGTCTGACGTCACAGTGGCTTGTCTGAAACAAAGGAATTAGAGAAACATGTGCTTACAGGGGCGTCGAACCGCCTTCTCCCGCTGATGGAGCAAAGTTGCTACAGTGACAAAGACAAGCTCCGCGCTCATGGGCAATTTATATGAGGCAACTGTGCTGCGAGTATCTAAGTAGTCGTCGTGCATGGATAAAATGCAATGTTTCAAACAGATCTGATGAATTCACCTACTTTGAAAAAGTTTGCGTTAGGAAGTTCTTTTGACACAAAGCGAAAATCTACAGTCAAGCGTCAATCAGCAGACAGCCGTGTGTTCTTTAGTCATGAGCCTGTTGTCAAAACGGCAGAAAAAAATGGTCACAAACGAAATATTGTTTCTACACTTAAAATGAACAAAGAAAAAATGAGCTAGCCTGATATAAGTCATGTTCATGACGATGCAAATGTAACGAGATTTCGAACTGTTCTGTTGCACACGTTGGGACTCATTTTATTTTTCTACAAAAAACATTTGCCATGACGGGAATCGAACCCGGGCCGCCCTGCGTTACAAGGTAGATGCCTATCCGCTAGACCATTTGGGAAAACTTGATATGTACACCCTAAGATATCTAAGTGTCATTTCGATGAGGTCTGTAGCAGAGGCCATAGAGCACAGCAAACAAATAATCATGTGTTTAAATATCCTTGTCGTTTTGAAAAATTACCATTGTCACCTGCACAGGAATGCCATGCGGCCAACATTGAAGAAATGTGCTTCTCAAATCTGTCATTAACACTGTTTTCCACACGCTTTTTTCATTGCATTGCCATATAATCAATTGGTCATTGATGCGTCACGAATAACGACAATGCGTCGAAAATTAAAGAAATGTAAACATGAATTATGTTATTACTGTCTAAGCATCGCAAAGCTGTATGCGTAAAGGCGTCTGACGTCACAGTGGCTTGCCTGAAACAAAGGAATTAGAGAAACATGTGCTTACAGGGGCGTCGAACCGCCTTCTCCCGCTGATAGAGCAAAGTTGCTACAGTGACAAAGACAAGCTCCATGCTCATGGGCAATTTATATGAGGCAACTGTGCTGCGAGTATCTAAGTAGTCGTAGTGCATGGATAAAATGCAATGTTTCAAACAGATCTGATGAATTCACCTACTTTGAAAAAGTGTGCGTTAGGGAGTTCTTTTGACACAAAGCGAAAATCTACAGTCAAGCGTCAATCAGCAGACAGCCGTGTGTTCTTTAGTCATGAGCCTGTTGTCAAAACGGCAGAAAAAAATGTTCACAAACGAAATATTGTTTCTACACTTAAAATGAACAAAGAAAAAATGAGCAAGCCTGATATAAGTCATGTTCATGACGATGCAAATGTAACGAGATTTCGAACTATCTGTTGCACACGTTGGGACTCATTTTATTTTTCTACAAAAAATATTTGCCATGACGGGAATCGAACCCGGGCCGCCCTGCGTTACAAGGTAGATGCCTATCCGCTAGACCATTTGGGAAAACTTGATATGTACACCCTAAGATATCTAAGTGTCATTTCGATGAGGTCTGTAGCAGAGGCCATAGAGCACAGCAAACAAATAATCATGTGTTTAAATATCCTTGTCGTTTTGAAAAATTACCATTGTCACCTGCACATGAATGCCATGCGGCCAACATTGAAGAAATGTGCTTCTCAAATCTGTCATTAACACTGTTTTCCACACGCTTTTTTCATTGCATTGCCATATAATCAATTGGTCATTGATGCGTCACGAATAACGACAATGCGTCGAAAATTAAAGAAATGTAAACATGAATTATGTTATTACTGTCTAAGCATCGCAAAGCTGTATGCGTAAAGGCGTCTGACGTCACAGTGGCTTGCCTGAAACAAAGGAATTAGAGAAACATGTGCTTACAGGGGCGTCGAACCGCCTTCTCCCGCTGATGGAGCAAAGTTGCTACAGTGACAAAGACAAGCTCCGCGCTCATGGGCAATTTATATGGGGCAACTGTGCTGCGAGTATCTAAGCAGTCGTCGTGCATGGATAAAATGCAATGTTTCAAACAGATCTGATGAATTCACCTACTTTGAAAAAGTGTGCGTTAGGAAGTTCTTTTGACACAAAGCGAAAATCTACAGTCAAGCGTCAATCAGCAGACAGCCGTGTGTTCTTTAGTCATGAGCCTGTTGTCAAAACGGCAGAAAAAAATGGTCACAAACGAAATATTGTTTCTACACTTAAAATGAACAAAGAAAAAATTAGCTAGCCTGATATAAGTCATGTTCATGACGATGCAAATGTAACGAGATTTCGAACTGTTCTGTTGCACAAGTTGGGACTCATTTTATTTTTCTACAAAAATCATTTGCCATGACGGGAATCGAACCCGGGCCGCCCTGCGTGACAAGGCAGATTCCTATCCGTTAGACCATTTGGGAAGACTTGATATGTACACCCTAAGATATCTAAGTGTCATTTCGATGAGGTCTGTAGCAGAGGCCATAGAGCACAGCAAACAAATAATCATGTGTTTAAATATCCTTGTCGTTTTGAAAAATTACCATTGTCACCTGCACAGGAATGCCATGCGGCCAACATTGATGAAATGTGCTTCTCAAATCTGTCATTAACACTGTTTTCCACACGCTTTTTTCATTGCATTGCCATATAATCAATTGGTCATTGATGCGTCACGAATAACGACAATGCGTCGAAAATTAATGAAATGTAAACATGAATTATGTTATTACTGTCTAAGCATCGCAAAGCTGTATGCGTAAAGGCGTCTGACGTCACAGTGGCTTGCCTGAAACAAAGGAATTAGAGAAACATGTGCTTACAGGGGCGTCGAACCGCCTTCTCCCGCTGATGGAGCAAAGTTGCTACAGTGACAAAGACAAGCTCCGCGCTCATGGGCAATTTATATGGGGCAACTGTGCTGCGAGTATCTAAGCAGTCGTCGTGCATGGATAAAATGCAATGTTTCAAACAGATCTGATGAATTCACCTACTTTGAAAAAGTGTGCGTTAGGAAGTTCTTTTGACACAAAGCGAAAATCTACAGTCAAGCGTCAATCAGCAGACAGCCGTGTGTTCTTTAGTCATGAGCCTGTTGTCAAAACGGCAGAAAAAAATGTTCACAAACGAAATATTGTTTCTACACTTAAAATGAACAAAGAAAAAATGAGCTAGCCTGATATAAGTCATGTTCATGACGATGCAAATGTCACGAGATTTCGAACTGTTCTGTTGCACACGTTGGGACTCATTTTATTTTTCTACAAAAAACATTTGCCATGACGGGAATCGAACCCCGGCCACCCTGCGTTACAAGGTAGATGCCTATCCGCTAGACCATTTGGGAAAACTTGATATGTACACCCTAAGATATCTAAGTGTCATTTCGATGAGGTCTGTAGCAGAGGCCATAGAGCACAGCAAACAAATAATCATGTGTTTAAATATCCTTGTCGTTTTGAAAAATTACCATTGTCACCTGCACAGGAATGCCATGCGGCCTACATTGATGAAATGTGCTTCTCAAATCTGTCATTAACACTGTTTTCCACACGCTTTTTTCATTGCATTGCCATAAAATCAATTGGTCATTGATGCGTCACGAATAACGACAATGCGTCGAAAATTAAAGAAATGTAAACATGAATTATGTTATTACTGTCTAAGCATCGCAAAGCTGTATGCGTAAAGGCGTCTGACGTCACAGTGGCTTGCCTGAAACAAAGGAATTAGAGAAACATGTGCTTACAGGGGCGTCGAAGCGCCTTCTCCCGCTGATGGAGCAAAGTTGCTACAGTGACAAAGACAAGCTCCGCGCTCATGGGCAATGTATATGGGGCAACTGTGCTGCGAGTATCTAAGCAGTCGTCGTGCATGGATAAAATGCAATGTTTCAAACAGATCTGATGAATTCACCTACTTTGAAAAAGTGTGCGTTAGGAAGTTCTTTTGACTCAAAGCGAAAATCTACAGTCAAGCGTCAATCAGCAGACAGCCGTGTGTTCTTTAGTCATGAGCCTGTTGTCAAAACGGCAGAAAAAAATGTTCACAAACGAAATATTGTTTCTACACTTAAAATGAACAAAATAAAAATTAGCTAGCCTGATATAAGTCATGTTCATGACGATGCAAATGTAACGAGATTTCGAACTGTTCTGTTGCACACGTTGGGACTCATTTTATTTTTCTACAAAAATCCTTTGCCATGACGGGAATCGAACCCGGGCCGCCCTGCGTTACAAGGTAGATGCCTATCCGCTAGACCATTTGGGAAGACTTGATATGTACACCCTAAGATATCTAAGTGTCATTTCGATGAGGTCTGTAGCAGAGGCCATAGAGCACAGCAAACAAATAATCATGTGTTTAAATATCCTTGTCGTTTTGAAAAATTACCATTGTCACCTGCACAGGAATGCCATGCGGCCAACATTGAAGAAATGTGCTTCTCAAATCTGTCATTAACACTGTTTTCCACACGCTTTTTTCATTGCATTGCCATATAATCAATTGGTCATTGATGCGTCACGAATAACGACAATGCGTCGAAAATTAAAGAAATGTAAACATGAATTATGTTATTACTGTCTAAGCATCGCAAAGCTGTATGCGTAAAGGCGTCTGACGTCACAGTCGCTTGCCTGAAACAAAGGAATTAGAGAAACATGTGCTTACAGGGGCGTCGAACCGCATTCTCCCGCTGATGGACCAAAGTTGCTACAGTGACAAAGACAAGCTCCGCGCTCATGGGCAATTTATATGAGGCAACTGTGCTGCGAGTATCTAAGTAGTCGTCGTGCATGGATAAAATGCAATGTTTCAAACAGATCTGATGAATTCACCTACTTTGAAAAAGTGTGCGTTAGGGAGTTCTTTTGACACAAAGCGAAAATCTACAGTCAAGCGTCAATCAGCAGACAGCCGTGTGTTCTTTAGTCATGAGCCTGTTGTCAAAACGGCAGAAAAAAATGGTCACAAACGAAATATTGTTTCTACACTTAAAATGAACAAAGAAAAAATGAGCTAGCCTGATATAAGTCATGTTCATGACGATGCAAATGTAACGAGATTTCGAACTGTTCTGTTGCACACGTTGGGACTCATTTTATTTTTCTACAAAAAACATTTGCCATGACGGGAATCGAACCCGGGCCACCCTGCGTTACAAGGTAGATGCCTATCCGCTAGACCATTTGGGAAAACTTGATATGTACACCCTAAGATATCTAAGTGTCATTTCGATGACGTCTGTAGCAGAGGCCATAGAGCACAGCAAACAAATAATCATGTGTTTAAATATCCTTGTCGTTTTGAAAAATTACCATTGTCACCTGCACAGGAATGCCATGCGGCCAACATTGATGAAATGTGCTTCTCAAATCTGTCATTAACACTGTTTTCCACACGCTTTTTTAATTGCATTGCCATAAAATCAATTGGTCATTGATTCGTCACGAATAACGACAATGCGTCGAAAATTAAAGAAATGTAAACATGAATTATGTTATTACTGTCTAAGCATCGCAAAGCTGTATGCGTAAAGGCGTCTGACGTCACAGTGGCTTGCCTGAAACAAAGGAATTAGAGAAACATGTGCTTACAGGGGCGTCGAACCGCCTTCTCCCGCTGATGGAGCAAAGTTGCTACAGTGACAAAGACAAGCTCCGCGCTCATGGGCAATTTATATGAGGCAACTGTGCTGCGAGTATCTAAGTAGTCGTCGTGCATGGATAAAATGCAATGTTTCAAACAGATCTGATGAATTCACCTACTTTGAAAAAGTGTGCGTTAGGAAGTTCTTTTGACACAAAGCGAAAATCTACAGTCAAGCGTCAATCAGCAGAAAGCCGTGTGTTCTTTAGTCATGAGCCTGTTGTCAAAACGGCAGAAAAAAATGGTCACAAACGAAATATTGTTTCTACACTTAAAATGAACAAAGAAAAAATGAGCTAGCCTGATATAAGTCATGTTCATGACGATGCAAATGTAACGAGATTTCGAACTGTTCTGTTGCACACGTTGGGACTCATTTTATTTTTCTACAAAAATCATTTGCCATGACGGGAATCGAACCCGGGCCGCCCTGCGTTACAAGGTAGATGCCTATCCGCTAGACCATTTGGGAAAACTTGATATGTGCACCCTAAGATATCTAAGTGTGATTTCGATGAGGTCTGTAGCAGAGGCCATAGAGCACAGCAAACAAATAATCATGTGTTTAAATATCCTTGTCGTTTTGAAAAATTACCATTGTCACCTGCACAGGAATGCCATGCGGCCAACATTGATGAAATGTGCTTCTCAAATCTGTCATTAACACTGTTTTCCACACGCTTTTTTAATTGCATTGCCATAAAATCAATTGGTCATTGATTCGTCACGAATAACGACAATGCGTCGAAAATTAAAGAAATGTAAACATGAATTATGTTATTACTGTCTAAGCATCGCAAAGCTGTATGCGTAAAGGCGTCTGACGTCACAGTGGCTTGCCTGAAACAAAGGAATTAGAGAAACATGTGCTTACAGGGGCGTCGAACCGCCTTCTCCCGCTGATGGAGCAAAGTTGCTACAGTGACAAAGACAAGCTCCGCGCTCATGGGCAATTTATATGAGGCAACTGTGCTGCGAGTATCTAAGAAGTCGTCGTGCATGGATAAAATGCCATGTTTCAAACAGATCTGATGAATTCACCTACTTTGAAAAAGTGTGCGTTAGGAAGTTCTTTTGACACAAAGCGAAAATCTACAGTCAAGCGTCAATCAGCAGAAAGCCGTGTGTTCTTTAGTCATGAGCCTGTTGTCAAAACGGCAGAAAAAAATGGTCACAAACGAAATATTGTTTCTACACTTAAAATGAACAAAGAAAAAATGAGCTAGCCTGATATAAGTCATGTTCATGACGATGCAAATGTAACGAGATTTCGAACTGTTCTGTTGCACACGTTGGGACTCATTTTATTTTTCTACAAAAATCATTTGCCATGACGGGAATCGAACCCGGGCCGCCCTGCGTTACAAGGTAGATGCCTATCCGCTAGACCATTTGGTAAAACTTGATATGTACACCCTAAGATATCTAAGTGTGATTTCGATGAGGTCTGTAGCAGAGGCCATAGAGCACAGCAAACAAATAATCATGTGTTTAAATATCCTTGTCGTTTTGAAAAATTACCATTGTCACCTGCACAGGAATGCCATGCGGCCAACATTGAAGAAATGTGCTTCTCAAATCTGTCATTAACACTGTTTTCCACACGCTTTTTTCATTGCATTGCCATATAATCAATTGGTCATTGATGCGTCACGAATAACGACAATGCGTCGAAAATTAAAGAAATGTAAACATGAATTATGTTATTACTGTCTAAGCATCGCAAAGCTGTATGCGTAAAGGCGTCTGACGTCACAGTGGCTTGCCTGAAACAAAGGAATCAGAGAAACATGTGCTTACAGGGGCGTCGAAGCGCCTTCTCCCGCTGATGGAGCAAAGTTGCTACAGTGACAAAGACAAGCTCCGCGCTCATGGGCAATGTATATGGGGCAACTGTGCTGCGAGTATCTAAGCAGTTGTCGTGCATGGATAAAATGCAATGTTTCAAACAGATCTGATGAATTCACCTACTTTGAAAAAGTGTGCGTTAGGAAGTTCTTTTGACACAAAGCGAAAATCTACAGTCAAGCGTCAATCAGCAGACAGCCGTGTGTTCTTTAGTCATGAGCCTGTTGTCAAAACGGCAGAAAAAAATGGTCACAAACGAAATATTGTTTCTACACTTAAAATGAACAAAGAAAAAATGAGCTAGCCTGATATAAGTCATGTTCATGACGATGCAAATGTAACGAGATTTCGAACTGTTCTGTTGCACACGTTGGGACTCATTTTATTTTTCTACAAAAAACAGTTGCCATGACGGGAATCGAACCCGGGCCGCCCTGCATTACAAGGTAGATGCCTATCCGCTAGACCATTTGGGAAAACTTGATATGTACACCCTAAGATATCTAAGTGTCATTTCGATGAGGTCTGTAGCAGAGGCCATAGAGCACAGCAAACAAATAATCATGTGTTTAAATATCCTTGTCGTTTTGAAAAATTACCATTGTCACCTGCACAGGAATGCCATGCGGCCAACATTGATGAAATGTGCTTCTCAAATCTGTCATTAACACTGTTTTCCACACGCTTTTTTCATTGCATTGCCATAAAATCAATTGGTCATTGATGCGTCACGAATAACGACAATGCGTCGAAAATTAAAGAAATGTAAACATGAATTATGTTATTACTGTCTAAGCATCGCAAAGCTGTATGCGTAAAGGCGTCTGACGTCACAGTGGCTTGCCTGAAACAAAGGAATTAGAGAAACATGTGCTTACAGGGGCGTCGAACCGCCTTCTCCCGCTGATGGAGCAAAGTTGCTACAGTGACAAAGACAAGCTCCGCGCTCATGGGCAATTTATATGAGGCAACTGTGCTGCGAGTATCTAAGTAGTCGTCGTGCATGGATAAAATGCAATGTTTCAAACAGATCTGATGAATTCACCTACTTTGAAAAAGTGTGCGTTAGGAAGTTCTTTTGACACAAAGCGAAAATCTACAGTCAAGCGTCAATCAGCAGACAGCCGTGTGTTCTTTAGTCATGAGCCTGTTGTCAAAACGGCAGAAAAAAATGGTCACAAACGAAATATTGTTTCTACACTTAAAATGAACAAAGAAAAAATGAGCTAGCCTGATATAAGTCATGTTCATGACGATGCAAATGTAACGAGATTTCGAACTGTTCTGTTGTACACGTTGGGACTCATTTTATTTTTCTACAAAAAACATTTGCCACGACGGGAATCGAACCCGGGCCGCCCTGCGTTACAGGGTAGATGCCTATCCGCTAGACCATTTGGGAAAACTTGATATGTACACCCTAAGATATCTAAGTGTCATTTCGATGAGGTCTGTAGCAGAGGCCATAGAGCACAGCAAACAAATAATCATGTGTTTAAATATCCTTGTCGTTTTGAAAAATTACCATTGTCACCTGCACAGGAATGCCATGCGGCCAACATTGAAGAAATGTGCTTCTCAAATCTGTCATTAACACTGTTTTCCACACGCTTTTTTCATTGCATTGCCATATAATCAATTGGTCATTGATGCGTCACGAATAACGACAATGCGTCGAAAATTAAAGAAATGTAAACATGAATTATGTTATTACTGTCTAAGCATCGCAAAGTTGTATGCGTAAAGGCGTCTGACGTCACAGTGGCTTGCCTGAAACAAAGGAATTAGAGAAACATGTGCTTACAGGGGCGTCGAACCGCCTTCTCCCGCTGATGGAGCAAAGTTGCTACAGTGACAAAGACATGCTCCGCGCTCATGGGCAATTTATATGAGGCAACTGTGCTGCGAGTATCTAAGTACTCATCGTGCATGGATAAAATGCAATGTTTCAAACAGATCTGATGAATTCACCTACTTTGAAAAAGTGTGCGTTAGGGAGTTCTTTTGACACAAAGCGAAAATCTACAGTCAAGCGTCAATCAGCAGACAGCCGTGTGTTCTTTAGTAATGAGCCTGTTGTCAAAACGGCAGAAAAAAATGTTCACAAACGAAATATTGTTTCTACACTTAAAATGAACAAAGAAAAAATTAGCTAGCCTGATATAAGTCATGTTCATGACGATGCAAATGTAACGAGATTTCGAACTGTTCTGTTGCACACGTTGGGACTCATTTTATTTTTCTACAAAAATCATTTGCCATGACGGGAATCGAACCCGGGCCGCCCTGCGTGACAAGGCAGATTCCTATCCGCTAGACCATTTGGGAAGACTTGATATGTACACCCTAAGATATCTAAGTGTCATTTCGATGAGGTCTGTAGCAGAGGCCATAGAGCACAGCAAACAAATAATCATGTGTTTAAATATCCTTGTCGTTTTGAAAAATTACCATTGTCACCTGCACAGGAATGCCATGCGGCCAACATTGAAGAAATGTGCTTCTCAAATCTGTCATTAACACTGTTTTCCACACGCTTTTTTCATTGCATTGCCATATAATCAATTGGTCATTGATGCGTCACGAATAACGACAATGCGTCGAAAATTAAAGAAATGTAAACATGAATTATGTTATTACTGTCTAAGCATCGCAAAGCTGTATGCGTAAAGGCGTCTGACGTCACAGTGGCTTGCCTGAAACAAAGGAATTAGAGAAACATGTGCTTACAGGGGCGTCGAACCGCCTTCTCCCGCTGATGGAGCAAAGTTGCTACAGTGACAAAGACAAGCTCCGCGCTCATGGGCAATTTATATGGGGCAACTGTGCTGCGAGTATCTAAGCAGTCGTCGTGCATGGATAAAATGCAATGTTTCAAACAGATCTGATGAATTCACCTACTTTGAAAAAGTGTGCGTTAGGAAGTTCTTTTGACACAAAGCGAAAATCTACAGTCAAGCGTCAATCAGCAGACAGCCGTGTGTTCTTTAGTCATGAGCCTGTTGTCAAAACGGCAGAAAAAAATTTTCACAAACGAAATATTGTTTCTACACTTAAAATGAACAAAGAAAAAATGAGCTAGCCTGATATAAGTCATGTTCATGACGATGCAAATGTAACGAGATTTCGAACTGTTCTGTTGCACACGTTGGGACTCATTTTATTTTTCTACAAAAAACATTTGCCATGACGGGAATCGAACCCGGGCCGCACTGCGTTACAAGGTAGATGCCTATCCGCTAAACCATTTGGGAAGACTTGATATGTACACCCTAAGATATCTAAGTGTCATTTCGATGAGGTCTGTAGCAGAGGCCATAGAGCACAGCAAACAAATAATCATGTGTTTAAATATCCTTGTCGTTTTGAAAAATTACCATTGTCACCTGCACAGGAATGCCATGCGGCCAACATTGAAGAAATGTGCTTCTCAAATCTGTCATTAACACTGTTTTCCACACGCTTTTTTCATTGCATTGCCATATAATCAATTGGTCATTGATGCGTCACGAATAACGACAATGCGTCGAAAATTAAAGAAATGTAAACATGAATTATGTTATTACTGTCTAAGCATCGCAAAGCTGTATGCGTAAAGGCGTCTGACGTCACAGTGGCTTGCCTGAAACAAAGGAATCAGAGAAACATGTGCTTACAGGGGCGTCGAAGCGCCTTCTCCCGCTGATGGAGCAAAGTTGCTACAGTGACAAAGACAAGCTCCGCGCTCATGGACAATGTATATGGGGCAACTGTGCTGCGAGTATCTAAGCAGTCGTCGTGCATGGATAAAATGCAATGTTTCAAACAGATCTGATGAATTCACCTACTTTGAAAAAGTGTGCGTTAGGAAGTTCTTTTGACACAAAGCGAAAATCTACAGTCAAGCGTCAATCAGCAGACAGCCGTGTGTTCTTTAGTCATGAGCCTGTTGTCAAAACGGCAGAAAAAAATGGTCACAAACGAAATATTGTTTCTACACTTAAAATGAACAAAGAAAAAATGAGCTAGCCTGATATAAGTCATGTTCATGACGATGCAAATGTAACGAGATTTCGAACTGTTCAGTTGCACACGTTGGGACTCATTTTATTTTTCTACAAAAAACATTTGCCATGACAGGAATCGAACCCGGGACACCCTGCGTTACAAGGTAGATGCCTATCCGCTAGACCATTTGGGAAAACTTGATATGTACACCCTAAGATATCTAAGTGTCATTTCGATGAGGTCTGTAGCAGAGGCCATAGAGCACAGCAAACAAATAATCATGTGTTTAAATATCCTTGTCGTTTTGAAAAATTACCATTGTCACCTGCACAGGAATGCCATGCGGCCAACATTGATGAAATGTGCTTCTCAAATCTGTCATTAACACTGTTTTCCACACGCTTTTTTCATTGCATTGCCATAAAATCAATTGGTCATTGATGCGACACGAATAACGACAATGCGTCGAAAATTAAAGAAATGTAAACATGAATTATGTTATTACTGTCTAAGCATCGCAAAGCTGTATGCTTAAAGGCGTCTGACGTCACAGTGGCTTGCCTGAAACAAAGGAATTAGAGAAACATGTGCTTACAGGGGCGTCGAACCGCCTTCTCCCGCTGATGGAGCAAAGTTGCTACAGTGACAAAGACAAGCTCCGCGCTCATGGGCAATTTATATGAGGCAACTGTGCTGCGAGTATCTAAGTAGTCGTCGTGCATGGATAAAATGCAATGTTTCAAACAGATCTGATGAATTCACCTACTTTGAAAAAGTGTGCGTTAGGAAGTTCTTTTGACACAAAGCGAAAATCTACAGTCAAGCGTCAATCAGCAGACAGCCGTGTGTTCTTTAGTAATGAGCCTGTTGTCAAAACGGCAGAAAAAAATGTTCACAAACGAAATATTGTTTCTACACTTAAAATGAACAAAGAAAAAATTGGCTAGCCTGATATAAGTCATGTTCATGACGATGCAAATGTAACGAGATTTCGAACTGTTCTGTTGCACACGTTGGGACTCATTTTATTTTTCTACAAAAAACATTTGCCATGACGGGAATCGAACCCGGGCCGCCCTGCGTTACAAGGTAGATGCCTATCCGCTAGACCATTTGGGAAAACTTGATATGTACACCCTAAGATATCTAAGTGTCATTTCGATGAGGTCTGTAGCAGAGGCCATAGAGCACAGCAAACAAATAATCATGTGTTTAAATATCCTTGTCGTTTTGAAAAATTACCATTGTCACCTGCACAGGAATGCCATGCGGCCAACATTGAAGAAATGTGCTTCTCAAATCTGTCATTAACACTGTTTTCCACACGCTTTTTTCATTGCATTGCCATATAATCAATTGGTCATTGATGCGTCACGAATAACGACAATGCGTCGAAAATTAAAGAAATGTAAACATGAATTATGTTATTACTGTCTAAGCATCGCAAAGCTGTATGCGTAAAGGCGTCTGACGTCACAGTGGCTTGCCTGAAACAAAGGAATCAGAGAAACATGTGCTTACAGGGGCGTCGAAGCGCCTTCTCCCGCTGATGGAGCAAAGTTGCTACAGTGACAAAGACAAGCTCCGCGCTCATGGGCAATGTATATGGGGCAACTGTGCTGCGAGTATCTAAGCAGTCGTCGTGCATGGATAAAATGCAATGTTTCAAACAGATCTGATGAATTCACCTACTTTGAAAAAGTGTGCGTTAGGAAGTTCTTTTGACACAAAGCGAAAATCTACAGTCAAGCGTCAATCAGCAGACAGCCGTGTGTTCTTTAGTCATGAGCCTGTTGTCAAAACGGCAGAAAAAAATGGTCACAAACGAAATATTGTTTCTACACTTAAAATGAACAAAGAAAAAATGAGCTAGCCTGATATAAGTCATGTTGATGACGATGCAAATGTAACGAGATTTCGAACTGTTCTGTTGCACACGTTGGGACTCATTTTATTTTTCTACAAAAAACATTTGCCATGACGGGAATCGAACCCGGGCCGCCCTGCGTTACAAGGTAGATGCCTATCCGCTAGACCATTTGGGAAAACTTGATATGTACACCCTAAGATATCTAAGTGTGATTTCGATGAGGTCTGTAGCAGAGGCCATAGAGCACAGCAAACAAATAATCATGTGTTTAAATATCCTTGTCGTTTTGAAAAATTACCATTGTCACCTGCACAGGAATGCCATGCGGCCAACATTGAAGAAATGTGCTTCTCAAATCTGTCATTAACACTGTTTTCCACACGCTTTTTTCATTGCATTGCCATATAATCAATTGGTCATTGATGCGTCACGAATAACGACAATGCGTCGAAAATTAAAGAAATGTAAACATGAATTATGTTATTACTGTCTAAGCATCGCAAAGCTGTATGCGTAAAGGCGTCTGACGTCACAGTGGCTTGCCTGAAACAAAGGAATCAGAGAAACATGTGCTTACAGGGGCGTCGAAGCGCCTTCTCCCGCTGATGGAGCAAAGTTGCTACAGTGACAAAGACAAGCTCCGCGCTCATGGGCAATGTATATGGGGCAACTGTGCTGCGAGTATCTAAGCAGTCGTCGTGCATGGATGAAATGCAATGTTTCAAACAGATCTGATGAATTCACCTACTTTGAAAAAGTGTGCGTTAGAAAGTTCTTTTGACACAAAGCGAAAATCTACAGTCAAGCGTCAATCATCAGACAGCCGTGTGTTCTTTAGTCATGAGCCTGTTGTCAAAACGGCAGAAAAAAATGGTCACAAACGAAATATTGTTTCTACACTTAAAATGAACAAAGAAAAAATGAGCTAGCCTGATATAAGTCATGTTCATGACGATGCAAATGTAACGAGATTTCGAACTGTTCTGTTGCACACGTTGGGACTCATTTTATTTTTCTACAAAAATCCTTTGCCATGACGGGAATCGAACCCGGGCCGCCCTGCGTTACAAGGTAGATGCCTATCCGCTAGACCATTTGGGAAAACTTGATATGTACACCCTAAGATATCTAAGTGTCATTTCGATGAGGTCTGTAGCAGAGGCCATAGAGCACAGCAAACAAATAATCATGTGTTTAAATATCCTTGTCGTTTTGAAAAATTACCATTGTCACCTGCACAGGAATGCCATGCGGCCAACATTGAAGAAATGTGCTTCTCAAATCTGTCATTAACACTGTTTTCCACACGCTTTTTTCATTGCATTGCCATATAATCAATTGGTCATTGATGCGTCACGAATAACGACAATGCGTCGAAAATTAAAGAAATGTAAACATGAATTATGTTATTACTGTCTAAGCATCGCAAAGCTGTATGCGTAAAGGCGTCTGACGTCACAGTGGCTTGCCTGAAACAAAGGAATCAGAGAAACATGTGCTTACAGGGGCGTCGAAGCGCCTTCTCCCGCTGATGGAGCAAAGTTGCTACAGTGACAAAGACAAGCTCCGCGCTCATGGGCAATGTATATGGGGCAACTGTGCTGCGAGTATCTAAGCAGTCGTCGTGCATGGATAAAATGCAATGTTTCAAACAGATCTGATGAATTCACCTACTTTGAAAAAGTGTGCGTTAGGAAGTTCTTTTGACACAAAGCGAAAATCTACAGTCAAGCGTCAATCAGCAGACAGCCGTGTGTTCTTTAGTCATGAGCCTGTTGTCAAAACGGCAGAAAAAAATGGTCACAAACGAAATATTGTTTCTACACTTAAAATGAACAAAGAAAAAATGAGCTAGCCTGATATAAGTCATGTTCATGACGATGCAAATGTAACGAGATTTCGAACTGTTCTGTTGCACACGTTGGGACTCATTTTAGTTTTCTACAAAAATCATTTGCCATGACGGGAATCGAACCCGGGCCGCCCTGCGTGACAAGGCAGATTCCTATCCGCTAGACCATTTGGGAAAACTTGATACGTACACCCTAAGATATCTAAGTGTCATTTCGATGAGGTCTGTAGCAGAGGCCATAGAGCACAGCAAACAAATAATCATGTGTTTAAATATCCTTGTCGTTTTGAAAAATTACCATTGTCACCTGCACAGGAATGCCATGCGGCCAACATTGAAGAAATGTGCTTCTCAAATCTGTCATTAACACTGTTTTCCACATGCTTTTTTCATTGCATTGCCATATAATCAATTGGTCATTGATGCGTCACGAATAACGACAATGCGTCGAAAATTAAAGAAATGTAAACATGAATTATGTTATTACTGTCTAAGCATCGCAAAGCTGTATGCGTAAAGGCGTCTGACGTCACAGTGGCTTGCCTGAAACAAAGGAATTAGAGAAACATGTGCTTACAGGGGCGTCGAACCGCCTTCTCCCGCTGATGGAGCAAAGTTGCTACAGTGACAAAGACAAGCTCCGCGCTCATGGGCAATTTATATGAGGCAACTGTGCTGCGTGTATCTAAGTAGTCGTCGTGCATGGATAAAATGCAATGTTTCAAACAGATCTGATGAATTCACCTACTTTGAAAAAGTGTGCGTTAAGGGAGTCCTTTTGACAGAAAGCGAAAATCTACAGTCAAGCGTCAATCAGCAGACAGCCGTGTGTTCTTTAGTCATGAACCTGTTGTCAAAACGGCAGAAAAAAATGGTCACAAACGAAATATTGTTTCTACACTTAAAATGAACAAAGAAAAAATGAGCTAGCCTGATATAAGTCATGTTCATGACAATGCAAATGTAACGAGATTTCGAACTGTTCTGTTGCACACGTTGGGACTCATTTTATTTTTCTACAAGAATCATTTGCCATGACGGGAATCGAACCCGGGCCGCCCTGCGTTACAAGGCAGATTCCTATCCGCTAGATCATTTGGGAAGATTTCATACGTAGACCCTAAGATATCTAAGTGTCATTTCGATGAGGTCTGTAGCAGAGGCCATAGAGCACAGCAAACAAATAATCATGTGTTTAAATATCCTTGTCGTTTTGAAAAATTACCATTGTCACCTGCACAGGAATGCCATGCGGCCAACATTGAAGAAATGTGCTTCTCAAATCTGTCATTAACACTGTTTTCCACACGCTTTTTTCATTGCATTGCCATATAATCAATTGGTCATTGATGCGTCACGAATAACGACAATGCGTCGAAAATTAAAGAAATGTAAACATGAATTATGTTATTACTGTCTAAGCATCGCAAAGCTGTATGCGTAAAGGCGTCTGACGTCACAGTGGCTTGCCTGAAACAAAGGAATTAGAGAAACATGTGCTTACAGGGGCGTCGAACCGCCTTCTCCCGCTGATGGAGCAAAGTTGCTACAGTGACAAAGACAAGCTCCGCGCTCATGGGCAATTTATATGGGGCAACTGTGCTGCGAGTATCTAAGCAGTCGTCGTGCATGGATAAAATGCAATGTTTCAAACAGATCTGATGAATTCACCTACTTTGAAAAAGTGTGCGTTCGGGAGTTCTTTTGACACAAAGCGAAAATCTACAGTCAAGGGTCAATCAGCAGACAGCCATGTGTTCTTTAGTCATGAGCATGTTGTCAAAACGGCAGAAAAAAATGTTCACAAACGAAATATTGTTTCTACACTTAAAATGAACAAAGAAAAAATGAGCTAGCCTGATATAAGTCATGTTCATGACGATGCAAATGTAACGAGATTTCGAACTGTTCTGTTGCACACGTTGGGACTCATTTTATTTTTCTACAAAAAACATTTGCCATGACGGGAATCGAACCCGGGCCGCCCTGCGTTACAAGGTAGATGCCTATCCGCTAGACCATTTGGGAAAACTTAATATGTACACCCTAAGATATCTAAGTGTCATTTCGATGAGGTCTGTAGCAGAGGCCATAGAGCACAGCAAACAAATAATCATGTGTTTAAATATCCTTGTCGTTTTGAAAAATTACCATTGTCACCTGCACAGGAATGCCATGCGGCCAACATTGAAGAAATGTGCTTCTCAAATCTGTCATTAACACTGTTTTCCACACGCTTTTTTCATTGCATTGCCATATAATCAATTGGTCATTGATGCGTCACGAATAACGACAATGCGTCGAAAATTAAAGAAATGTAAACATGAATTATGTTATTACTGTCTAAGCATCGCAAAGCTGTATGCGTAAAGGCGTCTGACGTCACAGTGGCTTGCCTGAAACAAAGGAATTAGAGAAACATGTGCTTACAGGGGCGTCGAACCGCCTTCTCCCGCTGATGGAGCAAAGTTGCTACAGTGACAAAGACAAGCTCCGCACTCATGGGCAATTTATATGGGGCAACTGTGTATCTAAGCAGTCGTCGTGCATGGATAAAATGCAATGTTTCAAACAGATCTGATGAATTCACCTACTTTGAAAAAGTGTGCGTTAGGAAGTTCTTTTGACACAAAGCGAAAATCTACAGTCAAGCGTCAATCAGCAGACAGCCGTGTGTTCTTTAGTCATGAACCTGTTGTCAAAACGGCAGAAAAAAATGGTCACAAACGAAATATTGTTTCTACACTTAAAATGAACAAAGAAAAAATGAGCTAGCCTGATATAAGTCATGTTCATGACAATGCAAATGTAACGAGATTTCGAACTGTTCTGTTGCACACGTTGGGACTCATTTTATTTTTCTACAAGAATCATTTGCCATGACGGGAATCGAACCCGGGCCGCCCTGCGTTACAAGGCAGATTCCTATCCGCTAGATCATTTGGGAAGATTTCATACGTAGACCCTAAGATATCTAAGTGTCATTTCGATGAGGTCTGTAGCAGAGGCCATAGAGCACAGCAAACAAATAATCATGTGTTTAAATATCCTTGTCGTTTTGAAAAATTACCATTGTCACCTGCACAGGAATGCCATGCGGCCAACATTGAAGAAATGTGCTTCTCAAATCTGTCATTAACACTATTTTCCACACGCTTTTTTCATTGCATTGCCATATAATCAATTGGTCATTGAAGCGTCACGAATAACGACAATGCGTCGAAAATTAAAGAAATGTAAACATGAATTATGTTATTACTGTCTAAGCATCGCAAAGCTGTATGCGTAAAGGCGTCTGACGTCACAGTGGCTTGCCTGAAACAAAGGAATTAGAGAAACATGTGCTTACAGGGGCGTCGAACCGCCTTCTCCCGCTGATGGAGCAAAGTTGCTACAGTGACAAAGACAAGCTCCGCACTCATGGGCAATTTATATGGGGCAACTGTGTATCTAAGCAGTCGTCGTGCATGGATAAAATGCAATGTTTCAAACAGATCTGATGAATTCACCTACTTTGAAAAAGTGTGCGTTAGGAAGTTCTTTTGACACAAAGCGAAAATCTACAGTCAAGCGTCAATCAGCAGACAGCCGTGTGTTCTTTAGTCATGAGCCTGTTGTCAAAACGGCAGAAAAAAATGTTCACAAACGAAATATTGTTTCTACACTTAAAATGAACAAAGAAAAAATGAGCTAGCCTGATATAAGTCATGTTCATGACGATGCAAATGTAACGAGATTTCGAACTGTTCTGTTGCACACGTTGGGACTCATTTTATTTTTCTACAAAAAACATTTGCCATGACGGGAATCGAACCCGGGCCGCCCTGCGTTACAAGGTAGATGCCTATCCGCTAGACCATTTGGGAAGACTTGATATGTACACCCTAAGATATCTAAGTGTCATTTCGATGAGGTCTGTAGCAGAGGCCATAGAGCACAGCAAACAAATAATCATGTGTTTAAATATCCTTGTCGTTTTGAAAAATTACCATTGTCACCTGCACAGGAATGCCATGCGGCCAACATTGAAGAAATGTGCTTCTCAAATCTGTCATTAACACTGTTTTCCACACGCTTTTTTCATTGCATTGCCATATAATCAATTGGTCATTGATGCGTCACGAATAACGACAATGCGTCGAAAATTAAAGAAATGTAAACATGAATTATGTTATTACTGTCTAAGCATCGCAAAGCTGTATGCGCAAAGGCGTCTGACGTCACTGTGGCTTGCCTGAAACAAAGGAATTAGAGAAACATGTGCTTACAGGGGCGTCGAACCGGCTTGTCCCCCTGATGGAGCAAAGTTGCTACAGTGACAAAGACAAGCTCCGCGCTCATGGGCAATTTATATGGGGCAACTGTGCTGCGAGTATCTAAGCAGTCGTCGTGCATGGATAAAATGCAATGTTTCAAACAGATCTGATGAATTCACCTACTTTGAAAAAGTGTGCGTTAAGGGAGTCCTTTTGACAGAAAGCGAAAATCTACAGTCAAGCGTCAATCAGCAGACAGCCGTGTGTTCTTTAGTCATGAACCTGTTGTCAAAACGGCAGAAAAAAATTGTCACAAACGAAATATTGTTTCTACACATAAAATGAACAAAGAAAAAATGAGCTAGCCTGATATAAGTCATGTTCATGACGATGCAAATATAACCAGATTTCGAACTGTTCTGTTGCACACGTTGGGACTCATTTTATTTTTCTACAAAAAATCATTTGCCATGACGGGAATCGAATCCGGGCCGCCCTTCGTTACAAGGGAGATTCCTATCCGCTAGACCATTTGGGAAGACTTGATATGTGCACCCTAAGATATCTAAGTGTCATTTCGATGAGGTCTGTAGCAGAGGCCATAGAGCACAGCAAACAAATAATCATGTGTTTAAATATCCTTGTCGTTTTGAAAAATTACCATTGTCACCTGCACAGGAATGCCATGCGGCCAACATTGAAGAAATGTGCTTCTCAAATCTGTCATTAACACTGTTTTCCACACGCTTTTTTCATTGCATTGCCATATAATTAATCGGTCATTGATGCGTCACGAATAACGACAATGCGTCGAAAATTAAAGAAATGTAAACATGAATTATGTTATTACTGTCTAAGCATCGCAAAGCTGTATGCGTAAAGGCGTCTGACGTCACAGTGGCTTGCCTGAAACAAAGGAATTCGAGAAACATGTGCTTACAGGGGCATCGAACCGGTTTCTCCCGCTGATGGAGCAAAGTTGCTACAGTGACAAAGACAAGCTCCGCGCTCATGGGCAATTTATATGGGGCAACTGTGCTGCGAGTATCTAAGCAGTCGTCGTGCATGGATAAAATGCAATGTTTCAAACAGATCTGATGAATTCACCTACTTTGAAAAAGTGTGGTTAGGGAGTTCTTTTGACACAAAGCGAAAATCTACAGTCAAGCGTCAACCAGCAGACAGCCGTGTGTTCTTTAGTCATGAGCCTGTTGTCAAAACGGCAGAAAAAAATGTTCACAATCGAAATATTGTTTCTACACTTAAAATGAACAAAGAAAAAATGAGCTAGCCTGATATAAGTCATGTTCATGACGATGCAAATGCAACGAGATTTCGAACTGTTCTGTTGCACACGTTGGGACTCATTTTATTTTTCTACAAAAAACATTTGCCATGACGGGAATCGAACCCGGGCCGCCCTGCATTACAAGGCAGATTCCTATCCGCTAGACCATTTGGGAAGACTTGATATGTACACCCTAAGATATCTAAGTGTCATTTCGATGAGGTCTGTAGCAGAGGCCATAGAGCACAGCAAACAAATAATCATGTGTTTAAATATCCTTGTCGTTTTGAAAAATTACCATTGTCACCTGCACAGGAATGCCATGCGGCCAACATTGAAGAAATGTGCTTCTCAAATCTGTCATTAACACTGTTTTCCACACGCTTTTTTCATTGCATTGCCATATAATCAATTGGTCATTGATGCGTCACGAATAACGACAATGCGTTTAAAATTAAAGAAATTTAAACATGAATTATGTTATTACTGTCTAAGCATCGCAAAGCTGTATGCGTAAAGGCGTCTGACGTCACAGTGGCTTGCCTGAAACAAAGGAATTTGAGAAACATGTGCTTACAGGGGCGTCGAACCGGCTTCTCACGCTGATGGAGCAAAGTTGCTACAGTGACAAAGACAAGCTCCGCGCTCATTGGCAATTTATATGGGGCAACTGTGCTGTGAGTATCTAAGCAGTCGTCGTGCATGGATAAAATGCAATGTTTCAAACCGATCTGATGAATTCACCTACTTTGAAAAAGTGTGCGTTAGGGAGTTCTTTCGACTCAAGCGAAAATCTACAGTCAAGCGTCAATCAGCAGACTGCCGTGTGTTCTTTAGTCTTGAGCCTGTTGTCAAAACGGCAGAAAAAAATGGTCACAAACGAAATATTGTTTCTACACTTAAAATGAACAAAGAAAAAATGAGCTAGCCTGATATAAGTCATGTTCATGACGATGCAAATGTAACGAGATTTCGAACTGTTCTGTTGCACACGTAAGGACTCATTTTATTTTTCTACAAAAATCATTTGTCATGACGGGAATCGAACCCGGGCCGCCCTGCGTTACAAGGCAGAATCCTCTCTGCTAGACCATTTGGGAAGACTTGATATGTACACCCTAAGATATCTAAGTGTCATTTCGATGAGGTCTGTAGCAGAGGCCATAGAGCACAGCAAACAAATAATCATGTGTTTAAATATCCTTGTCGTTTTGAAAAATTACCATTGTCACCTGCACAGGAATGCCATGCGGCCAACATTGAAGAAATGTGCTTCTCAAATCTGTCATTAACACTGTTTTCCACACGCTTTTTTCATTGCATTGCCATATAATCAATTGGTCATTGATGCGTCACGAATAACGACAATGCGTCGAAAATTAAAGAAATGTAAACATGAATTATGTTATTACTGTCTAAGCATCGCAAAGCTGTATGCGTAAAGGCGTCTGACGTCACAGTGGCTTGCCTGAAACAAAGGAATCAGAGAAACATGTGCTTACAGGGGCGTCGAAGCGCCTTCTCCCGCTGATGGAGCAAAGTTGCTACAGTGACAAAGACAAGCTCCGCGCTCATGGGCAATTTATATGAGGCAACTGTGCTGCGAGTATCTAAGTAGTCGTCGTGCATGGATAAAATGTAATGTTTCAAACAGATCTGATGAATTCACCTACTTTGAAAAAGTGTGCGTTAGGGAGTTCTTTTGACACAAAGCGAAAATCTACAGTCAAGCGTCAATCAGCAGACAGCCGTGTGTTCTTTAGTCATGAGCCTGTTGTCAAAACGGCAGAAAAAAATGTTCACAAACGAAATATTGTTTCTACACTTAAAATGAACAAAGAAAAAATGAGCTAGCCTGATATAAGTCATGTTCATGACGATGCAAATGTAACGAGATTTCGAACTGTTCTGTTGCACACGTTGGGACTCATTTTATTTTTCTACAAAAAACATTTGCCATGACGGGAATCGAACCCGGGCCGCCCTGCGTTACAAGGTAGATGCCTATCCGCTAGACCATTTGGGAAAACTTGATATGTACACCCTAAGATATCTAAGTGTCATTTCGATGAGGTCTGTAGCAGAGGCCATAGAGCACAGCAAACAAATAATCATGTGTTTAAATATCCTTGTCGTTTTGAAAAATTACCATTGTCACCTGCACAGGAATGCCATGCGGCCAACATTGAAGAAATGTGCTTCTCAAATCTGTCATTAACACTGTTTTCCACACGCTTTTTTCATTGCATTGCCATATAATCAATTGGTCATTGAAGCGTCACGAATAACGACAATGCGTCGAAAATTAAAGAAATGTAAACATGAATTATGTTATTACTGTCTAAGCATCGCAAAGCTGTATGCGTAAAGGCGTCTGACGTCACAGTGGCTTGCCTGAAACAAAGGAATTAGAGAAACATGTGCTTACAGGGGCGTCGAACCGCCTTCTCCCGCTGATGGAGCAAAGTTGCTACAGTGACAAAGACAAGCTCCGCACTCATGGGCAATTTATATGGGGCAACTGTGTATCTAAGCAGTCGTCGTGCTTGGATAAAATGCAATGTTTCAAACAGATCTGATGAATTCACCTACTTTGAAAAAGTGTGCGTTAGGAAGTTCTTTTGACACAAAGCGAAAATCTACAGTCAAGCGTCAATCAGCAGACAGCCGTGTGTTCTTTAGTCATGAGCCTGTTGTCAAAACGGCAGAAAAAAATGTTCACAAACGAAATATTGTTTCTACACTTAAAATGAACAAAGAAAAAATGAGCTAGCCTGATATAAGTCATGTTCATGACGATGCAAATGTAACGAGATTTCGAACTGTTCTGTTGCACACGTTGGGACTCATTTTATTTTTCTACAAAAAACATTTGCCATGACGGGAATCGAACCCGGGCCGCCCTGCGTTACAAGGTAGATGCCTATCCGCTAGACCATTTGGGAAGACTTGATATGTACACCCTAAGATATCTAAGTGTCATTTCGATGAGGTCTGTAGCAGAGGCCATAGAGCACAGCAAACAAATAATCATGTGTTTAAATATCCTTGTCGTTTTGAAAAATTACCATTGTCACCTGCACAGGAATGCCATGCGGCCAACATTGAAGAAATGTGCTTCTCAAATCTGTCATTAACACTGTTTTCCACACGCTTTTTTCATTGCATTGCCATATAATCAATTGGTCATTGATGCGTCACGAATAACGACAATGCGTCCAAAATTAAAGAAATGTAAACATGAATTATGTTATTACTGTCTAAGCATCGCAAAGCTGTATGCGCAAAGGCGTCTGACGTCACTGTGGCTTGCCTGAAACAAAGGAATTAGAGAAACATGTGCTTACAGGGGCGTCGAACCGGCTTGTCCCCCTGATGGAGCAAAGTTGCTACAGTGACAAAGACAAGCTCCGCGCTCATGGGCAATTTATATGGGGCAACTGTGCTGCGAGTATCTAAGCAGTCGTCGTGCATGGATAAAATGCAATGTTTCAAACAGATCTGATGAATTCACCTACTTTGAAAAAGTGTGCGTTAAGGGAGTCCTTTTGACAGAAAGCGAAAATCTACAGTCAAGCGTCAATCAGCAGACAGCCGTGTGTTCTTTAGTCATGAACCTGTTGTCAAAACGGCAGAAAAAAATGGTCACAAACGAAATATTGTTTCTACACTTAAAATGAATAAAGAAGAAATGAGCTAGCCTGATATAAGTCATGTTCATGACGATGCAAATGTAACGAGATTTCGAACTGTTCTGTTGCACACGTTGGGACTCATTTTATTTTTCTACAAAAATCATTTGCCATGACGGGAATCGAACACTGGCCGCCCTGCGTGACAAGGCAGATTCCTATCCGCTAGACCATTTGGGAAGACTTGATATGTACACCCTAAGATATCTAAGTGTCATTTCGATGAGGTCTGTAGCAGAGGCCATAGAGCACAGCAAACAAATAATCATGTGTTTAAATATCCTTGTCGTTTTGAAAAATTACCATTGTCACCTGCACAGGAATGCCATGCGGCCAACATTGAAGAAATGTGCTTCTCAAATCTGTCATTAACACTGTTTTCCACACGCTTTTTTCATTGCATTGCCATATAATCAATTGGTCATTGATGCGTCACGAATAACGACAATGCGTCGAAAATTAAAGAAATGTAAACATGAATTATGTTATTACTGTCTAAGCATCGCAAAGCTGTATGCGTAAAGGCGTCTGACGTCACAGTGGCTTGCCTGAAACAAAGGAATTAGAGAAACATGTGCTTACAGGGGCGTCGAACCGCCTTCTCCCGCTGATGGAGCAAAGTTGCTACAGTGACAAAGACAAGCTCCGCGCTCATGGGCAATTTATATGGGGCAACTGTGCTGCGAGTATCTAAGCAGTCGTCGTGCATGGATAAAATGCAATGTTTCAAACAGATCTGATGAATTCACCTACTTTGAAAAAGTGTGCGTTCGGGAGTTCTTTTGACACAAAGCGAAAATCTACAGTCAAGGGTCAATCAGCAGACAGCCATGTGTTCTTTAGTCATGAGCATGTTGTCAAAACGGCAGAAAAAAATGTTCACAAACGAAATATTGTTTCTACACTTAAAATGAACAAAGAAAAAATGAGCTAGCCTGATATAAGTCATGTTCATGACGATGCAAATGTAACGAGATTTCGAACTGTTCTGTTGCACACGTTGGGACTCATTTTATTTTTCTACAAAAAACATTTGCCATGACGGGAATCGAACCCGGGCCGCCCTGCGTTACAAGGTAGATGCCTATCCGCTAGACCATTTGGGAAAACTTGATATGTACACCCTAAGATATCTAAGTGTCATTTCGATGAGGTCTGTAGCAGAGGCCATAGAGCACAGCAAACAAATAATCATGTGTTTAAATATCCTTGTCGTTTTGAAAAATTACCATTGTCACCTGCACAGGAATGCCATGCGGCCAACATTGAAGAAATGTGCTTCTCAAATCTGTCATTAACACTGTTTTCCACACGCTTTTTTCATTGCATTGCCATATAATCAATTGGTCATTGAAGCGTCACGAATAACGACAATGCGTCGAAAATTAAAGAAATGTAAACATGAATTATGTTATTACTGTCTAAGCATCGCAAAGCTGTATGCGTAAAGGCGTCTGACGTCACAGTGGCTTGCCTGAAACAAAGGAATTAGAGAAACATGTGCTTACAGGGGCGTCGAACCGCCTTCTCCCGCTGATGGAGCAAAGTTGCTACTGTGACAAAGACAAGCTCCGCACTCATGGGCAATTTATATGGGGCAACTGTGTATCTAAGCAGTCGTCGTGCATGGATAAAATGCAATGTTTCAAACAGATCTGATGAATTCACCTACTTTGAAAAAGTGTGCGTTAGGAAGTTCTTTTGACACAAAGCGAAAATCTACAGTCAAGCGTCAATCAGCAGACAGCCGTGTGTTCTTTAGTCATGAGCCTGTTGTCAAAACGGCAGAAAAAAATGTTCACAAACGAAATATTGTTTCTACACTTAAAATGAACAAAGAAAAAATGAGCTAGCCTGATATAAGTCATGTTCATGACGATGCAAATGTAACGAGATTTCGAACTGTTCTGTTGCACACGTTGGGACTCATTTTATTTTTCTACAATAATCCTTTGCCATGACGGGAAACGAACCCGGGCCGCCCTGCGTTACAAGGCAGATTCCTATCCGCTAGACCATTTGGAAAGATTTCATATGTAGACCTTAAGATATCTAAGTGTCATTTCGATGAGGTCTGTAGCAGAGGCCATAGAGCACACCAAACAAATAATCATGTGTTTAAATATCCTTGTCGTTTTGAAAAATTACCATTGTCACCTGCACAGGAATGCCATGCGGCCAACATTGAAGAAATGTGCTTCTCAAATCTGTCATTAACACTGTTTTCCACACGCTTTTTTCATTGCATTGCCATATAATCAATTGGTCATTGATGCGTCACGAATAACGACAATGCGTCGAAAATTAAAGAAATGTAAACATGAATTATGTTATTACTGTCTAAGCATCGCAAAGCTGTATGCGCAAAGGCGTCTGACGTCACAGTGGCTTGCCTGAAACAAAGGAATTAGAGAAACATGTGCTTACAGGGGCGTCGAACCGGCTTGTCCCCCTGATGGAGCAAAGTTGCTACAGTGACAAAGACAAGCTCCGCGCTCATGGGCAATTTATATGGGGCAACTGTGCTGCGAGTATCTAAGCAGTCGTCGTGCATGGATAAAATGCAATGTTTCAAACAGATCTGATGAATTCACCTACTTTGAAAAAGTGTGCGTTAGGAAGTTCTTTTGACACAAAGCGAAAATCTACAGTCAAGCGTCAATCAGCAGACAGCCGTGTGTTCTTTAGTCATGAGCCTGTTGTCAAAACGGCAGAAAAAAATGTTCACAAACGAAATATTGTTTCTACACTTAAAATGAACAAAGAAAAAATGAGCTAGCCTGATATAAGTCATGTTCATGACGATGCAAATGTAACGAGATTTCGAACTGTTCTGTTGCACACGTTGGGACTCATTTTATTTTTCTACAAAAAACATTTGCCATGACGGGAATCGAACCCGGGCCGCCCTGCGTTACAAGGTAGATGCCTATCCGCTAGACCATTTGGGAAGACTTGATATGTACACCCTAAGATATCTAAGTATCATTTCGATGAGGTCTGTAGCAGAGGCCATAGAGCACAGCAAACAAATAATCATGTGTTTAAATATCCTTGTCGTTTTGAAAAATTACCATTGTCACCTGCACAGGAATGCCATGCGGCCAACATTGAAGAAATGTGCTTCTCAAATCTGTCATTAACACTGTTTTCCACACGCTTTTTTCATTGCATTGCCATATAATCAATTGGTCATTGATGCGTCACGAATAACGACAATGCGTCGAAAATTAAAGAAATGTAAACATGAATTATGTTATTACTGTCTAAGCATCGCAAAGCTGTATGCGTAAAGGCGTCTGACGTCACAGTGGCTTGCCTGAAACAAAGGAATCAGAGAAACATGTGCTTACAGGGGCGTCGAAGCGCCTTCTCCCGCTGATGGAGCAAAGTTGCTACAGTGACAAAGACAAGCTCCGCGCTCATGGGCAATTTATATGAGGCAACTGTGCTGCGAGTATCTAAGTAGTCGTCGTGCATGGATAAAATGCAATGTTTCAAACAGATCTGATGAATTCACCTACTTTGAAAAAGTGTGCGTTAGGGAGTTCTTTTGACACAAAGCGAAAATCTACAGTCAAGCGTCAATCAGCAGACAGCCGTGTGTTCTTTAGTCATGAGCCTGTTGTCAAAACCGCAGAAAAAAATGTTCACAAACGAAATATTGTTTCTACACTTAAAATGAACAAAGAAAAAATGAGCTAGCCTGATATAAGTCATGTTCATGACGATGCAAATGTAACGAGATTTCGAACTGTTCTGTTGCACACGTTGGGACTCATTTTATTTTTCTACAAAAATCCTTTGCCATGACGGGAAACGAACCCGGGCCGCCCTGCGTTACAAGGCAGATTCCTATCCGCTAGACCATTTGGAAAGATTTCATATGTAGACCTTAAGATATCTAAGTGTCATTTCGATGAGGTCTGTAGCAGAGGCCATAGAGCACACCAAACAAATAATCATGTGTTTAAATATCCTTGTCGTTTTGAAAAATTACCATTGTCACCTGCACAGGAATGCCATGCGGCCAACATTGAAGAAATGTGCTTCTCAAATCTGTCATTAACACTGTTTTCCACACGCTTTTTTCATTGCATTGCCATATAATCAATTGGTCATTGATGCGTCACGAATAACGACAATGCGTCGAAAATTAAAGAAATGTAAACATGAATTATGTTATTACTGTCTAAGCATCGCAAAGCTGTATGCGCAAAGGCGTCTGACGTCACTGTGGCTTGCCTGAAACAAAGGAATTAGAGAAACATGTGCTTACAGGGGCGTCGAACCGGCTTGTCCCCCTGATGGAGCAAAGTTGCTACAGTGACAAAGACAAGCTCCGCGCTCATGGGCAATTTATATGGGGCAACTGTGCTGCGAGTATCTAAGCAGTCGTCGTGCATGGATAAAATGCAATGTTTCAAACAGATCTGATGAATTCACCTACTTTGAAAAAGTGTGCGTTAAGGGAGTCCTTTTGACAGAAAGCGAAAATCTACAGTCAAGCGTCAATCAGCAGACAGCCGTGTGTTCTTTAGTCATGAACCTGTTGTCAAAACGGCAGAAAAAAATGGTCACAAACGAAATATTGTTTCTACACATAAAATGAACAAAGAAAAAATGAGCTAGCCTGATATAAGTCATGTTCATGACGATGCAAATGTAACGAGATTTCGAACTGTTCTGTTGCACACGTTGGGACTCATTTTATTTTTCTACAAAAATCCTTTGCCATGACGGGAAACGAACCCGGGCCGCCCTGCGTTACAAGGCAGATTCCTATCCGCTAGACCATTTGGAAAGATTTCATATGTAGACCTTAAGATATCTAAGAGTCATTTCGATGAGGTCTGTAGCAGAGGCCATAGAGCACACCAAACAAATAATCATGTGTTTAAATATCCTTGTCGTTTTGAAAAATTACCATTGTCACCTGCACAGGAATGCCATGCGGCCAACATTGAAGAAATGTGCTTCTCAAATCTGTCATTAACACTGTTTTCCACACGCTTTTTTCATTGCATTGCCATATAATCAATTGGTCATTGATGCGTCACGAATAACGACAATGCGTCGAAAATTAAAGAAATGTAAACATGAATTATGTTATTACTGTCTAAGCATCGCAAAGCTGTATGCGCAAAGGCGTCTGACGTCACTGTGGCTTGCCTGAAACAAAGGAATTAGAGAAACATGTGCTTACAGGGGCGTCGAACCGGCTTGTCCCCCTGATGGAGCAAAGTTGCTACAGTGACAAAGACAAGCTCCGCGCTCATGGGCAATTTATATGGGGCAACTGTGCTGCGAGTATCTAAGCAGTCGTCGTGCATGGATAAAATGCAATGTTTCAAACAGATCTGATGAATTCACCTACTTTGAAAAAGTGTGCGTTAAGGGAGTCCTTTTGACAGAAAGCGAAAATCTACAGTCAAGCGTCAATCAGCAGACAGCCGTGTGTTCTTTAGTCATGAACCTGTTGTCAAAACGGCAGAAAAAAATGGTCACAAACGAAATATTGTTTCTACACATAAAATGAACAAAGAAAAAATGAGCTAGCCTGATATAAGTCATGTTCATGACGATGCAAATATAACCAGATTTCGAACTGTTCTGTTGCACACGTTGGGACTCATTTTATTTTTCTACAAAAAATCATTTGCCATGACGGGAATCGAATCCGGGCCGCCCTTCGTTACAAGGGAGATTCCTATCCGCTAGACCATTTGGGAAGACTTGATATGTGCACCCTAAGATATCTAAGTGTCATTTCGATGAGGTCTGTAGCAGAGGCCATAGAGCACAGCAAACAAATAATCATGTGTTTAAATATCCTTGTCGTTTTGAAAAATTACCATTGTCACCTGCACAGGAATGCCATGCGGCCAACATTGAAGAAATGTGCTTCTCAAATCTGTCATTAACACTGTTTTCCACAAACTTTTTTCATTGCATTGCCATATAATCAATTGGTCATTGATGCGTCACGAATAACGACAATGCGTCGAAAATTAAAGAAATGTAAACATGAATTATGTTATTACTGTCTAAGCATAGCAAAGCTGTATGCGTAAAGGCGTCTGACGTCACAGTGGCTTGCCTGAAACAAAGGAATTAGAGAAACTTGTGCTTACAGGGCCGTCGAACCGGCTTCTCCCGCTGATGGAGCAAAGTTGCTACAGTGACAAAGACAAGCTCCGCGCTCATGGGCAATTTATATGGGGCAACTGTGCTGCGAGTATCTAAGCAGTCGTCGTGCATGGATAAAATGCAATGTTTCAAACAGATCTGATGAATTCACCTACTTTGAAAAAGTGTGGTTAGGGAGTTCTTTTGACACAAAGCGAAAATCTACAGTCAAGCGTCAACCAGCAGACAGCCGTGTGTTCTTTAGTCATGAGCCTGTTGTCAAAACGGCAGAAAAAAATGTTCACAATCGAAATATTGTTTCTACACTTAAAATGAACAAAGAAAAAATGAGCTAGCCTGATATAAGTCATGTTCATGACGATGCAAATGCAACGAGATTTCGAACTGTTCTGTTGCACACGTTGGGACTCATTTTATTTTTCTACAAAAATCATTTGCCATGACGGGAATCGAACCCGGGCCGCCCTGCGTTACAAGGCAGATTCCTATCCGCTAGACCATTTGGGAAGACTTGATATGTACACCCTAAGATATCTAAGTGTCATTTCGATGAGGTCTGTAGCAGAGGCCATAGAGCACAGCAAACAAATAATCATGTGTTTAAATATCCTTGTCGTTTTGAAAAATTACCATTGTCACCTGCACAGGAATGCCATGCGGCCAACATTGAAGAAATGTGCTTCTCAAATCTGTCATTAACACTGTTTTCCACACGCTTTTTTCATTGCATTGCCATATAATCAATTGGTCATTGATGCGTCACGAATAACGACAATGCGTTTAAAATTAAAGAAATGTAAACATGAATTATGTTATTACTGTCTAAGCATCGCAAAGCTGTATGCGTAAAGGCCTCTGACGTCACAGTGGCTTGCCTGAAACAAAGGAATTAGAGAAACATGTGCTCACAGGGGCGTCGAACCGGCTTCTCCCGCTGATGGAGCAAAGTTGCTACAGTGTAAAAGACAAGCTCCGCGCTCATGGGCAATTTATATGGGGCAACTGTGCTGCGAGTATCTAAGCAGTCGTCGTGCATGGATAAAATGCAATGTTTCAAACAGATCTGATGAATTCACCTACTTTGAAAAAGTGTGCGTTAGGGAGTTCTTTCGACTCAAGCGAAAATCTACAGTCAAGCGTCAATCTGCAGACTGCCGTGTGTTCTTTAGTCATGAGCCTGTTGTCAAAACGGCAGAAAAAAATGGTCACAAACGAAATATTGTTTCTACACTTAAAATGACCAAAGAAAAAATGAGCTAGCCTGATATAAGTCATGTTCATGACGATGCAAATGTAACGAGATTTCGAACTGTTCTGTTGCACACGTTGGGACTCATTTTATTTTTCTACAAGAATCATTTGCCATGACGGGAATCGAACCCGGGCCGCCCTGCGTTACAAGGCAGATTCCTATCCGCTAGACCATTTGGGAAGATTTCATAGGTGCACCCTAAGATATCTAAGTGTCATTTCGATGAGGTCTGTAGCAGAGGCCATAGAGCACACCAAACAAATAATCATGTGTTTAAATATCCTTGTCGTTTTGAAAAATTACCATTGTCACCTGCACAGGAATGCCATGCGGCCAACATTGAAGAAATGTGCTTCTCAAATCTGTCATTAACACTGTTTTCCACACGCTTTTTTCATTGCATTGCCATATAATCAATTGGCCATTGATGCGTCACGAATAACGACAATGCGTCGTAAATTAAAGAAATGTAAACATGAATTATGTTATTACTGTCTAAGCATCGCAAAGCTGTATGCGCAAAGGCGTCTGACGTCACTGTGGCTTGCCTGAAACAAAGGAATTAGAGAAACATGTGCTTACAGGGGCGTCGAACCGGCTTGTCCCCCTGATGGAGCAAAGTTGCTACAGTGACAAAGACAAGCTCCGCGCTCATGGGCAATTTATATGGGGCAACTGTGCTGCGAGTATCTAAGCAGTCGTCGTGCATGGATAAAATGCAATGTTTCAAACAGATCTGATGAATTCACCTACTTTGAAAAAGTGTGCGTTAAGGGAGTCCTTTTGACACAAAGCGAAAATCTACAGTCAAGCGTCAATCAGCAGACAGCCGTGTGTTCTTTAGTCATGAGCCTGTTGTCAAAACGGCAGAAAAAAATGGTCACAAACGAAATATTGTTTCTACACTTAAAATGAACAAAGACTAAATGAGCTAGCCTGATATAAGTCATGTTCATGACGATGCAAATGTAACGAGATTTCGAACTTTTCTGTTGCACACGTTGGGACTCATTTTATTTTCCTACAAGAATCATTTGCCATGACGGGAATCTAACCCGGGCCGCCCTGCGTTACAAGGCAGATTCCTATCCGCTAGACCATTTGGGAAGATTTCATATATAGACCCTAAGATATCTAAGTGTCATTTCGATGAGGTCTGTAGCAGAGGCCATACAGCACACCAAACAAATAATCATGTGTTTAAATATCCTTGTCGTTTTGAAAAATTACCATTGTCACCTGCACAGGAATGCCATGCGGCCAACATTGAAGAAATGTGCTTCTCAAATCTGTCATTAACACTGTTTTCCACACGCTTTTTTCATTGCATTGCCATATAATCAATTGGTCATTGATGCGTCACGAATAACGACAATGCGTCGAAAATTAAAGAAATGTAAACATGAATTATGTTATTACTGTCTAAGCATCGCAAAGCTGTATGCGTAAAGGCGTCTGACGTCACAGTGGCTTGCCTGAATCAAAGGAATTAGAGAAACATGTGCTTACAGGGGCGTCGAACCGGCTTGTCCCCCTCATGGAGCAAAGTTGCTACATTGACAAAGACAAGCTCCGCGCTCATGGGCAATTTATATGGGGCAACTGTGCTGCGAGTATCTAAGCAGTCGTCGTGCATGGATAAAATGCAATGTTTCAAACAGATCTGATGAATTCACCTACTTTGAAAAAGTGTGCGTTAAGGGAGTCCTTTTGACACAAAGCGAAAATCTACAGTCAAGCGTCAATCAGCAGACAGCCGTGTGTTCTTTAGTCATGAGCCTGTTGTCAAAACGGCAGAAAAAAATGGTCACAAACGAAATATTGTTTCTACACTTAAAATGAACAAAAGAAAAATGAGCTAGCCTGATATAAGTCATGTTCATGACGATGCAAATGTAACGAGATTTCAAACTGTTCTGTTGCACACGTTGGGACTCATTTTATTTTTCTACAAGAATCATTTTCATGACGGGAATCGAACCAGGGCCGCCCTGCGTTACAAGGCAGATTCCTATCCGCTAGACCATTTGGGAAGATTTCATAGGTGCACCCTAAGATATCTAAGTGTCATTTCGATGAGGTCTGTAGCAGAGGCCAAAGAGCACACCAAACAAATAATCATGTGTTTAAATATCCTTGTCGTTTTGAAAAATTACCATTGTCACCTGCACAGGAATGCCATGCGGCCAGCATTGAAGAAATGTGCTTCTCAAATCTGTCATTAACACTGTTTTCCACACGCTTTTTTCATTGCATTGCCATATAATCAATTGGTCATTGATGCGTCACGAATAACGACAATGCGTCGTAAATTAAAGAAATGTAAACATGAATTATGTTATTACTGTCTAAGCATCGCAAAGCTGTATGCGCAAAGGCGTCTGACGTCACTGTGGCTTGCCTGAAACAAAGGAATTAGAGAAACATGTGCTTACAGGGGCGTCGAACCGGCTTGTCCCCCTGATGGAGCAAAGTTGCGACAGTGACAAAGACAAGCTCCGCGCTCATGGGCAATTTATATGGGGCAACTGTGCTGCGAGTATCTAAGCAGTCGTCGTGCATGGATAAAATGCAATGTTTCAAACAGATCTGATGAATTCACCTACTTTGAAAAAGTGTGCGTTAAGGGAGTCCTTTTGACACAAAGCGAAAATCTACAGTCAAGCGTCAATCAGCAGACAGCCGTGTGTTCTTTAGTCATGAGCCTGTTGTCAAAACGGCAGAAAAAAATGGTCACAAACGAAATATTGTTTCTACACTTAAAATGAACAAAGACAAAATGAGCTAGCCTGATATAAGTCATGTTCATGACGATGCAAATGTAACGAGATTTCGAACTTTTCTGTTGCACACGTTGGGACTCATTTTATTTTTCTACAAGAATCATTTGCAATGACGGGAATCGAACCCGTGCCGCCCTGCATTACAAGGCAGATTCCTATCCGCTAGACCATTTGGGAAGATTTCATATGTAGACCCTAAGATATCTAAGTGTCATTTCGATGAGGTCTGTAGCAGAGGCCATACAGCACACCAAACAAATAATCATGTGTTTAAATATCCTTGTCGTTTTGAAAAATTACCATTGTCACCTGCATAGGAATGCCATGCGGCCAACATTGAAGAAATGTGCTTCTCAAATCTGTCATTAACACTGTTTTCCACACGCTTTTTTCATTGCATTGCCATATAATCAATTGGTCATTGATGCGTCACGAATAACGACAATGCGTCGAAAATTAAAGAAATGTAAACATGAATTATGTTATTACTGTCTAAGCATCGCAAAGCTGTATGCGTAAAGGCGTCTGACGTCACAGTGGCTTGCCTGAAACAAAGGAATTAGAGAAACATGTGCTTACAGGGGCGTCGAACCGGCTTGTCTCCCTGATGGAGCAAAGTTGCTACAGTGACAAAGACAAGCTCCGCCCTCATGGGCAATTTATATGGGGCAACTGTGCTGCGAGTATCTAAGCAGTCGTCGTGCATGGATAAAATGCAATGTTTCAAACAGATCTGATGAATTCACCTACTTTGAAAAAGTGTGTGTTAAGGGAGTCCTTTTGACACAAAGCGAAAATCTACAGTCAAGCGTCAATCAGCAGACAGCCGTGTGTTCTTTAGTCATGAGCCTGTTGTCAAAACGGCAGAAAAAAATGGTCACAAACGAAATATTGTTTCTACACTTAAAATGAACAAAGAAAAAATGAGCTAGCCTGATATAAGTCATGTTCATGACGATGGAAATGTAACGAGATTTCAAACTGTTCTGTTGCACACGTTGGGACTCATTTTATTTTTCTACAAGGATCATTTGTCATGACGGGAATCGAACCCGGGCCGCCCTGCATTACAAGGCAGATTCCTATCCGCTAGACCATTTGGGAAGATTTCATATGTAGACCCTAAGATATCTAAGTGTCATTTCGATGAGGTCTGTAGCAGAGGCCATAGAGCACACAAATAATCATGTGTTTAAATATCCTAGTCGTTTTGAAAAATTACCATTGTCACCTGCACAGGAATGCCATGCGGCCAACATTGAAGTAATGTGCTTCTCAAATCTGTCATTAACACTGTTTTCCACACGCTTTTTTCATTGCATTGCCATATAATCAATTGGTCATTGATGCATCACGAATAACGACAATGCGTCGAAAATTAAAGAAATGTAAACATGAATTATGTTATTACTGTCTAAGCATCGCAAAGCTGTATGCGTAAAGGCGTCTGACGTCACAGTGGCTTGCCTGAAACAAAGGAATTAGAGAAACATGTGCTTACAGGAGCGTCGAACCGGCTTGTCCCCCTGATGGAGCAAAGTTGCTACAGTGACAAAGACAAGCTCCGCGCTCATGGGCAATTTATATGGGGCAACTGTGCTGCGAGTATCTAAGCAGTCGTCGTGCATGGATAAAATGCAATGTTTCAAACAGATCTGATGAATTCACCTACTTTGAAAAAGTGTGCGTTAAGGGAGTCCTTTTGACACAAAGCGAAAATCTACAGTCAAGCGTCAATCAGCAGACAGCCGTGTGTTCTTTAGTCATGAGCCTGTTGTCAAAACGGCAGAAAAAAATGGTCACAAACGAAATATTGTTTCTACACTTAAAATGAACAAAGACAAAATGAGCTAGCCTGATATAAGTGATGTTCATGACGATGCAAATGTAACGAGATTTCGAACTGTTCTGTTGCACACGTTGGGACTCATTTTATTTTTCTACAAGAATCATTTGCCATGACGGGAATCGAACCCGGGCCGCCCTGCGTTACAAGGCAGATTCCTATCCGCTAGACCATTTGGGAAGATTTCATAGGTGCACCCTAAGATATCTAAGTGTCATTTCGATGAGGTCTGTAGCAGAGGCCATAGAGCACACCAAACAAATAATCATGTGTTTAAATATCCTTGTCGTTTTGAAAAATTACCATTGTCACCTGCACAGGAATGCCATGCGGCCAACATTGAAGTAATGTGCTTCTCAAATCTGTCATTAACACTGTTTTCCACACGCTTTTTTCATTGCATTGCCATATAATCAATTGGTCATTGATGCGTCACGAATAACGACAATGCGTCGAAAATTAAAGAAATGTAAACATGAATTATGTTATTACTGTCTAAGCATCGCAAAGCTGTATGCGTAAAGGCGTCTGACGTCACAGTGGCTTGCCTGAAACAAAGGAATTAGAGAAACATGTGCTTACAGGAGCGTCGAACCGGCTTGTCCCCCTGATGGAGCAAAGTTGCTACAGTGACAAAGACAAGCTCCGCGCTCATGGGCAATTTATATGGGGCAACTGTGCTGCGAGTATCTAAGCAGTCGTCGTGCATGGATAAAATGCAATGTTTCAAACAGATCTGATGAATTCACCTACTTTGAAAAAGTGTGCGTTAAGGGAGTCCTTTTGACACAAAGCGAAAATCTACAGTCAAGCGTCAATCAGCAGACAGCCGTGTGTTCTTTATTCATGAGCCTGTTGTCAAAACGGCAGAAAAAAATGGTCACAAACGAAATATTGTTTCTACACTTAAAATGAACAAAGACAAAATGAGCTAGCCTGATATAAGTGATGTTCATGACGATGCAAATGTAACGAGATTTCGAACTGTTCTGTTGCACACGTTGGGACTCATTTTATTTTTCTACAAGAATCATTTGCCATGACGGGAATCGAACCCGGGCCGCCCTGCGTTACAAGGCAGATTCCTATCCGCTAGACCATTTGGGAAGATTTCATAGGTGCACCCTAAGATATCTAAGTGTCATTTCGATGAGGTCTGTAGCAGAGGCCATAGAGCACAGCAAACAAATAATCATGTGTTTAAATATCCTTGTCGTTTTGAAAAATTACCATTGTCACCTGCACAGGAATGCCATGCGGCCAACATTGAAGAAATGTGCTTCTCAAATCTGTCATTAACACTGTTTTCCACACGCTTTTTTCATTGCATTGCCATATAATCAATTGGTCATTGATGCGTCACGAATAACGACAATGCGTCGAAAATTAAAGAAATGTAAACATGAATTATGTTATTACTGTCTAAGCATCGCAAAGCTGTATGCGTAAAGGCGTCTGACGTCACAGTGGCTTGCCTGAAACAAAGGAATTAGAGAAACATGTGCTTACAAGGGGCGTCGAACCGGGTTGTCCCCCTGATGGAGCAAAGTTGCTACAGTGACAAAGACAAGCTCCGCGCTCATGGGCAATTTATATGGGGCAACTGTGCTGCGAGTATCTAAGCAGTCGTCGTGCATGGATAAAATGCAATGTTTCAAACAGATCTGATGAATTCACCTATTTTGAAAAAGTGTGCGTTAAGGGAGTCCTTTTGACACAAAGCGAAAATCTACAGTCAAGCGTCAATCAGCAGACAGCCGTGTGTTCTTTAGTCATGAGCCTGTTGTCAAAACGGCAGAAAAAAATGGTCACAAACGAAATATTGTTTCTACACTTAAAATGAACAAAGAAAAAATGAGCTAGCCTGATATTAGTCATGTTCATGACGATGCAAATGTAACGAGATTTCGAACTGTTCTGTTGCACACGTTGAGACTCATTTTATTTTTCTACAAGAATCATTTGCCATGACGGGAATCGAACCGGGCCGCCCTGCGTTACAAGGCAGATTCCTATCCGCTAGACCATTTGGGAAGATTTCATATGTGCACCCTAAGATATCTAAGTGTCATTTCGATGAGGTCTGTCGCAGAGGCCATAGAGCACACGAAACAAATAATCATGTGTTTAAATATCCTTGTCGTTTTGAAAAATTACCATTGTCACCTGCACAGGAATGCCATGCGGCCAACATTGAAGAAATGTGCTACTCAAATCTGTCATTAACACTGTTTTCCACACGCTTTTTTCATTGCATTGCCATATAATCAATTGTTCATTGATGCGTCACGAATAACGACAATGCGTCGTAAATTAAAGAAATGTAAACATGAATTATGTTATTACTGTCTAAGCATCGCAAAGCTGTATGCGCAAAGGCGTCTGACGTCACTGTGGCTTGCCTGAAACAAAGGAATTAGAGAAACATGTGCTTACAGGGGCGTCGAACCGGCTTGTCCCCCTGATGGAGAAAAGTTGCGACAGTGACAAAGACAAGCTCCGCGCTCATGGGCAACTTATATGGGGCAACTGTGCTGCGAGTATCTAAGCAGTCGTCGTGCATGGATAAAATGCAATGTTTCAAACAGATCTGATGAATTCACCTACTTTGAAAAAGTGTGCGTTAAGGGAGTCCTTTTCACACAAAGCGAAAATCTACAGTCAAGCGTCAATCAGAAGACAGCCGTGTGTTCTTTAGTCATGAGCCTGTTGTCAAAACGGCAGAAAAAAATTGTCACAAACGAAATATTGTTTCTACACTTAAAATGAACAAAGAAAAAATGAGCTAGCCTGATATAAGTCATGTTCATGACGATGCAAATGTAACGAGATTTCAAACTGTTCTGTTGCACACGTTGGGACTCATTTTATTTTTCTACAAGAAACATTTGTCATGACGGGAATCGAACCCGGGCCGCCCTGCGTTACAAGGCAGATTCCTATCCGCTAGACCATTTGGGAAGATTTCATATGTAGACCCTAAGATATCTAAGTGTCATTTCGATGAGGTCTGTAGCAGAGGCCATAGAGCACACCAAACAAATAATCATGTGTTTAAATATCCTTGTCGTTTTGAAAAATTACCATTGTCACCTGCACAGGAATGCCATGCGGCCAACATTGAAGAAATGTGCTTCTCAAATCTGTCATTAACACTGTTTTCCACACGCTTTTTTCATTGCATTGCCATATAATCAATTGGTCATTGATGCGTCACGAATAACGACAATGCGTCGAAAATTAAAGAAATGTAAATATGAATTATGTTATTACTGTCTAAGCATCGCAAAGCTGTATGCGCAAAGGCGTCTGACGTCACTGTGGCTTGCCTGAAACAAAGGAATTAGAGAAACATGTGCTTACAGGGGCGTCGAACCGCTTGTCCCCCTGATGGAGCAAAGTTGCTACAGTGACAAAGACAAGCTCCGCGCTCATGGGCAATTTATATGGGGCAACTGTGCTGCGAGTATCTAAGCAGTCGTCGTGCATGGATAAAATGCAATGTTTCAAACAGATCTGATGAATTCACCTACTTTGAAAAAGTGTGCGTTAAGGGAGTCCTTTTGACACAAAGCGAAAATCGACAGTCAAGCGTCAATCAGCAGACAGCCGTGTGTTCTTTAGTCATGAGCCTGTTGTCAAAACGGCAGAAAAAAATGGTCACAAACGAAATATTGTTTCTCCACTTAAAATGAACAAAGACAAAATGAGCTAGCCTGATATAAGTCATGTTCATGACGATGCAAATGTAACTAGATTTCGAACTGTTCTGTTGCACACATTGGGACTCATTTTATTTTTCTACAAGAATCATTTGCCATGACTGGAATCGAACCCGGGCCGCCCTGCGTTACAAGGCAGATTCCTATCCGCTAGACCATTTGGGAAGATTTCAAATGTAGACCCTAAGATATCTAAGTGTCATTTCGATGAGGTCTGTCGCAGAGGCCATAGAGCACACGAAACAAATAATCACGTGTTTAAATATCCATGTCGTTTTGAAAAATTACCATTGTCACCTGCACAGGAATGCCATGCGGCCAACATTGAAGAAATGTGCTTCTCAAATCTGTCATTAACACTGTTTTCCACACGCTTTTTTCATTGCATTGCCATATAATCAATTGGTCATTGATGCGTCACGAATAACGACAATGCGTCGAAAATTAAAGAAATTTAAACATGAATTATGTTATTACTGTCTAAGCATCGCAAAGCTGTATGCGTAAAGGCGTCTGACGTCACTCTGGCTTGCCTGAAACAAAGGAATTAGAGAAACATGTGCTTACAGGGGCGTCGAACCGGCTTGTCCCCCTGATGGAGCAAAGTTGCTACAGTGACAAAGACAAGCTCCGCGCTCATGGGCAATTTATATGGGGCAACTGTGCTGCGAGTATCTAAGCAGTCGTCGTGCATGGATAAAATGCAATGTTTCAAACAGATCTGATGAATTCACCTACTTTGAAAAAGTGTGCGTTAAGGGAGTCCTTTTGACACAAAGCGAAAATCTACAGTCAAGCGTCAATCAGCAGACAGCCGTGTGTTCTTTAGTCATGAGCCTGTTGTCAAAACGGCAGAAAAAAATGGTCACAAACGAAATATTGTTTCTCCACTTAAAATGAACAAAGAAAAAATGAGCTAGCCTGATATAAGTCATGTTCATGACGATGCAAATGTAACGAGATTTCGAACTGTTCTGTTGCACACGTTGGGACTCATTTTATTTTTCTACAAGAATCATTTGCCATGACGGGAATCGAACCCGGGCCGCCCTGCGTTACAAGGCAGATTCCTATCCGCTAGACCATTTGGGAAGATTTCATATGTAGACCCTAAGATATCTAACTGTCATTTCGATGAGGTCTGTAGCAGAGGCCATAGAGCACAGCAAACAAATAATCATGTGTTTAAATATCCTTGTCGTTTTGAAAAATTACCATTGTCACCTGCACAGGAATGCCATGCGGCCAACATTGAAGAAATGTGCTTCTCAAATCTGTCATTAACACTGTTTTCCACACGCTTTTTTCATTGCATTGCCATATAATCAATTGGTCATTGATGCGTCACGAATAACGACAATGCGTCGAAAATTAAAGAAATGTAAACATGAATTATGTTATTACTGTCTAAGCATCGCAAAGCTGTATGCGCAAAGGCGTCTGACGTCACTGTGGCTTGCCTGAAACAAAGGAATTAGAGAAACATGTGCTTACAGGGGCGTCGAACCGGCTTGTCCCCCTGATGGAGCAAAGTTGCTACAGTGACAAAGACAAGCTCCGCGCTCATGGGCAATTTATATGGGGCAACTGTGCTGTGAGTATCTAAGCAGTCGTCGTGCATGGATAAAATGCAATGTTTCAAACAGATCTGATGAATTCACCTACTTTGAAAAAGTGTGCGTTAAGGGAGTCCTTTTGACACAAAGCGAAAATCTACAGTCAAGCGTCAATCAGCAGACAGCCGTGTGTTCTTTAGTCATGAGCCTGTTGTCAAAACGGCAGAAAAAAATGGTCACAAACGAAATATTGTTTCTACACTTAAAATGAACAAAGAAAAAATGAGCTAGCCTGATATAAGTCATGTTCATGACGATGCAAATGTAACGAGATTTCGAACTGTTCTGTTGCACACGTTGGGACTCATTTTATTTTTCTACAAGAATCATTTGCCATGACGGGAATCGAACCCGGGCCGCCCTGCGTTACAAGGCAGATTCCTATCCGCTAGACCATTTGGGAAGATTTCATATGTAGACCCTAAGATATCTAAGTGTCATTTCGATGAGGTCTGTAGCAGAGGCCATAGAGCACAGCAAACAAATAATCATGTGTTTAAATATCCTTGTCGTTTTGAAAAATTACCATTGTCACCTGCACAGGAATGCCATGCGGCCAACATTGAAGAAATGTGCTTCTCAAATCTGTCATTAACACTGTTTTCCACACGCTTTTTTCATTGCATTGCCATATAATCAATTGGTCATTGATGCGTCACGAATAACGACAATGCGTCGAAAATTAAAAAAATGTAAACATGAATTATGTTATTACTGTCTAAGCATCGCAAAGCTGTATGCGTAAAGGCGTCTGACGTCACAGTGGCTTGCCTGAAACAAAGGAATTAGAGAAACATGTGCTTACAGGGGCGTCGAACCGCCTTCTCCCGCTGATGGAGCAAAGTTGCTACAGTGACAAAGACAAGCTCCGCGCTCATGGGCAATTTATATGGGGCAACTGTGCTGCGAGTATCTAAGCAGTCGTCGTGCATGGATAAAATGCAATGTTTCAAACAGATCTGATGAATTCACCTACTTTGAAAAAGTGTGCGTTAGGAAGTTCTTTTGACACAAAGCGAAAATCTACAGTCAAGCGTCAATCAGCAGACAGCCGTGTGTTCTTTAGTCATGAGCCTGTTGTCAAAACGGCAGAAAAAAATGGTCACTAACGAAATATTGTTTCTACACTTAAAATGAACAAAGAAAAAATGAGCTAGCCTGATATAAGTCATGTTCATGACGATGCAAATGTAACGAGATTTCGAACTGTTCTGTTGCACACGTTGGGACTCATTTTATTTTTCTACAAGAATCATTTGCCATGACGGGAATCTAACCCGGGCCGCCCTGCGTTACAAGGCAGATTCCTATCCGCTAGACCATTTGGGAAGATTTCATATGTAGACCCTAAGATATCTAACTGTCATTTCGATGAGGTCTGTAGCAGAGGCCATAGAGCACAGCAAACAAATAATCATGTGTTTAAATATCCTTGTCGTTTTGAAAAATTACCATTGTCACCTGCACAGGAATGCCATGCGGCCAACATTGAAGAAATGTGCTTCTCAAATCTGTCATTAACACTGTTTTCCACACGCTTTTTTCATTGCATTGCCATATAATCAATTGGTCATTGATGCGTCACGAATAACGACAATGCGTCGAAAATTAAAGAAATGTAAACATGAATTATGTTATTACTGTCTAAGCATCGCAAAGCTGTATGCGCAAAGGCGTCTGACGTCACTGTGGCTTGCCTGAAACAAAGGAATTAGAGAAACATGTGCTTACAGGGGCGTCGAACCGGCTTGTCCCCCTGATGGAGCAAAGTTGCTACAGTGACAAAGACAAGCTCCGCGCTCATGGGCAATTTATATGGGGCAACTGTGCTGTGAGTATCTAAGCAGTCGTCGTGCATGGATAAAATGCAATGTTTCAAACAGATCTGATGAATTCACCTACTTTGAAAAAGTGTGCGTTAAGGGAGTCCTTTTGACACAAAGCGAAAATCTACAGTCAAGCGTCAATCAGCAGACAGCCGTGTGTTCTTTAGTCATGAGCCTGTTGTCAAAACGGCAGAAAAAAATGGTCACAAACGAAATATTGTTTCTACACTTAAAATGAACAAAGAAAAAATGAGCTAGCCTGATATAAGTCATGTTCATGACGATGCAAATGTAACGAGATTTCGAACTGTTCTGTTGCACACGTTGGGACTCATTTTATTTTTCTACAAGAATCATTTGCCATGACGGGAATCGAACCCGGGCCGCCCTGCGTTACAAGGCAGATTCCTATCCGCTAGACCATTTGGGAAGATTTCATATGTAGACCCTAAGATATCTAAGTGTCATTTCGATGAGGTCTGTAGCAGAGGCCATAGAGCACAGCAAACAAATAATCATGTGTTTAAATATCCTTGTCGTTTTGAAAAATTACCATTGTCACCTGCACAGGAATGCCATGCGGCCAACATTGAAGAAATGTGCTTCTCAAATCTGTCATTAACACTGTTTTCCACACGCTTTTTTCATTGCATTGCCATATAATCAATTGGTCATTGATGCGTCACGAATAACGACAATGCGTCGAAAATTAAAAAAATGTAAACATGAATTATGTTATTACTGTCTAAGCATCGCAAAGCTGTATGCGTAAAGGCGTCTGACGTCACAGTGGCTTGCCTGAAACAAAGGAATTAGAGAAACATGTGCTTACAGGGGCGTCGAACCGCCTTCTCCCGCTGATGGAGCAAAGTTGCTACAGTGACAAAGACAAGCTCCGCGCTCATGGGCAATTTATATGGGGCAACTGTGCTGCGAGTATCTAAGCAGTCGTCGTGCATGGATAAAATGCAATGTTTCAAACAGATCTGATGAATTCACCTACTTTGAAAAAGTGTGCGTTAGGAAGTTCTTTTGACACAAAGCGAAAATCTACAGTCAAGCGTCAATCAGCAGACAGCCGTGTGTTCTTTAGTCATGAGCCTGTTGTCAAAACGGCAGAAAAAAATGTTCACAAACGAAATATTGTTTCTACACTTAAAATGAACAAAGAAAAAATTAGCTAGCCTGATATAAGTCATGTTCATGACGATGCAAATGTAACGAGATTTCGAACTGTTCTGTTGCACACGTTGGGACTCATTTTATTTTTCTACAAAAAACATTTGCCATGACGGGAATCGAACCCGGGCCGCCCTGCGTTACAAGGTAGATGCCTATCCGCTAGACCATTTGGGAAGACTTGATATGTACACCCTAAGATATCTAAGTGTCATTTCGATGAGGTCTGTAGCAGAGGCCATAGAGCACAGCAAACAAATAATCATGTGTTTAAATATTCTTGTCGTTTTGAAAAATTACCATTGTCACCTGCACAGGAATGCCATGCGTCCAACATTGAAGAAATGTGCTTCTCAAATCTGTCATTAACACTGTTTTCCACACGCTTTTTTCATTGCATTGCCATATAATCAATTGGTCATTGATGCGTCACGAATAACGACAATGCGTCGAAAATTAAAGAAATGTAAACATGAATTATGTTATTTCTGTCAAAGCATCGCAAAGCTGTATGCGTAAAGGCGTCTGACGTCACAGTGGCTTGCCTGAAACAAAGGAATTAGAGAAACATGTGCTTACAGGGGCGTCGAACCGCCTTCTCCCGCTGATGGAGCAAAGTTGCTACAGTGACAAAGACAAGCTCCGCGCTCATGGGCAATTTATATGAGGCAACTGTGCTGCGAGTATCTAAGTAGTCGTCGTGCATGGATAAAATGCAATGTTTCAAACAGATCTGATGAATTCACCTACTTTGAAAAAGTGTGCGTTAGGGAGTTCTTTTGACACAAAGCGAAAATCTACAGTCAAGCGTCAATCAGCAGACAGCCGTGTGTTCTTTAGTCATGAGCCTGTTGTCAAAACGGCAGAAAAAAATGTTCACAAACGAAATATTGTTTCTACACTTAAAATGAACAAAGAAAAAATTAGCTAGCCTGATATAAGTCATGTTCATGACGATGCAAATGTAACGAGATTTCGAACTGTTCTGTTGCACACGTTGGGACTCATTTTATTTTTCTACAAAAATCCTTTGCCATGACGAGAATCGAACCCGGGCCGCCCTGCGTTACAAGGCAGATTCCTATCCGCTAGACCATTTGGGAAGACTTGATATGTACACCCTAAGATATCTAAGTGTCATTTCGATGAGGTCTGTAGCAGAGGCCATAGAGCACAGCAAACAAATAATCATGTGTTTAAATATCCTTGTCGTTTTGAAAAATTACCATTGTCACCTGCACAGGAATGCCATGCGGCCAACATTGAAGAAATGTGCTTCTCAAATCTGTCATTAACACTGTTTTCCACACGCTTTTTTCATTGCATTGCCATATAATCAATTGGTCATTGATGCGTCACGAATAAAGACAATGCGTCGAAAATTAAAGAAATGTAAACATGAATTATGTTATTACTGTCTAAGCATCGCAAAGCTGTATGCGTAAAGGCGTCTGACGTCACAGTGGCTTGCCTGAAACAAAGGAATTAGAGAAACATGTGCTTACAGGGGCGTCGAACCGCCTTCTCCCGCTGATGGAGCAAAGTTGCTACAGTGACAAAGACAAGCTCCGCGCTCATGGGCAATTTATATGAGGCAACTGTGCTGCCAGTATCTAAGTAGTCGTCGTGCATGGATAAAATGCAATGTTTCAAACAGATCTGATGAATTCACCTACTTTGAAAAAGTGTGCGTTAGGAAGTTCTTTTGACACAAAGCGAAAATCTACTGTCAAGCGTCAATCAGCAGACAGCCGTGTGTTCTTTAGTCATGAGCCTGTTGTCAAAACGGCAGAAAAAAATGTTCACAAACGAAATATTGTTTCTACACTTAAAATGAACAAAGAAAAAATTAGCTAGCCTGATATAAGTCATGTTCATGACGATGCAAATGTAACGAGATTTCGAACTGTTCTGTTGCACACGTTGGGACTCATTTTATTTTTCTACAAAAAACATTTGCCTAGACGGGAACCGAACCCGGGCCGCCCTGCGTTACAAGGCAGATTCCTATCCGCTACACCATTTGGGAAGACTTGATATGTACACCCTAAGATATCTAAGTGTCATTTCGATGAGGTCTGTAGCAGAGGCCATAGAGCACAGCAAACAAATAATCATGTGTTTAAATATCCTTGTCGTTTTGAAAAATTACCATTGTCACCTGCACAGGAATGCCATGCGGCCAACATTGAAGAAATGTGCTTCTCAAATCTGTCATTAACACTGTTTTCCACACGCTTTTTTCATTGCATTGCCATATAATCAATTGGTCATTGATGCGTCACGAATAACGACAATGCGTCGAAAATTAAAGAAATGTAAACATGAATTATGTTATTACTGTCTAAGCATCGCAAAGCTGTATGCGTAAAGGCGTCTGACGTCACAGTGGCTTGCCTGAAACAAAGGAATTCGAGAAACATGTGCTTACAGGGGCGTCGAACCGCCTTCTCCCGCTGATGGAGCAAAGTTGCTACAGTGACAAAGACAAGCTCCGCGCTCATGGGCAATTCATATGAGGCAACTGTGCTGCGAGTATCTAAGTAGTCGTCGTGCATGGATAAAATGCAATGTTTCAAACAGATCTGATGAATTCACCTACTTTGAAAAAGTGTGCGTTCGGGAGTTCTTTTGACACAAAGCGAAAATCTACAGTCAAGCGTCAATCAGCAGACAGCCGTGTGTTCTTTAGTCATGAGCCTGTTGTCAAAACGGCAGAAATTTTTTTTCACAAACGAAATATTGTTTCTACACTTAAAATGAACAAAGAAAAAATTAGCTAGCCTGATATAAGTCATGTTCATGACGATGCAAATGTAACGAGATTTCGAACTGTTCTGTTGCACACGTTGGGACTCATTTTATTTTTCTACAAAAATCCTTTGCCATGACGGGAATCGAACCCGGGCCGCCCTGCGTTACAAGGCAGATTCCTATCCGCTAGACCATTTGGGAAGACTTGATATGTACACCCTAAGATATCTAAGTGTCATTTCGATGAGGTCTGTAGCAGAGGCCATAGAGCACAGCAAACAAATAATCATGTGTTTAAATATCCTTGTCGTTTTGAAAAATTACCATTGTCACCTGCACAGGAATGCCATGCGGCCAACATTGAAGAAATGTGCTTCTCAAATCTGTCATTAACACTGTTTTCCACACGCTTTTTTCATTGCATTGCCATATAATCAATTGGTCATTGATGCGTCACGAATAACGACAATGCGTCGAAAATTAAAGAAATGTAAACATGAATTATGTTATTACTGTCTAAGCATCGCAAAGCTGTATGCGTAAAGGCGTCTGACGTCACAGTGGCTTGCCTGAAACAAAGGAATTAGAGAAACATGTGCTTACAGGGGCGTCGAACCGCCTTCTCCCGCTGATGGAGCAAAGTTGCTACAGTGACAAAGACAAGCTCCGCGCTCATGGGCAATTTATATGAGGCAACTGTGCTGCGAGTATCTAAGTAGTCGTCGTGCATGGATAAAATGCAATGTTTCAAACAGATCTGATGAATTCACCTACTTTGAAAAAGTGTGCGTTAGGGAGTTCTTTTGACACAAAGCGAAAATCGACAGTCAAGCGTCAATCAGCAGACAGCCGTGTGTTCTTTAGTCATGAGCCTGTTGTCAAAACGGCAGAAAAAAATGTTCACAAACGAAATATTGTTTCTACACTTAAAATGAACAAAGAAAAAATTAGCTAGCCTGATATAAGTCATGTTCATGACGATGCAAATGTAACGAGATTTCGAACTGTTCTGTTGCACACGTTGGGACTCATTTTATTTTTCTACAAAAAACATTTGCCATGACGGGAATCGAACCCGGGCCGCCCTGCGTTACAAGGTAGATGCCTATCCGCTAGACCATTTGGGAAGACTTGATATGTACACCCTAAGATATCTAAGTGTCATTTCGATGAGGTCTGTAGCAGAGGCCATAGAGCACAGCAAACAAATAATCATGTGTTGAAATATCCTTGTCGTTTTGAAAAATTACCATTGTCACCTGCACAGGAATGCCATGCGGCCAACATTGAAGAAATGTGCTTCTCAAATCTGTCATTAACACTGTTTTCCACACGCTTTTTTCATTGCATTGCCATATAATCAATTGGTCATTGATGCGTCACGAATAACGACAATGCGTCGAAAATTAAAGAAATGTAAACATGAATTATGTTATTACTGTCTAAGCATCGCAAAGCTGTATGCGTAAAGGCGTCTGACGTCACAGTGACTTGCCTGAAACAAAGGAATTAGAGAAACATGTGCTTACAGGGGCGTCGAACCGCCTTCTCCCGCTGATGGAGCAAAGTTGCTACAGTGACAAATACAAGCTCCGCGCTCATGGGCAATTTATATGGGGCAACTGTGCTGCGAGTATCTAAGCAGTCGTCGTGCATGGATAAAATGCAATGTTTCAAACAGATCTGATGAATTCACCTACTTTGAAAAAGTGTGCGTTAGGAAGTTCTTTTGACACAAAGCGAAAATCTACAGTCAAGCGTCAATCAGCAGACAGCCGTGTGTTCTTTAGTCATGAGCCTGTTGTCAAAACGGCAGAAAAAAATGTTCACAAACGAAATATTGTTTCTACACTTAAAATGAACAAAGAAAAAATTAGCTAGCCTGATATAAGTCATGTTCATGACGATGCAAATGTAACGAGATTTCAAACTGTTCTGTTGCACACGTTGGGACTCATTTTATTTTTCTACAAAGAACATTTGCCATGACGGGAATCGAACCCGGGCCGCCCTGCGTTACAAGGTAGATGCCTATCCGCTAGACCATTTGGGAAGACTTGATATGTACACCCTAAGATATCTAAGTGTCATTTCGATGAGGTCTGTAGCAGAGGCCATAGAGCACAGCAAACAAATAATCATGTGTTGAAATATCCTTGTCGTTTTGAAAAATTACCATTGTCACCTGCACAGGAATGCCATGCGGCCAACATTGAAGAAATGTGCTTCTCAAATCTGTCATTAACACTGTTTTCCACACGCTTTTTTCATTGCATTGCCATATAATCAATTGGTCATTGATGCGTCACGAATAACGACAATGCGTCGAAAATTAAAGAAATGTAAACATGAATTATGTTATTACTGTCTAAGCATCGCAAAGCTGTATGCGTAAAGGCGTCTGACGTCACAGTGGCTTGCCTGAAACAAAGGAATTAGAGAAACATGTGCTTACAGGGGCGTCGAACCGCCTTCTCCTGCTGATGGAGCAAAGTTGCTACAGTGACAAAGACAAGCTCCGCGCTCATGGGCAATTTATATGAGGCAACTATGCTGCGAGTATCTAAGTAGTCGTCGTGCATGGATAAAATGCAATGTTTCAAACAGATCTGATGAATTCACCTACTTTGAAAAAGTGTGCGTTAGGGAGTTCTTTTGACACAAAGCGAAAATCTACAGTCAAGCGTCAATCAGCAGACAGCCGTGTGTTCTTTACTCATGAGCCTGTTGTCAAAACGGCAGAAAAAAATGTTCACAAACGAAATATTGTTTCTACACTTAAAATGAACAAAGAAAAAATTAGCTAGCCTAATATAAGTCATGTTCATGACGATGCAAATGTAACGAGATTTCGAACTGTTCTGTTGCACACGTTGGGACTCATTTTATTTTTCTACAAAAATCATTTGCCATGACGGGAATCGAACCCCGGCCGCCCTGCGTGACAAGGCAGATTCCTATCCGCTAGACCATTTGGGAAGACTTGATATGTACACCCTAAGATATCTAAGTGTCATTTCGATGAGGTCTGTAGCAGAGGCCATAGAGCACAGCAAACAAATAATCATGTGTTTAAATATCCTTGTCGTTTTGAAAAATTACCATTGTCACCTGCACAGGAATGCCATGCGGCAACATTGAAGAAATGTGCTTCTCAAATCTGTCATTAACACTGTTTTCCACACGCTTTTTTCATTGCATTGCCATATAATCAATTGGTCATTGATGCGTCACGAATAACGACAATGCGTCGAAAATTAAAGAAATGTAAACATGAATTATGTTATTACTGTCTAAGCATCGCAAAGCTGTATGCGTAAAGGCGTCTGACGTCACAGTGGCTTGCCTGAAACAAAGGAATTAGAGAAACATGTGCTTACAGGGGCGTCGAACCGCCTTCTCCCGCTGATGGAGCAAAGTTGCTACAGTGACAAAGACAAGCTCCGCGCTCATGGGCAATTTATATGAGGCAACTGTGCTGCGAGTATCTAAGTAGTCGTCGTGCATGGATAAAATGCAATGTTTCAAACAGATCTGATGAATTCACCTACTTTGAAAAAGTGTGCGTTAGGGAGTTCTTTTGACACAAAGCGAAAATCTACAGTCAAGCGTCAATTAGCAGACAGCCGTGTGTTCTTTAGTCATGAGCCTGTTGTCAAAACGGCAGAAAGAAATGTTCACAAACGAAATATTGTTTCTACACTTAAAATGAACAAAGAAAAAATGAGCTAGCCTGATATAAGTCATGTTCATGACGATGCAAATGTAACGAGATTTCGAACTGTTCTGTTGCACACGTTGGGACTCATTTTATTTTTCTACAAAAACATTTGCCATGACGGGAATCGAACCCGGGACTCCCTGCGTTACAAGGTAGATGCCTATCCGCTAGACCATTTGGGAAAACTTGATATGTACACCCTAAGATATCTAAGTGTCATTTCGATGAGGTCTGTAGCAGAGGCCATAGAGCACAGCAAACAAATAATCATGTGTTTAATTATCCTTGTCGTTTTGAAAAATTACCATTGTCACCTGCACAGGAATGCCATGCGGCCAACATTGAAGAAATGTGCTTCTCAAATCTGTCATTAACACTGTTTTCCACACGCTTTTTTCATTGCATTGCCATATAATCAATTGGTCATTGATGCGTCCCGAATAACGACAATGCGTCGAAAATTAAAGAAATGTAAACATGAATTATGTTATTACTGTCTAAGCATCGCAAAGCTGTATGCGTAAAGGCGTCTGACGTCACAGTGGCTTGCCTGAAACAAAGGAATTAGAGAAACATGTGCTTACAGGGGCGTCGAACCGCCTTCTCCCGCTGATGGAGCAAAGTTGCTACAGTGACAAAGACAAGCTCCGCGCTTTGTTCACTTTTTCAAAGTAGGTGAATTCATCAGATCTGTTTGAAACATTGCATTTTATCCATGCACGACGACTACTTAGATACTCGCAGCACAGTTGCCTCATATAAATTGGCAATTTATATAGGGCAACTGTGTATCTAAGCAGTCGTCGTGCATGGATAAAATGCAATGTTTCAAACAGATCTGATGAATTCACCTACTTTGAAAAAGTGTGCGATAGGAAGTTCTTTTGACAGAAAGCGAAAATCTACAGTCAAGCGTCAATCAGCAGACAGCCGTGTGTTCTTTAGTCATGAGCCTGTTGTCAAAACGGCAGAAAAAAATGGTCACAAACGAAATATTGTTTCTACACTTAAAATGAACAAAGAAAAAATGAGCTAGCCTGATATAAGTCATGTTCATGACGATGCAAATGTAACGAGATTTCGAACTGTTCTGTTGCACACGTTGGGACTCATTTTATTTTTCTACAAAAAACATTTGCCATGACGGGAATCGATCCCGGGCCGCCCTGCGTGACAAGGCAGATTCCTATCCGCTAGACCATTTGGGAAGACTTGACATGTACACCCTAAGATATCTTAGTGTCATTTGAAGAGGTCTGTAGCAGAGGCCATAGAGCACAGCAAACAAATAATCATGTGTTTAAATATCCTTGTCGTTTTGAAAAATTACCATTGTCACCTGCACAGGAATGCCATGCGGCCAACATTGAAGAAATGTGCTTCTCAAATCTGTCATTAACACTGTTTTCCACACGCTTTTTTCATTGCATTGCCATATAATCAATTGGTCATTGATGCGTCACGAATAACGACAATGCGTCGAAAATTAAAGAAATGTAAACATGAATTATGTTATTACTGTCTAAGCATCGCAAAGCTGTATGCGTAAAGGCGTCTGACGTCACAGTGGCTTGCCTGAAACAAAGGAATTAGAGAAACATGTGCTTACAGGGGCGTCGAACCGCCTTCTCCCGCTGATGGAGCAAAGTTGCTACAGTGACAAAGACAAGCTCCGCGCTCATGGGCAATTTATATGAGGCAACTGTGCTGCGAGTATCTAAGTAGTCGTCGTGCATGGATAAAATGCAATGTTTCAAACAGATCTGATGAATTCACCTACTTTGAAAAAGTGTGCGTTAGGGAGTTCTTTTGACACAAAGCGAAAATCTACAGTCAAGCGTCAATCAGCAGACAGCCGTGTGTTCTTTAGTCATGAGCCTGTTGTCAAAACGGCAGAAAAAAATGTTCACAAACGAAATATTGTTTCTACACTTAAAATGAACAAAGAAAAAATTAGCTAGCCTGATATAAGTCATGTTCATGACGATGCAAATGTAACGAGATTTCGAACTGTTCTGTTGCACACGTTGGGACTCATTTTATTTTTCTACAAAAATCCTTTGCCATGACGGGAATCGAACCCAGGCCGCCCTGCGTGACAAGGCAGATTCCTATCCGCTAGACCATTTGGGAAGACTTGATATGTACACCCTAAGATATCTAAGTGTCATTTCGATGAGGTCTGTAGCAGAGGCCATAGAGCACAGCAAACAAATAATCAAGTGTTTAAATATCCTTGTCGTTTTGAAAAATTACCATTGTCACCTGCACAGGAATGCCCTGCGGCCAACATTGAAGAAATGTGCTTCTCAAATCTGTCATTAACACTGTTTTCCACACGCTTTTTTCATTGCATTGCCATATAATCAATTGGTCATTGATGCGTCACGAATAACGACAATGCGTCGAAAATTAAAGAAATGTAAACATGAATTATGTTATTACTGTCTAAGCATCGCAAAGCTGTATGCGTAAAGGCGTCTGACGTCACAGTGGCTTGCCTGAAACAAAGGAATTAGAGAAACATGTGCTTACAGGGGCGTTGAACCGCCTTCTCCCGCTGATGGAGCAAAGTTGCTACAGTGACAAAGACAAGCTCCGCGCTCATGGGCAATTTATATGAGGCAACTGTGCTGCGAGTATCTAAGTAGTCGTCGTGCATGGATAAAATGCAATGTTTCAAACAGATCTGATGAATTCACCTACTTTGAAAAAGTATGCGTTAGGAAGTTCTTTTGACACAAAGCGAAAATCTACAGTCAAGCGTCAATCAGCAGACAGCCGTGTGTTCTTTAGTCATGAGCCTGTTGTCAAAACGGCAGAAAAAAATGGTCACAAACGAAATATTGTTTCTACACTTAAAATGAACAAAGAAAAAATGAGCTAGCCTGATATAAGTCATGTTCATGACGATGCAAATGTAACGAGATTTCGAACTGTTCTGTTGCACACGTTGGGACTCATTTTATTTTTCTACAAAAAACATTTGCCATGACGGGAATCGAACCCGGGCCGCCATGGATTACAAGGTAGATGCCTATCCGCTGGACCATTTGGGAAAACTTGATATGTATACCCTAAGATATCTAAGTGTCATTTCGATGAGGTCTGTAGCAGAGGCCATAGAGCACAGCAAACAAATAATCATGTGTTTAAATATCCTTGTCGTTTTGAAAAATTACCATTGTCACCTGCACAGGAATGCCATGCGGCCAACATTGAAGAAATGTGCTTCTCAAATCTGTCATTAACACTGTTTTCCACACGCTTTTTTCATTGCATTGCCATATAATCAATTGGTCATTGATGCGTCACGAATAACGACAATGCGTCGAAAATTAAAGAAATGTAAACATGAATTATGTTATTACTGTCTAAGCATCGCAAAGCTGTATGCGTAAAGGCGTCTGACGTCACAGTGGCTTGCCTGAAACAAAGGAATTAGAGAAACATGTGCTTACATGGGCGTTGAACCGCCTTCTCCCGCTGATGGAGCAAAGTTGCTACAGTGACAAAGACAAGCTCCGCGCTCATGGGCAATTTATATGAGGCAACTGTGCTGCGAGTATCTAAGTAGTCGTCGTGCATGGATAAAATGCAATGTTTCAAACAGATCTGATGAATTCACCTACTTTGAAAAAGTGTGCGTTAGGGAGTTCTTTTGACACAAAGCGAAAATCTACAGTCAAGCGTCAATCAGCAGACAGCCGTGTGTTCTTTAGTAATGAGCCTGTTGTCAAAACGGCAGAAAAAAATGTTCACAAACGACATATTGTTTCTACACTTAAAATGAACAAAGAAAAAATGAGCTAGCCTGATATAAGTCAAGTTCATGACGATGCAAATGTAACGAGATTTCGAACTGTTCTGTTGCACACGTTGGGACTCATTTTATTTTTCTACAAAAATCATTTGCCATGACGGGAATCGAACCCGGGCCGCCCTGCGTGACAAGGCAGATTCCTATCCGCTAGACCATTTGGGAAGACTTGATATGTACACCCTAAGATATCTAAGTGTCATTTCGATGAGGTCTGTAGCAGAGGCCATAGAGCACAGCAAACAAATAATCATGTGTTTAAATATCCTTGTCGTTTTGAAAAATTACCATTGTCACCTGCACAGGAATGCCATGCGGCCAACATTGAAGAAATGTGCTTCTCAAATCTGTCATTAACACTGTTTTCCACACGCTTTTTTCATTGCATTGCCATATAATCAATTGGTCATTGATGCGTCACGAATAACGACAATGCGTCGAAAATTAAAGAAATGTAAACATGAATTATGTTATTACTGTCTAAGCATCGCAAAGCTGTATGCGTAAAGGCGTCTGACGTCACAGTGGCTTGCCTGAAACAAAGGAATTAGAGAAACATGTGCTTACAAGGGGCGTCGAACCGCCTTCTCCCGCTGATGGAGCAAAGTTGCTACAGTGACAAAGACAAGCTCCGCGCTCATGGGCAATTTATATGAGGCAACTGTGCTGCAAGTATCTAAGTAGTCGTCGTGCATGGATAAAATGCAATGTTTCAAACAGATCTGATGAATTCACCTACTTTGAAAAAGTGTGCGTTAGGGAGTTCTTTTGACACAAAGCGAAAATCTACAGTCAAGCGTCAATCAGCAGACAGCCGTGTGTTCTTTAGTAATGAGCCTGTTGTCAAAACGGCAGAAAAAAATGTTCACAAACGAAATATTGTTTCTACACTTAAAATGAACAAAGAAAAAATTAGCTAGCCTGATATAAGTCATGTTCATGACGATGCAAATGTAACGAGATTTCGAACTGTTCTGTTGCACACGTTGGGACTCATTTTATTTTTCTACAAAAATCCTTTGCCATGACGGGAATCGAACACAGGCCGCCCTGCGTGACAAGGCAGATTCCTATCCGCTAGACCATTTGGGAAGACTTGATATGTACACCCTAAGATATCTAAGTGTCATTTCGATGAGGTCTGTAGCAGAGGCCATAGAGCACAGCAAACAAATAATCAAGTGTTTAAATATCCTTGTCGTTTTGAAAAATTACCATTGTCACCTGCACAGGAATGCCCTGCGGCCAACATTGAAGAAATGTGCTTCTCAAATCTGTCATTAACACTGTTTTCCACACGCTTTTTTCATTGCATTGCCATATAATCAATTGGTCATTGATGCGTCACGAATAACGACAATGGGTCGAAAATTAAAGAAATGTAAACATGAATTATGTTATTACTGTCTAAGCATCGCAAAGCTGTATGCGTAAAGGCGTCTGACGTCACAGTGGCTTGCCTGAAACAAAGGAATTAGAGAAACATGTGCTTACAGGGGCGTCGAACCGCCTTCTCCCGCTGATGGAGCAAAGTTGCTATAGTGACAAAGACAAGCTCCGCGCTCATGGGCAATTTATATGACGCAACTGTGCTGCGAGTATCTAAGTAGTCGTCGTGCATGGATAAAATGCAATGTTTCAAACAGATCTGATAAATTCACCTACTTTGAAAAAGTGTGCGTTAGGAAGTTCTTTTGACACAAAGCGAAAATCTACAGTCAAGCGTCAATCAGCAGACAGCCGTGTGTTCTTTAGTCATGAGCCTGTTGTCAAAACGGCAGAAAAAAATGTTCACAAACGAAATATTGTTTCTACACTTAAAATGAACAAAGAAAAAATTAGCTAGCCTGATATAAGTCATGTTCATGACGATGCAAATGTAACGAGATTTCGAACTGTTCTGTTGCACACGTTGGGACTCATTTTATTTTTCTACAAAAAACATTTGCCATGACGGGAATCGAACCCAGGCCGCCCTGCGTTACAAGGTAGATGCCTATCCGCTAGACCATTTGGGAAAACTTGATATGTACACCCTAAGATATCTAAGTGTCATTTCGATGAGGTCTGTAGCAGAGGCCATAGAGCACAGCAAACAAATAATCATGTGTTTAAATATCCTTGTCGTTTTGAAAAATTACCATTGTCACCTGCACAGGAATGCCATGCGGCCAACATTGAAGAAATGTGCTTCTCAAATCTGTCATTAACACTGTTTTCCACACGCTTTTTACATTGCATTGCCATATAATCAATTGGTCATTGATACGTCACGAATAACGACAATGCGTCGAAAATTAAAGAAATGTAAACATGAATTATGTTATTACTGTCTAAGCATCGCAAAGCTGTATGCGTAAAGGCGTCTGACGTCACAGTGGCTTGCCTGAAACAAAGGAATTAGAGAAACATGTGCTAACAGGGGCGTCGAACCGCCTTCTCCAGCTCATGGAGCAAAGTTGCTACAGTGACAAAGACAAGCTCCGCGCTCATGGGCAATTTATATGAGGCAACTGTGCTGCGAGTATCTAAGTAGTCGTCGTGCATGGATAAAATGCAATGTTTCAAACAGATCTGATGAATTCACCTACTTTGAAAAAGTGTGCGTTAGGAAGTTCTTTTGACACAAAGCGAAAATCTACAGTCAAGCGTCAATCAGCAGACAGCCGTGTGTTCTTTAGTCATGAGCCTGTTGTCAAAACGGCAGAAAAAAATGGTCACAAACGAAATATTGTTTCTACACTTAAAATGAATAAAGAAGAAATGAGCTAGCCTGATATAAGTCATGTTCATGACGATGCAAATGTAACGAGATTTCGAACTGTTCTGTTGCACACGTTGGGACTCATTTTATTTTTCTACAAAAATCATTTGCCATGACGGGAATCGAACCCTGGCCGCCCTGCGTGACAAGGCAGATTCCTATCCGCTAGACCATTTGGGAAGACTTGATATGTACACCCTAAGATATCTAAGTGTCATTTCGATGAGGTCTGTAGCAGAGGCCATAGAGCACAGCAAACAAATAATCATGTGTTTAAATATCCTTGTCGTTTTGAAAAATTACCATTGTCACCTGCACAGGAATGCCATGCGGCCAACATTGAAGAAATGTGCTTCTCAAATCTGTCATTAACACTGTTTTCCACACGCTTTTTTCATTGCATTGCCATATAATCAATTGGTCATTGATGCGTCACGAATAACGACAATGCGTCGAAAATTAAAGAAATGTAAACATGAATTATGTTATTACTGTCTAAGCATCGCAAAGCTGTATGCGTAAAGGCGTCTGACGTCACAGTGGCTTGCCTGAAACAAAGGAATTAGAGAAACATGTGCTTACAGGGGCGTCGAACCGCCTTCTCCCGCTGATGGAGCAAAATTGCTACAGTGACAAAGACAAGCTCCGCGCTCATGGGAAATTTATATGGGGCAACTGTGCTGCGAGTATCTAAGCAGTCGTCGTGCATGGATAAAATGCAATGTTTCAAACAGATCTGATGAATTCACCTACTTTGAAAAAGTGTGCGTTCGGGAGTTCTTTTGACACAAAGCGAAAATCTACAGTCAAGCGTCAATCAGCAGACAGCCATGTGTTCTTTAGTCATGAGCATGTTGTCAAAACGGCAGAAAAAAATGTTCACAAACGAAATATTGTTTCTACACTTAAAATGAACAAAGAAAAAATGAGCTAGCCTGATATAAGTCATGTTCATGACGATGCAAATGTAACGAGATTTCGAACTGTTCTGTTGCACACGTTGGGACTCATTTTATTTTTCTACAAAAAACATTTGCCATGACGGGAATCGAACCCGGGCCGCCCTGCGTTACAAGGTAGATGCCTATCCGCTAGACCATTTGGGAAAACTTGATATGTACACCCTAAGATATCTAAGTGTCATTTCGATGAGGTCTGTAGCAGAGGCCATAGAGCACAGCAAACAAATAATCATGTGTTTAAATATACTTGTCGTTTTGAAAAATTACCATTGTCACCTGCACAGGAATGCCATGCGGCCAACATTGAAGAAATGTGCTTCTCAAATCTGTCATTAACACTGTTTTCCACACGCTTTTTTCATTGCATTGCCATATAATCAATTGGTCATTGAAGCGTCACGAATAACAACAATGCGTCGAAAATTAAAGAAATGTAAACATGAATTATGTTATTACTGTCTAAGCATCGCAAAGCTGTATGCGTAAAGGCGTCTGACGTCACAGTGGCTTGCCTGAAACAAAGGAATTAGAGAAACATGTGCTTACAGGGGCGTCGAACCGCCTTCTCCCGCTGATGGAGCAAAGTTGCTACAGTGACAAAGACAAGCTCCGCGCTCATGGGCAATTTATATGAGGCAACTGTGCTGCGAGTATCTAAGTAGTCGTCGTGCATGGATAAAATGCAATGTTTCAAACAGATCTGATGAATTCACCTACTTTGAAAAAGTGTGCGTTAGGGAGTTCTTTTGACACAAAGCGAAAATCGACAGTCAAGCGTCAATCAGCAGACAGCCGTGTGTTCTTTAGTCATGAGCCTGTTGTCAAAACGGCAGAAAAAAATGTTCACAAACGAAATATTGTTTCTACACTTAAAATGAACAAAGAAAAAATTAGCTAGCCTGATATAAGTCATGTTCATGACGATGCAAATGTAACGAGATTTCGAACTGTTCTGTTGCACACGTTGGGACTCATTTTATTTTTCTACAAAAAACATTTGCCATGACGGGAATCGAACCCGGGCCGCCCTGCGTTACAAGGTAGATGCCTATCCGCTAGACCATTTGGGAAAACTTGATATGTACACCCTAAGATATCTAAGTGTCATTTCGATGAGGTCTGTAGCAGAGGCCATAGAGCACAGCAAACAAATAATCATGTGTTGAAATATCCTTGTCGTTTTGAAAAATTACCATTGTCACCTGCACAGGAATGCCATGCGGCCAACATTGAAGAAATGTGCTTCTCAAATCTGTCATTAACACTGTTTTCCACACGCTTTTTTCATTGCATTGCCATATAATCAATTGGTCATTGATGCGTCACGAATAACGACAATGCGTCGAAAATTAAAGAAATGTAAACATGAATTATGTTATTACTGTCTAAGCATCGCAAAGCTGTATGCGTAAAGGCGTCTGACGTCACAGTGGCTTGCCTGAAACAAAGGAATTAGAGAAACATGTGCTTACAGGGGCGTCGAACCGCCTTCTCCCGCTGATGGAGCAAAGTTGCTACAGTGACAAAGACAAGCTCCGCGCTCATGGGCAATTTATATGAGGCAACTGTGCTGCGAGTATCTAAGTAGTCGTCGTGCATGGATAAAATGCAATGTTTCAAACAGATCTGATGAATTCACCTACTTTGAAAAAGTGTGCTTAGGGAGTTCTTTCGACTCAAGCGAAAATCTACAGTCAAGCGTCAATCAGCAGACTGCCGTGTGTTCTTTAGTCTTGAGCCTGTTGTCAAAACGGCAGAAAAAAATGGTCACAAACGAAATATTGTTTCTACACTTAAAATGAACAAAGACAAAATGAGCTAGCCTGATATAAGTCATGTTCATGACGATGCAAATGTAACGAGATTTCGAACTTTTCTGTTGCACACGTTGGGACTCATTTTATTTTCCTACAAGAATCATTTGCCATGACGGGAATCGAACCCGGGCCGCCCTGCGTTACAAGGCAGATTCCTATCCGCTAGACCATTTGGGAAGATTTCATATATAGACCCTAAGATATCTAAGTGTCATTTCGATGAGGTCTGTAGCAGAGGCCATACAGCACACCAAAGAAATAATCATGTGTTTAAATATCCTTGTCGTTTTGAAAAATTACCATTGTCACCTGCACAGGAATGCCATGCGGCCAACATTGAAGAAATGTGCTTCTCAAATCTGTCATTAACACTGTTTTCCACACGCTTTTTTCATTGCATTGCCATATAATCAATTGGCCATTGATGCGTCACGAATAACGACAATGCGTCGTAAATTAAAGAAATGTAAACATGAATTATGTTATTACTGTCTAAGCATCGCAAAGCTGTATGCGCAAAGGCGTCTGACGTCACTGTGGCTTGCCTGAAACAAAGGAATTAGAGAAACATGTGCTTACAGGGGCGTCGAACCGGCTTGTCCCCCTGATGGAGCAAAGTTGCTACAGTGACAAAGACAAGCTCCGCGCTCATGGGCAATTTATATGGGGCAACTGTGCTGCGAGTATCTAAGCAGTCGTCGTGCATGGATAAAATGCAATGTTTCAAACAGATCTGATGAATTCACCAACTTTGAAAAAGTGTGCGTTAAGGGAGTCCTTTTGACACAAAGCGAAAATCTACAGTCAAGCGTCAATCAGCAGACAGCCGTGTGTTCTTTAGTCATGAGCCTGTTGTCAAAACGGCAGAAAAAAATGGTCACAAACGAAATATTGTTTCTACACTTAAAATGAACAAAGAAAAAATGAGCTAGCCTGATATAAGTCATGTTCATGACGATGCAAATGTAACGAGATTTCGAACTGTTCTGTTGCACACGTTGGGACTCATTTTATTTTTCTACAAAAAACATTTGCCATGACGGGAATCGAACCCGGGCCGCCCTGCGTTACAAGGTAGATGCCTATCCGCTAGACTATTTGGGAAGACTTGATATGTACACCCTAAGATATCTAAGTGTAATTTCGATGAGGTCTGTAGCAGAGGCCATAGAGCACAGCAAACAAATAATCATGTGTTTAAATATCCTTGTCGTTTTGAAAAATTACCATTGTCACCTGCACAGGAATGCCATGCGGCCAACATTGAAGAAATGTGCTTCTCAAATCTGTCATTAACACTGTTTTCCACACGCTTTTTTCATTGCATTGCCATATAATCAATTGGTCATTGATGCGTCACGAATAACGACAATGCGTCGAAAATTAAAGAAATGTAAACATGAATTATGTTATTACTGTCTAAGCATCGCAAAGCTGTATGCGTAAAGGCGTCTGACGTCACAGTGGCTTGCCTGAAACAAAGGAATCAGAGAAACATGTGCTTACAGGGGCGTCGAACCGCCTTCTCCCGCTGATGGAGCAAAGTTGCTACAGTGACAAAGACAAGCTCCGCGCTCATGGGCAATTTATATGGGGCAACTGTGCTGCGAGTATCTAAGCAGTCGTCGTGCATGGATAAAATGCAATGTTTCAAACAGATCTGATGAATTCACCTACTTTGAAAAAGTGTGCGTTAGGAAGTTCTTTTGACACAAAGCGAAAATCTACAGTCAAGCGTCAATCAGCAGACAGCCGTGTGTTCTTTAGTCATGAGCCTGTTGTCAAAACGGCAGAACAAAATGGTCACAAACGAAATATTGTTTCTACACTTAAAATGAACAAAGAAAAAATTAGCTAGCCTGATATAAGTCATGTTCATGACGATGCAAATGTAACGAGATTTCGAACTGTTCTATTGCACACGTTGGGACTCATTTTATTTTTCTACAAAAAACATTTGCCATGACGGGAATCGAACCCCGGCCTCCCTGCGTTACAATGTAGATGCCTATCCACTAGACCATTTGGGAAGACTTGATATGTACACCCTAAGATATCTAAGTGTCATTTCGATGAGGTCTGTAGCAGAGGCCATAGAGCACAGCAAACAAATAATCATGTGTTGAAATATCCTTGTCGTTTTGAAAAATTACCATTGTCACCTGCACAGGAATGCCATGCGGCCAACATTGAAGAAATGTGCTTCTCAAATCTGTCATTAACACTGTTTTCCACACGCTTTTTTCATTGCATTGCCATATAATCAATTGGTCATTGATGCGTCACGAATAACGACAATGCGTCGAAAATTAAAGAAATGTAAACATGAATTATGTTATTACTGTCTAAGCATCGCAAAGCTGTATGCGTAAAGGCGTCTGACGTCACAGTGGCTTGCCTGAAACAAAGGAATTAGAGAAACATGTGCTTACAGGGGCGTCGAACCGCCTTCTCCCGCTGATGGAGCAAAGTTGCTACAGTGACAAAGACAAGCTCCGCGCTCATGGGCAATTTATATGACGCAACTGTGCTGCGAGTATCTAAGTAGTCGTCGTGCATGGATAAAATGCAATGTTTCAAACAGATCTGATAAATTCACCTACTTTGAAAAAGTGTGCGTTAGGAAGTTCTTTTGACACAAAGCGAAAATCTACAGTCAAGCGTCAATCAGCAGACAGCCGTGTGTTCTTTAGTCATGAGCCTGTTGTCAAAACGGCAGAAAAAAATGTTCACAAACGAAATATTGTTTCTACACTTAAAATGAACAAAGAAAAAATTAGCTAGCCTGATATAAGTCATGTTCATGACGATGCAAATGTAACGAGATTTCGAACTGTTCTGTTGCACACGTTGGGACTCATTTTATTTTTCTACAAAAAACATTTGCCATGACGGGAATCGAACCCGGGCCGCCCTGCGTTACAAGGTAGATGCCTATCCGCTAGACCATTTGGGAAAACTTGATATGTACACCCTAAGATATCTAAGTGTCATTTCGATGAGGTCTGTAGCAGAGGCCATAGAGCACAGCAAACAAATAATCATGTGTTTAAATATCCTTGTCGTTTTGAAAAATTACCATTGTCACCTGCACAGGAATGCCATGCGGCCAACATTGAAGAAATGTGCTTCTCAAATCTGTCATTAACACTGTTTTCCACACGCTTTTTACATTGCATTGCCATATAATCAATTGGTCATTGATACGTCACGAATAACGACAATGCGTCGAAAATTAAAGAAATGTAAACATGAATTATGTTATTACTGTCTAAGCATCGCAAAGCTGTATGCGTAAAGGCGTCTGACGTCACAGTGGCTTGCCTGAAACAAAGGAATTAGAGAAACATGTGCTAACAGGGGCGTCGAACCGCCTTCTCCAGCTCATGGAGCAAAGTTGCTACAGTGACAAAGACAAGCTCCGCGCTCATGGGCAATTTATATGACGCAACTGTGCTGCGAGTATCTAAGTAGTCGTCGTGCATGGATAAAATGCAATGTTTCAAACAGATCTGATGAATTCACCTACTTTGAAAAAGTGTGCGTTAGGAAGTTCTTTTGACACAAAGCGAAAATCTACAGTCAAGCGTCAATCAGCAGACAGCCGTGTGTTCTTTAGTCATGAGCCTGTTGTCAAAACGGCAGAAAAAAATGGTCACAAACGAAATATTGTTTCTACACTTAAAATGAATAAAGAAGAAATGAGCTAGCCTGATATAAGTCATGTTCATGACGATGCAAATGTAACGAGATTTCGAACTGTTCTGTTGCACACGTTGGGACTCATTTTATTTTTCTACAAAAATCATTTGCCATGACGGGAATCGAACCCTGGCCGCCCTGCGTGACAAGGCAGATTCCTATCCGCTAGACCATTTGGGAAGACTTGATATGTAGACCCTAAGATATCTAAGTGTCATTTCGATGAGGTCTGTAGCAGAGGCCATAGAGCACAGCAAACAAATAATCATGTGTTTAAATATCCTTGTCGTTTTGAAAAATTACCATTGTCACCTGCACAGGAATGCCATGCGGCCAACATTGAAGAAATGTGCTTCTCAAATCTGTCATTAACACTGTTTTCCACACGCTTTTTTCATTGCATTGCCATATAATCAATTGGTCATTGATGCGTCACGAATAACGACAATGCGTCGAAAATTAAAGAAATGTAAACATGAATTATGTTATTACTGTCTAAGCATCGCAAAGCTGTATGCGTAAAGGCGTCTGACGTCACAGTGGCTTGCCTGAAACAAAGGAATTAGAGAAACATGTGCTTACAGGGGCGTCGAACCGCCTTCTCCCGCTGATGGAGCAAAGTTGCTACAGTGACAAAGACAAGCTCCGCGCTCATGGGCAATTTATATGGGGCAACTTTGCTGCGAGTATCTAAGCAGTCGTCGTGCATGGATAAAATGCAATGTTTCAAACAGATCTGATGAATTCACCTACTTTGAAAAAGTGTGCGTTCGGGAGTTCTTTTGACACAAAGCGAAAATCTACAGTCAAGCGTCAATCAGCAGACAGCCATGTGTTCTTTAGTCATGAGCATGTTGTCAAAACGGCAGAAAAAAATGTTCACAAACGAAATATTGTTTCTACACTTAAAATGAACAAAGAAAAAATGAGCTAGCCTGATATAAGTCATGTTCATGACGATGCAAATGTAACGAGATTTCGAACTGTTCTGTTGCACACGTTGGGACTCATTTTATTTTTCTACAAAAATCCTTTGCCATGACGGGAATCGAACCCGGGCCGCCCTGCGTTACAAGGTAGATGCCTATCCGCTAGACCATTTGGGAAAACTTGATATGTACACCCTAAGATATCTAAGTGTCATTTCGATGAGGTCTGTAGCAGAGGCCATAGAGCACAGCAAACAAATAATCATGTGTTTAAATATCCTTGTCGTTTTGAAAAATTACCATTGTCACCTGCACAGGAATGCCATGCGGCCAACATTGAAGAAATGTGCTTCTCAAATCTGTCATTAACACTGTTTTCCACACGCTTTTTTCATTGCATTGCCATATAATCAATTGGTCATTGAAGCGTCACGAATAACAACAATGCGTCGAAAATTAAAGAAATGTAAACATGAATTATGTTATTACTGTCTAAGCATCGCAAAGCTGTATGCGTAAAGGCGTCTGACGTCACAGTGGCTTGCCTGAAACAAAGGAATTAGAGAAACATGTGCTTACAGGGGCGTCGAACCGCCTTCTCCCGCTGATGGAGCAAAGTTGCTACAGTGACAAAGACAAGCTCCGCGCTCATGGGCAATTTATATGAGGCAACTGTGCTGCGAGTATCTAAGTAGTCGTCGTGCATGGATAAAATGCAATGTTTCAAACAGATCTGATGAATTCACCTACTTTGAAAAAGTGTGCGTTAGGGAGTTCTTTTGACACAAAGCGAAAATCTACAGTCAAGCGTCAATCAGCAGACAGCCGTGTGTTCTTTAGTCATGAGCCTGTTGTCAAAACGGCAGAAAAAAATGTTCACAAACGAAATATTGTTTCTACACTTAAAATGAACAAAGAAAAAATGAGCTAGCCTGATATAAGTCATGTTCATGACGATGCAAATGTAACGAGATTTCGAACTGTTCTGTTGCACACGTTGGGACTCATTTTATTTTTCTACAAAAAACATTTGCCATGACGGGAATCGAACCAGGGCCGCCCTGCGTTACAAGGTAGATGCCTATCCGCTAGACCATTTGGGAAAACTTGATATGTACACCCTAAGATATCTAAGTGTCATTTCGATGAGGTCTGTAGCAGAGGCCATAGAGCACAGCAAACAAATAATCATGTGTTGAAATATCCTTGTCGTTTTGAAAAATTACCATTGTCACCTGCACAGGAATGCCATGCGGCCAACATTGAAGAAATGTGCTTCTCAAATCTGTCATTAACACTGTTTTCCACACGCTTTTTTCATTGCATTGCCATATAATCAATTGGTCATTGATGCGTCACGAATAACGACAATGCGTCGAAAATTAAAGAAATGTAAACATGAATTATGTTATTACTGTCTAAGCATCGCAAAGCTGTATGCGTAAAGGCGTCTGACGTCACAGTGGCTTGCCTGAAACAAAGGAATTAGAGAAACATGTGCTTACAGGGGCGTCGAACCGCCTTCTCCCGCTGATGGAGCAAAGTTGCTACAGTGACAAAGACAAGCTCCGCGCTCATGGGCAATTTATATGAGGCAACTGTGCTGCGAGTATCTAAGTAGTCGTCGTGCATGGATAAAATGCAATGTTTCAAACAGATCTGATGAATTCACCTACTTTGAAAAAGTGTGCGTTAGGGAGTTCTTTTGACACAAAGCGAAAATCTACAGTCAAGCGTCAATCAGCAGACAGCCGTGTGTTCTTTAGTCATGAGCCTGTTGTCAAAACGGCAGAAAAAAATGTTCACAAACGAAATATTGTTTCTACACTTAAAATGAACAAAGAAAAAATGAGCTAGCCTGATATAAGTCATGTTCATGACGATGCAAATGTAACGAGATTTCGAACTGTTCTGTTGCACACGTTGGGACTCATTTTATTTTTCTACAAAAAACATTTGCCATGACGGGAATCGAACCAGGGCCGCCCTGCGTTACAAGGTAGATGCCTATCCGCTAGACCATTTGGGAAAACTTGATATGTACACCCTAAGATATCTAAGTGTCATTTCGATGAGGTCTGTAGCAGAGGCCATAGAGCACAGCAAACAAATAATCATGTGTTGAAATATCCTTGTCGTTTTGAAAAATTACCATTGTCACCTGCACAGGAATGCCATGCGGCCAACATTGAAGAAATGTGCTTCTCAAATCTGTCATTAACACTGTTTTCCACACGCTTTTTTCATTGCATTGCCATATAATCAATTGGTCATTGATGCGTCACGAATAACGACAATGCGTCGAAAATTAAAGAAATGTAAACATGAATTATGTTATTACTGTCTAAGCATCGCAAAGCTGTATGCGTAAAGGCGTCTGACGTCACAGTGGCTTGCCTGAAACAAAGGAATTAGAGAAACATGTGCTTACAGGGGCGTCGAACCGCCTTCTCCCGCTGATGGAGCAAAGTTGCTACAGTGACAAAGACAAGCTCCGCGCTCATGGGCAATTTATATGAGGCAACTGTGCTGCGAGTATCTAAGTAGTCGTCGTGCATGGATAAAATGCAATGTTTCAAACAGATCTGATGAATTCACCTACTTTGAAAAAGTGTGCGTTAGGGAGTTCTTTCGACTCAAGCGAAAATCTACAGTCAAGCGTCAATCAGCAGACTGCCGTGTGTTCTTTAGTCTTGAGCCTGTTGTCAAAACGGCAGAAAAAAATGGTCACAAACGAAATATTGTTTCTACACTTAAAATGAACAAAGAAAAAATGAGCAAGCCTGATATAAGTCATGTTCATGACGATGCAAATGTAACGAGATTTCGAACTGTTCTGTTGCACACGTAAGGACTCATTTTATTTTTCTACAAAAATCATTTGCCATGACGGGAATCGAACCCGGGCCGCCCTGCGTTACAAGGCAGAATCCTCTCTGCTAGACCATTTGGGAAGACTTGATATGTACACCCTAAGATATCTAAGTGTCATTTCGATGAGGTCTGTAGCAGAGGCCATAGAGCACAGCAAACAAATAATCATGTGTTTAAATATCCTTGTCGTTTTGAAAAATTACCATTGTCACCTGCACAGGAATGCCATGCGGCCAACATTGAAGAAATGTGCTTCTCAAATCTGTCATTAACACTGTTTTCCACACGCTTTTTTCATTGCATTGCCATATAATCAATTGGTCATTGATGTGTCACGAATAACGACAATGCGTCGAAAATTAAAGAAATGTAAACATGAATTATGTTATTACTGTCTAAGCATCGCAAAGCTGTATGCGTAAAGGCCTCTGACGTCACAGTGGCTTGCCTGAAACAAAGGAATTAGAGAAACATGTGCTTACAGGGGCGTCGAACCGGCTTCTCACGCTGATGGAGCAAAGTTGCTACAGTCACAAAGACAAGCTCCGCGCTCATTGGCAATTTATATGGGGCAACTGTGCTGTGAGTATCTAAGCAGTCGTCGTGCATGGATAAAATGCAATGTTTCAAACCGATCTGATGAATTCACCTACTTTGAAAAAGTGTGCGTTAGGGAGTTCTTTCGACTCAAGCGAAAATCTACAGTCAAGCGTCAATCAGCAGACTGCCGTGTGTTCTTTAGTCTTGAGCCTGTTGTCAAAACGGCAGAAAAAAATGGTCACAAACGAAATATTGTTTCTACACTTAAAATGAACAAAGAAAAAATGAGCTAGCCTGATATAAGTCATGTTCATGACGATGCAAATGTAACGAGATTTCGAACTGTTCTGTTGCACACGTTGGGACTCATTTTATTTTTCTACAAGAATCATTTGCCATGACGGGAATCGAACCCGGGCCGCCCTGCGTTACAAGGCAGATTCCTATCCGCTAGACCATTTGGGAAGATTTCATAGGTGCACCCTAAGATATCTAAGTGTCATTTCGATGAGGTCTGTAGCAGAGGCCATAGAGCACACCAAACAAATAATCATGTGTTTAAATATCCTTGTCGTTTTGAAAAATTACCATTGTCACCTGCACAGGAATGCCATGCGGCCAACATTGAAGAAATGTGCTTCTCAAATCTGTCATTAACACTGTTTTCCACACGCTTTTTTCATTGCATTGCCATATAATCAATTGGCCATTGATGCGTCACGAATAACGACAATGCGTCGTAAATTAAAGAAATGTAAACATGAATTATGTTATTACTGTCTAAGCATCGCAAAGCTGTATGCGCAAAGGCGTCTGACGTCACTGTGGCTTGCCTGAAACAAAGGAATTAGAGAAACATGTGCTTACAGGGGCGTCGAACCGCCTTCTCCCGCTGATGGAGCAAAGTTGCTGCAGTGACAAAGACAAGCTCCGCGCTCATGGGCAATTTATATGAGGCAACTGTGCTGAGAGTATCTAAGTAGTCGTCGTGCATGGATAAAATGCAATGTTTCAAACAGATCTGATGAATTCACCTACTTTGAAAAAGTGTGCGTTAGGGAGTTCTTTTGACACAAAGCGAAAATCTACAGTCAAGCGTCAATCAGCAGACAGCCGTGTGTTCTTTAGTCATGAGCCTGTTGTCAAAACGGCAGAAAAAAATGGTCACAAACGAAATATTGTTTCTACACTTAAAATGAACAAAGACAAAATGAGCTAGCCTGATATAAGTCATGTTCATGACGATGCAAATGTAACGAGATTTCGAACTTTTCTGTTGCACACGTTGGGAGTCATTTTATTTTCCTACAAGAATCATTTGCCATGACGGGAATCGAACCCGGGCCGCCCTGCGTTACAAGGCAGATTCCTATCCGCTAGACCATTTGGGAAGATTTCATATATAGACCCTAAGATATCTAAGTGTCATTTCGATGAGGTCTGTAGCAGAGGCCATACAGCACACCAAACAAATAATCATGTGTTTAAATATCCTTGTCGTTTTGAAAAATTACCATTGTCACCTGCACAGGAATGCCATGCGGCCAACATTGAAGAAATGTGCTTCTCAAATCTGTCATTAACACTGTTTTCCACACGCTTTTTTCATTGCATTGCCATATAATCAATTGGCCATTGATGCGTCACGAATAACGACAATGTGTCGTAAATTAAAGAAATGTAAACATGAATTATGTTATTACTGTCTAAGCATCGCAAAGCTGTATGCGCAAAGGCGTCTGACGTCACTGTGGCTTGCCTGAAACAAAGGAATTAGAGAAACATGTGCTTACAGGGGCGTCGAACCGGCTTGTCCCCCTGATGGAGCAAAGTTGCTACAGTGACAAAGACAAGCTCCGCGCTCATGGGCAATTTATATGGGGCAACTGTGCTGCGAGTATCTAAGCAGTCGTCGTGCATGGATAAAATGCAATGTTTCAAACAGATCTGATGAATTCACCTACTTTGAAAAAGTGTGCGTTAAGGGAGTCCTTTTGACACAAAGCGAAAATCTACAGTCAAGCGTCAATCAGCAGACAGCCGTGTGTTCTTTAGTCATGAGCCTGTTGTCAAAACGGCAGAAAAAAATGGTCACAAACGAAATATTGTTTCTACACTTAAAATGAACAAAGAAAAAATGAGCTAGCCTGATATAAGTCATGTTCATGACGATGCAAATGTAACAAGATTTCGAACTGTTCTGTTGCACACGTTGGGACTCATTTTATTTTTCTACAAGAATCATTTGCCATGACGGGAATCGAACCCGGGCCGCCCTGCGTTACAAGGCAGATTCCTATCCGCTAGACCATTTGGGAAGATTTCATATGTAGACCCTAAGATATCTAAGTGTCATTTCGATGAGGTCTGTAGCAGAGGCCATAGAGCACACCAAACAAATAATCATGTGTTTAAATATCCTTGTCGTTTTGAAAAATTACCATTGTCACCTGCACAGGAATGCCATGTGGCCAACATTGAAGAAATGTGCTTCTCAAATCTGTCATTAACACTGTTTTCCACACGCTTTTTTCGTTGCATTGCCATATAATCAATTGGTCATTGATGCGTCACGAATAACGACAATGCGTCGAAAATTAAAGAAATGTAAACATGAATTATGTTATTACTGTCTAAGCATCGCAAAGCTGTATGCGTAAAGGCGTCTGACGTCACAGTGGCTTGGCTGAAACAAAGGAATTAGAGAAACATGTGCTTACAGGGGCGTCGAACCGGCTTCTCCCGCTGATGGAGCAAAGTTGCTACATTGACAAAGACAAGCTCCGCACTCATGGGCAATTCATATGGGGCAACTGTGCTGCGAGTATCTAAGCAGTCGTCGTGCATGGATAAAATGCAATGTTTCAAACAGATCTGATGAATTCACCTACTTTGAAAAAGTGTGCGTTAGGGAGTTCTTTTGACACAAAGCGAAAATCTACAGTCAAGCGTCAATCAGCAGACAGCCGTGTGTTCTTTAGTCATGAGCCTGTTGTCAAAACGGCAGAAAAAAATGGTCACAAACGAAATATTGTTTCTACACTTAAAATGAACAAAGAAAAAATGAGCTAGCCTGATATAAGTCATGTTCATGACGATGCAAATGTAACGAGATTTCGAACTGTTCTGTTGCACACGTTGGGACTCATTTTATTTTTCTACAAGAATCATTTGCCATGACGGGAATCGAACCCGGGCCGCCCTGCGTTACAAGGCAGATTCCTATCCGCTAGACCATTTGGGAAGATTTCATAGGTGCACCCTAAGATATCTAAGTGTCATTTCGATGAGGTCTGTAGCAGAGGCCATAGAGCACACCAAACAAATAATCATGTGTTTAAATATCCTTGTCGTTTTGAAAAATTACCATTGTCACCTGCACAGGAATGCCATGCGGCCAACATTGAAGAAATGTGCTTCTCAAATCTGTCATTAACACTGTTTTCCACACGCTTTTTTCATTGCATTGCCATATAATCAATTGGCCATTGATGCGTCACGAATAACGACAATGCGTCGTAAATTAAAGAAATGTAAACATGAATTATGTTATTACTGTCTAAGCATCGCAAAGCTGTATGCGCAAAGGCGTCTGACGTCACTGTGGCTTGCCTGAAACAAAGGAATTAGAGAAACATGTGCTTACAGGGGCGTCGAACCGGCTTGTCCCCCTGATGGAGCAAAGTTGCTACAGTGACAAAGACAAGCTCCGCGCTCATGGGCAATTTATATGGGGCAACTGTGCTGCGAGTATCTAAGCAGTCGTCGTGCATGGATAAAATGCAATGTTTCAAACAGATCTGATGAATTCACCTACTTTGAAAAAGTGTGCGTTAAGGGAGTCCTTTTGACACAAAGCGAAAATCTACAGTCAAGCGTCAATCAGCAGACAGCCGTGTGTTCTTTAGTCATGAGCCTGTTGTCAAAACGGCAGAAAAAAATGGTCACAAACGAAATATTGTTTCTACACTTAAAATGAACAAAGACAAAATGAGCTAGCCTGATATAAGTCATGTTCATGACGATGCAAATGTAACGAGATTTCGAACTGTTCTGTTGCACACGTTGGGACTCATTTTATTTTTCTACAAGAATCATTTGCCATGACGGGAATCGAACCCGGGCCGCCCTGCGTTACAAGGCAGATTCCTATCCGCTAGACCATTTGGGAAGATTTCATATGTAGACCCTAAGATATCTAAGTGTCATTTCGATGAGGTCTGTAGCAGAGGCCATAGAGCACACCAAACAAATAATCATGTGTTTAAATATCCTTGTCGTTTTGAAAAATTACCATTGTCACCTGCACAGGAATGCCATGTGGCCAACATTGAAGAAATGTGCTTCTCAAATCTGTCATTAACACTGTTTTCCACACGCTTTTTTCATTGCATTGCCATATAATCAATTGGTCATTGATGCGTCACGAATAACGACAATGCGTCGAAAATTAAAGAAATGTAAACATGAATTATGTTATTACTGTCTAAGCATCGCAAAGCTGTATGCGTAAAGGCGTCTGACGTCACAGTGGCTTGGCTGAAACAAAGGAATTAGAGAAACATGTGCTTACAGGGGCGTCGAACCGGCTTCTCCCGCTGATGGAGCAAAGTTGCTACATTGACAAAGACAAGCTCCGCACTCATGGGCAATTCATATGGGGCAACTGTGCTGCGAGTATCTAAGCAGTCGTCGTGCATGGATAAAATGCAATGTTTCAAACAGATCTGATGAATTCACCTACTTTGAAAAAGTGTGCGTTAGGGAGTTCTTTTGACACAAAGCGAAAATCTACAGTCAAGCGTCAATCAGCAGACAGCCGTGTGTTCTTTAGTCATGAGCCTGTTGTCAAAACGGCAGAAAAAAATGGTCACAAACGAAATATTGTTTCTACACTTAAAATGAACAAAGAAAAAATTAGCTAGCCTGATATAAGTCATGTTCATGACGATGCAAATGTAACGAGATTTCGAACTGTTCTGTTGCACACGTTGGGACTCATTTTATTTTTCTACAAAAAACATTTGCCATGACGGGAATCGAACCCGGGCCGCCCTGCGTTACAAGGTAGATGCCTATTCGCTAGACTATTTGGGAAGACTTGATATGTACACCCTAAGATATCTAAGTGTAATTTCGATGAGGTCTGTAGCAGAGGCCATAGAGCACAGCAAACAAATAATCATGTGTTTAAATATCCTTGTCGTTTTGAAAAATTACCATTGTCACCTGCACAGGAATGCCATGCGGCCAACATTGAAGAAATGTGCTTCTCAAATCTGTCATTAACACTGTTTTCCACACGCTTTTTTCACTGCATTGCCATATAATCAATTGGTCATTGATGCGTCACGAATAACGACAATGCGTCGAAAATTAAAGAAATGTAAACATGAATTATGTTATTACTGTCTAAGCATCGCAAAGCTGTATGCGTAAAGGCGTCTGACGTCACAGTGGCTTGCCTGAAACAAAGGAATCAGAGAAACATGTGCTTACAGGGGCGTCGAAGCGCCTTCTCCCGCTGATGGAGCAAAGTTGTGACAGTGACAAAGACAAGCTCCGCGCTCATGGGCAATTTATATGGGGCAACTGTGCTGCGAGTATCTAAGCAGTCGTCGTGCATGGATAAAATGCAATGTTTCAAACAGATCTGATGAATTCACCTACTTTGAAAAAGTGTGCGTTAGGAAGTTCTTTTGACACAAAGCGAAAATCTACAGTCAAGCGTCAATCAGCAGACAGCCGTGTGTTCTTTAGTCATGAGCCTGTTGTCAAAACGGCAGAACAAAATGGTCACAAACGAAATATTGTTTCTACACTTAAAATGAACAAAGAAAAAATGAGCTAGCCTGATATAAGTCATGTTCATGACGATGCAAATGTAACGAGATTTCGAACTGTTCTATTGCACACGTTGGGACTCATTTTATTTTTCTACAAAAAACATTTGCCATGACGGGAATCGAACCCAGGCCGCCCTGCGTTACAAGGTAGATGCCTATCCGCTAGACCATTTGGGAAGACTTGATATGTACACCCTAAGATATCTAAGTGTCATTTCGATGAGGTCTGTAGCAGAGGCCATAGAGCACAGCAAACAAATAATCATGTGTTGAAATATCCTTGTCGTTTTGAAAAATTACCATTGTCACCTGCACAGGAATGCCATGCGGCCAACATTGAAGAAATGTGCTTCTCAAATCTGTCATTAACACTGTTTTCCACACGCTTTTTTCATTGCATTGCCATATAATCAATTGGTCATTGATGCGTCACGAATAACGACAATGCGTCGAAAATTAAAGAAATGTAAACATGAATTATGTTATTACTGTCTAAGCATCGCAAAGCTGTGTGCGTAAAGGCGTCTGACGTCACAGTGGCTTGCCTGAAACAAAGGAATCAGAGAAACATGTGCTTACAGGGGCGTCGAAGCGCCTTCTCCCGCTGATGGAGCAAAGTTGCTACAGTGACAAAGACAAGCTCCGCGCTCATGGGCAATTTATATGGGGCAACTGTTCTGCGAGTATCTAAGCAGTCGTCGTGCATGGATAAAATGCAATGTTTCAAACAGATCTGATGAATTCACCTACTTTGAAAAAGTGTGCGTTAGGAAGTTCTTTTGACACAAAGCGAAAATCTACAGTCAAGCGTCAATCAGCAGACAGCCGTGTGTTCTTTAGTCATGAGCCTGTTGTCAAAACGGCAGAAAAAAATGGTCACAAACGAAATATTGTTTCTACACTTAAAATGAACAAAGAAAAAATTAGCTAGCCTGATATAAGTCATGTTCATGACGATGCAAATGTAACGAGATTTCGAACTGTTCTGTTGCACACGTTGGGACTCATTTTATTTTTCCACAAAATACATTTGCCATGACGGGAATCGAACCCGGGCCGCCCTGCGTTACAAGGTAGATGCCTATCCGCTAGACCATTTGGGAAAACTTGATATGTACACCCTAAGATATCTAAGTGTGATTTCGATGAGGTCTGTAGCAGAGGCCATAGAGCACAGCAAACAAATAATCATGTGTTTAAATATCCTTGTCGTTTTGAAAAATTACCATTGTCACCTGCACAGGAATGCCATGCGGCCAACATTGAAGAAATGTGCTTCTCAAATCTGTCATTAACACTGTTTTCCACACGCTTTTTTCATTGCATTGCCATATAATCAATTGGTCATTGATGCGTCACGAATAACGACAATGCGTCGAAAATTAAAGAAATGTAAACATGAATTATGTTATTACTGTCTAAGCATCGCAAAGCTGTATGCGTAAAGGCGTCTGACGTCACAGTGGCTTGCCTGAAACAAAGGAATTAGAGAAACATGTGCTTACAGGGGCGTCGAACCGCATTCTCCCGCTGATGGAGCAAAGTTGCTACAGTGACAAAGACAAGCTCCGCGCTCATGGGCAATTTATATGGGGCAACTGTGCTGCGAGTATCTAAGCAGTCGTCGTGCATGGATAAAATGCAATGTTTCAAACAGATCTGATGAATTCACCTACTTTGAAAAAGTGTGCGTTAGGAAGTTCTTTTGACACAAAGCGAAAATCTACAGTCAAGCGTCAATCAGCAGACAGCCGTGTGTTCTTTAGTCATGAGCCTGTTGTCAAAACGGCAGAAAAAAATGTTCACAAACGAAATATTGTTTCTACACTTAAAATGAACAAAGAAAAAATTAGCTAGCCTGATATAAGTCATGTTCATGACGATGCAAATGTAACGAGATTTCGAACTGTTCTGTTGCACACGTTGGGACTCATTTTATTTTTCTACAAAAAACATTTGCCACGACGGGAATCGAACCCGGGCCGCCCTGCGTTACAAGGTAGATGCCTATCCGCTAGACCATTTGGGAAGACTTGATATGTACACCCTAAGATATCTAAGTGTCATTTCGATGAGGTCTGTAGCAGAGGCCATAGAGCACAGCAAACAAATAATCATGTGTTGAAATATCCTTGTCGTTTTGAAAAATTACCATTGTCACCTGCACAGGAATGCCATGCGGCCAACATTGAAGAAATGTGCTTCTCAAATCTGTCATTAACACTGTTTTCCACACGCTTTTTTCATTGCATTGCCATATAATCAATTGGTCATTGATGCGTCACGAATAACGACAATGCGTCGAAAATTAAATAAATGTAAACATGAATTATGTTATTACTGTCTAAGCATCGCAAAGCTGTATGCGTAAAGGCGTCTGACGTCACAGTGGCTTGCCTGAAACAAAGGAATTAGAGAAACATGTGCTTACAGGGGCGTCGAACCGCCTTCTCCCGCTGATGGAGCAAAGTTGCTACAGTGACAAAGACAAGCTCCGCGCTCATGGGCAATTTATATGGGGCAACTGTGCTGCGAGTATCTAAGCAGTCGTCGTGCATGGATAAAATGCAATGTTTCAAACAAATCTGATGAATTCACCTACTTTGAAAAAGTGTGCGTTAGGAAGTTCTTTTGACACAAAGCGAAAATCTACAGTCAAGCGTCAATCAGCAGACAGCCGTGTGTTCTTTAGTCATGAGCCTGTTGTCAAAACGGCAGAAAAAAATGTTCACAAACGAAATATTGTTTCTACACTTAAAATGAACAAAGAAAAAATTAGCTAGCCTGATATAAGTCATGTTCATGACGATGCAAATGTAACGAGATTTCGAACTGTTCTGTTGCACACGTTGGGACTCATTTTATTTTTCTACAAAGAACATTTGCCATGACTGGAATCGAACCCGGGCCGCCCTGCGTTACAAGGTAGATGCCTATCCGCTAGACCATTTGGGAAGACTTGATATGTACACCCTAAGATATCTAAGTGTCATTTCGATGAGGTCTGTAGCAGAGGCCATAGAGCACAGCAAACAAATAATCATGTGTTGAAATATCCTTGTCGTTTTGAAAAATTACCATTGTCACCTGCACAGGAATGCCATGCGGCCAACATTGAAGAAATGTGCTTCTCAAATCTGTCATTAACACTGTTTTCCACACGCTTTTTTCATTGCATTGCCGTATAATCAATTGGTCATTGATGCGTCACGAATAACGACAATGCGTCGAAAATTAAAGAAATGTAAACATGAATTATGTTATTACTGTCTAAGCATCGCAAAGCTGTATGCGCAAAGGCGTCTGACGTCACTGTGGCTTGCCTGAAACAAAGGAATTAGAGAAACATGTGCTTACAGGGGCGTCGAACCGGCTTGTCCCCCTGATGGAGCAAAGTTGCTACAGTGACAAAGACAAGCTCCGCGCTCATGGGCAATTTATATGGGGCAACTGTGCTGCGAGTATCTAAGCAGTCGTCGTGCATGGATAAAATGCAATGTTTCAAACAGATCTGATGAATTCACCTACTTTGAAAAAGTGTGCGTTAAGGGAGTCCTTTTGACACAAAGCGAAAATCTACAGTCAAGCGTCAATCAGCAGACAGCCGTGTGTTCTTTAGTCATGAGCCTGTTGTCAAAACGGCAGAAAAAAATGGTCACAAACGTAATATTGTTTCTACACTTAAAATGAACAAAGACAAAATGAGCTAGCCTGATATAAGTCATGTTCATGACGATGCAAATGTAACGAGATTTCGAACTTTTCTGTTGCACACGTTGGGACTCATTTTATTTTCCTACAAGAATCATTTGCCATGACGGGAATCGAACCAGGGCCGCCCTGCGTGACAAGGCAGATTCCTATCCGCTAGACCATTTGGGAAGACTTGATATGTACACCCTAAGATATCTAAGTGTCATTTCGATGAGGTCTGTAGCAGAGGCCATAGAGCACAGCAAACAAATAATCATGTGTTAAAATATCCTTGTAGTTTTGAAAAATTACCATTGTCACCTGCACAGGAATGCCATGCGGCCAACATTGAAGAAATGTGCTTCTCAAATCTGTCATTAACACTGTTTTCCACACGCTTTTTTCATTGCATTGCCATATAATCAATTGGTCATTGATGCGTCACGAATAACGACAATGCGTCGAAAATTAAAGAAATGTAAACATGAATTATGTTATTACTGTCTAAGCATCGCAAAGCTGTATGCGTAAAGGCGTCTGACGTCACAGTGGCTTGCCTGAAACAAAGGAATCAGAGAAACATGTGCTTACAGGGGCGTCGAAGCGCCTTCTCCCGCTGATGGAGCAAAGTTGCTACAGTGACAAAGACAAGCTCCGCGCTCATGGGCAATGTATATGGGGCAACTGTGCTGCGAGTATCTAAGCAGTCGTCGTGCATGGATAAAATGCAATGTTTCAAACAGATCTGATGAATTCACCTACTTTGAAAAAGTGTGCGTTAGGGAGTTCTTTTGACACAAAGCGAAAATCTACAGTCAAGCGTCAATCAGCAGACAGCCGTGTGTTCTTTAGTCATGAGCCTGTTGTCAAAACGGCAGAAAAAAATGTTCACAAACGAAATATTGTTTCTACACTTAAAATGAACAAAGAAAAAATGAGCTAGCCTGATATAAGTCATGTTCATGACGATGCAAATGTAACGAGATTTCAAACTGTTCTGTTGCACACGTTGGGACTCATTTTATTTTTCTACAAAAATCCTTTGCCATGACGGGAATCGAACCCGGGCCGCCCTGCATTACAAGGCAGATTCCTATCCGCTAGACCATTTGGGAAGACTTGATATGTACACCCTAAGATATCTAAGTGTCATTTCGATGAGGTCTGTAGCAGAGGCCATAGAGCACAGCAAACAAATAATCATGTGTTTAAATATCCTTGTAGTTTTGAAAAATTACCATTGTCACCTGCACAGGAATGCCATGCGGCCAACATTGAAGAAATGTGCTTCTCAAATCTGTCATTAACACTGTTTTCCACACGCTTTTTTCATTGCATTGCCATATAATCAATTGGTCATTGATGCGTCACGAATAACGACAATGCGTCGAAAATTAAAGAAATGTAAACATGAATTATGTTATTACTGTCTAAGCATCGCAAAGCTGTATGCGTAAAGGCGTCTGACGTCACAGTGGCTTGCCTGAAACAAAGGAATCAGAGAAACATGTGCTTACAGGGGCGTCGAAGCGCCTTCTCCCGCTGATGGAGCAAAGTTGCTACAGTGACAAAGACAAGCTCCGCGCTCATGGGCAATGTATATGGGGCAACTGTGCTGCGAGTATCTAAGCAGTCGTCGTGCATGGATAAAATGCAATGTTTCAAACAGATCTGATGAATTCACCTACTTTGAAAAAGTGTGCGTTAGGAAGTTCTTTTGACACAAAGCGAAAATCTACAGTCAAGCGTCAATCAGCAGACAGCCGTGTGTTCTTTAGTCATGAGCCTGTTGTCAAAACGGCAGAAAAAAATGGTCACAAACGAAATATTGTTTCTACACTTAAAATGAACAAAGAAAAAATGAGCTAGCCTGATATAAGTCATGTTCATGACGATGCAAATGTAACGAGATTTCGAACTGTTCTGTTGCACACGTTGGGACTCATTTTATTTTTCTACAAAAAACATTTGCCATGACGGAAATCGAACCCGGGCCGCCCTGCGTGACAAGGCAGATTCCTATCCGCTAGACCATTTGGGAAGACTTGATATGTACACCCTAAGATATCTAAGTGTCATTTCGATGAGGTCTGTAGCAGAGGCCATAAAGCACAGCAAACAAATAATCATGTGTTTAAATATCCTTGTCGTTTTGAAAAATTACCATTGTCACCTGCACAGGAATGCCCTGCGGCCAACATTGAAGAAATGTGCTTCTCAAATCTGTCATTAACACTGTTTTCCACACGCTTTTTTCATTGCATTGCCATATAATCAATTGGTCATTGATGCGTCACGAATAACGACAATGCGTCGAAAATTAAAGAAATGTAAACATGAATTATGTTATTACTGTCTAAGCATCGCAAAGCTGTATGCGTAAAGGCGTCTGACGTCACAGTGGCTTGCCTGAAACAAAGGAATCAGAGAAACATGTGCTTACAGGGGCGTCGAAGCGCCTTCTCCCGCTGATGGAGCAAAGTTGCTACAGTGACAAAGACAAGCTCCGCGCTCATGGGCAATGTATATGGGGCAACTGTGCTGCGAGTATCTAAGCAGTCGTCGTGCATGGATAAAATGCAATGTTTCAAACAGATCTGATGAATTCACCTACTTTGAAAAAGTGTGCGTTAGGGAGTTCTTTTGACACAAAGCGAAAATCTACAGTCAAGCGTCAATCAGCAGACAGCCGTGTGTTCTGTAGTCATGAGCCTGTTGTCAAAACGGCAGAAAAAAATGTTCACAAACGAAATATTGTTTCTACACTTAAAATGAACAAAGAAAAAATTAGCTAGCCTGATATAAGTCATGTTCATGACGATGCAAATGTAACGAGATTTCAAACTGTTCTGTTGCACACGTTGGGACTCATTTTATTTTTCTACAAAAATCCTTTGCCATGACGGGAATCGAACCCGGGCCGCCCTGCATTACAAGGCAGATTCCTATCCGCTAGACCATTTGGGAAGACTTGATATGTACACCCTAAGATATCTAAGTGTCATTTCGATGAGGTCTGTAGCAGAGGCCATAGAGCACAGCAAACAAATAATCATGTGTTTAAATATCCTTGTAGTTTTGAAAAATTACCATTGTCACCTGCACAGGAATGCCATGCGGCCAACATTGAAGAAATGTGCTTCTCAAATCTGTCATTAACACTGTTTTCCACACGCTTTTTTCATTGCATTGCCATATAATCAATTGGTCATTGATGCGTCACGAATAACGACAATGCGTCGAAAATTAAAGAAATGTAAACATGAATTATGTTATTACTGTCTAAGCATCGCAAAGCTGTATGCGTAAAGGCGTCTGACGTCACAGTGGCTTGCCTGAAACAAAGGAATCAGAGAAACATGTGCTTACAGGGGCGTCGAAGCGCCTTCTCCCGCTGATGGAGCAAAGTTGCTACAGTGACAAAGACAAGCTCCGCGCTCATGGGCAATGTATATGGGGCAACTGTGCTGCGAGTATCTAAGCAGTCGTCGTGCATGGATAAAATGCAATGTTTCAAACAGATCTGATGAATTCACCTACTTTGAAAAAGTGTGCGTTAGGGAGTTCTTTTGACACAAAGCGAAAATCTACAGTCAAGCGTCAATCAGCAGACAGCCGTGTGTTCTTTAGTCATGAGCCTGTTGTCAAAACGGCAGAAAAAAATGTTCACAAACGAAATATTGTTTCTACACTTAAAATGAACAAAGAAAAAATTAGCTAGCCTGATATAAGTCATGTTCATGACGATGCAAATGTAACGAGATTTCAAACTGTTCTGTTGCACACGTTGGGACTCATTTTATTTTTCTACAAAAATCCTTTGCCATGACGGGAATCGAACCCGGGCCGCCCTGCATTACAAGGCAGATTCCTATCCGCTAGACCATTTGGGAAGACTTGATATGTACACCCTAAGATATCTAAGTGTCATTTCGATGAGGTCTGTAGCAGAGGCCATAGAGCACAGCAAACAAATAATCATGTGTTTAAATATCCTTGTAGTTTTGAAAAATTACCATTGTCACCTGCACAGGAATGCCATGCGGCCAACATTGAAGAAATGTGCTTCTCAAATCTGTCATTAACACTGTTTTCCACACGCTTTTTTCATTGCATTGCCATATAATCAATTGGTCATTGATGCGTCACGAATAACGACAATGCGTCGAAAATTAAAGAAATGTAAACATGAATTATGTTATTACTGTCTAAGCATCGCAAAGCTGTATGCGTAAAGGCGTCTGACGTCACAGTGGCTTGCCTGAAACAAAGGAATCAGAGAAACATGTGCTTACAGGGGCGTCGAAGCGCCTTCTCCCGCTGATGGAGCAAAGTTGCTACAGTGACAAAGACAAGCTCCGCGCTCATGGGCAATGTATATGGGGCAACTGTGCTGCGAGTATCTAAGCAGTCGTCGTGCATGGATAAAATGCAATGTTTCAAACAGATCTGATGAATTCACCTACTTTGAATTAAGTGTGCGTTAGGAAGTTCTTTTGACACAAAGCGAAAATCTACAGTCAAGCGTCAATCAGCAGACAGCCGTGTGTTCTTTAGTCATGAGCCTGTTGTCAAAACGGCAGAAAAAAATGGTCACAAACGAAATATTGTTTCTACACTTAAAATGAACAAAGAAAAAATGAGCTAGCCTGATATAAGTCATGTTCATGACGATGCAAATGTAACGAGATTTCGAACTGTTCTGTTGCACACGTTGGGACTCATTTTATTTTTCTACAAAAAACATTTGCCATGACGGGAATCGAACCCGGGCCGCCCTGCGTGACAAGGCAGATTCCTATCCGCTAGACCATTTGGGAAGACTTGATATGTACACCCTAAGATATCTAAGTGTCATTTCGATGAGGTCTGTAGCAGAGGCCATAGAGCACAGCAAACAAATAATCATGTGTTTAAATATCCTTGTCGTTTTGAAAAATTACCATTGTCACCTGCACAGGAATGCCATGCGGCCAACATTGAAGAAATGTGCTTCTCAAATCTGTCATTAACACTGTTTTCCACACGCTTTTTTCATTGCATTGCCATATAATCAATTGGTCATTGATGCGTCACGAATAACGACAATGCGTCGAAAATTAAAGAAATGTAAACATGAATTATGTTATTACTGTCTAAGCATCGCAAAGCTGTATGCGTAAAGGCGTCTGACGTCACAGTGGCTTGCCTGAAACAAAGGAATCAGAGAAACATGTGCTTACAGGGGCGTCGAAGCGCCTTCTCCCGCTGATGGAGCAAAGTTGCTACAGTGACAAAGACAAGCTCCGCGCTCATGGGCAATGTATATGGGGCAACTGTGCTGCGAGTATCTAAGCAGTCGTCGTGCATGGATAAAATGCAATGTTTCAAACAGATCTGATGAATTCACCTACTTTGAAAAAGTGTGCGTTAGGAAGTTCTTTTGACACAAAGCGAAAATCTACAGTCAAGCGTCAATCAGCAGACAGCCGTGTGTTCTTTAGTCATGAGCCTGTTGTCAAAACGGCAGAAAAAAATGGTCACAAACGAAATATTGTTTCTACACTTAAAATGAACAAAGAAAAAATTAGCTAGCCTGATATAAGTCATGTTCATGACGATGCAAATGTAACGAGATTTCGAACTGTTCTGTTGCACACGTTGGGACTCATTTTATTTTTCTACAAAAATCCTTTGCCATGACGGGAATCGAACCCGGGACGCCCTGCGTTACAAGGCAGATTCCTATCCGCTAGACCATTTGGGAAGACTTAATATGTACACCCTAAGATATCTAAGTGTCATTTCGATGAGGTCTGTAGCAGAGGCCATAGAGCACAGCAAACAAATAATCATGTGTTTAAATATCCTTGTCGTTTTGAAAAATTACCATTGTCACCTGCACAGGAATGCCATGCGGCCAACATTGAAGAAATGTGCTTCTCAAATCTGTCATTAACACTGTTTTCCACACGCTTTTTTCATTGCATTGCCATATAATCAATTGGTCATTGATGCGTCACGAATAACGACAATGCGTCGAAAATTAAAGAAATGTAAACATGAATTATGTTATTTCTGTCAAAGCATCGCAAAGCTGTATGCGTAAAGGCGTCTGACGTCACAGTGGCTTGCCTGAAACAAAGGAATTAGAGAAACATGTACTTACAGGGGCGTCGAACCGCCTTCTCCCGCTGATGGAGCAAAGTTGCTACAGTGACAAAGACAAGCTCCGCGCTCATGGGCAATTTATATGAGGCAACTGTGCTGCGAGTATCTAAGTAGTCGTCGTGCATGGATAAAATGCAATGTTTCAAACAGATCTGATGAATTCACCTACTTTGAAAAAGTGTGCGTTAGGGAGTTCTTTTGACACAAAGCGAAAATCTACAGTCAAGCGTCAATCAGCAGACAGCCGTGTGTTCTTTAGTCATGAGCCTGTTGTCAAAACGGCAGAAAAAAATGTTCACAAACGAAATATTGTTTCTACACTTAAAATGAACAAAGAAAAAATTAGCTAGCCTGATATAAGTCATGTTCATGACGATGCAAATGTAACGAGATTTCGAACTGTTCTGTTGCACACGTTGGGACTCATTTTATTTTTCTACAAAAATCATTTGCCATGACGGGAATCGAACCCGGCCGCCCTGCGTGACAAGGCAGATTCCTATCCGCTAGACCATTTGGGAAGACTTGATATGTACACCCTAAGATATCTAAGTGTCATTTCGATGAGGTCTGTAGCAGAGGCCATAGAGCACAGCAAACAAATAATCATGTGTTTAAATATCCTTGTCGTTTTGAAAAATTACCATTGTCACCTGCACAGGAATGCCATGCGGCCAACATTGAAGAAATGTGCTTCTCAAATCTGTCATTAACACTGTTTTCCACACGCTTTTTTCATTGCATTGCCATATAATCAATTGGTCATTGATGCGTCACGAATAACGACAATGCGTCGAAAATTAAAGAAATGTAAACATGAATTATGTTATTACTGTCTAAGCATCGCAAAGCTGTATGCGTAAAGGCGTCTGACGTCACAGTGGCTTGCCTGAAACAAAGGAATTAGAGAAACATGTGCTTACAGGGGCGTCGAACCACCTTCTCCCGCTGATGGAGCAAAGTTGCTACAGTGACAAAGACAAGCTACGCGCTCATGGGCAATTTATATGAGGCAACTGTGCTGCGAGTATCTACGTAGTCGTCGTGCATGGATAAAATGCAATGTTTCAAACAGATCTGATGAATTCACCTACTTTGAAAAAGTGTGCGTTAGGGAGTTCTTTTGACACAAAGCGAAAATCTACAGTCAAGCGTCAATCAGCAGACAGCCGTGTGTTCTTTAGTCATGAGCCTGTTGTCAAAACGGCAGAAAAAAATGTTCACAAACGAAATATTGTTTCTACACTTAAAATGAACAAAGAAAAAATTAGCTAGCCTGATATAAGTCATGTTCATGACGATGCAAATGTAACGAGATTTCGAACTGTTCTGTTGCACACGTTGGGACTCATTTTATTTTTCTACAAAAATCCTTTGCCATGACGGGAATCGAACCCGGGCCGCCCTGCGTGACAAGGCAGATTCCTATCCGCTAGACCATTTGGGAAGACTTGATATGTACACCCTAAGATATCTAAGTGTCATTTCGATGAGGTCTGTAGCAGAGGCCATAGAGCACAGCAAACAAATAATCATGTGTTTAAATATCCTTGCCGTTTTGAAAAATTACCATTGTCACCTGCACAGGAATGCCCTGCAGCCAACATTGAAGAAATGTGCTTCTCAAATCTGTCATTAACACTGTTTTCCACACGCTTTTTTCATTGCATTGCCATATAATCAATTGGTCATTGATGCGTCACGAATAACGACAATGCGTCGAAAATTAAAGAAATGTAAACATGAATTATGTTATTACTGTCTAAGCATCGCAAAGCTGTATGCGTAAAGGCGTCTGACGTCACAGTGGCTTGCCTGAAACAAAGGAATTAGAGAAACATGTGCTTACAGGGGCGTCGAACCACTTTCTCCCGCTGATGGAGCAAAGTTGCTACAGTGACAAAGACAAGCTCCGCGCTCATGGGCAATTTATATGAGGCAACTGTGCTGCGAGTATCTAAGTAGTCGTCGTGCATGGATAAAATGCAATGTTTCAAACAGATCTGATGAATTCACCTACTTTGAAAAAGTGTGCGTTAGGGAGTTCTTTTGACACAAAGCGAAAATCTACAGTCAAGCGTCAATCAGCAGACAGCCGTGTGTTCTTTAGTCATGAGCCTGTTGTCAAAACGGCAGAAAAAAATGTTCACAAACGAAATATTGTTTCTACACTTAAAATGAACAAAGAAAAAATTAGCTAGCCTGATATAAGTCATGTTCATGACGATGCAAATGTAACGAGATTTCGAACTGTTCTGTTGCACACGTTGGGACTCATTTTATTTTTCTACAAAAAACATTTGCCATGACGGGAATCGAACCCGGGCCGCCCTGCGTGACAAGGCAGATTCCTATCCGCTAGACCATTTGGGAAGACTTGATATGTACACCCTAAGATATCTAAGTGTCATTTCGATGAGGTCTGTAGCAGAGGCCATAGAGCACACCAAACAAATAATCATGTGTTTAAATATCCTTGTCGTTTTGAAAAATTACCATTGTCACCTGCACAGGAATGCCCTGCGGCCAACATTGAAGAAATGTGCTTCTCAAATCTGTCATTAACACTGTTTTCCACACGCTTTTTTCATTGCATTGCCATATAATCAATTGGTCATTGATGCGTCACGAATAACGACAATGCGTCGAAAATTAAAGAAATGTAAACATGAATTATGTTATTACTGTCTAATCATCGCAAAGCTGTATGCGTAAAGGCGTCTGACGTCTCAGTGGCTTGCCTGAAACAAAGGAATTAGAGAAACATGTGCTTACAGGGGCGTCGAACCGCCTTCTCCCGCTGATGGAGCAAAGTTGCTACAGTGACAAAGACAAGCTCCGCGCTCATGGGCAATTTATATGGGGCAACTGTGCTGCGAGTATCTAAGTAGTCGTCGTGCATGGATAAAATGCAATGTTTCAAACAGATCTGATGAATTCACCTACTTTGAAAAAGTGTGCGTTAGGGAGTTCTTTTGACACAAAGCGAAAATCTACAGTCAAGCGTCAATCAGCAGACAGCCGCGTGTTCTTTAGTCATGAGCCTGTTGTCAAAACGGCAGAAAAAAATGTTCACAAACGAAATATTGTTTCTACACTTAAAATGAACAAAGAAAAAATTAGCTAGCCTGATATAAGTCATGTTCATGACGATGCAAATGTAACGAGATTTCGAACTGTTCTGTTGCACACGTTGGGACTCATTTTATTTTTCTACAAAAAACCTTTGCCATGACGGGAATCGAACCCGGGCCGTCCTGCGTGACAAGGCAGATGCCTATCCGCTAGACCATTTGGGAAGACTTGATATGTACACCCTAAGATATCTAAGTGTCATTTCGATGAGGTCTGTAGCAGAGGCCATAGAGCACAGCAAACAAATAATCATGTGTTTAAATATCCTTGTCGTTTTGAAAAATTACCATTGTCACCTGCACAGGAATGCCCTGCAGCCAACATTGAAGAAATGTGCTTCTCAAATCTGTCATTAACACTGTTTTCCACACGCTTTTTTCATTGCATTGCCATATAATCAATTGGTCATTGATGCGTCACGAATAACGACAATGCGTCGAAAATTAAAGAAATGTAAACATGAATTATGTTATTACTGTCTAAGCATCGCAAAGCTGTATGCGTAAAGGCGTCTGACGTCACAGTGGCTTGCCTGAAACAAAGGAATTCGAGAAACATGTGCTTACAGGGGCGTCGAACCACCTTCTCCCGCTGATGGAGCAAAGTTGCTACAGTGACAAAGACAAGCTCCGCGCTCATGGGCAATTTATATGAGGCAACTGTGCTGCGAGTATCTAAGTAGTCGTCGTGCATGGATAAAATGCAATGTTTCAAACAGATCTGATGAATTCACCTACTTTGAAAAAGTGTGCGTTAGGGAGTTCTTTTGACACAAAGCGAAAATCTACAGTCAAGCGTCAATCAGCAGACAGCCGTGTGTTCTTTAGTCATGAGCCTGTTGTCAAAACGGCAGAAAAAAATGTTCACAAACGAAATATTGTTTCTACACTTAAAATGAACAAAGAAAAAATTAGCTAGCCTGATATAAGTCATGTTCATGACGATGCAAATGTAACGAGATTTCGAACTGTTCTGTTGCACACGTTGGGACTCATTTTATTTTTCTACAAAAATCCTTTGCCATGACGGGAATCGAACCCGGGCCGCCCTGCGTGACAAGGCAGATTCCTATCCGCTAGACCATTTGGGAAGACTTGATATGTACACCCTAAGATATCTAAGTGTCATTTCGATGAGGTCTGTAGCAGAGGCCATAGAGCACAGCAAACAAATAATCATGTGTTTAAATATCCTTGTCGTTTTGAAAAATTACCATTGTCACCTGCACAGGAATGCCCTGCAGCCAACATTGAAGAAATGTGCTTCTCAAATCTGTCATTAACACTGTTTTCCACACGCTTTTTTCATTGCATTGCCATATAATCAATTGGTCATTGATGCGTCACGAATAACGACAATGCGTCGAAAATTAAAGAAATGTAAACATGAATTATGTTATTACTGTCTAAGCATTGCAAAGCTGTATGCGTAAAGGCGTCTGACGTCACAGTGGCTTGCCTGAAACAAAGGAATTAGAGAAACATGTGCTTACAGGGGCGTCGAACCACCTTCTCCCGCTGATGGAGCAAAGTTGCTACAGTGACAAAGACAAGCTCCGCGCTCATGGGCAATTTATATGAGGCAACTGTGCTGCGAGTATCTAAGTAGTCGTCGTGCATGGATAAAATGCAATGTTTCAAACAGATCTGATGAATTCACCTACTTTTAAAAAAGTGTGCGTTAGGGAGTTCTTTTGACACAAAGCGAAAATCTACAGTCAAGCGTCAATCAGCAGACAGCCGTGTGTTCTTTAGTCATGAGCCTGTTGTCAAAACGGCAGAAAAAAATGTTCACAAACGAAATATTGTTTCTACACTTAAAATGAACAAAGAAAAAATTAGCTAGCCTGATATAAGTCATGTTCATGACGATGCAAATGTAACGAGATTTCGAACTGTTCTGTTGCACACGTTGGGACTCATTTTATTTTTCTACAAAAATCCTTTGCCATGACGGGAATCGAACCCGGGCCGTCCTGCGTGACAAGGCAGATTCCTATCCGCTAGACCATTTGGGAAGACTTGATATGTACACCCTCAGATATCTAAGTGTCATTTCGATGAGGTCTGTAGCAGAGGCCATAGAGCACAGCAAACAAATAATCATGTGTTTAAATATCCTTGTCGTTTTGAAAAATTACCATTGTCACCTGCACAGGAATGCCATGCGGCCAACATTGAAGAAATGTGCTTCTCAAATCTGTCATTAACACTGTTTTCCACACGCTTTTTTCATTGCATTGCCATATAATCAATTGGTCATTGATGCGTCACGAATAACGACAATGCGTCGAAAATTAAAGAAATGTAAACATGAATTATGTTATTACTGTCTAAGCATCGCAAAGCTGTATGCGTAAAGGCGTCTGACGTCACAGTGGCTTGCCTGAAACAAAGGAATTAGAGAAACATGTGCTTACAGGGGCGTCGAACCACCTTCTCCCGCTGATGGAGCAAAGTTGCTACAGTGACAAAGACAAGCTCCGCGCTCATGGGCAATTTATATGAGGCAACTGTGCTGCGAGTATCTAAGTAGTCGTCGTGCATGGATAAAATGCAATGTTTCAAACAGATCTGATGAATTCACCTACTTTGAAAAAGTGTGCGTTAGGGAGTTCTTTTGACACAAAGCGAAAATCTACAGTCAAGCGTCAATCAGCAGACAGCCGTGTGTTCTTTAGTCATGAGCCTGTTGTCAAAACGGCAGAAAAAAATGTTCACAAACGAAATATTGTTTCTACACTTAAAATGAACAAAGAAAAAATTAGCTAGCCTGATATAAGTCATGTTCATGACGATGCAAATGTAACGAGATTTCGAACTGTTCTGTTGCACACGTTGGGACTCATTTTATTTTTCTACAAAAATCCTTTGCCATGACGGGAATCGAACCCGGGCCGTCCTGCGTGACAAGGCAGATTCCTATCCGCTAGACCATTTGGGAAGACTTGATATGTACACCCTCAGATATCTAAGTGTCATTTCGATGAGGTCTGTAGCAGAGGCCATAGAGCACAGCAAACAAATAATCATGTGTTTAAATATCCTTGTCGTTTTGAAAAATTACCATTGTCACCTGCACAGGAATGCCCTGCAGCCAACATTGAAGAAATGTGCTTCTCAAATCTGTCATTAACACTGTTTTCCACACGCTTTTTTCATTGCATTGCCATATAATCAATTGGTCATTGATGCGTCACGAATAACGACAATGCGTCGAAAATTAAAGAAATGTAAACATGAATTATGTTATTACTGTCTAAGCATCGCAAAGCTGTATGCGTAAAGGCGTCTGACGTCACAGTGGCTTGCCTGAAACAAAGGAATTAGAGAAACATGTGCTTACAGGGGCGTCGAACCACCTTCTCCCGCTGATGGAGCAAAGTTGCTACAGTGACAAAGACAAGCTCCGCGCTCATGGGCAATTTATATGAGGCAACTGTGCTGCGAGTATCTAAGTAGTCGTCGTGCATGGATAAAATGCAATGTTTCAAACAGATCTGATGAATTCACCTACTTTGAAAAAGTGTGCGTTAGGGAGTTCTTTTGACACAAAGCGAAAATCTACAGTCAAGCGTCAATCAGCAGACAGCCGTGTGTTCTTTAGTCATGAGCCTGTTGTCAAAACGGCAGAAAAAAATGTTCACAAACGAAATATTGTTTCTACACTTAAAATGAACAAAGAAAAAATTAGCTAGCCTGATATAAGTCATGTTCATGACGATGCAAATGTAACGAGATTTCGAACTGTTCTGTTGCACACGTTGGGACTCATTTTATTTTTCTACAAAAATCCTTTGCCATGACGGGAATCGAACCCGGGCCGTCCTGCGTGACAAGGCAGATTCCTATCCGCTAGACCATTTGGGAAGACTTGATATGTACACCCTCAGATATCTAAGTGTCATTTCGATGAGGTCTGTAGCAGAGGCCATAGAGCACAGCAAACAAATAATCATGTGTTTCAATATCCTTGTCGTTTTGAAAAATTACCATTGTCACCTGCACAGGAATGCCATGCGGCCAACATTGAAGAAATGTGCTTCTCAAATCTGTCATTAACACTGTTTTCCACACGCTTTTTTCATTGCATTGCCATATAATCAATTGGTCATTGATGCGTCACGAATAACGACAATGCGTCGAAAATTAAAGAAATGTAAACATGAATTATGTTATTACTGTCTAAGCATCGCAAAGCTGTATGCGTAAAGGCGTCTGACGTCACAGTGGCTTGCCTGAAACAAAGGAATTAGAGAAACATGTGCTTACAGGGGCGTCGAACCGCCTTCTCCCGCTGATGGAGCAAAGTTGCTACAGTGACAAAGACAAGCTCCGCGCTCATGGGCAATTTATATGAGGCAACTGTGCTGCGAGTATCTAAGTAGTCGTCGTGCATGGATAAAATGCAATGTTTCAAACAGATCTGATGAATTCACCTACTTTGAAAAAGTGTGCGTTAGGGAGTTCTTTTGACACAAAGCGAAAATCTACAGTCAAGCGTCAATCAGCAGACAGCAGTGTGTTCTTTAGTAATGAGCCTGTTTTCAAAACGGCAGAAAAAAATGTTCACAAACGAAATATTGTTTCTACACTTAAAATGAACAAAGAAAAAATTAGCTAGCCTGATATAAGTCATGTTCATGACGATGCAAATGTAACGAGATTTCGAACTGTTCTGTTGCACACGTTGGGACTCATTTTATTTTTCTACAAAAATCCTTTGCCATGACGGGAATCGAACCCGGGCCGTCCTGAGTGACAAGGCAGATGCCTATCCGCTAGACCATTTGGGAAGACTTGATATGTACACCCTAAGATATCTAAGTGTCATTTCGATGAGGTCTGTAGCAGAGGCCATAGAGCACAGCAAACAAATAATCATGTGTTTAAATATCCTTGTCGTTTTGAAAAATTACCATTGTCACCTGCACAGGAATGCCCTGCAGCCAACATTGAAGAAATGTGCTTCTCAAATCTGTCATTAACACTGTTTTCCACACGCTTTTTTCATTGCATTGCCATATAATCAATTGGTCATTGATGCGTCACGAATAACGACAATGCGTCGAAAATTAAAGAAATGTAAACATGAATTATGTTATTACTGTCTAAGCATCGCAAAGCTGTATGCGTAAAGGCGTCTGACGTCACAGTGGCTTGCCTGAAACAAAGGAATTAGAGAAACATGTGATTACAGGGGCGTCGAACCACCTTCTCCCGCTGATGGAGCAAAGTTGCTACAGTGACAAAGACAAGCTCCGCGCTCATGGGCAATTTATATGAGGCAACTGTGCTGCGAGTATCTAAGTAGTCGTCGTGCATGGATAAAATGCAATGTTTCAAACAGATCTGATGAATTCACCTACTTTGAAAAAGTGTGCGTTAGGGAGTTCTTTTGACACAAAGCGAAAATCTACAGTCAAGCGTCAATCAGCAGACAGCCGTGTGTTCTTTAGTCATGAGCCTGTTGTCAAAACGGCAGAAAAAAATGTTCACAAACGAAATATTGTTTCTACACTTAAAATGAACAAAGAAAAAATTAGCTAGCCTGATATAAGTCATGTTCATGACGATGCAAATGTAACGAGATTTCGAACTGTTCTGTTGCACACGTTGGGACTCATTTTATTTTTCTACAAAAATCCTTTGCCATGACGGGAATCGAACCCGGGCCGTCCTGCGTGACAAGGCAGATTCCTATCCGCTAGACCATTTGGGAAGACTTGATATGTACACCCTCAGATATCTAAGTGTCATTTCGATGAGGTCTGTAGCAGAGGCCATAGAGCACAGCAAACAAATAATCATGTGTTTAAATATCCTTGTCGTTTTGAAAAATTACCATTTTCACCTGCACAGGAATGCCATGCGGCCAACATTGAAGAAATGTGCTTCTCAAATCTGTCATTAACACTGTTTTCCACACGCTTTTTTCATTGCATTGCCATATAATCAATTGGTCATTGATGCGTCACGAATAACGACAATGCGTCGAAAATTAAAGAAATGTAAACATGAATTATGTTATTACTGTCTAAGCATCGCAAAGCTGTATGCGTAAAGGCGTCTGACGTCACAGTGGCTTGCCTGAAACAAAGGAATTAGAGAAACATGTGCTTACAGGGGCGTCGAACCGCCTTCTCCCGCTGATGGAGCAAAGTTGCTACAGTGACAAAGACAAGCTCCGCGCTCATGGGCAATTTATATGAGGCAACTGTGCTGCGAGTATCTAAGTAGTCGTCGTGCATGGATAAAATGCAATGTTTCAAACAGATCTGATGAATTCACCTACTTTGAAAAAGTGTGCGTTAGGGAGTTCTTTTGACACAAAGCGAAAATCTACAGTCAAGCGTCAATCAGCAGACAGCAGTGTGTTCTTTAGTAATGAGCCTGTTTTCAAAACGGCAGAAAAAAATGTTCACAAACGAAATATTGTTTCTACACTTAAAATGAACAAAGAAAAAATTAGCTAGCCTGATATAAGTCATGTTCATGACGATGCAAATGTAACGAGATTTCGAACTGTTCTGTTGCACACGTTGGGACTCATTTTATTTTTCTACAAAAAACATTTGCCATGACGGGAATCGAACCCGGGCCGCCCTGCGTTACAAGGTAGATGCCTATCCGCTAGACCATTTGGGAAGACTTGATATGTACACCCTAAGATATCTAAGTGTCATTTCGATGAGGTCTGTAGCAGAGGCCATAGAGCACAGCAAACAAATAATCATGTGTTTAAATATCCTTGTCGTTTTGAAAAATTACCATTGTCACCTGCACAGGAATGCCATGCGGCCAACATTGAAGAAATGTGCTTCTCAAATCTGTCATTAAGACTGTTTTCCACACGCTTTTTTCATTGCATTGCCATATAATCAATTGGTCATTGATGCGTCACGAATAACGACAATGCGTCGAAAATTAAAGAAATGTAAACATGAATTATGTTATTACTGTCTAAGCATCGCAAAGCTGTATGCGTAAAGGCGTCTGACGTCACAGTGGCTTGCCTGAAACAAAGGAATTAGAGAAACATGTGCTTACAGGGGCGTCGAACCGCCTTCTCCCGCTGATGGAGCAAAGTTGCTACAGTGACAAAGACAAGCTCCGCGCTCACGGGCAATTTATATGAGGCAACTGTGCTGCGAGTATCTAAGTAGTCGTCTGCATGGATAAAATGCAATGTTTCAAACAGATCTGATGAATTCACCTACTTTGAAAAAGTGTGCGTTAGGGAGTTCTTTTGACACAAAGCGAAAATCTACAGTCAAGCGTCAATCAGCAGACAGCCGTGTGTTCTTTAGTAATGAGCCTGTTGTCAAAACGGCAGAAAAAAATGTTCACAAACGAAATATTGTTTCTACACTTAAAATGAACAAAGAAAAAATTAGCTAGCCTGATATAAGTCATGTTCATGACGATGCAAATGTAACGAGATTTCGAACTGTTCTGTTGCACACGTTGGGACTCATTTTATTTTTCTACAAAAATCCTTTGCCATGACGGGAATCGAACCCGGGCCGCCCTGCGTGACAAGGCAGATTCCTATCCGCTAGACCATTTGGGAAGACTTGATATGTACACCCTAAGATATCTAAGTGTCATTTCGATGAGGTCTGTAGCAGAGGCCATAGAGCACAGCAAACAAATAATCATGTGTTTAAATATCCTTGTCGTTTTGAAAAATTACCATTGTCACCTGCACAGGAATGCCATGCGGCCAACATTGAAGAAATGTGCTTCTCAAATCTGTCATTAACACTGTTTTCCACACGCTTTTTTCATTGCATTGCCATATAATCAATTGGTCATTGATGCGTCACGAATAACGACAATGCGTCGAAAATTAATGAAATGTAAACATGAATTATGTTATTACTGTCTAAGCATCGCAAAGCTGTATGAGTAAAGGCGTCTGACGTCACAGTGGCTTGCCTGAAACAAAGGAATTAGAGAAACATGTGCTTACAGGGGCGTCGAACCTCCTTCTCCCGCTGATGGAGCAAAGTTGCTACAGTGACAAAGACAAGCTCCGCGCTCATGGGCAATTTATATGAGGCAACTGTGCTGCGAGTATCTAAGTAGTCGTCGTGCATGGATAAAATGCAATGTTTCAAACAGATCTGATGAATTCACCTACTTTGAAAAAGTGTGCGTTAGGGAGTTCTTTTGACACAAAGCGAAAATCTACAGTCAAGCGTCAATCAGCAGACAGCCGTGTGTTCTTTAGTAATGAGCCTGTTGTCAAAACGGCAGAAAAAAATGTTCACAAACGAAATATTGTTTCTACACTTAAAATGAACAAAGAAAAAATTAGCTAGCCTGATATAAGTCATGTTCATGACGATGCAAATGTAACGAGATTTCGAACTGTTCTGTTACACACGTTGGGACTCATTTTATTTTTCTACAAAAATCCTTTGCCATGACGGGAATCGAACCCGGGCCGCCCTGCGTGACAAGGCAGATTCCTATCCGCTAGACCATTTGGGAAGACTTGATATGTACACCCTAAGATATCTAAGTGTCATTTCGATGAGGTCTGTAGCAGAGGCCATAGAGCACAGCAAACAAATAATCATGTGTTTAAATATCCTTGTCGTTTTGAAAAATTACCATTGTCACCTGCACAGGAATGCCATGCGGCCAACATTGAAGAAATGTGCTTCAAAAATCTGTCATTAACACTGTTTTCCACACGCTTTTTTCATTGCATTGCCATATAATCAATTGGTCATTGATGCGTCACGAATAACGACAATGCGTCGAAAATTAAAGAAATGTAAACATGAATTATGTTATTACTGTCTAAGCATCGCAAAGCTGTATGCGTAAAGGCGTCTGACGTCACAGTGGCTTGCCTGAAACAAAGGAATTAGAGAAACATGTGCTTACAGGGGCGTCGAACCGCCTTCTCCCGCTGATGGAGCAAAGTTGCTACAGTGACAAAGACAAGCTCCGCGCTCATGGGCAATTTATATGAGGCAACTGTGCTGCGAGTATCTAAGTAGTCGTCGTGCATGGATAAAATGCAATGTTTCAAACAGATCTGATGAATTCACCTACTTTGAAAAAGTGTGCGTTAGGGAGTTCTTTTGACACAAAGCGAAAATCTACAGTCAAGCGTCAATCAGCAGACAGCCGTGTGTTCTTTAGTCATGAGCCTGTTGTCAAAACGGCAGAAAAAAATGTTCACAAACGAAATATTGTTTCTACACTTAAAATGAACAAAGAAAAAATTAGCTAGCCTGATATAAGTCATGTTCATGACGATGCAAATGTAACGAGATTTCGAACTGTTCTGTTGCACACGTTGGGACTCATTTTATTTTTCTACAAAAATCCTTTGCCATGACGGGAATCGAACCCGGGCCGCCCTGCGTGACAAGGCAGATTCCTATCCGCTAGACCATTTGGGAAGACTTGATATGTACACCCTAAGATATCTAAGTGTCATTTCGATGAGGTCTGTAGCAGAGGCCATAGAGCACAGCAAACAAATAATCATGTGTTTAAATATCCTTGTCGTTTTGAAAAATTACCATTGTCACCTGCACAGGAATGCCCTGCAGCCAACATTGAAGAAATGTGCTTCTCAAATCTGTCATTAACACTGTTTTCCACACGCTTTTTTCATTGCATTGCCATATAATCAATTGGTCATTGATGCGTCACGAATAACGACAATGCGTCGAAAATTAAAGAAATGTAAACATGAATTATGTTATTACTGTCTAAGCATTGCAAAGCTGTATGCGTAAAGGCGTCTGACGTCACAGTGGCTTGCCTGAAACAAAGGAATTAGAGAAACATGTGCTTACAGGGGCGTCGAACCACCTTCTCCCGCTGATGGAGCAAAGTTGCTACAGTGACAAAGACAAGCTCCGCGCTCATGGGCAATTTATATGAGGCAACTGTGCTGCGAGTATCTAAGTAGTCGTCGTGCATGGATAAAATGCAATGTTTCAAACAGATCTGATGAATTCACCTACTTTGAAAAAGTGTGCGTTAGGGAGTTCTTTTGACACAAAGCGAAAATCTACAGTCAAGCGTCAATCAGCAGACAGCCGTGTGTTCTTTAGTCATGAGCCTGTTGTCAAAACGGCAGAAAAAAATGTTCACAAACGAAATATTGTTTCTACACTTAAAATGAACAAAGAAAAAATTAGCTAGCCTGATATAAGTCATGTTCATGACGATGCAAATGTAACGAGATTTCGAACTGTTCTGTTGCACACGTTGGGACTCATTTTATTTTTCTACAAAAATCCTTTGCCATGACGGGAATCGAACCCGGGCCGTCCTGCGTGACAAGGCAGATTCCTATCCGCTAGACCATTTGGGAAGACTTGATATGTACACCCTCAGATATCTAAGTGTCATTTCGATGAGGTCTGTAGCAGAGGCCATAGAGCACAGCAAACAAATAATCATGTGTTTAAATATCCTTGTCGTTTTGAAAAATTACCATTGTCACCTGCACAGGAATGCCCTGCAGCCAACATTGAAGAAATGTGCTTCTCAAATCTGTCATTAACACTGTTTTCCACACGCTTTTTTCATTGCATTGCCATATAATCAATTGGTCATTGATGCGTCACGAATAACGACAATGCGTCGAAAATTAAAGAAATGTAAACATGAATTATGTTATTACTGTCTAAGCATCGCAAAGCTGTATGCGTAAAGGCGTCTGACGTCACAGTGGCTTGCCTGAAACAAAGGAATTAGAGAAACATGTGCTTACAGGGGCGTCGAACCACCTTCTCCCGCTGATGGAGCAAAGTTGCTACAGTGACAAAGACAAGCTCCGCGCTCATGGGCAATTTATATGAGGCAACTGTGCTGCGAGTATCTAAGTAGTCGTCGTGCATGGATAAAATGCAATGTTTCAAACAGATCTGATGAATTCACCTACTTTGAAAAAGTGTGCGTTAGGGAGTTCTTTTGACACAAAGCGAAAATCTACAGTCAAGCGTCAATCAGCAGACAGCCGTGTGTTCTTTAGTCATGAGCCTGTTGTCAAAACGGCAGAAAAAAATGTTCACAAACGAAATATTGTTTCTACACTTAAAATGAACAAAGAAAAAATTAGCTAGCCTGATATAAGTCATGTTCATGACGATGCAAATGTAACGAGATTTCGAACTGTTCTGTTGCACACGTTGGGACTCATTTTATTTTTCTACAAAAATCCTTTGCCATGACGGGAATCGAACCCGGGCCGTCCTGCGTGACAAGGCAGATTCCTATCCGCTAGACCATTTGGGAAGACTTGATATGTACACCCTCAGATATCTAAGTGTCATTTCGATGAGGTCTGTAGCAGAGGCCATAGAGCACAGCAAACAAATAATCATGTGTTTCAATATCCTTGTCGTTTTGAAAAATTACCATTGTCACCTGCACAGGAATGCCATGCGGCCAACATTGAAGAAATGTGCTTCTCAAATCTGTCATTAACACTGTTTTCCACACGCTTTTTTCATTGCATTGCCATATAATCAATTGGTCATTGATGCGTCACGAATAACGACAATGCGTCGAAAATTAAAGAAATGTAAACATGAATTATGTTATTACTGTCTAAGCATCGCAAAGCTGTATGCGTAAAGGCGTCTGACGTCACAGTGGCTTGCCTGAAACAAAGGAATTAGAGAAACATGTGCTTACAGGGGCGTCGAACCGCCTTCTCCCGCTGATGGAGCAAAGTTGCTACAGTGACAAAGACAAGCTCCGCGCTCATGGGCAATTTATATGAGGCAACTGTGCTGCGAGTATCTAAGTAGTCGTCGTGCATGGATAAAATGCAATGTTTCAAACAGATCTGATGAATTCACCTACTTTGAAAAAGTGTGCGTTAGGGAGTTCTTTTGACACAAAGCGAAAATCTACAGTCAAGCGTCAATCAGCAGACAGCAGTGTGTTCTTTAGTAATGAGCCTGTTTTCAAAACGGCAGAAAAAAATGTTCACAAACGAAATATTGTTTCTACACTTAAAATGAACAAAGAAAAAATTAGCTAGCCTGATATAAGTCATGTTCATGACGATGCAAATGTAACGAGATTTCGAACTGTTCTGTTGCACACGTTGGGACTCATTTTATTTTTCTACAAAAATCCTTTGCCATGACGGGAATCGAACCCGGGCCGTCCTGAGTGACAAGGCAGATGCCTATCCGCTAGACCATTTGGGAAGACTTGATATGTACACCCTAAGATATCTAAGTGTCATTTCGATGAGGTCTGTAGCAGAGGCCATAGAGCACAGCAAACAAATAATCATGTGTTTAAATATCCTTGTCGTTTTGAAAAATTACCATTGTCACCTGCACAGGAATGCCCTGCAGCCAACATTGAAGAAATGTGCTTCTCAAATCTGTCATTAACACTGTTTTCCACACGCTTTTTTCATTGCATTGCCATATAATCAATTGGTCATTGATGCGTCACGAATAACGACAATGCGTCGAAAATTAAAGAAATGTAAACATGAATTATGTTATTACTGTCTAAGCATCGCAAAGCTGTATGCGTAAAGGCGTCTGACGTCACAGTGGCTTGCCTGAAACAAAGGAATTAGAGAAACATGTGCTTACAGGGGCGTCGAACCGCCTTCTCCCGCTGATGGAGCAAAGTTGCTACAGTGACAAAGACAAGCTCCGCGCTCATGGGCAATTTATATGAGGCAACTGTGCTGCGAGTATCTAAGTAGTCGTCGTGCATGGATAAAATGCAATGTTTCAAACAGATCTGATGAATTCACCTACTTTGAAAAAGTGTGCGTTAGGGAGTTCTTTTGACACAAAGCGAAAATCTACAGTCAAGCGTCAATCAGCAGACAGCAGTGTGTTCTTTAGTAATGAGCCTGTTTTCAAAACGGCAGAAAAAAATGTTCACAAACGAAATATTGTTTCTACACTTAAAATGAACAAAGAAAAAATTAGCTAGCCTGATATAAGTCATGTTCATGACGATGCAAATGTAACGAGATTTCGAACTGTTCTGTTGCACACGTTGGGACTCATTTTATTTTTCTACAAAAAACATTTGCCATGACGGGAATCGAACCCGGGCCGCCCTGCGTTACAAGGTAGATGCCTATCCGCTAGACCATTTGGGAAGACTTGATATGTACACCCTAAGATATCTAAGTGTCATTTCGATGAGGTCTGTAGCAGAGGCCATAGAGCACAGCAAACAAATAATCATGTGTTTAAATATCCTTGTCGTTTTGAAAAATTACCATTGTCACCTGCACAGGAATGCCATGCGGCCAACATTGAAGAAATGTGCTTCTCAAATCTGTCATTAAGACTGTTTTCCACACGCTTTTTTCATTGCATTGCCATATAATCAATTGGTCATTGATGCGTCACGAATAACGACAATGCGTCGAAAATTAAAGAAATGTAAACATGAATTATGTTATTACTGTCTAAGCATCGCAAAGCTGTATGCGTAAAGGCGTCTGACGTCACAGTGGCTTGCCTGAAACAAAGGAATTAGAGAAACATGTGCTTACAGGGGCGTCGAACCGCCTTCTCCCGCTGATGGAGCAAAGTTGCTACAGTGACAAAGACAAGCTCCGCGCTCACGGGCAATTTATATGAGGCAACTGTGCTGCGAGTATCTAAGTAGTCGTCTGCATGGATAAAATGCAATGTTTCAAACAGATCTGATGAATTCACCTACTTTGAAAAAGTGTGCGTTAGGGAGTTCTTTTGACACAAAGCGAAAATCTACAGTCAAGCGTCAATCAGCAGACAGCCGTGTGTTCTTTAGTAATGAGCCTGTTGTCAAAACGGCAGAAAAAAATGTTCACAAACGAAATATTGTTTCTACACTTAAAATGAACAAAGAAAAAATTAGCTAGCCTGATATAAGTCATGTTCATGACGATGCAAATGTAACGAGATTTCGAACTGTTCTGTTGCACACGTTGGGACTCATTTTATTTTTCTACAAAAATCCTTTGCCATGACGGGAATCGAACCCGGGCCGCCCTGCGTGACAAGGCAGATTCCTATCCGCTAGACCATTTGGGAAGACTTGATATGTACACCCTAAGATATCTAAGTGTCATTTCGATGAGGTCTGTAGCAGAGGCCATAGAGCACAGCAAACAAATAATCATGTGTTTAAATATCCTTGTCGTTTTGAAAAATTACCATTGTCACCTGCACAGGAATGCCATGCGGCCAACATTGAAGAAATGTGCTTCTCAAATCTGTCATTAACACTGTTTTCCACACGCTTTTTTCATTGCATTGCCATATAATCAATTGGTCATTGATGCGTCACGAATAACGACAATGCGTCGAAAATTAATGAAATGTAAACATGAATTATGTTATTACTGTCTAAGCATCGCAAAGCTGTATGAGTAAAGGCGTCTGACGTCACAGTGGCTTGCCTGAAACAAAGGAATTAGAGAAACATGTGCTTACAGGGGCGTCGAACCTCCTTCTCCCGCTGATGGAGCAAAGTTGCTACAGTGACAAAGACAAGCTCCGCGCTCATGGGCAATTTATATGAGGCAACTGTGCTGCGAGTATCTAAGTAGTCGTCGTGCATGGATAAAATGCAATGTTTCAAACAGATCTGATGAATTCACCTACTTTGAAAAAGTGTGCGTTAGGGAGTTCTTTTGACACAAAGCGAAAATCTACAGTCAAGCGTCAATCAGCAGACAGCCGTGTGTTCTTTAGTAATGAGCCTGTTGTCAAAACGGCAGAAAAAAATGTTCACAAACGAAATATTGTTTCTACACTTAAAATGAACAAAGAAAAAATTAGCTAGCCTGATATAAGTCATGTTCATGACGATGCAAATGTAACGAGATTTCGAACTGTTCTGTTACACACGTTGGGACTCATTTTATTTTTCTACAAAAATCCTTTGCCATGACGGGAATCGAACCCGGGCCGCCCTGCGTGACAAGGCAGATTCCTATCCGCTAGACCATTTGGGAAGACTTGATATGTACACCCTAAGATATCTAAGTGTCATTTCGATGAGGTCTGTAGCAGAGGCCATAGAGCACAGCAAACAAATAATCATGTGTTTAAATATCCTTGTCGTTTTGAAAAATTACCATTGTCACCTGCACAGGAATGCCATGCGGCCAACATTGAAGAAATGTGCTTCAAAAATCTGTCATTAACACTGTTTTCCACACGCTTTTTTCATTGCATTGCCATATAATCAATTGGTCATTGATGCGTCACGAATAACGACAATGCGTCGAAAATTAAAGAAATGTAAACATGAATTATGTTATTACTGTCTAAGCATCGCAAAGCTGTATGCGTAAAGGCGTCTGACGTCACAGTGGCTTGCCTGAAACAAAGGAATTAGAGAAACATGTGCTTACAGGGGCGTCGAACCGCCTTCTCCCGCTGATGGAGCAAAGTTGCTACAGTGACAAAGACAAGCTCCGCGCTCATGGGCAATTTATATGAGGCAACTGTGCTGCGAGTATCTAAGTAGTCGTCGTGCATGGATAAAATGCAATGTTTCAAACAGATCTGATGAATTCACCTACTTTGAAAAAGTGTGCGTTAGGGAGTTCTTTTGACACAAAGCGAAAATCTACAGTCAAGCGTCAATCAGCAGACAGCAGTGTGTTCTTTAGTAATGAGCCTGTTTTCAAAACGGCAGAAAAAAATGTTCACAAACGAAATATTGTTTCTACACTTAAAATGAACAAAGAAAAAATTAGCTAGCCTGATATAAGTCATGTTCATGACGATGCAAATGTAACGAGATTTCGAACTGTTCTGTTGCACACGTTGGGACTCATTTTATTTTTCTACAAAAATCCTTTGCCATGACGGGAATCGAACCCGGGCCGTCCTGCGTGACAAGGCAGATTCCTATCCGCTAGACCATTTGGGAAGACTTGATATGTACACCCTAAGATATCTAAGTGTCATTTCGATGAGGTCTGTAGCAGAGGCCATAGAGCACAGCAAACAAATAATCATGTGTTTAAATATCCTTGTCGTTTTGAAAAATTACCATTGTCACCTGCACAGGAATGCCCTGCGGCCAACATTGAAGAAATGTGCTTCTCAAATCTGTCATTAACACTGTTTTCCACACGCTTTTTTCATTGCATTGCCATATAATCAATTGGTCATTGATGCGTCACGAATAACGACAATGCGTCGAAAATTAAAGAAATGTAAACATGAATTATGTTATTACTGTCTAAGCATCGCAAAGCTGTATGCGTAAAGGCGTCTGACGTCACAGTGGCTTGCCTGAAACAAAGGAATTAGAGAAACATGTGCTTACAGGGGCGTCGAACCGCATTCTCCCGCTGATGGAGCAAAGTTGCTACAGTGACAAAGACAAGCTCCGCGCTCATGGGCAATTTATATGGGGCAACTGTGCTGCGAGTATCTAAGCAGTCGTCGTGCATGGATAAAATGCAATGTTTCAAACAGATCTGATGAATTCACCTACTTTGAAAAAGTGTGCGTTAGGAAGTTCTTTTGACACAAAGCGAAAATCTACAGTCAAGCGTCAATCAGCAGACAGCCGTGTGTTCTTTAGTCATGAGCCTGTTGTCAAAACGGCAGAAAAAAATGTTCACAAACGAAATATTGTTTCTACACTTAAAATGAACAAAGAAAAAATTAGCTAGCCTGATATAAGTCATGTTCATGACGATGCAAATGTAACGAGATTTCGAACTGTTCTGTTACACACGTTGGGACTCATTTTATTTTTCTACAAAAATCCTTTGCCATGACGGGAATCGAACCCGGGCCGCCCTGCGTGACAAGGCAGATTCCTATCCGCTAGACCATTTGGGAAGACTTGATATGTACACCCTAAGATATCTAAGTGTCATTTCGATGAGGTCTGTAGCAGAGGCCATAGAGCACAGCAAACAAATAATCATGTGTTTAAATATCCTTGTCGTTTTGAAAAATTACCATTGTCACCTGCACAGGAATGCCCTGCGGCCAACATTGAAGAAATGTGCTTCTCAAATCTGTCATTAACACTGTTTTCCACACGCTTTTTTCATTGCATTGCCATATAATCAATTGGTCATTGATGCGTCACGAATAACGACAATGCGTCGAAAATTAAAGAAATGTAAACATGAATTATGTTATTACTGTCTAAGCATCGCAAAGCTGTATGCGTAAAGGCGTCTGACGTCACAGTGGCTTGCCTGAAACAAAGGAATTAGAGAAACATGTGCTTACAGGGGCGTCGAACCGCCTTCTCCCGCTGATGGAGCAAAGTTGCTACAGTGACAAAGACAAGCTCCGCGCTCACGGGCAATTTATATGAGGCAACTGTGCTGCGAGTATCTAAGTAGTCGTCTGCATGGATAAAATGCAATGTTTCAAACAGATCTGATGAATTCACCTACTTTGAAAAAGTGTGCGTTAGGGAGTTCTTTTGACACAAAGCGAAAATCTACAGTCAAGCGTCAATCAGCAGACAGCCGTGTGTTCTTTAGTCATGAGCCTGTTGTCAAAACGGCAGAAAAAAATGTTCACAAACGAAATATTGTTTCTACACTTAAAATGAACAAAGAAAAAATTAGCTAGCCTGATATAAGTCATGTTCATGACGATGCAAATGTAACGAGATTTCGAACTGTTCTGTTCCACACGTTGGGACTCATTTTATTTTTCTACAAAAAACATTTGCCATGACGGGAATCGATCCCGGGCCGCCCTGCGTGACAAGGCAGATTCCTATCCGCTAGACCATTTGGGAAGACTTGATATGTACACCCTAAGATATCTAAGTGTCATTTCGATGAGGTCTGTAGCAGAGGCCATAGAGCACACCAAACAAATAATCATGTGTTTAAATATCCTTGTCGTTTTGAAAAATTACCATTGTCACCTGCACAGGAATGCCCTGCGGCCAACATTGAAGAAATGTGCTTCTCAAATCTGTCATTAACACTGTTTTCCACACGCTTTTTTCATTGCATTGCCATATAATCAATTGGTCATTGATGCGTCACGAATAACGACAATGCGTCGAAAATTAAAGAAATGTAAACATGAATTATGTTATTACTGTCTAAGCATCGCAAAGCTGTATGCGTAAAGGCGTCTGACGTCACAGTGGCTTGCCTGAAACAAAGGAATTAGAGAAACATGTGCTTACAGGGGCGTCGAACCGCCTTCTCCCGCTGATGGAGCAAAGTTGCTACAGTGACAAAGACAAGCTCCGCGCTCATGGGCAATTTATATGAGGCAACTGTGCTGCGAGTATCTAAGTAGTCGTCGTGCATGGATAAAATGCAATGTTTCAAACAGATCTGATGAATTCACCTACTTTGAAAAAGTGTGCGTTAGGGAGTTCTTTTGACACAAAGCGAAAATCTACAGTAAAGCGTCAATCAGCAGACAGCAGTGTGTTCTTTAGTAATGAGCCTGTTTTCAAAACGGCAGAAAAAAATGTTCACAAACGAAATATTGTTTCTACACTTAAAATGAACAAAGAAAAAATTAGCTAGCCTGATATAAGTCATGTTCATGACGATGCAAATGTAACGAGATTTCGAACTGTTCTGTTGCACACGTTGGGACTCATTTTATTTTTCTACAAAAATCCTTTGCCATGACGGGAATCGAACCCGGGCCGTCCTGCGTGACAAGGCAGATTCCTATCCGCTAGACCATTTGGGAAGACTTGATATGTACACCCTAAGATATCTAAGTGTCATTTCGATGAGGTCTGTAGCAGAGGCCATAGAGCACAGCAAACAAATAATCATGTGTTTAAATATCCTTGTCGTTTTGAAAAATTACCATTGTCACCTGCACAGGAATGCCCTGCGGCCAACATTGAAGAAATGTGCTTCTCAAATCTGTCATTAACACTGTTTTCCACACGCTTTTTTCATTGCATTGCCATATAATCAATTGGTCATTGATGCGTCACGAATAACGACAATGCGTCGAAAATTAAAGAAATGTAAACATGAATTATGTTATTACTGTCTAAGCATCGCAAAGCTGTATGCGTAAAGGCGTCTGACGTCACAGTGGCTTGCCTGAAACAAAGGAATTAGAGAAACATGTGCTTACAGGGGCGTCGAACCGCCTTCTCCCGCTGATGGAGCAAAGTTGCTACAGTGACAAAGACAAGCTCCGCGCTCACGGGCAATTTATATGAGGCAACTGTGCTGCGAGTATCTAAGTAGTCGTCTGCATGGATAAAATGCAATGTTTCAAACAGATCTGATGAATTCACCTACTTTGAAAAAGTGTGCGTTAGGGAGTTCTTTTGACACAAAGCGAAAATCTACAGTCAAGCGTCAATCAGCAGACAGCCGTGTGTTCTTTAGTCATGAGCCTGTTGTCAAAACGGCAGAAAAAAATGTTCACAAACGAAATATTGTTTCTACACTTAAAATGAACAAAGAAAAAATTAGCTAGCCTGATATAAGTCATGTTCATGACGATGCAAATGTAACGAGATTTCGAACTGTTCTGTTGCACACGTTGGGACTCATTTTATTTTTCTACAAAAAACATTTGCCATGACGGGAATCGATCCCGGGCCGCCCTGCGTGACAAGGCAGATTCCTATCCGCTAGACCATTTGGGAAGACTTGATATGTACACCCTAAGATATCTAAGTGTCATTTCGATGAGGTCTGTAGCAGAGGCCATAGAGCACACCAAACAAATAATCATGTGTTTAAATATCCTTGTCGTTTTGAAAAATTACCATTGTCACCTGCACAGGAATGCCCTGCGGCCAACATTGAAGAAATGTGCTTCTCAAATCTGTCATTAACACTGTTTTCCACACGCTTTTTTCATTGCATTGCCATATAATCAATTGGTCATTGATGCGTCACGAATAACGACAATGCGTCGAAAATTAAAGAAATGTAAACATGAATTATGTTATTACTGTCTAAGCATCGCAAAGCTGTATGCGTAAAGGCGTCTGACGTCACAGTGGCTTGCCTGAAACAAAGGAATTAGAGAAACATGTGCTTACAGGGGCGTCGAACCGCCTTCTCCCGCTGATGGAGCAAAGTTGCTACAGTGACAAAGACAAGCTCCGCGCTCATGGGCAATTTATATGAGGCAACTGTGCTGCGAGTATCTAAGTAGTCGTCGTGCATGGATAAAATGCAATGTTTCAAACAGATCTGATGAATTCACCTACTTTGAAAAAGTGTGCGTTAGGGAGTTCTTTTGACACAAAGCGAAAATCTACAGTCAAGCGTCAATCAGCAGACAGCCGTGTGTTCTTTAGTCATGAGCTTGTTGTCAAAACGGCAGAAAAAAATGTTCACAAACGAAATATTGTTTCTACACTTAAAATGAACAAAGAAAAAATTAGCTAGCCTGATATAAGTCATGTTCATGACGATGCAAATGTAACGAGATTTCGAACTGTTCTGTTGCACACGTTGGGACTCATTTTATTTTTCTACAAAAATCCTTTGCCATGACGGGAATCGAACCCGGGCCGCCCTGCGTGACAAGGCAGATTCCTATCCGCTAGACCATTTGGGAAGACTTGATATGTACACCCTAAGATATCTAAGTGTCATTTCGATGAGGTCTGTAGCAGAGGCCATAGAGCACAGCAAACAAATAATCATGTGTTTAAATATCCTTGTCGTTTTGAAAAATTACCATTGTCACCTGCACAGGAATGCCCTGCAGCCAACATTGAAGAAATGTGCTTCTCAAATCTGTCATTAACACTGTTTTCCACACGCTTTTTTCATTGCATTGCCATATAATCAATTGGTCATTGATGCGTCACGAATAACGACAATGCGTCGAAAATTAAAGAAATGTAAACATGAATTATGTTATTACTGTCTAAGCATTGCAAAGCTGTATGCGTAAAGGCGTCTGACGTCACAGTGGCTTGCCTGAAACAAAGGAATTAGAGAAACATGTGCTTACAGGGGCGTCGAACCACCTTCTCCCGCTGATGGAGCAAAGTTGCTACAGTGACAAAGACAAGCTCCGCGCTCATGGGCAATTTATATGAGGCAACTGTGCTGCGAGTATCTAAGTAGTCGTCGTGCATGGATAAAATGCAATGTTTCAAACAGATCTGATGAATTCACCTACTTTGAAAAAGTGTGCGTTAGGGAGTTCTTTTGACACAAAGCGAAAATCTACAGTCAAGCGTCAATCAGCAGACAGCCGTGTGTTCTTTAGTCATGAGCCTGTTGTCAAAACGGCAGAAAAAAATGTTCACAAACGAAATATTGTTTCTACACTTAAAATGAACAAAGAAAAAATTAGCTAGCCTGATATAAGTCATGTTCATGACGATGCAAATGTAACGAGATTTCGAACTGTTCTGTTGCACACGTTGGGACTCATTTTATTTTTCTACAAAAAACATTTGCCATGACGGGAATCGAACCCGGGCCGCCCTGCGTGACAAGGCAGATTCCTATCCGCTAGACCATTTGGGAAGACTTGATATGTACACCCTAAGATATCTAAGTGTCATTTCGATGAGGTCTGTAGCAGAGGCCATAGAGCACAGCAAACAAATAATCATGTGTTTAAATATCCTTGTCGTTTTGAAAAATTACCATTGTCACCTGCACAGGAATGCCCTGCAGCCAACATTGAAGAAATGTGCTTCTCAAATCTGTCATTAACACTGTTTTCCACACGCTTTTTTCATTGCATTGCCATATAATCAATTGGTCATTGATGCGTCACGAATAACGACAATGCGTCGAAAATTAAAGAAATGTAAACATGAATTATGTTATTACTGTCTAAGCATCGCAAAGCTGTATGCGTAAAGGCGTCTGACGTCACAGTGGCTTGCCTGAAACAAAGGAATTAGAGAAACATGTGCTTACAGGGGCGTCGAACCACCTTCTCCCGCTGATGGAGCAAAGTTGCTACAGTGACAAAGACAAGCTCCGCGCTCATGGGCAATTTATATGAGGCAACTGTGCTGCGAGTATCTAAGTAGTCGTCGTGCATGGATAAAATGCAATGTTTCAAACAGATCTGATGAATTCACCTACTTTGAAAAAGTGTGCGTTAGGGAGTTCTTTTGACACAAAGCGAAAATCTACAGTCAAGCGTCAATCAGCAGACAGCCGTGTGTTCTTTAGTCATGAGCCTGTTGTCAAAACGGCAGAAAAAAATGTTCACAAACGAAATATTGTTTCTACACTTAAAGTGAACAAAGAAAAAATTAGCTAGCCTGATATAAGTCATGTTCATGACGATGCAAATGTAACGAGATTTCGAACTGTTCTGTTGCACACGTTGGGACTCATTTTATTTTTCTACAAAAATCATTTGCCATGACGGGAATCGAACCCGGGCCGTCCTGCGTGACAAGGCAGATTCCTATCCGCTAGACCATTTGGGAAGACTTGATATGTACACCCTCAGATATCTAAGTGTCATTTCGATGAGGTCTGTAGCAGAGGCCATAGAGCACAGCAAACAAATAATCATGTGTTTAAATATCCTTGTCGTTTTGAAAAATTACCATTGTCACCTGCACAGGAATGCCCTGCGGCCAACATTGAAGAAATGTGCTTCTCAAATCTGTCATTAACACTGTTTTCCACACGCTTTTTTCATTGCATTGCCATATAATCAATTGGTCATTGATGCGTCACGAATAACGACAATGCGTCGAAAATTAAAGAAATGTAAACATGAATTATGTTATTACTGTCTAAGCATCGCAAAGCTGTATGCGTAAAGGCGTCTGACGTCACAGTGGCTTGCCTGAAACAAAGGAATTAGAGAAACATGTGCTTACAGGGGCGTCGAACCGCCTTCTCCCGCTGATGGAGCAAAGTTGCTACAGTGACAAAGACAAGCTCCGCGCTCACGGGCAATTTATATGAGGCAACTGTGCTGCGAGTATCTAAGTAGTCGTCTGCATGGATAAAATGCAATGTTTCAAACAGATCTGATGAATTCACCTACTTTGAAAAAGTGTGCGTTAGGGAGTTCTTTTGACACAAAGCGAAAATCTACAGTCAAGCGTCAATCAGCAGACAGCCGTGTGTTCTTTAGTCATGAGCCTGTTGTCAAAACGGCAGAAAAAAATGTTCACAAACGAAATATTGTTTCTACACTTAAAATGAACAAAGAAGAAATTAGCTAGCCTGATATAAGTCATGTTCATGACGATGCAAATGTAACGAGATTTCAAACTGTTCTGTTGCACACGTTGGGACTCATTTTATTTTTCTACAAAAAACATTTGCCAGGACGGGAATCGAACCCGGGCCGCCCTGCGTTACAAGGTAGATGCCTATCCGCTAGACCATTTGGGAAGACTTGATATGTACACCCTAAGATATCTAAGTGTCATTTCGATGAGGTCTGTAGCAGAGGCCATAGAGCACAGCAAACAAATAATCATGTGTTTAAATATCCTTGTCGTTTTGAAAAATTACCATTGTCACCTGCACAGGAATGCCATGCAGCCAACATTGAAGAAATGTGCTTCTCAAATCTGTCATTAACACTGTTTTCCACACGCTTTTTTCATTGCATTGCCATATAATCAATTGGTCATTGATGCGTCACGAATAACGACAATGCGTCGAAAATTAAAGAAATGTAAACATGAATTATGTTATTACTGTCTAAGCATCGCAAAGCTGTATGAGTAAAGGCGTCTGACGTCACAGTGGCTTGCCTGAAACAAAGGAATTAGAGAAACATGTGCTTACAGGGGCGTCGAACCTCCTTCTCCCGCTGATGGAGCAAAGTTGCTACAGTGACAAAGACAAGCTCCGCGCTCATGGGCAATTTATATGAGGCAACTGTGCTGCGAGTATCTAAGTAGTCGTCGTGCATGGATAAAATGCAATGTTTCAAACAGATCTGATGAATTCACCTACTTTGAAAAAGTGTGCGTTAGGGAGTTCTTTTGACACAAAGCGAAAATCTACAGTCAAGCGTCAATCAGCAGACAGCCGTGTGTTCTTTAGTAATGAGCCTGTTGTCAAAACGGCAGAAAAAAATGTTCACAAACGAAATATTGTTTCTACACTTAAAATGAACAAAGAAAAAATTAGCTAGCCTGATATAAGTCATGTTCATGACGATGCAAATGTAACGAGATTTCGAACTGTTCTGTTGCACACGTTGGGACTCATTTTATTTTTCTACAAAAATCCTTTGCCATGACGGGAATCGAACCCGGGCCGCCCTGCGTGACAAGGCAGATTCCTATCCGCTAGACCATTTGGGAAGACTTGATATGTACACCCTAAGATATCTAAGTGTCATTTCGATGAGGTCTGTAGCAGAGGCCATAGAGCACAGCAAACAAATAATCATGTGTTTAAATATCCTTGTCGTTTTGAAAAATTACCATTGTCACCTGCACAGGAATGCCATGCGGCCAACATTGAAGAAATGTGCTTCTCAAATCTGTCATTAACACTGTTTTCCACACGCTTTTTTCATTGCATTGCCATATAATCAATTGGTCATTGATGCGTCACGAATAACGACAATGCGTCGAAAATTAAAGAAATGTAAACATGAATTATGTTATTACTGTCTAAGCATCGCAAAGCTGTATGCGTAAAGGCGTCTGACGTCACAGTGGCTTGCCTGAAACAAAGGAATTAGAGAAACATGTGCTTACAGGGGCGTCGAACCGCCTTCTCCCGCTGATGGAGCAAAGTTGCTACAGTGACAAAGACAAGCTCCGCGCTCACGGGCAATTTATATGAGGCAACTGTGCTGCGAGTATCTAAGTAGTCGTCGTGCATGGATAAAATGCAATGTTTCAAACAGATCTGATGAATTCACCTACTTTGAAAAAGTGTGCGTTAGGGAGTTCTTTTGACACAAAGCGAAAATCTACAGTCAAGCGTCAATCAGCAGACAGCCGTGTGTTCTTTAGTCATGAGCCTGTTGTCAAAACGGCAGAAAAAAATGTTCACAAACGAAATATTGTTTCTACACTTAAAATGAACAAAGAAGAAATTAGCTAGCCTGATATAAGTCATGTTCATGACGATGCAAATGTAACGAGATTTCAAACTGTTCTGTTGCACACGTTGGGACTCATTTTATTTTTCTACAAAAATCCTTTGCCATGACGGGAATCGAACCCGGGCCGCCCTGCGTTACAAGGTAGATGCCTATCCGCTAGACCATTTGGGAAGACTTGATATGTACACCCTAAGATATCTAAGTGTCATTTCGATGAGGTCTGTAGCAGAGGCCATAGAGCACAGCAAACAAATAATCATGTGTTTAAATATCCTTGTCGTTTTGAAAAATTACCATTGTCACCTGCACAGGAATGCCCTGCAGCCAACATTGAAGAAATGTGCTTCTCAAATCTGTCATTAACACTGTTTTCCACACGCTTTTTTCATTGCATTGCCATATAATCAATTGGTCATTGATGCGTCACGAATAACGACAATGCGTCGAAAATTAAAGAAATGTAAACATGAATTATGTTATTACTGTCTAAGCATCGCAAAGCTGTATGCGTAAAGGCGTCTGACGTCACAGTGGCTTGCCTGAAACAAAGGAATTAGAGAAACATGTGCTTACAGGGGCGTCGAACCGCATTCTCCCGCTGATGGAGCAAAGTTGCTACAGTGACAAAGACAAGCTCCGCGCTCATGGGCAATTTATATGGGGCAACTGTGCTGCGAGTATCTAAGCAGTCGTCGTGCATGGATAAAATGCAATGTTTCAAACAGATCTGATGAATTCACCTACTTTGAAAAAGTGTGCGTTAGGAAGTTCTTTTGACACAAAGCGAAAATCTACAGTCAAGCGTCAATCAGCAGAGAGCCGTGTGTTCTTTAGTCATGAGCCTGTTGTCAAAACGGCAGAAAAAAATGTTCACAAACGAAATATTGTTTCTACACTTAAAATGAACAAAGAAGAAATTAGCTAGCCTGATATAAGTCATGTTCATGACGATGCAAATGTAACGAGATTTCAAACTGTTCTGTTGCACACGTTGGGACTCATTTTATTTTTCTACAAGAAACATTTGCCATGACGGGAATCGAACCCGGGCCGCCCTGCGTTACAAGGTAGATGCCTATCCGCTAGACCATTTGGGAAGACTTGATATGTACACCCTAAGATATCTAAGTGTCATTTCGATGAGGTCTGTAGCAGAGGCCATAGAGCACAGCAAACAAATAATCATGTGTTTAAATATCCTTGTCGTTTTGAAAAATTACCATTGTCACCTGCACAGGAATGCCATGCGGCCAACATTGAAGAAATGTGCTTCTCAAATCTGTCATTAACACTGTTTTCCACACGCTTTTTTCATTGCATTGCCATATAATCAATTGGTCATTGATGCGTCACGAATAACGACAATGCGTCGAAAATTAAAGAAATGTAAACATGAATTATGTTATTACTGTCTAAGCATCGCAAAGCTGTATGAGTAAAGGCGTCTGACGTCACAGTGGCTTGCCTGAAACAAAGGAATTAGAGAAACATGTGCTTACAGGGGCGTCGAACCTCCTTCTCCCGCTGATGGAGCAAAGTTGCTACAGTGACAAAGACAAGCTCCGCGCTCATGGGCAATTTATATGAGGCAACTGTGCTGCGAGTATCTAAGTAGTCGTCGTGCATGGATAAAATGCAATGTTTCAAACAGATCTGATGAATTCACCTACTTTGAAAAAGTGTGCGTTAGGGAGTTCTTTTGACACAAAGCGAAAATCTACAGTCAAGCGTCAATCAGCAGACAGCCGTGTGTTCTTTAGTAATGAGCCTGTTGTCAAAACGGCAGAAAAAAATGTTCACAAACGAAATATTGTTTCTACACTTAAAATGAACAAAGAAAAAATTAGCTAGCCTGATATAAGTCATGTTCATGACGATGCAAATGTAACGAGATTTCGAACTGTTCTGTTGCACACGTTGGGACTCATTTTATTTTTCTACAAAAATCCTTTGCCATGACGGGAATCGAACCCGGGCCGCCCTGCGTGACAAGGCAGATGCCTATCCGCTAGACCATTTGGGAAGACTTGATATGTACACCCTAAGATATCTAAGTGTCATTTCGATGAGGTCTGTAGCAGAGGCCATAGAGCACAGCAAACAAATAATCATGTCTTTAAATATCCTTGTCGTTTTGAAAAATTACCATTGTCACCTGCACAGGAATGCCCTGCAGCCAACATTGAAGAAATGTGCTTCTCAAATCTGTCATTAACACTGTTTTCCACACGCTTTTTTCATTGCATTGCCATATAATCAATTGGTCATTGATGCTCACGAATAACGACAATGCGTCGAAAATTAAAGAAATGTAAACATGAATTATGTTATTACTGTCTAAGCATCGCAAAGCTGTATGAGTAAAGGCGTCTGACGTCACAGTGGCTTGCCTGAAACAAAGGAATTAGAGAAACATGTGCTTACAGGGGCGTCGAACCTCCTTCTCCCGCTGATGGAGCAAAGTTGCTACAGTGACAAAGACAAGCTCCGCGCTCATGGGCAATTTATATGAGGCAACTGTGCTGCGAGTATCTAAGTAGTCGTCGTGCATGGATAAAATGCAATGTTTCAAACAGATCTGATGAATTCACCTACTTTGAAAAAGTGTGCGTTAGGGAGTTCTTTTGACACAAAGCGAAAATCTACAGTCAAGCGTCAATCAGCAGACAGCCGTGTGTTCTTTAGTCATGAGCCTGTTGTCAAAACGGCAGAAAAAAATGTTCACAAACGAAATATTGTTTCTACACTTAAAATGAACAAAGAAAAAATTAGCTAGCCTGATATAAGTCATGTTCATGACGATGCAAATGTAACGAGATTTCGAACTGTTCTGTTGCACACGTTGGGACTCATTTTATTTTTCTACAAAAATCCTTTGCCATGACGGGAATCGAACCCGGGCCGCCCTGCGTGACAAGGCAGATGCCTATCCGCTAGACCATTTGGGAAGACTTGATATGTACACCCTAAGATATCTAAGTGTCATTTCGATGAGGTCTGTAGCAGAGGCCATAGAGCACAGCAAACAAATAATCATGTGTTTAAATATCCTTGTCGTTTTGAAAAATTACCATTGTCACCTGCACAGGAATGCCCTGCAGCCAACATTGAAGAAATGTGCTTCTCAAATCTGTCATTAACACTGTTTTCCACACGCTTTTTTCATTGCATTGCCATATAATCAATTGGTCATTGATGCGTCACGAATAACGACAATGCGTCGAAAATTAAAGAAATGTAAACATGAATTATGTTATTACTGTCTAAGCATCGCAAAGCTGTATGCGTAAAGGCGTCTGACGTCACAGTGGCTTGCCTGAAACAAAGGAATTAGAGAAACATGTGCTTACAGGGGCGTCGAACCACCTTCTCCCGCTGATGGAGCAAAGTTGCTACAGTGACAAAGACAAGCTCCGCGCTCATGGGCAATTTATATGAGGCAACTGTGCTGCGAGTATCTAAGTAGTCGTCGTGCATGGATAAAATGCAATGTTTCAAACAGATCTGATGAATTCACCTACTTTGAAAAAGTGTGCGTTAGGGAGTTCTTTTGACACAAAGCGAAAATCTACAGTCAAGCGTCAATCAGCAGACAGCCGTGTGTTCTTTAGTAATGAGCCTGTTGTCAAAACGGCAGAAAAAAATGTTCACAAACGAAATATTGTTTCTACACTTAAAATGAACAAAGAAAAAATTAGCTAGCCTGATATAAGTCATGTTCATGACGATGCAAATGTAACGAGATTTCGAACTGTTCTGTTGCAATCGTTGGGACTCATTTTATTTTTCTACAAAAATCCTTTGCCATGACGGGAATCGAACCCGGGCCGCCCTGCGTGACAAGACAGATTCCTATCCGCTAGACCATTTGGGAAAACTTGATATGTACACCCTAAGATATCTAAGTGTCATTTCGATGAGGTCTGTAGCAGAGGCCATAGAGCACAGCAAACAAATAATCATGTGTTTAAATATCCTTGTCGTTTTGAAAAATTACCATTGTCACCTGCACAGGAATGCCCTGCGGCCAACATTGAAGAAATGTGCTTCTCAAATCTGTCATTAACACTGTTTTCCACACGCTTTTTTCATTGCATTGCCATATAATCAATTGGTCATTGATGCGTCACGAATAACGACAATGCGTCGAAAATTAAAGAAATGTAAACATGAATTATGTTATTACTGTCTAAGCATCGCAAAGCTGTATGCGTAAAGGCGTCTGACGTCACAGTGGCTTGCCTGAAACAAAGGAATTAGAGAAACATGTGCTTACAGGGGCGTCGAACCGCATTCTCCCGCTGATGGAGCAAAGTTGCTACAGTGACAAAGACAAGCTCCGCGCTCATGGGCAATTTATATGGGGCAACTGTGCTGCGAGTATCTAAGCAGTCGTCGTGCATGGATAAAATGCAATGTTTCAAACAGATCTGATGAATTCACCTACTTTGAAAAAGTGTGCGTTAGGAAGTTCTTTTGACACAAAGCGAAAATCTACAGTCAAGCGTCAATCAGCAGAGAGCCGTGTGTTCTTTAGTCATGAGCCTGTTGTCAAAACGGCAGAAAAAAATGTTCACAAACGAAATATTGTTTCTACACTTAAAATGAACAAAGAAGAAATTAGCTAGCCTGATATAAGTCATGTTCATGACGATGCAAATGTAACGAGATTTCAAACTGTTCTGTTGCACACGTTGGGACTCATTTTATTTTTCTACAAAAAACCTTTGCCATGACGGGAATCGAACCCGGGCCGCCCTGCGTGACAAGGCAGATGCCTATCCGCTAGACCATTTGGGAAGACTTGATATGTACACCCTAAGATATCTAAGTGTCATTTCGATGAGGTCTGTAGCAGAGGCCATAGAGCACAGCAAACAAATAATCATGTGTTTAAATATCCTTGTCGTTTTGAAAAATTACCATTGTCACCTGCACAGGAATGCCCTGCAGCCAACATTGAAGAAATGTGCTTCTCAAATCTGTCATTAACACTGTTTTCCACACGCTTTTTTCAATGCATTGCCATATAATCAATTGGTCATTGATGCGTCACGAATAACGACAATGCGTCGAAAATTAAAGAAATGTAAACATGAATTATGTTATTACTGTCTAAGCATCGCAAAGCTGTATGCGTAAAGGCGTCTGACGTCACAGTGGCTTGCCTGAAACAAAGGAATTAGAGAAACATGTGCTTACAGGGGCGTCGAACCACCTTCTCCCGCTGATGGAGCAAAGTTGCTACAGTGACAAAGACAAGCTCCGCGCTCATGGGCAATTTATATGAGGCAACTGTGCTGCGAGTATCTAAGTAGTCGTCGTGCATGGATAAAATGCAATGTTTCAAACAGATCTGATGAATTCACCTACTTTGAAAAAGTGTGCGTTAGGGAGTTCTTTTGACACAAAGCGAAAATCTACAGTCAAGCGTCAATCAGCAGACAGCCGTGTGTTCTTTAGTAATGAGCCTGTTGTCAAAACGGCAGAAAAAAATGTTCACAAACGAAATATTGTTTCTACACTTAAAATGAACAAAGAAAAAATTAGCTAGCCTGATATAAGTCATGTTCATGACGATGCAAATGTAACGAGATTTCGAACTGTTCTGTTGCAATCGTTGGGACTCATTTTATTTTTCTACAAAAATCCTTTGCCATGACGGGAATCGAACCCGGGCCGCCCTGCGTGACAAGACAGATTCCTATCCGCTAGACCATTTGGGAAGACTTGATATGTACACCCTAAGATATCTAAGTGTCATTTCGATGAGGTCTGTAGCAGAGGCCATAGAGCACAGCAAACAAATAATCAAGTGTTTAAATATCCTTGTCGTTTTGAAAAATTACCATTGTCACCTACACAGGAATGCCCTGCGGCCAACATTGAAGAAATGTGCTTCTCAAATCTGTCATTAACACTGTTTTCCACACGCTTTTTTCATTGCATTGCCATATAATCAATTGGTCATTGATGCGTCACGAATAACGACAATGCGTCGAAAATTAAAGAAATGTTAACATGAATTATGTTATTACTGTCTAAGCATTGCAAAGCTGTATGCGGAAAGGCGTCTGACGTCACAGTGGCTTGCCTGAAACAAAGGAATTAGAGAAACATGTGCTTACAGGGGCGTCGAACCGCCTTCTCCCTCTGATGGAGCAAAGTTGCTACAGTGACAAAGACAAGCTCCGCGCTCATGGGCAATTTATATGGGGCAACTGTGCTGCAAGTATCTAAGCAGTCGTCGTGCATGGATAAAATGCAATGTTTCAAACAGATCTGATGAATTCACCTACTTTGAAAAAGTGTGAGTCTGGAAGTTCTTTTGACACAAAGCGAAAATCTACAGTCAAGCGTCAATCAGCAGACAGCCGTGTGTTCTTTAGTCATGAGCCTGTTGTCAAAACGGCAGAAAAAAATGTTCACAAACGAAATATTGTTTCTACACTTAAAATGAACAAAGAAAAAATTAGCTAGCCTGATATAAGTCATGTTCATGACGATGCAAATGTAACGAGATTTCGAACTGTTCTGTTGCACACGTTGGGACTCATTTTATTTTTCTACAAAAATCATTTACCATGACGGGAATCGAACCCGAGGAGCCCTGCGTGACAAGGCAGATTCCTATCCGCTAGACCATTTGGGAAGACTTGATATGTACACCCTAAGATATCTAAGTGTCATTTCGATGAGGTCTGTAGCAGAGGCCATAGAGCACAGCAAACAAATAATCATGTGTTTAAATATCCTTGTCGTTTTGAAAAATTACCATTGTCACCTGCACAGGAATGCCATGCGGCCAACATTGAAGAAATGTGCTTCTCAAATCTGTCATTAACACTGTTTTCCACACGCTTTTTTCATTGCATTGCCATATAATCAATTGGTCATTGATGCGTCACGAATAACGACAATGCGTCGAAAATTAAAGAAATGTAAACATGAATTATGTTATTACTGTCTAAGCATCGCAAAGCTGTATGCGTAAAGGCGTCTGACGTCACAGTGGCTTGCCTGAAACAAAGGAATTAGAGAAACATGTGCTTACAGGGGCGTCGAACCGCCTTCTCCCGCTGATGGAGCAAAGTTGCTACAGTGACAAAGACAAGCTCCGCGCTCATGGGCAATTTATATGAGGCAACTGTGCTGCGAGTATCAAAGTAGTCATCGTGCATGGATAAAATGCAATGTTTCAAACAGATCTGATGAATTCACCTACTTTGAAAAAGTGTGCGTAAGGAAGTTCTTTTGACACAAAGCGAAAATTTACAGTCAAGCGTCAATCAGCAGACAGCCGTGTGTTCTTTAGTCATGAGCCTGTTGTCAAAACGGCAGAAAATAATGGTCACAAACGAAATATTGTTTCTACACTTAAAATGAACAAAGAAAAAATGAGCTAGCCTGATATAAGTCATGTTCATGACGATGCAAATGTAACGAGATTTCGAACTGTTCTGTTGCACACGTTGGGACTCATTTTATTTTTCTACAAAAAACATTTGCCATGACGGGAATCGAACCCAGGCCGCCCTGCGTTACAAGGTAGATGCCTATCCGCTAGACCATTTGGGAAGACTTGATAGGTACACCCTAAGATATCTAAGTGTCATTTCGATGAGGTCTGTAGCAGAGGCCATAGAGCACAGCAAACAAATAATCATGTGTTGAAATATCCTTGTCGTTTTGAAAAATTACCATTGTCACCTGCACAGGAATGCCATGCGGCCAACATTGAAGAAATGTGCTTCTCAAATCTGTCATTAACACTGTTTTCCACACGCTTTTTTCATTGCATTGCCATATAATCAATTGGTCATTGATGCGTCACGAATAACGACAATGCGTCGAAAATTAAAGAAATGTAAACATGAATTATGTTATTACTGTCTAAGCATCGCAAAGCTGTATGCGTAAAGGCGTCTGACGTCACAGTGGCTTGCCTGAAACAAAGGAATCAGAGAAACATGTGCTTACAGGGGCGTCGAAGCGCCTTCTCCCGCTGATGGAGCAAAGTTGCTACAGTGACAAAGACAAGCTCCGCGCTCATGGGCAATTTATATGGGGCAACTGTGCTGCGAGTATCTAAGCAGTCGTCGTGCGTGGATAAAATGCAATGTTTCAAAAAGATCTGATGAATTCACCTACTTTGAAAAGGTGTGCGTTAGGAAGTTCTTTTGACACAAAGCGAAAATCTACAGTCAAGCGTCAATCAGCAGACAGCCGTGTGTTCTTTAGTCATGAGCCTGTTGTCAAAACGGCAGAAAAAAATGGTCACAAACGAAGTATTGTTTCTACACTTAAAATGAACAAAGAAAAAATGAGCTAGCCTGATATAAGTCATGTTCATGACGATGCAAATGTAACGAGATTTCGAACTGTTCTGTTGCACACGTTGGGACTCATTTTATTTTTCTACAAAAAACATTTGCCATGACGGGAATCGAACCCGGGCCGCCCTGCGTTACAAGGTAGATGCCTATCCGCTAGACCATTTGGGAAAACTTGATATGTACACCCTAAGATATCTAAGTGTCATTTCGATGAGGTCTGTAGCAGAGGCCATAGAGCACAGCAAACAAATAATCATGTGTTTAAATATCCTTGTCGTTTTGAAAAATTACCATTGTCACCTGCACAGGAATGCCATGCGGCCAACATTGAAGAAATGTGCTTCTCAAATCTGTCATTAACACTGTTTTCCACACGCTTTTTTCATTGCATTGCCATATAATCAATTGGTCATTGATGCGTCACGAATAACGACAATGCGTCGAAAATAAAAGAAATGTAAACATGAATTATGTTATTACTGTCTAAGCATCGCAAAGCTGTATGCGTAAAGGCGTCTGACGTCACAGTGGCTTGCCTGAAACAAAGGAATTAGAGAAACATGTGTTTACAGGGGCGTCGAACCGCCTTCTCCCGCTGATGGAGCAAAGTTGCAACAGTGACAAAGACAAGCTCCGCGCTCATGGGCAATTTATATGAGGCAACTGTGCTGCGAGTATCTAAGTAGTCGTCGTGCATGGATAAAATGCAATGTTTCAAACAGATCTGATGAATTCACCTACTTTGAAAAAGTGTGCGTTAGGGAGTTCTTTTGACACAAAGCGAAAATCTACAGTCAAGCGTCAATCAGCAGACAGCCGTGTGTTCTTTAGTCATGAGCCTGTTGTCAAAACGGCAGAAAAAAATGTTCACAAACGAAATATTGTTTCTACACTTAAAATGAACAAAGAAAAAATGAGCTAGCCTGATATAAGTCATGTTCATGACGATGCAAATGTAACGAGATTTCGAACTGTTCTGTTGCACACGTTGGGACTCATTTTATTTTTCTACAAAAACCCTTTGCCATGACGGGAATCGAACCCGGGCCGCCCTGCGTGACAAGGCAGATTCTTATCCGCTAGACCATTTGGGAAGACTTGATATGTACACCCTAAGATATCTAAGTGTCATTTCGATGAGGTCTGTAGCAGAGGCCATAGAGCACAGCAAACAAATAATCATGTGTTTAAATATCCTTGTCGTTTTGAAAAATTACCATTGTCACCTGCACAGGAATGCCCTGCGGCCAACATTGAAGAAATGTGCTTCTCAAATCTGTCATTAACACTGTTTTCCACACGCTTTTTTCATTGCATTGCCATATAATCAATTGGTCATTGATGCGTCACGAATAACGACAATGCGTCGAAAATTAAAGAAATGTAAACATGAATTATGTTATTACTGTCTAAGCATCGCAAAGCTGTATGCGTAAAGGCGTCTGACGTCACAGTGGCTTGCCTGAAACAAAGGAATCAGAGAAACATGTGCTTACAGGGGCGTCGAAGCGCCTTCTCCCGCTGATGGAGCAAAGTTGCGACAGTGACAAAGACAAGCTCCGCGCTCATGGGCAATGTATATGGGGCAACTGTGCTGCGAATATCTAAGCAGTCGTCGTGCATGGATAAAATGCAATGTTTCAAACAGATCTGATGAATTCACCTACTTTGAAAAAGTGTGCGTTAGGAAGTTCTTTTGACACAAAGCGAAAATCTACAGTCAAGCGTCAATCAGCAGACAGCCGTGTGTTCTTTAGTCATGAGCCTGTTGTCAAAACGGCAGAAAGAAATGGTCACAAACGAAATATTGTTTCTACACTTAAAATGAACAAAGAAAAAATGAGCTAGCCTGATATAAGTCATGTTCATGACGATGCAAATGTAACGAGATTTCGAACTGTTCTGTTGCACACGTTGGGACTCATTTTATTTTTCTACAAAAATCATTTGCCATGACGGGAATCGAACCCGGGCCGCCCTGCGTGACAAGGCAGATTCCTATCCGCTAGACCATTTGGGAAGACTTGATATGTACACCCTAAGATATCTAAGTGTCATTTCGATGAGGTCTGTAGCAGAGGCCATAGAGCACAGCAAACAAATAATCATGTGTTTAAATATCCTTGTCGTTTTGAAAAATTACCATTGTCACCTGCACAGGAATGCCATGCGGCCAACATTGAAGAAATGTGCTTCTCAAATCTGTCATTAACACTGTTTTCCACACGCTTTTTTCATTGCATTGCCATATAATCAATTGGTCATTGATGCGTCACGAATAACGACAATGCGTCGAAAATTAAAGAAATGTAAACATGAATTATGTTATTACTGTCTAAGCATCGCAAAGCTGTATGCGTAAAGGCGTCTGACGTCACAGTGGCGTGCCTGAAACAAAGGAATTAGAGAAACGTGTGCTTACAGGGGCGTCGAACCGCCTTCTCCCGCTGATGGAGCAAAGTTGCTACAGTGACAAAGACAAGCTCCGCGCTCATGGGCAATTTATATGAGGCAACTGTGCTGCGAGTATCTAAGCAGTCGTCGTGCATGGATAAAATGCAATGTTTCAAACAGATCTGATGAATTCACCTACTTTGAAAAAGTGTGCGTTAGGGAGTTCTTTTGACACAAAGCGAAAATCTACAGTCAAGCGTCAATCAGCAGACAAGCGTCAATCAGCAGACAGCCGTGTGTTCTTTAGTCATGAGCCTGTTGTCAAAACGGCAGAAAAAAATGTTCACAAACGAAATATTGTTTCTACACTTAAAATGAACAAAGAAAAAATGAGCTAGCCTGATATAAGTCATGTTCATGACGATGCAAATGTAACGAGATTTCGAACTGTTCTGTTGCACACGTTGGGACTCATTTTATTTTTCTACAAAAAACATTTGCCATGACGGGAATCGAACCCTGGCCGCCATGTGTTACAAGGTAGATGCCTATCCGCTAGACCATTTGGGAAAACTTGATATGTATACCCTAAGATATCTAAGTGTCATTTCGATGAGGTCTGTAGCAGAGGCCATAGAGCACAGCAAACAAATAATCATGTGTTTAAATATCCTTGTCGTTTTGAAAAATTACCATTGTCACCTGCACAGGAATGCCCTGCGGCCAACATTGAAGAAATGTGCTTCTCAAATCTGTCATTAACACTGTTTTCCACACGCTTTTTTCATTGCATTGCCATATAATCAATTGGTCATTGATGCGTCACGAATAACGACAATGCGTCGAAAATTAAAGAAATGTAAACATGAATTATGTTATTACTGTCTAAGCATCGCAAAGCTGTATGCGTAAAGGCGTCTGACGTCACAGTGGCTTGCCTGAAACAAAGGAATCAGAGAAACATGTGCTTACAGGGGCGTCGAAGCGCCTTCTCCCGCTGATGGAGCAAAGTTGCGACAGTGACAAAGACAAGCTCCGCGCTCATGGGCAATGTATATGGGGCAACTGTGCTGCGAATATCTAAGCAGTCGTCGTGCATGGATAAAATGCAATGTTTCAAACAGATCTGATGAATTCACCTACTTTGAAAAAGTGTGCGTTAGGAAGTTCTTTTGACACAAAGCGAAATTCTACAGTCAAGCGTCAATCAGCAGACAGCCGTGTGTTCTTTAGTCATGAGCCTGTTGTCAAAACGGCAGAAAAAAATGGTCACAAACGAAATATTGTTTCTACACTTAAAATGAACAAAGAAAAAATTAGCTAGCCTGATATAAGTCATGTTCATGACGATGCAAATGTAACGAGATTTCGAACTGTTCTGTTGCACACGTTGGGACTCATTTTATTTTTCTACAAAAAACACTTGCCATGACGGGAATCGAACCCGGGCCGCCCTGCGTTACAAGGTAGATGCCTATCCGCTAGACCATTTGGGAAAACTTGATATGTACACCCTAAGATATCTAAGTGTCATTTCGATGAGGTCTGTAGCAGAGGTCATAGAGCACAGCAAACAAATAATCATGTGTTTAAATATCCTTGTCGTTTTGAAAAATTACCATTGTCACCTGCACAGGAATGCCATGCGGCCAACATTGAAGAAATGTGCTTCTCAAATCTGTCATTAACACTGTTTTCCACACGCTTTTTTCATTGCATTGCCATATAATCAATTGGTCATTGATGCGTCACGAATAACGACAATGCGTCGAAAATTAAAGAAATGTAAACATGAATTATGTTATTACTGTCTAAGCATCGCAAAGCTGTATGCGTAAAGGCGTCTGACGTCACAGTGGCGTGCCTGAAACAAAGGAATTAGAGAAACGTGTGCTTACAGGGGCGTCGAACCGCCTTCTCCCGCTGATGGAGCAAAGTTGCTACAGTGACAAAGACAAGCTCCGCGCTCATGGGCAATTTATATGAGGCAACTGTGCTGCGAGTATCTAAGCAGTCGTCGTGCATGGATAAAATGCAATGTTTCAAACAGATCTGATGAATTCACCTACTTTGAAAAAGTGTGCGTTAGGGAGTTCTTTTGACACAAAGCGAAAATCTACAGTCAAGCGTCAATCAGCAGACAAGCGTCAATCAGCAGACAGCCGTGTGTTCTTTAGTCATGAGCCTGTTGTCAAAACGGCAGAAAAAAATGTTCACAAACGAAATATTGTTTCTACACTTAAAATGAACAAAGAAAAAATGAGCTAGCCTGATATAAGTCATGTTCATGACGATGCAAATGTAACGAGATTTCGAACTGTTCTGTTGCACACGTTGGGACTCATTTTATTTTTCTACAAAAAACATTTGCCATGACGGGAATCGAACCCTGGCCGCCATGTGTTACAAGGTAGATGCCTATCCGCTAGACCATTTGGGAAAACTTGATATGTATACCCTAAGATATCTAAGTGTCATTTCGATGAGGTCTGTAGCAGAGGCCATAGAGCACAGCAAACAAATAATCATGTGTTTAAATATCCTTGTCGTTTTGAAAAATTACCATTGTCACCTGCACAGGAATGCCCTGCGGCCAACATTGAAGAAATGTGCTTCTCAAATCTGTCATTAACACTGTTTTCCACACGCTTTTTTCATTGCATTGCCATATAATCAATTGGTCATTGATGCGTCACGAATAACGACAATGCGTCGAAAATTAAAGAAATGTAAACATGAATTATGTTATTACTGTCTAAGCATCGCAAAGCTGTATGCGTAAAGGCGTCTGACGTCACAGTGGCTTGCCTGAAACAAAGGAATCAGAGAAACATGTGCTTACAGGGGCGTCGAAGCGCCTTCTCCCGCTGATGGAGCAAAGTTGCGACAGTGACAAAGACAAGCTCCGCGCTCATGGGCAATGTATATGGGGCAACTGTGCTGCGAATATCTAAGCAGTCGTCGTGCATGGATAAAATGCAATGTTTCAAACAGATCTGATGAATTCACCTACTTTGAAAAAGTGTGCGTTAGGAAGTTCTTTTGACACAAAGCGAAATTCTACAGTCAAGCGTCAATCAGCAGACAGCCGTGTGTTCTTTAGTCATGAGCCTGTTGTCAAAACGGCAGAAAAAAATGGTCACAAACGAAATATTGTTTCTACACTTAAAATGAACAAAGAAAAAATTAGCTAGCCTGATATAAGTCATGTTCATGACGATGCAAATGTAACGAGATTTCGAACTGTTCTGTTGCACACGTTGGGACTCATTTTATTTTTCTACAAAAAACACTTGCCATGACGGGAATCGAACCCGGGCCGCCCTGCGTTACAAGGTAGATGCCTATCCGCTAGACCATTTGGGAAAACTTGATATGTACACCCTAAGATATCTAAGTGTCATTTCGATGAGGTCTGTAGCAGAGGTCATAGAGCACAGCAAACAAATAATCATGTGTTTAAATATCCTTGTCGTTTTGAAAAATTACCATTGTCACCTGCACAGGAATGCCATGCGGCCAACATTGAAGAAATGTGCTTCTCAAATCTGTCATTAACACTGTTTTCCACACGCTTTTTTCATTGCATTGCCATATAATCAATTGGTCATTGATGCGTCACGAATAACGACAATGCGTCGAAAATTAAAGAAATGTAAACATGAATTATGTTATTACTGTCTAAGCATCGCAAAGCTGTATGCGTAAAGGCGTCTGACGTCACAGTGGCGTGCCTGAAACAAAGGAATTAGAGAAACGTGTGCTTACAGGGGCGTCGAACCGCCTTCTCCCGCTGATGGAGCAAAGTTGCTACAGTGACAAAGACAAGCTCCGCGCTCATGGGCAATTTATATGAGGCAACTGTGCTGCGAGTATCTAAGCAGTCGTCGTGCATGGATAAAATGCAATGTTTCAAACAGATCTGATGAATTCACCTACTTTGAAAAAGTGTGCGTTAGGGAGTTCTTTTGACACAAAGCGAAAATCTACAGTCAAGCGTCAATCAGCAGACAAGCGTCAATCAGCAGACAGCCGTGTGTTCTTTAGTCATGAGCCTGTTGTCAAAACGGCAGAAAAAAATGTTCACAAACGAAATATTGTTTCTACACTTAAAATGAACAAAGAAAAAATGAGCTAGCCTGATATAAGTCATGTTCATGACGATGCAAATGTAACGAGATTTCGAACTGTTCTGTTGCACACGTTGGGACTCATTTTATTTTTCTACAAAAAACATTTGCCATGACGGGAATCGAACCCTGGCCGCCATGTGTTACAAGGTAGATGCCTATCCGCTAGACCATTTGGGAAAACTTGATATGTATACCCTAAGATATCTAAGTGTCATTTCGATGAGGTCTGTAGCAGAGGCCATAGAGCACAGCAAACAAATAATCATGTGTTTAAATATCCTTGTCGTTTTGAAAAATTACCATTGTCACCTGCACAGGAATGCCCTGCGGCCAACATTGAAGAAATGTGCTTCTCAAATCTGTCATTAACACTGTTTTCCACACGCTTTTTTCATTGCATTGCCATATAATCAATTGGTCATTGATGCGTCACGAATAACGACAATGCGTCGAAAATTAAAGAAATGTAAACATGAATTATGTTATTACTGTCTAAGCATCGCAAAGCTGTATGCGTAAAGGCGTCTGACGTCACAGTGGCTTGCCTGAAACAAAGGAATCAGAGAAACATGTGCTTACAGGGGCGTCGAAGCGCCTTCTCCCGCTGATGGAGCAAAGTTGCGACAGTGACAAAGACAAGCTCCGCGCTCATGGGCAATGTATATGGGGCAACTGTGCTGCGAATATCTAAGCAGTCGTCGTGCATGGATAAAATGCAATGTTTCAAACAGATCTGATGAATTCACCTACTTTGAAAAAGTGTGCGTTAGGAAGTTCTTTTGACACAAAGCGAAATTCTACAGTCAAGCGTCAATCAGCAGACAGCCGTGTGTTCTTTAGTCATGAGCCTGTTGTCAAAACGGCAGAAAAAAATGGTCACAAACGAAATATTGTTTCTACACTTAAAATGAACAAAGAAAAAATTAGCTAGCCTGATATAAGTCATGTTCATGACGATGCAAATGTAACGAGATTTCGAACTGTTCTGTTGCACACGTTGGGACTCATTTTATTTTTCTACAAAAAACACTTGCCATGACGGGAATCGAACCCGGGCCGCCCTGCGTTACAAGGTAGATGCCTATCCGCTAGACCATTTGGGAAAACTTGATATGTACACCCTAAGATATCTAAGTGTCATTTCGATGAGGTCTGTAGCAGAGGTCATAGAGCACAGCAAACAAATAATCATGTGTTTAAATATCCTTGTCGTTTTGAAAAATTACCATTGTCACCTGCACAGGAATGCCATGCGGCCAACATTGAAGAAATGTGCTTCTCAAATCTGTCATTAACACTGTTTTCCACACGCTTTTTTCATTGCATTACCATATAATCAATTGGTCATTGATGCGTCACGAATAACGACAATGCGTCGAAAATTAAAGAAATGTAAACATGAATTATGTTATTACTGTCTAAGCATCGCAAAGCTGTATGCGTAAAGGCGTCTGACGTCACAGTGGCTTGCCTGAAACAAAGGAATCAGAGAAACATGTGCTTACAGGGGCGTCGAAGCGCCTTCTCCCGCTGATGGAGCAAAGTTGCGACAGTGACAAAGACAAGCTCCGCGCTCATGGGCAATGTATATGGGGCAACTGTGCTGCGAGTATCTAAGCAGTCGTCGTGGATGGATAAAATGCAATGTTTCAAACAGATCTGATGAATTCACCTACTTTGAAAAAGTGTGCGTTAGGGAGTTCTTTTGACACAAAGCGAAAATCTACAGTCAAGCGTCAATCAGCAGACAGCCGTGTGTTCTTTAGTCATGAGCCTCTTGTCAAAACGGCAGAAAAATTTTTTCACAAACGAAATATTGTTTCTACACTTAAAATGTACAAAGAAAAAATGAGCTAGCCTGATATAAGTCATGTTCATGACGATGCAAATGTAACGAGATTTCGAACTGTTCTGTTGCACACGTTGGGACTCATTTTATTTTTCTACAAAAACCCTTTGCCATGACGGGAATCGAACCCGGGCCGCCCTGCGTGACAAGGCAGATTCTTATCCGCTAGACCATTTGGGTAGACTTGATATGTACACCCTAAGATATCTAAGTGTCATTTCGATGAGGTCTGTAGCAGAGGCCATAGAGCACAGCAAACAAATAATCATGTGTTTAAATATCCTTGTCGTTTTGAAAAATTACCATTGTCACCTGCACAGGAATGCCCTGCGGCCAACATTGAAGAAATGTGCTTCTCAAATCTGTCATTAACACTGTTTTCCACACGCTTTTTTCATTGCATTGACATATAATCAATTGGTCATTGATGCGTCACGAATAACGACAATGCGTCGAAAATTAAAGAAATGTAAACATGAATTATGTTATTACTGTCTAAGCATCGCAAAGCTGTATGCGTAAAGGCGTCTGACGTCACAGTGGCTTGCCTGAAACAAAGGAATCAGAGAAACATGTGCTTACAGGGGCGTCGAAGCGCCTTCTCCCGCTGATGGAGCAAAGTTGCGACAGTGACAAAGACAAGCTCCGCGCTCATGGGCAATGTATATGGGGCAACTGTGCTGCGAATATCTAAGCAGTCGTCGTGCATGGATAAAATGCAATGTTTCAAACAGATCTGATGAATTCACCTACTTTGAAAAAGTGTGCGTTAGGAAGTTCTTTTGACACAAAGCGAAATTCTACAGTCAAGCGTCAATCAGCAGACAGCCGTGTGTTCTTTAGTCATGAGCCTGTTGTCAAAACGGCAGAAAAAAATGGTCACAAACGAAATATTGTTTCTACACTTAAAATGAACAAAGAAAAAATTTGCTAGCCTGATATAAGTCATGTTCATGACGATGCAAATGTAACGAGATTTCGAACTGTTCTGTTGCACACGTTGGGACTCATTTTATTTTTCTACAAAAAACACTTGCCATGACGGGAATCGAACCCGGGCCGCCCTGCGTTACAAGGTAGATGCCTATCCGCTAGACCATTTGGGAAAACTTGATATGTACACCCTAAGATATCTAAGTGTCATTTCGATGAGGTCTGTAGCAGAGGTCATAGAGCACAGCAAACAAATAATCATGTGTTTAAATATCCTTGTCGTTTTGAAAAATTACCATTGTCACCTGCACAGGAATGCCATGCGGCCAACATTGAAGAAATGTGCTTCTCAAATCTGTCATTAACACTGTTTTCCACACGCTTTTTTCATTGCATTACCATATAATCAATTGGTCATTGATGCGTCACGAATAACGACAATGCGTCGAAAATTAAAGAAATGTAAACATGAATTATGTTATTACTGTCTAAGCATCGCAAAGCTGTATGCGTAAAGGCGTCTGACGTCACAGTGGCTTGCCTGAAACAAAGGAATCAGAGAAACATGTGCTTACAGGGGCGTCGAAGCGCCTTCTCCCGCTGATGGAGCAAAGTTGCGACAGTGACAAAGACAAGCTCCGCGCTCATGGGCAATGTATATGGGGCAACTGTGCTGCGAGTATCTAAGCAGTCGTCGTGGATGGATAAAATGCAATGTTTCAAACAGATCTGATGAATTCACCTACTTTGAAAAAGTGTGCGTTAGGAAGTTCTTTTGACACAAAGCGAAAATCTACAGTCAAGCGTCAATCAGCAGACAGCCGTGTGTTCTTTAGTCATGAGCCTGTTGTCAAAACGGCAGAAAGAAATGGTCACAAACGAAATATTGTTTCTACACTTAAAATGAAGAAAGAAAAAATGAGCTAGCCTGATATAAGTCATGTTCATGACGATGCAAATGTAACGAGATTTCGAACTCTTCTGTTGCACACGTTGGGACTCATTTTATTTTTCTACAAAAAACATTTGCCATGACGAGAATCGAACCCGGGCCGCCCTGCGTCACAAGGTAGATGCCTATCCGCTAGACCATTTGGGAAGACTTGATATGTACACCCTAAGATATCTAAGTGTCATTTCGATGAGGTCTGTAGCAGAGGCCATAGAGCACAGCAAACAAATAATCATGTGTTTAAATATCCTTGTCGTTTTGAAAAATTACCATTGTCACCTGCACAGGAATGCCATGCGGCCAACATTGAAGAAATGTGCTTCTCAAATCTGTCATTAACACTGTTTTCCACACGCTTTTTTCATTGCATTGCCATATAATCAATTGGTCATTGATGCGTCACGAATAACGACAATGCGTCGAAAATTAAAGAAATGTAAACATGAATTATGTTATTACTGTCTAAGCATCGCAAAGCTGTATGCGTAAAGGCGTCTGACGTCACAGTGGCTTGCCTGAAACAAAGGAATCAGAGAAACATGTGCTTACAGGGGCGTCGAAGCGCCTTCTCCCGCTGATGGAGCAAAGTTGCGACAGTGACAAAGACAAGCTCCGCGCTCATGGGCAATGTATATGGGGCAACTGTGCTGCGAGTATCTAAGCAGTCGTCGTGCATGGATAAAATGCAATGTTTCAAACAGATCTGATGAATTCACCTACTTTGAAAAAGTGTGCGTTAGGAAGTTCTTTTGACACAAAGCGAAAATCTACAGTCAAGCGTCAATCAGCAGACAGCCGTGTGTTCTTTAGTCATGAGCCTGTTGTCAAAACGGCAGAAAAAAATGGTCACAAACGAAATATTGTTTCTACACTTAAAATGAACAAAGAAAAAATGAGCTAGCCTGATATAAGTCATGTTCATGACGATGCAAATGTAACGAGATTTCGAACTGTTCTGTTTCACACGTTGGGACTCATTTTATTTTTCTACAAAAAACACTTGCCATGACGGGAATCGAACCCGGTCCGCCCTGCGTTACAAGGTAGATGCCTATCCGCTAGACCATTTGGGAAAACTTGATATGTACACCCTAAGATATCTAAGTGTCATTTCGATGAGGTCTGTAGCAGAGGCCATAGAGCACAGCAAACAAATAATCATGTGTTTAAATATCCTTGTCGTTTTGAAAAATTACCATTGTCACCTGCACAGGAATGCCATGCGGCCAACATTGAAGAAATGTGCTTCTCAAATCTGTCATTAACACTGTTTTCCACACGCTTTTTTCACTGCATTGCCATATAATCAATTGGTCATTGATGCGTCACGAATAACGACAATGCGTCGAAAATTAAAGAAATGTAAACATGAATTATGTTATTACTGTCTAAGCATCGCAAAGCTGTATGCGTAAAGGCGTCTGACGTCAAAGTGGCTTGCCTGAAACAAAGGAATCAGAGAAACATGTGCTTACAGGGGCGTCGAAGCGCCTTCTCCCGCTGATGGAGCAAAGTTGCGACAGTGACAAAGACAAGCTCCGCGCTCATGGGCAATGTATATGGGGCAACTGTGCTGCGAATATCTAAGTAGTCGTCGTGCATGGATAAAATGCAATGTTTCAAACAGATCTGATGAATTCACCTACTTTGAAAAAGTGTGCGTTAGGGAGTTCTTTTGACACAAAGCGAAAATCTACAGTCAAGCGTCAATCAGCAGACAGCCGTGTGTTCTTTAGTCATGAGCCTCTTGTCAAAACGGCAGAAAAAAATGTTCACAAACGAAATATTGTTTCTACACTTAAAATGAACAAAGAAAAAATGAGCTAGCCTGATATAAGTCATGTTCATGACGATGCAAATGTAACGAGATTTCGAACTGTTCTGTTGCACACGTTGGGACTCATTTTATTTTTCTACAAAAACCCTTTGCCATGACGGGAATCGAACCCGGGCCGCCCTGCGTGACAAGGCAGATTCTTATCCGCTAGACCATTTGGGAAGACTTGATATGTACACCCTAAGATATCTAAGTGTCATTTCGATGAGGTCTGTAGCAGAGGCCATAGAGCACAGCAAACAAATAATCATGTGTTTAAATATCCTTGTCGTTTTGAAAAATTACCATTGTCACCTGCACAGGAATGCCCTGCGGCCAACATTGAAGAAATGTGCTTCTCAAATCTGTCATTAACACTGTTTTCCACACGCTTTTTTCATTGCATTGCCATATAATCAATTGGTCATTGATGCGTCACGAATAACGACAATGCGTCGAAAATTAAAGAAATGTAAACATGAATTATGTTATTACTGTCTAAGCATCGCAAAGCTGTATGCGTAAAGGCGTCTGACGTCACAGTGGCTTGCCTGAAACAAAGGAATCAGAGAAACATGTGCTTACAGGGGCGTCGAAGCGCCTTCTCCCGCTGATGGAGCAAAGTTGCGACAGTGACAAAGACAAGCTCCGCGCTCATGGGCAATGTATATGGGGCAACTGTGCTGCGAATATCTAAGCAGTCGTCGTGCATGGATAAAATGCAATGTTTCAAACAGATCTGATGAATTCACCTACTTTGAAAAAGTGTGCGTTAGGAAGTTCTTTTGACACAAAGCGAAATTCTACAGTCAAGCGTCAATCAGCAGACAGCCGTGTGTTCTTTAGTCATGAGCCTGTTGTCAAAACGGCAGAAAAAAATGGTCACAAACGAAATATTGTTTCTACACTTAAAATGAACAAAGAAAAAATTAGCTAGCCTGATATAAGTCATGTTCATGACGATGCAAATGTAACGAGATTTCGAACTGTTCTGTTGCACACGTTGGGACTCATTTTATTTTTCTACAAAAAACACTTGCCATGACGGGAATCGAACCCGGGCCGCCCTGCGTTACAAGGTAGATGCCTATCCGCTAGACCATTTGGGAAAACTTGATATGTACACCCTAAGATATCTAAGTGTCATTTCGATGAGGTCTGTAGCAGAGGTCATAGAGCACAGCAAACAAATAATCATGTGTTTAAATATCCTTGTCGTTTTGAAAAATTACCATTGTCACCTGCACAGGAATGCCATGCGGGCAACATTGAAGAAATGTGCTTCTCAAATCTGTCATTAACACTGTTTTCCACACGCTTTTTTCATTGCATTACCATATAATCAATTGGTCATTGATGCGTCACGAATAACGACAATGCGTCGAAAATTAAAGAAATGTAAACATGAATTATGTTATTACTGTCTAAGCATCGCAAAGCTGTATGCGTAAAGGCGTCTGACGTCACAGTGGCTTGCCTGAAACAAAGGAATCAGAGAAACATGTGCTTACAGGGGCGTCGAAGCGCCTTCTCCCGCTGATGGAGCAAAGTTGCGACAGTGACAAAGACAAGCTCCGCGCTCATGGGCAATGTATATGGGGCAACTGTGCTGCGAGTATCTAAGCAGTCGTCGTGGATGGATAAAATGCAATGTTTCAAACAGATCTGATGAATTCACCTACTTTGAAAAAGTGTGCGTTAGGAAGTTCTTTTGACACAAAGCGAAAATCTACAGTCAAGCGTCAATCAGCAGACAGCCGTGTGTTCTTTAGTCATGAGCCTGTTGTCAAAACGGCAGAAAGAAATGGTCACAAACGAAATATTGTTTCTACACTTAAAATGAAGAAAGAAAAAATGAGCTAGCCTGATATAAGTCATGTTCATGACGATGCAAATGTAACGAGATTTCGAACTGTTCTGTTGCACACGTTGGGACTCATTTTATTTTTCTACAAAAAACACTTGCCATGACGGGAATCGAACACGGGCCGCCCTGCGTTACAAGGTAGATGCCTATCCGCTAGACCATTTGGGAAAACTTGATATGTACACCCTAAGATATCTAAGTGTCATTTCGATGAGGTCTGTAGCAGAGGCCATAGAGCACAGCAAACAAATAATCATGTGTTTAAATATCCTTGTCGTTTTGAAAAATTACCATTGTCACCTGCACAGGAATGCCATGCGGCCAACATTGAAGAAATGTGCTTCTCAAATCTGTCATTAACACTGTTTTCCACACGCTTTTTTCATTGCATTGCCATATAATCAATTGGTCATTGATGCGTCACGAATAACGACAATGCGTCGAAAATTAAAGAAATGTAAACATGAATTATGTTATTACTGTCTAAGCATCGCAAAGCTGTATGCGTAAAGGCGTCTGACGTCACAGTGGCGTGCCTGAAACAAAGGAATTAGAGAAACATGTGCTTACAGGGGCGTCGAACCGCCTTCTCCCGCTGATGGAGCAAAGTTGCTACAGTGACAAAGACAAGCTCCGCGATCATGGGCAATTTATATGAGGCAACTGTGCTGCGAGTATCTAAGCAGTCGTCGTGCATGAATAAAATGCAATGTTTCAAACAGATCTGATGAATTCACCTACTTTGAAAAAGTGTGCGTTAGGGAGTTCTTTTGACACAAAGCGAAAATCTACAGTCAAGCGTCAATCAGCAGACAGCCGTGTGTTCTTTAGTCATGAGCCTGTTGTCAAAACGGCAGAAAAAAATGTTCACAAACGAAATATTGTTTCTACACTTAAAATGAACAAAGAAAAAATGAGCTAGCCTGATATAAGTCATGTTCATGACGATGCAAATGTAACGAGATTTCGAACTGTTCTGTTGCACACGTTGGGACTCATTTTATTTTTCTACAAAAAACATTTGCCATGACGGGAATCGAACCCGGGCCGCCATGTGTTACAAGGTAGATGCCTATCCGCTAGACCATTTGGGAAAACTTGATATGTATACCCTAAGATATCTAAGTGTCATTTCGATGAGGTCTGTAGCAGAGGCCATAGAGCACAGCAAACAAATAATCATGTGTTTAAATATCCTTGTCGTTTTGAAAAATTACCATTGTCACCTGCACAGGAATGCCATGCGGCCAACATTGAAGAAATGTGCTTCTCAAATCTGTCATTAACACTGTTTTCCACACGCTTTTTTCATTGCATTGCCATATAATCAATTGGTCATTGATGCGTCACGAATAACGACAATGCGTCGAAAATTAAAGAAATGTAAACATGAATTATGTTATTACTGTCTAAGCATCGCAAAGCTGTATGCGTAAAGGCGTCTGACGTCACAGTGGCTTGCCTGAAACAAAGGAATCAGAGAAACATGTGCTTACAGGGGCGTCGAAGCGCCTTCTCCCGCTGATGGAGCAAAGTTGCTACAGTGACAAAGACAAGCTCCGAGCTCATGGGCAATTTATATGAGGCAACTGTGCTGCGAGTATCTAAGCAGTCGTCGTGCATGGATAAAATGCAATGTTTCAAACAGATCTGATGAATTCACCTACTTTGAAAAAGTGTGCGTTAGGGAGTTCTTTTGACACAAAGCGAAAATCTACAGTCAAGCGTCAATCAGCAGACAGCCGTGTGTTCTTTAGTCATGAGCCTGTTGTCAAAACGGCAGAAAAAAATGTTCACAAACGAAATATTGTTTCTACACTTAAAATGAACAAAGAAAAAATGAGCTAGCCTGATATAAGTCATGTTCATGACGATGCAAATGTAACGAGATTTCGAACTGTTCTGTTGCACACGTTGGGACTCATTTTATTTTTCTACAAAAAACATTTGCCATGACGGGAATCGAACCCGGGCCGCCATGTGTTACAAGGTAGATGCCTATCCGCTAGACCATTTGGGAAAACTTGATATATATACCCTAAGATATCTAAGTGTCATTTCGATGAGGTCTGTAGCAGAGGCCATAGAGCACAGCAAACAAATAATCATGTGTTTAAATATCCTTGTCGTTTTGAAAAATTACCATTGTCACCTGCACAGGAATGCCATGCGGCCAACATTGAAGAAATGTGCTTCTCAAATCTGTCATTAACACTGTTTTCCACACGCTTTTTTCATTGCATTGCCATATAATCAATTGGTCATTGATGCGTCACGAATAACGACAATGCGTCGTAAATTAAAGAAATGTAAACATGAATTATGTTATTACTGTCTAAGCATCGCAAAGCTGTTTGCGTAAAGGCGTCTGACGTCACAGTGGCTTGCCTGAAACAAAGGAATTCGAGAAACATGTGCTTACAGGGGCGTCGAAGCGCCTTCTCCCGCTGATGGAGCAAAGTTGCTACAGTGACAAAGACAAGCTCCGCGCTCATGGGCAATGTATATGGGGCAACTGTGCTGCGAGTATCTAAGCAGTCGTCGTGCATGGATAAAATGCAATGTTTCAAACAGATCTGATGAATTCACCTACTTTGAAAAAGTGTGCGTTAGGAAGTTCTTTTGACACAAAGCGAAAATCTACAGTCAAGCGTCAATCAGCAGACAGCCGTGTGTTCTTTAGTCATGAGCCTGTTGTCAAAACGGCAGAAAAAAATGGTCACAAACGAAATATTGTTTCTACACTTAAAATGAACAAAGAAAAAATGAGCTAGCCTGATATAAGTCATGTTCATGACGATGCAAATGTAACGAGATTTCGAACTGTTCTGTTTAACACGTTGGGACTCATTTTATTTTTCTACAAAAAACACTTGCCATGACGGGAATCGAACCCGGGCCGCCCTGCGTTACAAGGTAGATGCCTATCCGCTAGACCATTTGGGAAAACTTGATATGTACACCCTAAGATATCTAAGTGTCATTTCGATGAGGTCTGTAGCAGAGGCCATAGAGCACAGCAAACAAATAATCATGTGTTTAAATATCCTTGTCGTTTTGAAAAATTACCATTGTCACCTGCACAGGAATGCCATGCGGCCAACATTGAAGAAATGTGCTTCTCAAATCTGTCATTAACACTGTTTTCCACACGCTTTTTTCATTGCATTGCCATATAATCAATTGGTCATTGATGCGTCACGAATAACGACAATGCGTCGAAAATTAAAGAAATGTAAACATGAATTATGTTATTACTGTCTAAGCATCGCAAAGCTGTATGCTTAAAGGAGTCTGACGTCACAGTGGCTTGCCTGAAACAAAGGAATCAGAGAAACATGTGCTTACAGGGGCGTCGAAGCGCCTTCTCCCGCTGATGGAGCAAAGTTGCTACAGTGACAAAGACAAGCTCCGCGCTCATGGGCAATGTATATGGGGCAACTGTGCTGCGAGTATCTAAGCAGTCGTCGTGCATGGATAAAATGCAATGTTTCAAACAGATCTGATGAATTCACCTACTTTGAAAAAGTGTGCGTTAGGAAGTTCTTTTGACACAAAGCGAAAATCTACAGTCAAGCGTCAATCAGCAGACAGCCGTGTGTTCTTTAGTCATGAGCCTGTTGTCAAAACGGCAGAAAGAAATGGTCACAAACGAAATATTGTTTCTACACTTAAAATGAAGAAAGAAAAAATGAGCTAGCCTGATATAAGTCATGTTCATGACGATGCAAATGTAACGAGATTTCGAACTGTTCTGTTGCACACGTTGGGACTCATTTTATTTTTCTACAAAAAACACTTGCCATGACGGGAATCGAACACGGGCCGCCCTGCGTTACAAGGTAGATGCCTATCCGCTAGACCATTTGGGAAAACTTGATATGTACACCCTAAGATATCTAAGTGTCATTTCGATGAGGTCTGTAGCAGAGGCCATAGAGCACAGCAAACAAATAATCATGTGTTTAAATATCCTTGTCGTTTTGAAAAATTACCATTGTCACCTGCACAGGAATGCCATGCGGCCAACATTGAAGAAATGTGCTTCTCAAATCTGTCATTAACACTGTTTTCCACACGCTTTTTTCATTGCATTGCCATATAATCAATTGGTCATTGATGCGTCACGAATAACGACAATGCGTCGAAAATTAAAGAAATGTAAACATGAATTATGTTATTACTGTCTAAGCATCGCAAAGCTGTATGCGTAAAGGCGTCTGACGTCACAGTGGCGTGCCTGAAACAAAGGAATTAGAGAAACATGTGCTTACAGGGGCGTCGAACCGCCTTCTCCCGCTGATGGAGCAAAGTTGCTACAGTGACAAAGACAAGCTCCGCGATCATGGGCAATTTATATGAGGCAACTGTGCTGCGAGTATCTAAGCAGTCGTCGTGCATGAATAAAATGCAATGTTTCAAACAGATCTGATGAATTCACCTACTTTGAAAAAGTGTGCGTTAGGGAGTTCTTTTGACACAAAGCGAAAATCTACAGTCAAGCGTCAATCAGCAGACAGCCGTGTGTTCTTTAGTCATGAGCCTGTTGTCAAAACGGCAGAAAAAAATGTTCACAAACGAAATATTGTTTCTACACTTAAAATGAACAAAGAAAAAATGAGCTAGCCTGATATAAGTCATGTTCATGACGATGCAAATGTAACGAGATTTCGAACTGTTCTGTTGCACACGTTGGGACTCATTTTATTTTTCTACAAAAAACATTTGCCATGACGGGAATCGAACCCGGGCCGCCATGTGTTACAAGGTAGATGCCTATCCGCTAGACCATTTGGGAAAACTTGATATGTATACCCTAAGATATCTAAGTGTCATTTCGATGAGGTCTGTAGCAGAGGCCATAGAGCACAGCAAACAAATAATCATGTGTTTAAATATCCTTGTCGTTTTGAAAAATTACCATTGTCACCTGCACAGGAATGCCATGCGGCCAACATTGAAGAAATGTGCTTCTCAAATCTGTCATTAACACTGTTTTCCACACGCTTTTTTCATTGCATTGCCATATAATCAATTGGTCATTGATGCGTCACGAATAACGACAATGCGTCGAAAATTAAAGAAATGTAAACATGAATTATGTTATTACTGTCTAAGCATCGCAAAGCTGTATGCGTAAAGGCGTCTGACGTCACAGTGGCTTGCCTGAAACAAAGGAATCAGAGAAACATGTGCTTACAGGGGCGTCGAAGCGCCTTCTCCCGCTGATGGAGCAAAGTTGCTACAGTGACAAAGACAAGCTCCGAGCTCATGGGCAATTTATATGAGGCAACTGTGCTGCGAGTATCTAAGCAGTCGTCGTGCATGGATAAAATGCAATGTTTCAAACAGATCTGATGAATTCACCTACTTTGAAAAAGTGTGCGTTAGGGAGTTCTTTTGACACAAAGCGAAAATCTACAGTCAAGCGTCAATCAGCAGACAGCCGTGTGTTCTTTAGTCATGAGCCTGTTGTCAAAACGGCAGAAAAAAATGTTCACAAACGAAATATTGTTTCTACACTTAAAATGAACAAAGAAAAAATGAGCTAGCCTGATATAAGTCATGTTCATGACGATGCAAATGTAACGAGATTTCGAACTGTTCTGTTGCACACGTTGGGACTCATTTTATTTTTCTACAAAAAACATTTGCCATGACGGGAATCGAACCCGGGCCGCCATGTGTTACAAGGTAGATGCCTATCCGCTAGACCATTTGGGAAAACTTGATATATATACCCTAAGATATCTAAGTGTCATTTCGATGAGGTCTGTAGCAGAGGCCATAGAGCACAGCAAACAAATAATCATGTGTTTAAATATCCTTGTCGTTTTGAAAAATTACCATTGTCACCTGCACAGGAATGCCATGCGGCCAACATTGAAGAAATGTGCTTCTCAAATCTGTCATTAACACTGTTTTCCACACGCTTTTTTCATTGCATTGCCATATAATCAATTGGTCATTGATGCGTCACGAATAACGACAATGCGTCGTAAATTAAAGAAATGTAAACATGAATTATGTTATTACTGTCTAAGCATCGCAAAGCTGTTTGCGTAAAGGCGTCTGACGTCACAGTGGCTTGCCTGAAACAAAGGAATTCGAGAAACATGTGCTTACAGGGGCGTCGAAGCGCCTTCTCCCGCTGATGGAGCAAAGTTGCTACAGTGACAAAGACAAGCTCCGCGCTCATGGGCAATGTATATGGGGCAACTGTGCTGCGAGTATCTAAGCAGTCGTCGTGCATGGATAAAATGCAATGTTTCAAACAGATCTGATGAATTCACCTACTTTGAAAAAGTGTGCGTTAGGAAGTTCTTTTGACACAAAGCGAAAATCTACAGTCAAGCGTCAATCAGCAGACAGCCGTGTGTTCTTTAGTCATGAGCCTGTTGTCAAAACGGCAGAAAAAAATGGTCACAAACGAAATATTGTTTCTACACTTAAAATGAACAAAGAAAAAATGAGCTAGCCTGATATAAGTCATGTTCATGACGATGCAAATGTAACGAGATTTCGAACTGTTCTGTTTAACACGTTGGGACTCATTTTATTTTTCTACAAAAAACACTTGCCATGACGGGAATCGAACCCGGGCCGCCCTGCGTTACAAGGTAGATGCCTATCCGCTAGACCATTTGGGAAAACTTGATATGTACACCCTAAGATATCTAAGTGTCATTTCGATGAGGTCTGTAGCAGAGGCCATAGAGCACAGCAAACAAATAATCATGTGTTTAAATATCCTTGTCGTTTTGAAAAATTACCATTGTCACCTGCACAGGAATGCCATGCGGCCAACATTGAAGAAATGTGCTTCTCAAATCTGTCATTAACACTGTTTTCCACACGCTTTTTTCATTGCATTGCCATATAATCAATTGGTCATTGATGCGTCACGAATAACGACAATGCGTCGAAAATTAAAGAAATGTAAACATGAATTATGTTATTACTGTCTAAGCATCGCAAAGCTGTATGCTTAAAGGAGTCTGACGTCACAGTGGCTTGCCTGAAACAAAGGAATCAGAGAAACATGTGCTTACAGGGGCGTCGAAGCGCCTTCTCCCGCTGATGGAGCAAAGTTGCTACAGTGACAAAGACAAGCTCCGCGCTCATGGGCAATGTATATGGGGCAACTGTGCTGCGAGTATCTAAGCAGTCGTCGTGCATGGATAAAATGCAATGTTTCAAACAGATCTGATGAATTCACCTACTTTGAAAAAGTGTGCGTTAGGAAGTTCTTTTGACACAAAGCGAAAATCTACAGTCAAGCGTCAATCAGCAGACAGCCGTGTGTTCTTTAGTCATGAGCCTGTTGTCAAAACGGCAGAAAAAAATGTTCACAAACGAAATATTGTTTCTACACTTAAAATGAACAAAGAAAAAATGAGCTAGCCTGATATAAGTCATGTTCATGACGATGCAAATGTAACGAGATTTCGAACTGTTCTGTTGCACACGTTGGGACTCATTTTATTTTTCTACAAAAAACATTTGCCATGACGGGAATCGAACCCGGGCCGCCATGGGTTACAAGGTAGATGCCTATCCGCTAGACCATTTGGGAAAACTTGATATGTATACCCTAAGATATCTAAGTGTCATTTCGATGAGGTCTGTAGCAGAGGCCATAGAGCACAGCAAACAAATAATCATGTGTTTAAATATTCTTGTCGTTTTGAAAAATTACCATTGTCACCTGCACAGGAATGCCATGCGGCCAACATTGAAGAAATGTGCTTCTCAAATCTGTCATTAACACTGTTTTCCACACGCTTTTTTCATTGCATTGCCATATAATCAATTGGTCATTGATGCGTCACGAATAACGACAATGCGTCGAAAATTAAAGAAATGTAAACATGAATTATGTTATTACTGTCTAAGCATCGCAAAGCTGTATGCGTAAAGGCGTCTGACGTCACAGTGGCTTGCCTGAAACAAAGGAATTAGAGAAACATGTGCTTACAGGGGCGTCGAACCGCCTTCTCCCGCTGATGGAGCAAAGTTGCTACAGTGACAAAGACAAACTCCGCGCTCATGGGCAATGTATATGAGGCAACGGTGCTGCGAGTATCTAAGCAGTCGTCGTGCATGGATAAAATGCAATGTTTCAAACAGATCTGATGAATTCACCTACTTTGAAAAAGTGTGCGTTAGGGAGTTCTTTTGACACAAAGCGAAAATCTACAGTCAAGCGTCAATCAGCAGACAGCCGTGTGTTCTTTAGTCATGAGCCTGTTGTCAAAACGGCAGAAAAAAATGGTCACAAACGAAATATTGTTTCTACACTTAAAATGAACAAAGAAAAAATGAGCTAGCCTGATATAAGTCATGTTCATGACGATGCAAATGTAACGAGATTTCGAACTGTTCTGTTGCACACGTTGGGACTCATTTTATTTTTCTACAAATAACATTTGCCATGACGGGAATCGAACCCGGGCCGCCATGGGTTACAAGGTAGATGCCTATCCGCTAGACCATTTGGGAAAACTTGATATGTATACCCTAAGATATCTAAGTGTCATTTCGATGAGGTCTGTAGCAGAGGCCATAGAGCACAGCAAACAAATAATCATGTGTTTAAATATCCTTGTCGTTTTGAAAAATTACCATTGTCACCTGCACAGGAATGCCATGCGGCCAACATTGAAGAAATGTGCTTCTCAAATCTGTCATTAACACTGTTTTCCACACGCTTTTTTCATTGCATTGCCATATAATCAATTGGTCATTGATGCGTCACGAATAACGACAATGCGTCGAAAATTAAAGAAATGTAAACATGAATTATGTTATTACTGTCTAAGCATCGCAAAGCTGTTTGCGTAAAGGCGTCTGACGTCACAGTGGCTTGCCTGAAACAAAGGAATTCGAGAAACATGTGCTTACAGGGGCGTCGAAGCGCCTTCTCCCGCTGATGGAGCAAAGTTGCTACAGTGACAAAGACAAGCTCCGCGCTCATGGGCAATGTATATGGGGCAACTGTGCTGCGAGTATCTAAGCAGTCGTCGTGCATGGATAAAATGCAATGTTTCAAACAGATCTGATGAATTCACCTACTTTGAAAAAGTGTGCGTTAGGAAGTTCTTTTGACACAAAGCGAAAATCTACAGTCAAGCGTCAATCAGCAGACAGCCGTGTGTTCTTTAGTCATGAGCCTGTTGTCAAAACGGCAGAAAAAAATGGTCACAAACGAAATATTGTTTCTACACTTAAAATGAACAAAGAAAAAATGAGCTAGCCTGATATAAGTCATGTTCATGACGATGCAAATGTAACGAGATTTCGAACTGTTCTGTTTAACACGTTGGGACTCATTTTATTTTTCTACAAAAAACACTTGCCATGACGGGAATCGAACCCGGGCCGCCCTGCGTTACAAGGTAGATGCCTATCCGCTAGACCATTTGGGAAAACTTGATATGTACACCCTAAGATATCTAAGTGTCATTTCGATGAGGTCTGTAGCAGAGGCCATAGAGCACAGCAAACAAATAATCATGTGTTTAAATATCCTTGTCGTTTTGAAAAATTACCATTGTCACCTGCACAGGAATGCCATGCGGCCAACATTGAAGAAATGTGCTTCTCAAATCTGTCATTAACACTGTTTTCCACACGCTTTTTTCATTGCATTGCCATATAATCAATTGGTCATTGATGCGTCACGAATAACGACAATGCGTCGAAAATTAAAGAAATGTAAACATGAATTATGTTATTACTGTCTAAGCATCGCAAAGCTGTTTGCGTAAAGGCGTCTGACGTCACAGTGGCTTGCCTGAAACAAAGGAATTCGAGAAACATGTGCTTACAGGGGCGTCGAAGCGCCTTCTCCCGCTGATGGAGCAAAGTTGCTACAGTGACAAAGACAAGCTCCGCGCTCATGGGCAATGTATATGGGGCAACTGTGCTGCGAGTATCTAAGCAGTCGTCGTGCATGGATAAAATGCAATGTTTCAAACAGATCTGATGAATTCACCTACTTTGAAAAAGTGTGCGTTAGGAAGTTCTTTTGACACAAAGCGAAAATCTACAGTCAAGCGTCAATCAGCAGACAGCCGTGTGTTCTTTAGTCATGAGCCTGTTGTCAAAACGGCAGAAAAAAATGGTCACAAACGAAATATTGTTTCTACACTTAAAATGAACAAAGAAAAAATGAGCTAGCCTGATATAAGTCATGTTCATGACGATGCAAATGTAACGAGATTTCGAACTGTTCTGTTTAACACGTTGGGACTCATTTTATTTTTCTACAAAAAACACTTGCCATGACGGGAATCGAACCCGGGCCGCCCTGCGTTACAAGGTAGATGCCTATCCGCTAGACCATTTGGGAAAACTTGATATGTACACCCTAAGATATCTAAGTGTCATTTCGATGAGGTCTGTAGCAGAGGCCATAGAGCACAGCAAACAAATAATCATGTGTTTAAATATCCTTGTCGTTTTGAAAAATTACCATTGTCACCTGCACAGGAATGCCATGCGGCCAACATTGAAGAAATGTGCTTCTCAAATCTGTCATTAACACTGTTTTCCACACGCTTTTTTCATTGCATTGCCATATAATCAATTGGTCATTGATGCGTCACGAATAACGACAATGCGTCGAAAATTAAAGAAATGTAAACATGAATTATGTTATTACTGTCTAAGCATCGCAAAGCTGTATGCTTAAAGGAGTCTGACGTCACAGTGGCTTGCCTGAAACAAAGGAATCAGAGAAACATGTGCTTACAGGGGCGTCGAAGCGCCTTCTCCCGCTGATGGAGCAAAGTTGCTACAGTGACAAAGACAAGCTCCGCGCTCATGGGCAATGTATATGGGGCAACTGTGCTGCGAGTATCTAAGCAGTCGTCGTGCATGGATAAAATGCAATGTTTCAAACAGATCTGATGAATTCACCTACTTTGAAAAAGTGTGCGTTAGGAAGTTCTTTTGACACAAAGCGAAAATCTACAGTCAAGCGTCAATCAGCAGACAGCCGTGTGTTCTTTAGTCATGAGCCTGTTGTCAAAACGGCAGAAAAAAATGTTCACAAACGAAATATTGTTTCTACACTTAAAATGAACAAAGAAAAAATGAGCTAGCCTGATATAAGTCATGTTCATGACGATGCAAATGTAACGAGATTTCGAACTGTTCTGTTGCACACGTTGGGACTCATTTTATTTTTCTACAAAAAACATTTGCCATGACGGGAATCGAACCCGGGCCGCCATGGGTTACAAGGTAGATGCCTATCCGCTAGACCATTTGGGAAAACTTGATATGTATACCCTAAGATATCTAAGTGTCATTTCGATGAGGTCTGTAGCAGAGGCCATAGAGCACAGCAAACAAATAATCATGTGTTTAAATATTCTTGTCGTTTTGAAAAATTACCATTGTCACCTGCACAGGAATGCCATGCGGCCAACATTGAAGAAATGTGCTTCTCAAATCTGTCATTAACACTGTTTTCCACACGCTTTTTTCATTGCATTGCCATATAATCAATTGGTCATTGATGCGTCACGAATAACGACAATGCGTCGAAAATTAAAGAAATGTAAACATGAATTATGTTATTACTGTCTAAGCATCGCAAAGCTGTATGCGTAAAGGCGTCTGACGTCACAGTGGCTTGCCTGAAACAAAGGAATTAGAGAAACATGTGCTTACAGGGGCGTCGAACCGCCTTCTCCCGCTGATGGAGCAAAGTTGCTACAGTGACAAAGACAAACTCCGCGCTCATGGGCAATGTATATGAGGCAACGGTGCTGCGAGTATCTAAGCAGTCGTCGTGCATGGATAAAATGCAATGTTTCAAACAGATCTGATGAATTCACCTACTTTGAAAAAGTGTGCGTTAGGGAGTTCTTTTGACACAAAGCGAAAATCTACAGTCAAGCGTCAATCAGCAGACAGCCGTGTGTTCTTTAGTCATGAGCCTGTTGTCAAAACGGCAGAAAAAAATGGTCACAAACGAAATATTGTTTCTACACTTAAAATGAACAAAGAAAAAATGAGCTAGCCTGATATAAGTCATGTTCATGACGATGCAAATGTAACGAGATTTCGAACTGTTCTGTTGCACACGTTGGGACTCATTTTATTTTTCTACAAATAACATTTGCCATGACGGGAATCGAACCCGGGCCACCATGGGTTACAAGGTAGATGCCTATCCGCTAGACCATTTGGGAAAACTTGATATGTATACCCTAAGATATCTAAGTGTCATTTCGATGAGGTCTGTAGCAGAGGCCATAGAGCACAGCAAACAAATAATCATGTGTTTAAATATCCTTGTCGTTTTGAAAAATTACCATTGTCACCTGCACAGGAATGCCATGCGGCCAACATTGAAGAAATGTGCTTCTCAAATCTGTCATTAACACTGTTTTCCACACGCTTTTTTCATTGCATTGCCATATAATCAATTGGTCATTGATGCGTCACGAATAACGACAATGCGTCGAAAATTAAAGAAATGTAAACATGAATTATGTTATTACTGTCTAAGCATCGCAAAGCTGTATGCTTAAAGGAGTCTGACGTCACAGTGGCTTGCCTGAAACAAAGGAATCAGAGAAACATGTGCTTACAGGGGCGTCGAAGCGCCTTCTCCCGCTGATGGAGCAAAGTTGCTACAGTGACAAAGACAAGCTCCGCGCTCATGGGCAATGTATATGGGGCAACTGTGCTGCGAGTATCTAAGCAGTCGTCGTGCATGGATAAAATGCAATGTTTCAAACAGATCTGATGAATTCACCTACTTTGAAAAAGTGTGCGTTAGGAAGTTCTTTTGACACAAAGCGAAAATCTACAGTCAAGCGTCAATCAGCAGACAGCCGTGTGTTCTTTAGTCATGAGCCTGTTGTCAAAACGGCAGAAAAAAATGTTCACAAACGAAATATTGTTTCTACACTTAAAATGAACAAAGAAAAAATGAGCTAGCCTGATATAAGTCATGTTCATGACGATGCAAATGTAACGAGATTTCGAACTGTTCTGTTGCACACGTTGGGACTCATTTTATTTTTCTACAAAAAACATTTGCCATGACGGGAATCGAACCCGGGCCGCCATGGGTTACAAGGTAGATGCCTATCCGCTAGACCATTTGGGAAAACTTGATATGTATACCCTAAGATATCTAAGTGTCATTTCGATGAGGTCTGTAGCAGAGGCCATAGAGCACAGCAAACAAATAATCATGTGTTTAAATATCCTTGTCGTTTTGAAAAATTACCATTGTCACCTGCACAGGAATGCCATGCGGCCAACATTGAAGAAATGTGCTTCTCAAATCTGTCATTAACACTGTTTTCCACACGCTTTTTTCATTGCATTGCCATATAATCAATTGGTCATTGATGCGTCACGAATAACGACAATGCGTCGAAAATTAAAGAAATGTAAACATGAATTATGTTATTACTGTCTAAGCATCGCAAAGCTGTATGCGTAAAGGCGTCTGACGTCACAGTGGCTTGCCTGAAACAAAGGAATCAGAGAAACATGTGCTTACAGGGGCGTCGAAGCGCCTTCTCCCGCTGATGGAGCAAAGTTGCTACAGTGACAAAGACAAGCTCCGCGCTCATGGGCAATGTATATGGGTCAACTGTGCTGCGAGTATCTAAGCAGTCGTCGTGCATGGATAAAATGCAATGTTTCAAATAGATCTGATGAATTCACCTACTTTGAAAAAGTGTGCGTTAGGAAGTTCTTTTGACACAAAGCGAAAATCTACAGTCAAGCGTCAATCAGCAGACAGCCGTGTGTTCTTTAGTCATGAGCCTGTTGTCAAAACGGCAGAAAAAAATGGTCACAAACGAAATATTGTTTCTACACTTAAAATGAACAAAGAAAAAATGAGCTAGCCTGATATAAGTCATGTTCATGACGATGCAAATGTAACGAGATTTCGAACTGTTCTGTTGCACACGTTGGGACTCATTTTATTTTTCTACAAAAAACATTTGCCATGACGGGAATCGAACCCGGGCCGCCCTGCTTTACAAGGTAGATGCCTATCCGCTAGACCATTTGGGAAAACTTGATATGTACACCCTAAGATATCTAAATGTCATTTCGATGAGATCTGTAGCAGAGGCCATAGAGCACAGCAAACAAATAATCATGTGTTTAAATATCCTTGTCGTTTTGAAAAATTACCATTGTCACCTGCACAGGAATGCAATGCGGCCAACATTGAAGAAATGTGCTTCTCAAATCTGTCATTAACACTGTTTTCCACACGCTTTTTTCATTGCATTGCCATATAATCAATTGGTCATTGATGCGTCACGAATAACGACAATGCGTCGAAAATTAAAGAAATGTAAACATGAATTATGTTATTACTGTCTAAGCATCGCAAAGCTGTATGCGTAAAGGCGTCTGACGTCACAGTGGCTTGCCTGAAACAAAGGAATTAGAGAAACATGTGCTTACAGGGGCGTCGAACCGCCTTCTCCCGCTGATGGAGCAAAGTTGCTACAGTGACAAAGACAAACTCCGCGCTCATGGGCAATGTATATGAGGCAACGGTGCTGCGAGTATCTAAGCAGTCGTCGTGCATGGATAAAATGCAATGTTTCAAACAGATCTGATGAATTCACCTACTTTGAAAAAGTGTGCGTTAGGGAGTTCTTTTGACACAAAGCGAAAATCTACAGTCAAGCGTCAATCAGCAGACAGCCGTGTGTTCTTTAGTCATGAGCCTGTTGTCAAAACGGCAGAAAAAAATGGTCACAAACGAAATATTGTTTCTACACTTAAAATGAACAAAGAAAAAATGAGCTAGCCTGATATAAGTCATGTTCATGACGATGCAAATGTAACGAGATTTCGAACTGTTCTGTTGCACACGTTGGGACTCATTTTATTTTTCTACAAAAAACATTTGCCATGACGGGAATCGAACCCGGGCCGCCCTGCGTGACAAGGCAGATTCCTATCCGCTAGACCATTTGGGAAGACTTGATATGTACACCCTAAGATATCTAAGTGTCATTTCGATGAGGTCTGTAGCAGAGGCCATAGAGCACAGCAAACAAATAATCATGTGTTTAAATATCCTTGTCGTTTTGAAAAATTACCATTGTCACCTGCACAGGAATGCCATGCGGCCAACATTGAAGAAATGTGCTTCTCAAATCTGTCATTAACACTGTTTTCCACACGCTTTTTTCATTGCATTGCCATATAATCAATTGGTCATTGATGCGTCACGAATAACGACAATGCGTCGAAAATTAAAGAAATGTAAACATGAATTATGTTATTACTGTCTAAGCATCGCAAAGCTGTATGCGTAAAGGCGTCTGACGTCACTGTGGCTTGCCTGAAACAAAGGAATTAGAGAAACATGTGCTTACCGGGGCGTCGAACCGGCTTGTCCTCCTGATGGAGCAAAGTTGCTACAGTGACAAAGACAAGCTCCGCGCTCATGGGCAATTTATATGGGGCAACTGTGCTGCGAGTATCTAAGCAGTCGTCGTGCATGGATAAAATGCAATGTTTCAAACAGATCTGATGAATTCACCTACTTTGAAAAAGTGTGCGTTAAGGGAGTCATTTTGACACAAAGCGGAAATCTACAGTCAAGCGTCAATCAGCAGACAGCCGTGTGTTCTTTAGTCATGAGCCTGTTGTCAAAACGGCAGAAAAAAATGGTCACAAACGAAATATTGTTTCTACACTTAAAATGAACAAAGAAAAAATGAGCTAGCCTGATATAAGTCATGTTCATGACGATGCAAATGTAACGAGATTTCGAACTGTTCTGTTGCACACGTTGGGACTCATTTTATTTTTCTACAAGAATCATTTGCCATGACGGGAATCGAACCCGGGCCGCCCTGCGTTACAAGGCAGATTCCTATCCGCTAGACCATTTGGGAAGACTTGATATGTAAACCCTAAGATATCTAAGTGTCATTTCGATGAGGTCTGTAGCAGAGGCCATAGAGCACAGCAAACAAATAATCATGTGTTTAAATATCCTTGTCGTTTTGAAAAATTACCATTGTCACCTGCACAGGAATGCCATGCGGCCAACATTGAAGAAATGTGCTTCTCAAATCTGTCATTAACACTGTTTTCCACACGCTTTTTTCATTGCATTGCCATATAATCAATTGGTCATTGATGCGTCACGAATAACGACAATGCGTCCAAAATTAAAGAAATGTAAACATGAATTATGTTATTATTGTCTAAGCATCGCAAAGCTGTATGCGCAAAGGCGTCTGACGTCACTGTGGCTTGCCTGAAACAAAGGAATTAGAGAAACATGTGCTTACAGGGGCGTCGAACCGGCTTGTCCCCCTGATGGAGCAAAGTTGCTACAGTGACAAAGACAAGCTCCGCGCTCATGGGCAATTTATATGGGGCAACTGTGCTGCGAGTATCTAAGCAGTCGTCGTGCATGGATAAAATGCAATGTTTCAAACAGATCTGATGAATTCACCTACTTTGAAAAAGTGTGTGTTAGGGAGTCCTTTTGAAACAAAGCGAAAATCTACAGTCAAGCGTCAAATAGCAGACAGCCGTGTGTTCTTTAGTCATGAGCCTGTTGTCAAAACGGCAGAAAAAAATGGTCACTAACGAAATATTGTTTCTACACTTAAAATGAACAAAGAAAAAAATGAGCTAGCCTGATATAAGTCATGTTCATGACGATGCAAATATAACGAGATTTCGAACTGTTCTGTTGCACACGTTGGGACTCATTTTATTTTTCTACAAAAATCATTTGCCATGACGGGAATCGAACCCGGGCCGCCCTGCGTTACAAGGCAGATTCCTATCCGCTAGACCATTTGGGAAGACTTGATATGTACACCCTAAGATATCTAAGTGTCATTTCGATGAGGTCTGTAGCAGAGGCCATAGAGCACAGCAAACAAATAATCATGTGTTTAAATATCCTTGTCGTTTTGAAAAATTACCATTGTCACCTGCACAGGAATGCCATGCGGCCAACATTGAAGAAATGTGCTTCTCAAATCTGTCATTAACACTGTTTTCCACACGCTTTTTTCATTGCATTGCCATATAATCAATTGGTCATTGATGCATCACGAATAACGACAATGCGTCGAAAATTAAAGAAATGTAAACATGAATTATGTTATTACTGTCTAAGCATCTCAAAGCTGTATGCGTAAAGGCGTCTGACGTCACAGTGGCTTGCCTGAAACAAAGGAATTAGAGAAACATGTGCTTACAGGGGCGTCGAACCGGCTTCTCACGCTGATGGAGCAAAGTTGCTCCAGTGACAAAGACAAGCTCCGCGCTCATGGGCAATTTATATGGGGCAACTGTGCTGCGAGTATCTAAGCAGTCGTCGTGCATGGATAAAATGCAATGTTTCAAACAGATCTGATGAATTCACCTACTTTGAAAAAGTGTGCGTTAGGGAGTTCTTTCGACACAAAGCGAAAATCTACAGTCAAGCGTCAATCAGCAGACAGCCGTGTGTTCTTTTGTCATGAGCCTGTTGTCAAAACGGCAGAAAAAAAAGGTCACAAACGAAATATTGTTTCTACACTTAAAATGAACAAAGAAAAAATGAGCTAGCCTGATATAAGTCACGTTCATGACGATGCAAATGTAACGAGATTTCGAACTGTTCTGTTGCACACGTTGGGACTCATTTTATTTTTCTACAAAAATCATTTGCCATGACGGAAATCGAACCCGGGCCGCCCTGCGTTACAAGGCAGAGTCCTATCCGCTAGACCATTTGGGAAGACTTGATATGTACACCCTAAGATATCTAAGTGTCATTTCGATGAGGTCTGTAGCAGAGGCCATAGAGCACAGCAAACAAATAATCATGTGTTTAAATATCCTTGTCGTTTTGAAAAATTACCATTGTCACCTGCACAGGAATGCCATGCGGCCAACATTGAAGAAATGTGCTTCTCAAATCTGTCATTAACACTGTTTTCCACACGCTTTTTTCATTGCATTGCCATATAATCAATTGGTCATTGATGCGTCACGAATAACGACAATGCGTCGAAAATTAAAGAAATGTAAACATGAATTATGTTATTACTGTCTAAGCATCTCAAAGCTGTATGCGTAAAGGCGTCTGACGTCACAGTGGCTTGCCTGAAACAAAGGAATTAGAGAAACATGTGCTTACAGGGGCGTCGAACCGGCTTCTCACGCTGATCGAGCAAAGTTGCTCCAGTGACAAAGACAAGCTCCGCGCTCATGGGCAATTTATATGAGGCAACTGTGCTGCGAGTATCTAAGCAGTCGTCGTGCATGGATAAAATGCAATGTTTCAAACAGATCTGATGAATTCACCTACTTTGAAAAAGTGTGCGTTAGGGAGTTCTTTCGACACAAAGCGAAAATCTACAGTCAAGCGTCAATCAGCAGACAGCCGTGTGTTCTTTTGTCATGAGCCTGTTGTCAAAACGGCAGAAAAAAAAGGTCACAAACGAAATATTGTTTCTACACTTAAAATGAACAAAGAAAAAATGAGCTAGCCTGATATAAGTCACGTTCATGACGATGCAAATGTAACGAGATTTCGAACTGTTCTGTTGCACACGTTGGGACTCATTTTATTTTTCTACAAAAATCATTTGCCATGACGGGAATCGAACCCGGGCCGCCCTGCGTTACAAGGCAGATTCCTATCCGCTAGACCATTTGGGAAGACTTGAGATGTACACCCTAAGATATCTAAGTGTCATTTCGATGAGGTCTGTAGCAGAGGCCATAGAGCACAGCAAACAAATAATCATGTGTTTAAATATCCTTGTCGTTTTGAAAAATTACCATTGTCACCTGCACAGGAATGCCATGCGGCCAACATTGAAGAAATGTGCTTCTCAAATCTGTCATTAACACTGTTTTCCACACGCTTTTTTCACTACATTGCCATATAATCAATTGGTCATTGATGCGTCACGAATAACGACAATGCGTCGTAAATTAAAGAAATGTAAACATGAATTATGTTATTACTGTCTAAGCATCGCAAAGCTGTATGCGCAAAGGCGTCTGACGTCACTGTGGCTTGCCTGAAACAAAGGAATTAGAGAAACATGTGCTTACAGGGGCGTCGAACCGGCTTGTCCCCCTGATGGAGCAAAGTTGCTACAGTGACAAAGACAAGCTCCGCGCTCATGGGCAATTTATATGGGGCAACTGTGCTGCGAGTATCTAAGCAGTCGTCGTGCATGGAAAAAATGCAATGTTTCAAACAGATCTGATGAATTCACCTCCTTGAAAAAGTGTGCATTAAGGGAGTCCTTTTGACACAAAGCGAAAATCTACAGTCAAGCGTCAATAAGCAGACAGCCGTGTGTTCTTTAGTCATGAGCCTGTTGTCAAAACGGCAGAAATAAATGGTCACAAACGAAATATTGTTTCTACACTTAAAATGAACAAAGACAAAATGAGCTAGCCTGATATAAGTCATGTTCATGACGATGCAAATGTAACGAGATTTCGAACTGTTCTGTTGCACACGTTGGGACTCATTTTATTTTTCTACAAGAATCATTTGCCATGACGGGAATCGAACCCGGGCCGCCCTGCGTTACAAGGCAGATTCCTATCCGCTAGACCATTTGGGAAGATTTCATAGGTGCACCCTAAGATATCTAAGTGTCATTTCGATGAGGTCTGTCGCAGAGGCCATAGAGCACACCAAACAAATAATCATGTGTTTAAATATCCTTGTCGTTTTGAAAAATTACCATTGTCACCTGCACAGGAATGCCATGCGGCCAACATTGAAGAAATGTGCTTCTCAAATCTGTCATTAACACTGTTTTCCACACGCTTTTTTCATTGCATTGCCATATAATCAATTGGTCATTGATTCGTCACGAATAACGACAATGCGTCGAAAATTAAAGAAATGTAAACATGAATTATGTTATTACTGTCTAAGCATCGCAAAGCTGTATGCGCAAAGGCGTCTGACGTCACTGTGGCTTGCCTGAAACAAAGGAATTAGAGAAACATGTGCTTACAGGGGCGTCGAACCGGCTTGTCCCCCTGATGGAGCAAAGTTGCTACAGTGACAAAGACAAGCTCCGCACTCATGGGCAATTTATATGGGGCAACTGTGCTGCGAGTATCTAAGCAGTCGTCGTGCATGGATAAAATGCAATGTTTCAAACAGATCTGATGAATTCACCTACTTTGAAAAAGTGTGCGTTAAGGGAGTCCTTTTGACACAAAGCGAAAATCTACAGTCAAGCGTCAATCAGCAGACAGCCGTGTGTTCTTTAGTCATGAGCCTGTTGTCAAAAGGCAGAAAAAAATAGTCACAAACGAAATATTGTTTCTACACTTAAAATGAACAAAGACAAAATGAGCTAGCCTGATATAAGTCATGTTCATGACGATGCAAATGTAACGAGATTTCGAACTGTTCTGTTGCACACGTTGGGACTCATTTTATTTTTCTACAAGAATCATTTGCCATGACGGGAATCGAACCCAGGCCGCCCTGCGTTACAAGGCAGATTCCTATCCGCTAGACCATTTGGGAAGATTTCATACGTCGACCCTAAGATATCTAAGTGTCATTTCGATGAGGTCTGTAGCAGAGGCCATACAGCACACCAAACAAATAATCATGTGTTTAAATATCCTTGTCGTTTTGAAAAATTACCATTGTCACCTGCACAGGAATGCCATGCGGCCAACATTGAAGAAATGTGCTTCTCAAATCTGTCATTAACACTGTTTTCCATACGCTTTTTTCATTGCATTGCCATATAATCAATTGGTCATTGATGCGTCACGAATAACGACAATGCGTCGAAAATTAAAGAAATGTAAACATGAATTATGTTATTACTGTCTAAGCATCGCAAAGCTGTATGCGCAAAGGCGTCTGACGTCACTGTGGCTTGCCTGAAACAAAGGAATTAGAGAAACATATGCTTTCAGGGGCGTCGAACCGGCTTGTCCCCCTGATGGAGCAAAGTTGCTACAGTGACAAAGACAAGCTCCGCGCTCATGGGCAATTTATATGGGACAACTGTGCTGCGAGTATCTAAGCAGTCGTCGTGCATGGATAAAATACAATGTTTCAAACAGATCTGATGAATTCACCTACTTTGAAAAAGTGTGCGTTAAGGGAGTCCTTTTGACACAAAGCGAAAATCTACAGTCAAGCGTCAATCAGCAGACAGCCGTGTGTTCTTTAGTCATGAGCCTGTTGTCAAAACGGCAGAAAAAAATGGTCACAAACGAAATATTGTTTCTACACTTAAAATGAACAAAGAAAAAATGAGCTAGCCTGATATAAGTCATGTTCATGACGATGCAAATGTAACGAGATTTCGAACTGTTCTGTTGCACACGTTGGGACTCATTTTACTTTTCTACAAGAATCATTTGCCATGACGGGAATCGAACCCGGGCCACCCTGCGTTACAAGGCAGATTCCTATCCGCTAGACCATTTGGGAAGATTTCATAGGTGCACCCTAAGATATCTAAGTGTCATTTCGATGAGGTCTGTAGCAGAGGCCATAGAGCACACCAAACAAATAATCATGTGTTTAAATATCCTTGTCGTTTTGAAAAATTACCATTGTCACCTGCACAGGAATGCCATGCGGCCAACATTGAAGAAATGTGCTTCTCAAATCTGTCATTAACACTGTTTTCCACACGCTTTTTTCATTGCATTGCCATATAATCAATTGGTCATTGATGCGTCACGAATAACGACAATGCGTCGAAAATTAAAGAAATGTAAACATGAATTATGTTATTACTGTCTAAGCATCGCAAAGCTGTATGCGTAATGGCGTCTGACGTCACAGTGGCTTGCCTGAAACAAAGGAATTAGAGAAACATGTGCTGACAAGGGGCGTCGAACCGGGTTGTCCCCCTGATGGAGCAAAGTTGCTACAGTGACAAAGACAAGCTCCGCGCTCATGGGCAATTTATATGGGGCAACTGTGCTGCGAGTATCTAAGCAGTCGTCGTGCATGGATAAAATGCAATGTTTCAAACAGATCTGATGAATTCACCTACTTTGAAAAAGTGTGCGTTAAGGGAGTCCTTTTGACACAAAGCGAAAATCTACAGTCAAGAGTCAATCAGCAGACAGCCGTGTGTTCTTTAGTCATGAGCCTGTTGTCAAAACGGCAGAAAAAAATGGTCACAAACGAAATATTGTTTCTACACTTAAAATGAACAAAGAAAAAATGAGCTAGCCTGATATAAGTCATGTTCATGACGATGCAAATGCAACGAGATTTCGAACTGTTCTGTTGCACACGTTGGGACTCATTTTATTTTTCTACAAGAATCATTTGCCATGACGGGAATCGAACCCGGGCCGCCCTGCGTTACAAGGCAGATTCCTATCCGCTAGACCATTTGGGAAGATTTCATATGTAGACCCTAAGATATCTAAGTGTCATTTCGATGAGGTCTGTAGCAGAGGCCATAGAGCACACCAAACAAATAATCATGTGTTTAAATATCCTTGTCGTTTTGAAAAATTACCATTGTCACCTGCACAGGAATGCCATGCGGCCAACATTGAAGAAATGTGCTTCTCAAATCTGTCATTAACACTGTTTTCCACACGCTTTTTTCATTGCATTGCCATATAATCAATTGGTCATTGATGCGTCACGAATAACGACAATGCGTCGTAAATTAAAGAAATGTAAACATGAATTATGTTATTACTGTCCAAGCATCGCAAAGCTGTATGAGCAAAGGCGTCTGACGTCACTGTGGCTTGCCTGAAACAAAGGAATTAGAGAAACATGTGCTGACAAGGGGCGTCGAACCGGGTTGTCCCCCTGATGGAGCAAAGTTGCTACAGTGACAAAGACAAGCTCCGCGCTCATGGGCAATTTATATGGGGCAACTGTGCTGCGAGTATCTAAGCAGTCGTCGTGCATGGATAAAATGCAATGTTTCAAACAGATCTGATGAATTCACCTACTTTGAAAAAGTGTGCGTTAAGGGAGTCCTTTTGACACAAAGCGAAAATCTACAGTCAAGAGTCAATCAGCAGACAGCCGTGTGTTCTTTAGTCATGAGCCTGTTGTCAAAACGGCAGAAAAAAATGGTCACAAACGAAATATTGTTTCTACACTTAAAATGAACAAAGAAAAAATGAGCTAGCCTGATATAAGTCATGTTCATGACGATGCAAATGCAACGAGATTTCGAACTGTTCTGTTGCACACGTTGGGACTCATTTTATTTTTCTACAAGAATCATTTGCCATGACGGGAATCGAACCCGGGCCGCCCTGCGTTACAAGGCAGATTCCTATCCGCTAGACCATTTGGGAAGATTTCATATGTAGACCCTAAGATATCTAAGTGTCATTTCGATGAGGTCTGTAGCAGAGGCCATAGAGCACACCAAACAAATAATCATGTGTTTAAATATCCTTGTCGTTTTGAAAAATTACCATTGTCACCTGCACAGGAATGCCATGCGGCCAACATTGAAGAAATGTGCTTCTCAAATCTGTCATTAACACTGTTTTCCACACGCTTTTTTCATTGCATTGCCATATAATCAATTGGTCATTGATGCGTCACGAATAACGACAACGCGTCGTAAATTAAAGAAATGTAAACATGAATTATGTTATTACTGTCCAAGCATCGCAAAGCTGTATGAGCAAAGGCGTCTGACGTCACTGTGGCTTGCCTGAAACAAAGGAATTAGAGAAACATGTGCTTACAGGGGCGTCGAACCGGCTTGTCCCCCTGATGGAGCAAAGTTGCGACAGTGACAAAGACAAGCTCCGCGCTCATGGGCAACTTATAAGGGGCAACTGTGCTGCGAGTATCTAAGCAGTCGTCGTGCGTGGATAAAATGCAATGTTTCAAACAGATCTGATGAATTCACCTACTTTGAAAAAGTGTGCGTTAAGGGAGTCCTTTTCACACAAAGCGAAAATCTACAGTCAAGCGTCAATCAGCAGACAGCCGTGTGTTCTTTAGTCATGAGCCTGTTGTCAAAACGGCAGAAAAAAATGGTCACAAACGAAATATTGTTTCTACACTTAAAATGAACAAAGACAAAATGAGCTAGCCTGATATAAGTCATGTTCATGACGATGCAAATGTAACGAGATTTCGAACTGTTCTGTTGCACACGTTGGGACTCATTTTATTTTTCTACAAAAATCATTTGTCATGACGGGAATCGAACCCGGGCCGCCCTGCGTTACAAGGCAGATTCCTATCCGCTAGACTATTTGGGAAGATTTCAAATATAGACCCTAAGATATGTAGTGTCATTTCGATGAGGTCTGTAGCAGAGGCCATAGAGCACACCAAACAAATAATCATGTGTTTAAATATCCTTGTCGTTTTGAAAAATTACCATTGTCACCTGCACAGGAATGCCATGCGGCCAACATTGAAGAAATGTCCTTCTCAAATCTGTCATTAACACTGTTTTCCACACGCTTTTTTCATTGCATTGCCATATAATCAATTGGTCATTGATGCGTCACGAATAACGACAATGCGTCGAAAATTAAAGAAATGTAAACATGAATTATGTTATTACTGTCTAAGCATCGCAAAGCTGTATGCGTAAAGGCGTCTGACGTCACAGTGGCTTGCCTGAAACAAAGGAATTAGAGAAACATGTGCTTACAGGGGCGTCGAACCGGCTTGTCCCCCTGATGGAGCAAAGTTGCTACAGTGACAAAGACAAGCTCCGCGCTCATGGGCAATTTATATGGGGCAACTGTGCTGCGAGTATCTAAGCAGTCGTCGTGCATGGATAAAATGCAATGTTTCAAACAGATCTGATGAATTCACCTACTTTGAAAAAGTGTGCGTTAAGGGAGTCCTTTTGACACAAAGCGAAAATCTACAGTCAAGCGTCAATCAGCAGACAGCCGTGTGTTCTTTAGTCATGAGCCTGTTGTCAAAACGGCAGAAAAAAATGGTCACAAACGAAATATTGTTTCTACACTTAAAATGAACAAAGACAAAATGAGCTAGCCTGATATAAGTCATGTTCATGACGATGCAAATGTAACGAGATTTCGAACTTTTCTGTTGCACACGTTGGGACTCATTTTATTTTTCTACAAAAATCATTTGCCATGACGGGAATCGAACCCGGGCCGCCCTGCGTTACAAGGCAGATTCCTATCCGATAGACCATTTGGGAAGACTTGATATGTACACCCTAAGATATCTAAGTGTCATTTCGATGAGGTCTGTAGCAGAGGCCATAGAGCACACCAAACAAATAATCATGTGTTTAAATATCCTTGTCGTTTTGAAAAATTACCATTGTCACCTGCACAGGACTGCCATGCGGCCAACATTGAAGAAATGTGCTTCTCAAATCTGTCATTAACACTGTTTTCCACACGCTTTTTTCATTGCATTGCCATATAATCAATTGGTCATTGATGCGTCACGAATAACGACAATGCGTCGAAAATTAAAGAAATGTAAACATGAATTATGTTATTACTGTCTAAGCATCGCAAAGCTGTATGCGCAAAGGCGTCTGACGTCACTGTGGCTTGTCTGAAACATAGGAATTAGAGAAACGTGCTTTCAGGGGCGTCGAACCGGCTTGTCCCCCTGATGGAGCAAAGTTGCTACAGTGACAAAGACAAGCTACGCGCTCATGGGCAATTTATATGGGGCAACTGTGCTGCGAGTATCTAAGCAGTCGTCGTGCATGGATAAAATGCAATGTTTCAAACAGATCTGATGAATTCACCTACTTTAAAAAAGTGTGCGTTAAGGGAGTCCTTTTGACACAAAGCGAAAATCTACAGTCAAGCGTCAATCAGCAGACAGCCGTGTGTTCTTTAGTCATGAGCCTGTTGTCAAAACGGCAGAAAAAAATGGTCACAAACGAAATATTGTTTCTACACTTAAAATGAACAAAGACAAAATGAGCTAGCCTGATATAAGTCATGTTCATGACGATGCAAATGTAACGAGATTTCAAACTGTTCTGTTGCACACGTTGGGACTCATTTTATTTTTCTACAAGAATCATTTGCCATGACGGGAATCGAACCCGGGCCGCCCTGCGTTACAAGGCAGATTCCTATCCGCTAGACCATTTGGGAAGATTTCATATGTAGACCCTAAGATATCTAAGTGTCATTTCGATGAGGTCTGTAGCAGAGGCCATAGAGCACACCAAACAAATAATCATGTGTTTAAATATCCTTGTCGTTTTGAAAAATTACCATTGTCACCTGCACAGGAATGCCATGCGGCCAACATTGAAGAAATGTGCTTCTCAAATCTGTCATTAACACTGTTTTCCACACGCTTTTTTCATTGCATTGCCATATAATCAATTGGTCATTGATGCGTCACGAATAACGACAATGCGTCGAAAATTAAAGAAATGTAAACATGAATTATGTTATTACTGTCTAAGCATCGCAAAGCTGTATGCGCAAAGGCGTCTGACGTCACTGTGGCTTGTCTGAAACATAGGAATTAGAGAAACGTGCTTTCAGGGGCGTCGAACCGGCTTCTCCCCCTGATGGAGCAAAGTTGCTACAGTGACAAAGACAAGCTACGCGCTCATGGGCAATTTATATGGGGCAACTGTGCTGCGAGTATCTAAGCAGTCGTCGTGCATGGATAAAATGCAATGTTTCAAACAGATCTGATGAATTCACCTACTTTAAAAAAGTGTGCGTTAAGGGAGTCCTTTTGACACAAAGCGAAAATCTACAGTCAAGCGTCAATCAGCAGACAGCCGTGTGTTCTTTAGTCATGAGCCTGTTGTCAAAACGGCAGAAAAAAATGGTCACAAACGAAATATTGTTTCTACACTTAAAATGAACAAAGACAAAATGAGCTAGCCTGATATAAGTCATGTTCATGACGATGCAAATGTAACGAGATTTCAAACTGTTCTGTTGCACACGTTGGGACTCATTTTATTTTTCTACAAGAATCATTTGCCATGACGGGAATCGAACCCGGGCCGCCCTGCGTTACAAGGCAGATTCCTATCCGCTAGACCATTTGGGAAGATTTCATATGTAGACCCTAAGATATCTAAGTGTCATTTCGATGAGGTCTGTAGCAGAGGCCATAGAGCACACCAAACAAATAATCATGTGTTTAAATATCCTTGTCGTTTTGAAAAATTACCATTGTCACCTGCACAGGAATGCCATGCGGCCAACATTGAAGAAATGTGCTTCTCAAATCTGTCATTAACACTGTTTTCCACACGCTTTTTTCATTGCATTGCCATATAATCAATTGGTCATTGATGCGTCACGAATAACGACAATGCGTCGTAAATTAAAGAAATGTAAACATGAATTATGTTATTACTGTCTAAGCATCGCAAAGCTGTATGCGCAAAGGCGTCTGACGTCACTGTGGCTTGCCTGAAACAAAGGAATTAGAGAAACATGTGCTTACAGGGGCGTCGAACCGGCTTGTCCCCCTGATGGAGCAAAGTTGCTACAGTGACAAAGACAAGCTCCGCGCTCATGGGCAATTTATATGGGGCAACTGTGCTGCGAGTATCTAAGCAGTCGTCGTGCATGGATAAAATGCAATGTTTCAAACAGATCTGATGAATTCACCTACTTTGAAAAAGTGTGCGTAAGGGAGTTCTTTTGACACAAAGCGAAAATCTACAGTCAAGCGTCAATCAGCAGACAGCCGTGTGTTCTTTAGTCATGAGCCTGTTGTCAAAACGGCAGAAAAAAATGGTCACAAACGAAATATTGTTTCTACACTTAAAATGAACAAAGAAAAAATTAGCTAGCCTGATATAAGTCATGTTCATGACGATGCAAATGTAACGAGATTTCGAACTGTTCTGTTGCACACGTTGGGACTCATTTTTTTTTTCTACAAGAATCATTTGCCATGACAGGAATCGAACCCGGGCCGCCCTGCGTTACAAGGCAGATTCCTATCCGCTAGACCATTTGGGAAGATTTCATATGTAGACCCTAAGATATCTAAGTGGCATTTCGATGAGGTCTGTAGCAGAGGCCATTGAGCACACCAAACAAATAATCATGTGTTTAAATATCCTTGTCGTTTTGAAAAATTACCATTGTCACCTGCACAGGAATGCCATGCGGCCAACATTGAAGAAATGTGCTTCTCAAATCTGTCATTAACACTGTTTTCCACACGCTTTTTTCATTGCATTGCCATATAATCAATTGGTCATTGATGCGTCACGAATAACGACAATGCGTCGAAAATTAAAGAAATGTAAACATGAATTATGTTATTACTGTCTAAGCATCGCAAAGCTGTATGCGCAAAGGCGTCTGACGTCACTGTGGCTTGTCTGAAACATAGGAATTAGAGAAACGTGCTTTCAGGGGCGTCGAACCGGCTTGTCCCCCTGATGGAGCAAAGTTGCTACAGTGACAAAGACAAGCTACGCGCTCATGGGCAATTTATATGGGGCAACTGTGCTGCGAGTATCTAAGCAGTCGTCGTGCATGGATAAAATGCAATGTTTCAAACAGATCTGATGAATTCACCTACTTTAAAAAAGTGTGCGTTAAGGGAGTCCTTTTGACACAAAGCGAAAATCTACAGTCAAGCGTCAATCAGCAGACAGCCGTGTGTTCTTTAGTCATGAGCCTGTTGTCAAAACGGCAGAAAAAAATGGTCACAAACGAAATATTGTTTCTACACTTAAAATGAACAAAGACAAAATGAGCTAGCCTGATATAAGTCATGTTCATGACGATGCAAATGTAACGAGATTTCAAACTGTTCTGTTGCACACGTTGGGACTCATTTTATTTTTCTACAAGAATCATTTGCCATGACGGGAATCGAACCCGGGCCGCCCTGCGTTACAAGGCAGATTCCTATCCGCTAGACCATTTGGGAAGATTTCATATGTAGACCCTAAGATATCTAAGTGTCATTTCGATGAGGTCTGTAGCAGAGGCCATAGAGCACACCAAACAAATAATCATGTGTTTAAATATCCTTGTCGTTTTGAAAAATTACCATTGTCACCTGCACAGGAATGCCATGCGGCCAACATTGAAGAAATGTGCTTCTCAAATCTGTCATTAACACTGTTTTCCACACGCTTTTTTCATTGCATTGCCATATAATCAATTGGTCATTGATGCGTCACGAATAACGACAATGCGTCGAAAATTAAAGAAATGTAAACATGAATTATGTTATTACTGTCTAAGCATCGCAAAGCTGTATGCGCAAAGGCGTCTGACGTCACTGTGGCTTGCCTGAAACAAAGGAATTAGAGAAACATGTGCTTACAGGGGCGTCGAACCGGCTTGTCCCCCTGATGGAGCAAAGTTGCTACAGTGACAAAGACAAGCTCCGCGCTCATGGGCAATTTATATGGGGCAACTGTGCTGCGAGTATCTAAGCAGTCGTCGTGCATGGATAAAATGCAATGTTTCAAACAGATCTGATTAATTCACCTACTTTGAAAAAGTGTGCGTTAAGGGAGTCCTTTTGACACAAAGCGAAAATCTACAGTCAAGCGTCAATCAGCAGACAGCCGTGTGTTCTTTAGTCATGAGCCTGTTGTCAAAACGGCAGAAAAAAATGGTCACAAACGAAATATTGTTTCTACACTTAAAATGAACAAAGACAAAATGAGCTAGCCTGATATAAGTCATGTTCATGACGATGCAAATGTAACGAGATTTCAAACTGTTCTGTTGCACACGTTGGGACTCATTTTATTTTTCTACAAGAATCATTTGCCATGATGGGAATCGAACCCGGGCCGCCCTGCGTTACAAAGCAGATTCCTATCCGCTAGACCATTTGGGAAGATTTCATATGTAGACCCTAAGATATCTAAGTGTCATTTCGATGAGGTCTGTAGCAGAGGCCATAGAGCACACCAAACAAATAATCATGTGTTTAAATATCCTTGTCGTTTTGAAAAATTACCATTGTCACCTGCACAGGAATGCCATGCGGCCAACATTGAAGAAATGTGCTTCTCAAATCTGTCATTAACACTGTTTTCCACACGCTTTTTTCATTGCATTGCCATATAATCAATTGGTCATTGATGCGTCACGAATAACGACAATGCGTCGAAAATTAAAGAAATGTAAACATGAATTATGTTATTACTGTCTAAGCATCGCAAAGCTGTATGCGCAAAGGCGTCTGACGTCACTGTGGCTTGCCTGAAACAAAGGAATGAGAGAAACATGTGCTTACAGTGGCGTCGAACCGGCTTGTCCCCCTGATGGAGCAAAGTTGCTACAGTGACAAAGACAAGCTCCGCGCTCATGGGCAATTTATATGGGGCAACTGTGCTGCGAGTATCTAAGCAGTCGTCGTGCATGGATAAAATGCAATGTTTCAAACAGATCTGATGAATTCACCTACTTTGAAAAAGTGTGCGTAAGGGAGTTCTTTTGACACAAAGCGAAAATCTACAGTCAAGCGTCAATCAGCAGACAGCCGTGTGTTCTTTAGTCATGAGCCTGTTGTCAAAACGGCAGAAAAAAATGGTCACAAACGAAATATTGTTTCTACACTTAAAATGAACAAAGAAAAAATTAGCTAGCCTGATATAAGTCATGTTCATGACGATGCAAATGTAACGAGATTTCGAACTGTTCTGTTGCACACGTTGGGACTCATTTTTTTTTTCTACAAGAATCATTTGCCATGACAGGAATCGAACCCGGGCCGCCCTGCGTTACAAGGCAGATTCCTATCCGCTAGACCATTTGGGAAGATTTCATATGTAGACCCTAAGATATCTAAGTGGCATTTCGATGAGGTCTGTAGCAGAGGCCATTGAGCACACCAAACAAATAATCATGTGTTTAAATATCCTTGTCGTTTTGAAAAATTACCATTGTCACCTGCACAGGAATGCCATGCGGCCAACATTGAAGAAATGTGCTTCTCAAATCTGTCATTAACACTGTTTTCCACACGCTTTTTTCATTGCATTGCCATATAATCAATTGGTCATTGATGCGTCACGAATAACGACAATGCGTCGAAAATTAAAGAAATGTAAACATGAATTATGTTATTACTGTCTAAGCATCGCAAAGCTGTATGCGCAAAGGCGTCTGACGTCACTGTGGCTTGTCTGAAACATAGGAATTAGAGAAACGTGCTTTCAGGGGCGTCGAACCGGCTTGTCCCCCTGATGGAGCAAAGTTGCTACAGTGACAAAGACAAGCTACGCGCTCATGGGCAATTTATATGGGGCAACTGTGCTGCGAGTATCTAAGCAGTCGTCGTGCATGGATAAAATGCAATGTTTCAAACAGATCTGATGAATTCACCTACTTTAAAAAAGTGTGCGTTAAGGGAGTCCTTTTGACACAAAGCGAAAATCTACAGTCAAGCGTCAATCAGCAGACAGCCGTGTGTTCTTTAGTCATGAGCCTGTTGTCAAAACGGCAGAAAAAAATGGTCACAAACGAAATATTGTTTCTACACTTAAAATGAACAAAGACAAAATGAGCTAGCCTGATATAAGTCATGTTCATGACGATGCAAATGTAACGAGATTTCAAACTGTTCTGTTGCACACGTTGGGACTCATTTTATTTTTCTACAAGAATCATTTGCCATGACGGGAATCGAACCCGGGCCGCCCTGCGTTACAAGGCAGATTCCTATCCGCTAGACCATTTGGGAAGATTTCATATGTAGACCCTAAGATATCTAAGTGTCATTTCGATGAGGTCTGTAGCAGAGGCCATAGAGCACACCAAACAAATAATCATGTGTTTAAATATCCTTGTCGTTTTGAAAAATTACCATTGTCACCTGCACAGGAATGCCATGCGGCCAACATTGAAGAAATGTGCTTCTCAAATCTGTCATTAACACTGTTTTCCACACGCTTTTTTCATTGCATTGCCATATAATCAATTGGTCATTGATGCGTCACGAATAACGACAATGCGTCGAAAATTAAAGAAATGTAAACATGAATTATGTTATTACTGTCTAAGCATCGCAAAGCTGTATGCGCAAAGGCGTCTGACGTCACTGTGGCTTGCCTGAAACAAAGGAATTAGAGAAACATGTGCTTACAGGGGCGTCGAACCGGCTTGTCCCCCTGATGGAGCAAAGTTGCTACAGTGACAAAGACAAGCTCCGCGCTCATGGGCAATTTATATGGGGCAACTGTGCTGCGAGTATCTAAGCAGTCGTCGTGCATGGATAAAATGCAATGTTTCAAACAGATCTGATTAATTCACCTACTTTGAAAAAGTGTGCGTTAAGGGAGTCCTTTTGACACAAAGCGAAAATCTACAGTCAAGCGTCAATCAGCAGACAGCCGTGTGTTCTTTAGTCATGAGCCTGTTGTCAAAACGGCAGAAAAAAATGGTCACAAACGAAATATTGTTTCTACACTTAAAATGAACAAAGACAAAATGAGCTAGCCTGATATAAGTCATGTTCATGACGATGCAAATGTAACGAGATTTCAAACTGTTCTGTTGCACACGTTGGGACTCATTTTATTTTTCTACAAGAATCATTTGCCATGATGGGAATCGAACCCGGGCCGCCCTGCGTTACAAGGCAGATTCCTATCCGCTAGACCATTTGGGAAGATTTCATATGTAGACCCTAAGATATCTAAGTGTCATTTCGATGAGGTCTGTAGCAGAGGCCATAGAGCACACCAAACAAATAATCATGTGTTTAAATATCCTTGTCGTTTTGAAAAATTACCATTGTCACCTGCACAGGAATGCCATGCGGCCAACATTGAAGAAATGTGCTTCTCAAATCTGTCATTAACACTGTTTTCCACACGCTTTTTTCATTGCATTGCCATATAATCAATTGGTCATTGATGCGTCACGAATAACGACAATGCGTCGAAAATTAAAGAAATGTAAACATGAATTATGTTATTACTGTCTAAGCATCGCAAAGCTGTATGCGCAAAGGCGTCTGACGTCACTGTGGCTTGCCTGAAACAAAGGAATGAGAGAAACATGTGCTTACAGGGGCGTCGAACCGGCTTGTCCCCCTGATGGAGCAAAGTTGCTACAGTGACAAAGACAAGCTCCGCGCTCATGGGCAATTTATATGGGGCAACTGTGCTGCGAGTATCTAAGCAGTCGTCGTGCATGGATAAAATGCAATGTTTCAAACAGATCTGATGAATTCACCTACTTTAAAAAAGTGTGCGTTAAGGGAGTCCTTTTGACACAAAGCGAAAATCTACAGTCAAGCGTCAATCAGCAGACAGCCGTGTGTTCTTTAGTCATGAGCCTGTTGTCAAAACGGCAGAAAAAAATGGTCACAAACGAAATATTGTTTCTACACTTAAAATGAACAAAGACAAAATGAGCTAGCCTGATATAAGTCATGTTCATGACGATGCAAATGTAACGAGATTTCAAACTGTTCTGTTGCACACGTTGGGACTCATTTTATTTTTCTACAAGAATCATTTGCCATGACGGGAATCGAACCCGGGCCGCCCTGCGTTACAAGGCAGATTCCTATCCGCTAGACCATTTGGGAAGATTTCATATGTAGACCCTAAGATATCTAAGTGTCATTTCGATGAGGTCTGTAGCAGAGGCCATAGAGCACACCAAACAAATAATCATGTGTTTAAATATCCTTGTCGTTTTGAAAAATTACCATTGTCACCTGCACAGGAATGCCATGCGGCCAACATTGAAGAAATGTGCTTCTCAAATCTGTCATTAACACTGTTTTCCACACGCTTTTTTCATTGCATTGCCATATAATCAATTGGTCATTGATGCGTCACGAATAACGACAATGCGTCGAAAATTAAAGAAATGTAAACATGAATTATGTTATTACTGTCTAAGCATCGCAAAGCTGTATGCGCAAAGGCGTCTGACGTCACTGTGGCTTGCCTGAAACAAAGGAATTAGAGAAACATGTGCTTACAGGGGCGTCGAACCGGCTTGTCCCCCTGATGGAGCAAAGTTGCTACAGTGACAAAGACAAGCTCCGCGCTCATGGGCAATTTATATGGGGCAACTGTGCTGCGAGTATCTAAGCAGTCGTCGTGCATGGATAAAATGCAATGTTTCAAACAGATCTGATTAATTCACCTACTTTGAAAAAGTGTGCGTTAAGGGAGTCCTTTTGACACTAAGCGAAAATCTACAGTCAAGCGTCAATCAGCAGACAGCCGTGTGTTCTTTAGTCATGAGCCTGTTGTCAAAACGGCAGAAAAAAATGGTCACAAACGAAATATTGTTTCTACACTTAAAATGAACAAAGACAAAATGAGCTAGCCTGATATAAGTCATGTTCATGACGATGCAAATGTAACGAGATTTCAAACTGTTCTGTTGCACACGTTGGGACTCATTTTATTTTTCTACAAGAATCATTTGCCATGACGGGAATCGAACCCGGGCCGCCCTGCGTTACAAGGCAGATTCCTATCCGCTAGACCATTTGGGAAGATTTCATATGTAGACCCTAAGATATCTAAGTGTCATTTCGATGAGGTCTGTAGCAGAGGCCATAGAGCACACCAAACAAATAATCATGTGTTTAAATATCCTTGTCGTTTTGAAAAATTACCATTGTCACCTGCACAGGAATGCCATGCGGCCAACATTGAAGAAATGTGCTTCTCAAATCTGTCATTAACACTGTTTTCCACACGCTTTTTTCATTGCATTGCCATATAATCAATTGGTCATTGATGCGTCACGAATAACGACAATGCGTCGAAAATTAAAGAAATGTAAACATGAATTATGTTATTACTGTCTAAGCATCGCAAAGCTGTATGCGCAAAGGCGTCTGACGTCACTGTGGCTTGCCTGAAACAAAGGAATTAGAGAAACATGTGCTTACAGGGGCGTCGAACCGGCTTGTCCCCCTGATGGAGCAAAGTTGCTACAGTGACAAAGACAAGCTCCGCGCTCATGGGCAATTTATATGCGGCAACTGTGCTGCGAGTATCTAAGCAGTCGTCGTGCATGGATAAAATGCAATGTTTCAAACAGATCTGATTAATTCACCTACTTTGAAAAAGTGTGCGTTAAGGGAGTCCTTTTGACACAAAGCGAAAATCTACAGTCAAGCGTCAATCAGCAGACAGCCGTGTGTTCTTTAGTCATGAGCCTGTTGTCAAAACGGCAGAAAAAAATGGTCACAAACGAAATATTGTTTCTACACTTAAAATGAACAAAGACAAAATGAGCTAGCCTGATATAAGTCATGTTCATGACGATGCAAATGTAACGAGATTTCGAACTGTTCTGTTGCACACGTTGGGACTCATTTTATTTTTCTACAAGAATCATTTGCCATGACGGGAATCGAACCCGGGCCGCCCTGCGTTACAAGGCAGATTCCTATCCGCTAGACCATTTGGGAAGATTTCATATGTAGACCCTAAGATATCTAAGTGTCATTTCGATGAGGTCTGTAGCAGAGGCCATAGAGCACACCAAACAAATAATCATGTGTTTAAATATCCTTGTCGTTTTGAAAAATTACCATTGTCACCTGCACAGGAATGCCATGCGGCCAACATTGAAGAAATGTGCTTCTCAAATCTGTCATTAACACTGTTTTCCACACGCTTTTTTCATTGCATTGCCATATAATCAATTGGTCATTGATGCGTCACGAATAACGACAATGCGTCGAAAATTAAAGAAATGTAAACATGAATTATGTTATTACTGTCTAAGCATCGCAAAGCTGTATGCGCAAAGGCGTCTGACGTCACTGTGGCTTGCCTGAAACAAAGGAATTAGAGAAACATGTGCTTACAGGGGCGTCGAACCGGCTTGTCCCCCTGATGGAGCAAAGTTGCTACAGTGACAAAGACAAGCTCCGCGCTCATGGGCAATTTATATGGGGCAACTGTGCTGCGAGTATCTAAGCAGTCGTCGTGCATGGATAAAATGCAATGTTTCAAACAGATCTGATTAATTCACCTACTTTGAAAAAGTGTGCGTTAAGGGAGTCCTTTTGACACAAAGCGAAAATCTACAGTCAAGCGTCAATCAGCAGACAGCCGTGTGTTCTTTAGTCATGAGCCTGTTGTCAAAACGGCAGAAAAAAATGGTCACAAACGAAATATTGTTTCTACACTTAAAATGAACAAAGAAAAAATGAGCTAGCCTGATATAAGTCATGTTCATGACGATGCAAATGTAACGAGATTTCGAACTGTTCTGTTGCACACGTTGGGAGTCATTTTATTTTTCTACAAGAATCATTTGCCATGACGGGAATCGAACCCGGGCCACCCTGCGTTACAAGGAAGATTCCTATCCGCTAGACCATTTGGGAAGATTTCATATGTAGACCCTAAGATATCTAAGTGTCATTTCGATGAGGTCTGTAGCAGAGGCCAAAGAGGACACCAAACAAATAATCATGTGCTTAAATATCCTTGTCGTTTTGAAAAATTACCATTGTCACCTGCACAGGAATGCCATGCGGCCAACATTGAAGAAATGTGCTTCTCAAATCTGTCATTAACACTGTTTTCCACACGCTTTTTTCATTGCATTGCCATATAATCAATTGGTCATTGATGCGTCACGAATAACGACAATGCGTCGAAAATTAAAGAAATGTAAACATGAATTATGTTATTACTGTCTAAGCATCGCAAAGCTGTATGCGCAAAGGCGTCTGACGTCACTGTGGCTTGCCTGAAACAAAGGAATTAGAGAAACATGTGCTTACAGGGGCGTCGAACCGGCTTGTCCCCCTGATGGAGCAAAGTTGCTACAGTGACAAAGTCAAGCTCCGCGCTCATGGGCAATTTATATGGGGCAACTGTGCTGCGAGTATCAAAGCAGTCGTCGTGCATGGATAAAATGCAATGTTTCAAACAGATCTGATGAATTCACCTACTTTGAAAAAGTGTGCGTTAAGGGAGTCCTTTTGACACAAAGCGAAAATCTACAGTCAAGCGTCAATCAGCAGACAGCCGTGTGTTCTTTAGTCATGAGCCTGTTGTCAAAACGGCAGAAAAAAATGGTCACAAACGAAATATTGTTTCTACACTTAAAATGAACAAAGACAAAATGAGCTAGCCTGATATAAGTCATGTTCATGACGATGCAAATGTAACGAGATTTCAAACTGTTCTGTTGCACACGTTGGGACTCATTTTATTTTTCTACAAGAATCATTTGCCATGACGGGAATCGAACCCGGGCCTCCCTGCGTTACAAGGCAGATTCCTATCCGCTAGACCATTTGGGAAGATTTCATATGTAGACCCTAAGATATCTAAGTGTCATTTCGATGAGGTCTGTAGCAGAGGCCATAGAGCACACCAAACAAATAATCATGTGTTTAAATATCCTTGTCGTTTTGAAAAATTACCATTGTCACCTGCACAGGAATGCCATGTGGCCAACATTGAAGAAATGTGCTTCTCAAATCTGTCATTAACACTGTTTTCCACACGCTTTTTTCATTGCATTGCCATATAATCAATTGGTCATTGATGCGTCACGAATAACGACAATGCGTCGAAAATTAAAGAAATGTAAACATGAATTATGTTATTACTGTCTAAGCATCGCAAAGCTGTATGCGCAAAGGCGTCTGACGTCACTGTGGCTTGCCTGAAACAAAGGAATTAGAGAAACATGTGCTTACAGGGGCGTCGAACCGGCTTGTCCCCCTGATGGAGCAAAGTTGCTACAGTGACAAAGACAAGCTCCGCGCTCATGGGCAATTTATATGGGGCAACTGTGCTGCGAGTATCAAAGCAGTCGTCGTGCATTGATAAAATGCAATGTTTCAAACAGATCTGATGAATTCACCTACTTTGAAAAAGTGTGCGTTAAGGGAGTCCTTTTGACACAAAGCGAAAATCTACAGTCAAGCGTCAATCAGCAGACAGCCATGTGTTCTTTAGTCATGAGCCTGTTGTCAAAACGGCAGAAAAAAATGGTCACAAACGAAATATTGTTTCTACACTTAAAATGAACAAAGAAAAAATGAGCTAGCCTGATATAAGTCATGTTCATGACGATGCAAATGTAACGAGATTTCGAACTGTTTTGTTGCACACGTTGGGACTCATTTTATTTTTCTACAAGAATCATTTGCCATGACGGGAATCGAACCCTGGCCGCCCTGCGTTACAAGGCAGATTCCTATCCGCTAGACCATTTGGGAAGATTTCATATGTAGACCCTAAGATATCTAAGTGGCATTTCGATGAGGTCTGTAGCAGAGGCCATAGAGCACACCAAACAAATAATCATGTGTTTAAATATCCTTGTCGTTTTGAAAAATTACCATTGTCACCTGCACAGGAATGCCATGCGGCCAACATTGAAGAAATGTGCTTCTCAAATCTGTCATTAACACTGTTTTCCACACGCTTTTTTCATTGCATTGCCATATAATCAATTGGTCATTGATGCGTCACGAATAACGACAATGCGTCGAAAATTAAAGAAATGTAAACATGAATTATGTTATTACTGTCTAAGCATCGCAAAGCTGTATGCGTAAAGGCGTCTGACGTCACAGTGGCTTGCCTGAAACAAAGGAATTAGAGAAACATGTGCTTACAGGGGCGTCGAACCGGCTTGTCCCCCTGATGGAGCAAAGTTGCTACAGTGACAAAGACAAGCTCCGCGCTCATGGGCAATTTATATGGGGCAACTGTGCTGCGAGTATCTAAGCAGTCGTCGTGCATGGATAAAATGCAATGTTTCAAACAGATCTGATGAATTCACCTACTTTGAAAAAGTGTGCGTTAAGGGAGTCCTTTTGACTCAAAGCGAAAATCTACAGTCAAGCGTCAATCAGCAGACAGCCGTGTGTTCTTTAGTCAAGAGCCTGTTGTCAAAACGGCAGAAAAAAATGGTCACAAACGAAATATTGTTTCTACACTTAAAATGAACAAAGAAAAAATGAGCTAGCCTGATATAAGTCATGTTCATGACGATGCAAATGTAACGAGATTTCGAACTGTTCTGTTGCACACGTTGGGAGTCATTTTATTTTTCTACAAGAATCATTTGCCATGACGGGAATCGAACCCGGGCCGCCCTGCGTTACAAGGAAGATTCCTATCCGCTAGACCATTTGGGAAGATTTCATATGTAGACCCTAAGATATCTAAGTGTCATTTCGATGAGGTCTGTAGCAGAGGCCAAAGAGGACACCAAACAAATAATCATGTGCTTAAATATCCTTGTCGTTTTGAAAAATTACCATTGTCACCTGCACAGGAATGCCATGCGGCCAACATTGAAGAAATGTGCTTCTCAAATCTGTCATTAACACTGTTTTCCACACGCTTTTTTCATTGCATTGCCATATAATCAATTGGTCATTGATGCGTCACGAATAACGACAATGCGTCGAAAATTAAAGAAATGTAAACATGAATTATGTTATTACTGTCTAAGCATCGCAAAGCTGTCTGCGCAAAGGCGTTTGACGTCACTGTGGCTTGCCTGAAACAAAGGAATTAGAGAAACATGTGCTTACAAGGGGCGTCGAACCGGCTTGTCCCCCTGATGGAGCAAAGTTGCTACAGACAAGCTCCGCGCTCATGGGCAATTTTTTGGGGCAACTGTGCTGCGAGTATCTAAGCAGTCGTCGTGCATGGATAAAATGCAATGTTTCAAACAGATCTGATGAATTCACCTACTCTGAAAAAGTGTGCGTTAAGGGTGTCCTTTTGACACAAAGCGAAAATCTACAGTCAAGCGTCAATCAGCAGACAGCCGTGTGTTCTTTAGTCATGAGCCTGTTGTCAAAACGGCAGAAAAAAATGGTCACAAACGAAATATTGTTTCTACACTTAAAATGAACAAAGAAAAAATGAGCTAGCCTGATATAAGTCATGTTCATGACGATGCAAATGTAACGAGATTTTAAACTGTTCTGTTGCACACGTTGGGACTCATTTTATTTTTCTACAAGAATCATTTGCCATGACGGGAATCGAACCCGGGCCGCCCTGCGTTACAAGGCAGATTCCTATCAGCTAGACCATTTGGGAAGATTTCATATGTAGACCCTAAGATATCTAAGTGTCATTTCAATGAGGTCTGTAGCAGAGGCCACCGAGCACACCAAACAAATAATCATGTGTTTAAATATCCTTGTCGTTTTGAAAAATTACCATTGTCACCTGCACAGGAATGCCATTCGGCCAACATTGAAGAAATGTGCTTCTCAAATCTGTCATTAACACTGTTTTCCACACGCTTTTTTCATTGCATTGCCATATAATCAATTGGTCATTGATGCGTCACGAATAACGACAATGCGTCGAAAATTAAAGAAATGTAAACATGAATTATGTTATTACTGTCTAAGATTCAAGATTCAAGATTCAAGATTCAAAGTGTTTATTATCATATGCACAGTAGAAAACATGTTTCACTGTACAACGAAATTCTTGCTTTGCTGTCCGCAGAATGCCAACCAATGTAAAATATACAATACTAAAGAATATACAATATATAATAAACAAATGTACAAGACAGCAAAATTTAAGGCATAAAATAAAATAGCAGCAATAATAATAATAAAACAGTGCAAATGTAGCAGTGCAATTATGCAAACTGGAAAGTTCAGTTATTGAGGTAGTACGGTTATATTAATCTCCTATGGGTTGTTTAGGAGTCTGATGGCAGTGGGAAAGAAGGAGTTCTTCAGTCGGGTGGTCCTGCATTTAACACTTCTGTACCTCCGGCCTGAGGGTAGAAGTGTGAACAGTCCGAGCTGGGGGTGGGTGGGGTCCTTGAGGATGGAGGCGGCTCTCCTGTGGACTCTGCGGTGGTAGATGCTCTGCAGAGAGGGCAGTGGAGTCCTGGTGATTTTCTCAGCAGTCTTCACCACTCTCTGCAGGCGTCTGCGGTCCATAGCAGTAGTGCTGCCATACCACACAGTGATACAGCTAGTTAGGATGCTCTCAACAATGCAGCTGTAGAAGTTGCTGAGGATCTTGGGCGACATGCCAAACTTCCTCAGCCTCCTCAGAAAGTACAGCCGCTGTTGGGCCTTCTTAACCAGCTGAGTGGTGTTAAGTGTCCAGGTGAGGTCCTCGCTGATGTGGACGCCCAGGTATTTGAAACTGCTCACCCTCTCTACTTCAAGTTCCCGGATGTACAGTGGCCGATGAGGTCCCCTCTTCTTCCTCATGTCCACTATCATCTCCTTCGTCTTGTCCGTATTGAGGGTGAGGTTGTTGTCCTCGCACCATGTTACCAGACTGGCCACCTCCCTCCTGTAAGCTGCTTCGTCCCCGCCAGTGATGCATCCTATCACTGCGGTGTCGTCTGCAAACTTTAGGATGATGTTGTCCTTGTGGGAGGCGACACAGTCGTGGGTGAACAGGGTGTAGAGAATGGGGCTGAGGACGCATCCCTGTGGGGTGCCAACATTTGTAATAATGCTGGCTGAAGTCCTATTGCCAATCCTGACAGACTGGGGCCTGCCAGTCAAAAAGTCTAGGAGCCAGTCACAGAGGGTGGGGTGCAGGCCAAGTGTGGACATTTTGTGGATGAGTCTGTGGGGGATGACTGTATTAAAAGCGGAGCTGTAGTCCACAAAGAGCGTCCTGATGTAGGAGTCTTTGTTTTCCAGGTGGGAGAGGGAATAGTGGAGGACAGCAGCGATAGCGTCTGAGGTGGACCTGTTGGGCCGGTAGGCATACTGCAGGGGGTCTAGGGTGTCCGGCATGCTGCTCTTAATGTGTGCCAGTACCACTCTCTCAAAACACTTCATAATGATTGGAGTGAGTGCTACTGGCCTGTAATCATTCAGGCAGGCAGGTTGGCTCTTCTTGGGGAGGGGGACGATGGTTGTGGTCTTGAAGCAGGAGGGAACAGTGCTGTGACTGAGGGAAAGGTTGAAGATGGAGGTGAGAACATCAGCCAGCTCGTTAGCACATGCTCTGAGAGCCCGCCCAGGGATGTTGTCTGGTCCTGCTGCCTTGCGGGGGTTGATCTTCCTCAGGGCTTTGTTTACCTGGCCTGATGAGATGGTTAGTGGAGGGGAGGGGGGTCGGGTGGTCCCGGTGTCTGTGTGCCTCCTCTCTGTGCTGTGGCTGGAGGTCTCAAAGCGGGTGTAGAAGATGTTAAGGTCGTCCGGCAGGCTGTCTGTGGAGCTGATGGTGTTGGTGGTGGTCCTGTAGTCTGTGATGTGCTGCAGGCCTTGCCACATCCGCCCGGAGTCAGCAGTGGAGTAGAAGCCGTCCAGCTTCTCTCTGTACTGCCTCTTGGCCGCTGTAATGGCTTTTTTCAGTCCATACTTCGCAGCTTTGTACTCCATCTCATTGCCTGATCTAAATGCAAGAGAGCGAGCACGCAGCATGTGGCGTACCTGACTGTTTATCCAGGGCTTCTGGTTGGGAAACTTCTTGACTTGTATGGTGGGCACGATGTAGTCAACACAAGTGCTAATGTACCCAGTCACATACTCAGCATAGTCCTGTATGCTGACAGAAGAGTCCTCCAGCGTGGCTGCAGCTTTAAACACATCCCAGTCTGTCTGAGCAAAACAGTCCTGCAGGGTGCTCTCAGTCTCTGGGGTCCAGAGTTTGATTTGTTTAGTGACAGGGTTTGTCTGTTTCAGTCTTTGTCTGAAGGCTGGATACAGGAACAACGAGATGTGGTCAGAGTGTCCAAAGTGGGGGCGGGGTGCAGCCTTGTATGCACTGCGTATACTGCTGTAAACATGATCCAGTGTATTCTTCTCACGGGTGGGAATATCCACATGTTGGTAGTATTTGGGAAATACAGTCCGTAAATTGCACTGGTTAAAGTCGCCGGCGGCAATAAAAACAGCATCAGGATGAGCAGTTTCTAACGCGCTGATAGCTTCGTGGAGTTTGCTGAGCGCTGCCGTGGAGTTAGCTCGCGGGGGGATGTAAACAGCGGCCAAAAACACAGCAGTAAATTCCCTCGGTAGATAGTAGGGACGGCATTTCAGCAGCAAAAACTCCACATCTGGCGAACAGTGCTTGTGAACGGTCTGTATGTCGCCACACCACGAGTTGTTGATAAACACACACACACCTCCCCCTTTGGTCTTACCGGAGGCTGCAGTCCTGTCTCCTCGGTGAACGGAGTGAGTCTGTAGCTGAACGGCGCATTCTGGGACTTTGTCTGAAAGCCAGGTCTCGGTGAAAATTATGTTGGCCGCATGGCATTCCTGTGCAGGTGACAATGGTAATTTTTCAAAACGACAAGGATATTTAAACACATGATTATTTGTTTGGTGTGCTCTATGGCCTCTGCTACAGACCTCATCGAAATGACACTTAGATATCTTAGGGTGCACATACCACGTCTTCCCAAATGGTCTAGCGGATAGGAATCTGCCTTGTTACGCAGGGTGGCCCGGGTTCGATTCCCGTCATGGTAAATGCTTTTTGTAGAAAAATAAAATGAGTCCCAACGTGTGCAACAGAACAGTTCGAAATCTCGTTACATTTGCATCGTCATGAACATGACTTATATCAGGCTAGCTAATTTTTTCTTTGTTCATTTTAAGTGTAGAAACAATATTTCGTTTGTGACCATTTTTTTCTGCCGTTTTGACAAATTATGTGACCCATTACTTTCGCACGGTACTGTATAACCTTCTGTGGAAAAGGGTTCTACATGGAACCCAAAAGGTTTCTTCAAAGGGAGAGTGGAAGAAGAACCCTTTTTGGTTCTAGGTAGCACTTTTTTTCTCAGAGTGCAGGATCTGTGATGGGTCTGTCTGTCTCTATCTACGGTATATTCGCTTGAATGCCACAGCCTATTTGAGTATTGTTGCTGTCCATGTGCATCCCTTCATGGCCACAACTGACCCATCTTCTAATGGCTACTTCCAGCATGATAATGCACCATGTCACAAAGTTGTCTTAAACTGGTTTCATGAACATGACAATGAGTTCAGTGTTCTTCAGTGGCCTTCCCAGGATCTGAATCCAATAGAACACCTTTGGGATGTGGTAGAACGGGAGATTCACATTTCGAAAGTGAACCTGAAACATCTGCAGGAATTGAGTGATGCAATCATGTCATCATGGACCAGAATCTCAAAGGAATGTTTCCAACATCTTGTGGAATCAATGCCACGAAGAATTGAGGCTGTTTTGAGAGCAAAGGGAGGCCCTACCCAGTATTAGTATAGTGTTCCTCATAAAGTGCTCTGTGAGTGTATATCTAACTCTCTTTGTTTTTGCTGGTCTGTAGGATCTATGATGGCCGTCAGCCCATCCTGTGTATCATGGACACAGCCATGATCAAAACCATCCTCATCAAGGAATGCTACTCCCTTTTCACTAACAGGAGGGTAATACGCTACATTGAAGTGGGTGTATGGGGAAAAAAACATAAGGGCTCCTTAAATAGATAATATCATTGTTATGATAGCATTATTAATATTAGGTTAATCTTGCAGTATATAATAATAATTATTTTTCTAGAATATCTATCTCAACGGGCCTCTGTATGACGCCGTGTTTATCGCTGAGGATGATGCATGGAGACGGATCCGCAGTGTCCTGTCTCCCTCCTTCACCAGTGGGCGGATCAAAGAGGTACAGTCCCATCTCTCCTCTCCTTCTTTCATTCATTCCTTTATACAACACAAATAAATGAATGACTAACAACTCTGACGTGTGTATGTGTGTGTGTGTGTGTGTGTGTGTGTGTGTGTGAGAGTGTGTGTGTGATTTGTACTATGTGTATAGTGTGTATTCATTGTTGTTTGTTGTTGTGTGAAGCAGCAACTTTAATGAATTAATCCAAGACAAATTTTCATCCAGGACAATAAAGTATATTTGATCTTATCTTCGATAAGTTCAGTGGTCAGATGACAGAGTATAGAATAATAGTTCATCTTTGGAGTCACTTATTCTTTGACTATATACATAATGTATCCTGTATGGATGTATATTCTCAGGCTATATAAACATTACAATAATTCCTGTTTCAAACATGATATTAATATATGTTTTGCACATATTAATCCACGTATCAATCATGATATTTTTCCATGTATCCTTCCCAACTCAGATGCTCAGGATCATGAAGCAGCACTCTGGTAACTTGGTCAGCAATCTGAAGAAGACGGCTGATAACGATGAGCCCATTGAACTAAAGGAGTGAGTAAAGAGAGAGTAAAGGAGCCCCCTCCTTTACTCCCTCTTCACCTACGACTGCACACCTGTACATGGCTCAAACACCATTGTTAAGTTTGCAGACGACACAACGGTGATCGGTCTCATCAGCAACAACGATGAGTCGGCCTACAGGGAGGAGGCCCAGCACCTAACAGTGTGGTGCAACGACAATAACCTGGCTCTCAACACCAAGAAGACCAAAGAACTCATTGTGGACTTCAGGAAGTCTAAAGCTGGCGCACACACCCCCATCCTCATCAACGAGACTGAGGTGGAGCGAGTCACCAGCTTCAAGTTTCTGGGTGTCCACATCTCTGAGGACCTCTCCTGGACCCTCAACACCTCCACCCTGATAAAGAAGGCTCACCAGCGTCTCTTCTTCCTGAGGAGACTAAAGAAGGTCCATCTGTCTCCTCAGATCCTGGTGAATTTCTACCGCTGCACCATCGAGAGTATCCTTACCAACTGTGTCACAGTATGGTATGGCAACTGCTCGGCATCGGACCGGAAAGCACTGCAGAGGGTGGTGAAAACTGCCCAACGCATCACCGGTTCCTCACTCCCCTCCATCGAGGCTGTCCAGGGCAAACGATGCTTGCGTAAGGCACGCAGCATCGTCAAGGACATTTCTCACCCCAACCATAGACTTTTCACCCCACTCCCCTCCGGGAGGCGCTACAGGTCTCTCCGCACCCGAACCAGTAGGTTCAGAGGCAGCTTCTTCCCTGCGGCTGTCACCCTACTGAACTTGAACACTGCACCGACCTGACAACCTACTACCCCTGCAACCCCCACCCCCCCCCGGACAATTGCACTATTGCACTATTACTCCACTCCCCTCCCCTGCTCTTACTCATACCACTGCTTCTGTACATACCTGTCCATACTGTTCATACTGCACATAATGCACATATCCTTATATTTTCTTTAATACTACTGCACATACTGTACATACCTGTTTATACTGTTTATACGGCATTCCATATTTATATTTATTCTGCTATCTACCTCATGCTACTGTTAATACATATATACTGCTAGACTGCACTACCCATACAGCTCATATGCTGCTACACTGTTCATACTGTAACTATTTATTCTGCTATAATGCTACTGTTACTCATATACTGCTATACTGCACTGCTATATTATACTGCACTACTACTGATCATATATTGCACTACCTGTAAATACTGTTCATTGCACTTTCTGCTATTTTGCACTTCTGGTTAGACGCAAACTGCATTTCGTTGTCTCTGTACTTGTACTCTGCACAATGACAATAAAGTTGAATCTAATCTAATTTATCTCCGAGACGATAAGGTGAATTTGTAATTTCAGTGAACTCCCCCTTTAATTTTGTGGTTGTGGTTCTGGTGGTCAGAGATTGTGTGGTTGTGTTCCAGGTTCTTTGGACCATACAGTATGGATGTGGTCGTCAGTACTTCATTCAGTGTCGACATCGACTCCCTCCACAACCCCTCCGACCCCTTTGTGACCAACATCAAGAAAATGCTCAAGTTTGACATCTTCAGCCCACTGTTCCTCACAGTTGGTACAACTGCCCCCATATAGCTTTCAGTCATTTTGTGCTTAATAAATGAAGCTATTGATTTCATTGATTAGACTGACATAAAACACAGCTGCCAATGGTTTGCGCTCTACTCATTTGACAAACACATGGGCCCTGTCAAGAACCAACCTCTAGTTCCTAAATGCTGGACACTTGGAGATCTGAGTGGATTGGATACAGAAGTGTCTAGGGATAGAGCCTAGGAGTTGTTTCTGGACAGGGCTGTGCATTGAATAGGATTGGAGTCACGTATCATGGTATTTCCTGTTCCTGTTTGTAACCGTGGCATTTCCTGTCCGTCCAGCATTCTTCCCCTTCATGGGTCCTGTTATGGCAAACATGGAGGTATCCCTATTCCCTGCCTCGGTCACAGATTTCTTCTACGCTGTCTTTCAGAAGATCAAGTCCAATCGCGTGGCTAGCACCAGGAAGGTATGTAAATATAACTGATCAAATATACGATCTTCAGCCAGTATTGTGTAATACAATTGTAGAGATTTGGTAGCATCTGGTAGTTCTCATGTGATTTTGATCTGACGTAAGCCTGCTTCCAGAGTCGGGTAGATTTCCTGCAGCTGATGATAGACTCGCAGAAAGACAGCAACTCAAAGGGAGAGGAGCAGAGTAAAGGTGCCTGCCTTAAACACACACACACACACACACACACACACACACACACACACACACACATACAGTACCTGCCTCAAACACCTATACCTACAAACACACCGTGGAAATACTCTACTTCGTCCCTTTCTCACACCTACCACCCCATTTCTCCCATCATCATAGGATTGAGTGACCATGAGATCTTGTCCCAGGCAATGATGTTCATCTTTGCTGGCTATGAGACCACCAGTAGCTCTCTGTCCTTCCTGGCCTACAATCTGGCAACCAACCCTCACATCATGACCAAGCTGCAGGAGGAGATAGACACTGTGTTTCCCAACAAGGTAACCCCTCTGCAGACTCCTATATAGTACTATTCATGTGGAACAGGAAATATGATAGTGACAGTGTTTTAGAGGGTACTGATGAGTGTGTAACCCCTGTGCACTGCAGACTCCTACAGTATCTATTACTATTGCTTTGGAACAGATGGTTAGATAGGTGACAGTATTTTGCAGTGTGCTAATGTGTCCGTAGCATCCCTGTGCAGACTTCTGCCCAGTATTATTCATTTGAAACAGGAAGTAGATAGGTGCTGTTGGAATCTTCAGAATAGTTAAAAGGCCAGTACCTGAGGACCTGAGGGATCTACAGGGTATATACCTTAAAAGCATGTCTGAAATGCAGTGGTGTGCATGACCATAGAGTGATTTCTAAACTAATACAATTATCTTAAAATAAATTATAAAACTAACAGGTAATCAGTGCAGAGACTTGTGTGATATGTGCTCTCCATCTGACTCGTGCTGCTGCATTTTGTATCATTTGCCAAGAGCTTTCTTTGGTCGACCAGACAGGAGAGTGTTACAGCAATCAAGGCTGCTAGTAATACAAGCATGCATTCGTCTCTCAGTGTCTGCCTGGGAGAGGAAAGGTTGCACCTTTACAGCTGTGTTCTGTAAAGGTCCATGTAATATTCAAGCTTTCTAAAAGCTTCCTAACGGTTGTAATGACTATCTTTAATCGGTAGCGATCAGGGAACAAGATCCCTTATAATAAATCCCTTATGAATAAATATTTCATTTACGAACGCTGTTTTGGTTCGGAAAACACGCTTTTTAAAATGCAGTGTCCTACCTGACATTCGGTTTGCATATAAACATGTTGTGAGTGCCAGGGGTGTTCTAGGGGAGTAGACTGACTTTTCTCTGGTGGCTGCCTCTCCCAATCGTGTGCGCATGCAGAAACACAACAGCTAATGTCCAACACTGCAAGTTCATTTCGGGGGGATATATTATTATTAGGGAGGATGTTGTTGTTTGGACAACTTCAGACAGAATTTCTCCACGATGGCAGATTTCCGGCAAACTTACTTACTCTTCTTTAAGTGATACAAATATGTTTTAGTCACATTCTTGATATGGGTTTCAAAATTAAGATCTGAGTCAATGGTAACACCTTGTTTTTTTGCCTGGTGCTTAGTGTCACTGTAAGTAGTGTCTTTAAGTGTGCAGACAGTTTGACCAGGACAAGGACAAAGAGCATTTTGGCATCAGCATTAATTAATTAATTCTAAGGTCATTAAGAACCTAGTTAATAACTTAACAACATAGTGCTATCTCAGTGCTATGATTGGCACAAAAGCCAGATTGGAACATGTCAAAGGTACAGTTGGGAAGAAGGAGATTATTTAACAGTTTGAACACCTTTTTTTCAAGAATTATAATTTTTTTGCTTAAAAAGGGAAGGTTGGAGATTGGCCTAAAATCGCTAAGGACTGAAGAGTCTAAGTTACTTTTCTTCAGGAGGGGTTTCACCATGGTAGTTTTAGGTGCAGATGAACAGACCCCCACTTTGCTGAGCATTTCTGTATGACCACTGCAAAAGAGTTCATAGTGCTTCCATGTGGTGGAAGGTGGGGTAACAAGTCATCAAACACATCTTCAGGTCTTGCCTGAGTGATCCTCCTCACCTAATATTGGTTCTCTTATCTCAGAAGTATGTTGCAAATTCCTCACATTTGTAGGTGGAGAGCAGATCACCAGGTGTCTTGTGGGCGGGATTTATAAGGCTGTCAATCGTTGAAAAGAGCACTGTTTGAGTTGTTATGATTCATTATCAATTTTGAGAAATGATCCCGTCTTGGCGTTTTTTTATTGCCTTATTAAAAGCAGAAAGATGCTCTCGAAGAATATCAAGGTGGACCTGCAGTTTTTGTCAGCTCAGACTTTCTGCAAATTCTTTTAAATTTGGCCACAGCCTTTTTCAGTTTGACTGGTGCTACAGAGTCGATAGTTGCCCTTAGTTTGGTGTTGAAGCTGGTTACTAAATCATTATCACAAGAGGAAGCTGTTGATGGTGTACTATTCATATTCATATTCATCATGAAATTCTCATCTGCTCAGCGACATGGCTAGATAAATAATAGAGTGAAAATATATTTTTTCCCCACTTCTAATAGACTGACATGCATTCATGTTTAGCCAGGTTTCAGATAAAAACATTACAGTGCAGCTTTCGCTCTGAGATAAGATCAATAAAGGTTTTGCCAGATAGGGACCTAATATTCAAAAGCACCATGGTAATGTTCTCTGGGCTGTTCGGTGCTGCCCGGCCACAGTTAATGGAATGGATACCAAGTTATTCACATTTGAACCACCTGACAGTTTTCTTGTAGTCTGTCGACTGTGATAGGAAATAATAGACTATAGCACATTCAGTATTCCAAGCAGTCAATCCACTAAAAGCAGCCCAGTTTAGTGGCATTTTGACTTCTGATTGATCCTTGTGTACATCTATCATTTACATTGTTCAGTGGAATCTAAATGTATTTTCTTCTAACTATCAAGATAACATTATTTTGCGATTTTTTTGTTTATTCATGTACAACAAAAAAGCAAGTCACTATTACACACGTACATTGAAAGTAATGGCGTTCTGTATGCGGGTGTCATGAAATTAGGCTATGCAGATTAGAATAAGTACAGTACTGTGTTCATTTCCCAAAAAAAGAACACAAAAAACTAACAGCTCTTCAGATTTGCGACGAAAAATAGTTAGTTCTGGGCTTCGGCTACGTGAACGACCAATCACTAGTGCTCATGTGAGTGTAATATCCCTGTGCAGGCTCCTATCCAGTACGAGGCTCTGATGCAGATGGACTATCTAGACAGCGTGATCAACGAGTCTCTCAGGTTGTACCCCATCGACTTGAAAGAGTCGCCAAGAAATCTGTTGAGATCAGCGGCATCACCATCCCCAAGGGTATGGTTGTCATGATACCCATCTGGACCTTGCACCGTGACCCCGATGTGTGGGAAGACCCAGAGGAGTTCAAACCAGAGAGGTAATGGGCCACATCTTAACCACAACCACAATATCAATCACAACAGCAACGATAAGAGCAGTGTTCCACAAACAACCATAAAACAAACCTAAATGCGACGACCAAACACAAACAGGTTTCTTCAACCATGTATAACCATCATATTACTGTGATTTAATTGATATGTTCTTTAACCCCTCCTCCTCTGAACTCTCCGTGTGTAGGTTCAGTAAGGAGAACAAGGAGAGCATCGACCCATACACCTACATGCTGTTCGGGTTGGGCCCACGGAACTGTATCGGGATGCGATTCGCTCTGGTATTGATGAAACTGGCGATGGTGGAGATTCTACAGAGGTTCAACTTCACCGTCTGCAAAGAGACAGATGTGAGACAAAATAATGATACAATGATTGTAAATATAATTTTGTACCCATGACTTTGTTGCGTTTCTATATGTAGCAGAGGTGATTTTGGAATCACACTCGCGTGATGAGGTAGCCCTGCCTGAGACATGTAAACTGAAGTGTCGCACTCAGACCTTGAGGGTGTCCTCTTGGCTTAATAGTAGCGTTTGTGTCTTCCACATGGGAGACCCGGGTTTGAACCCCCATACTACAATTCTGTACTTGCGTACTGCATGAGTATGTAATCCCCATTTAATTTCCCAGATTGCATTTTTCAGTACTAGGCGCCAATCATCCTCAGTATAGGCTACCTACTAAATGATGGAAGTGTGAGATTTAAAAAAAAGCTATTTGTATTTCTGCAAAACTCCCTCGAGACTTCATAGGGCCATTTTAATGTATGTCGACCCAGGAGAGGTTGTCCAGGAGTTTGAGTTTATTTGAATTTATAGTGCAATGCTACCCGAACGTAACAGTGACACTGTATTAGGTAACATTCATAGTGTAACGCTGACATCTGTTTTACTCGTTCCTTCATACTTTAACTGTGTGTCAACTCTCACCAGATCCCCATTGAGATGGACCTACAGAACACTCTGATGCCCATACGGCCCATCAAACTCAAGCTGCTGTCCCGCTGCCAGGAGTCCAACGACAACCAGCTCAAAGCAGACAGCTAGTGATGAGGACCTGCCCTGCTGTAGGTCTCTCAGTTATTATGTTACACATAGATCTAGGATCAGCCCCAACACTGGCTACTTTCAAAAATGGGCTTAAAAAAAAAAAAGGGCTTCGCTTTTGCCTTAAATTGAAACTAAATTGGCGCTAATAATTGCACTGTGACCCTAAAATGCACTGTGACTTTTATTCTTTTTTTATGTCTTTTATGCGTTTTTATTCTAATTTTTTTTTCATGCTCTTTCCTTTTTATCTATTTTACGTAAAGCACTTTGAATTGCCTCTGTGTATGAAATGTGCTATATAAATAAACTTGCCTTGCCTTGCCTTGCCTCGCCTCGCCTCTGGGCTCTGCTGCTACTGTATGCTGCTCTCTTTGTATCTGTCTATTAGTGGAGGTCCAGGACTAGTTGTACAGAGACAGTTGTCTGTCGTCTGCAGTGCAGGGATTTGCATGTGACTTGTGTATGTTTTGTACTTGTCTGGTAGTGGGTCTCTATCATCACGCTAAAAACGTGTGTATAATCACAAACTAAATCATAACATGAGAATGAACAACATGCCATCAAAACATGACAATAAATAGGTGTTAGATTAGATTCAACTTTATTGTCATTGTGCAGAGTACAAGTAGATTCAAGATGGTTTTATTGTCATATGCACAACAATTACAGAGCAATCGCTGGCAATGAAATTCTTAAGTCTTGGGCTCCTCCAACAGTGCAATAAGAAGTGTAAATAATAAAAATAAAAGAAACAACAACAATAACAATAATTACCTAAATACAAAACTAAATAAATGTAAATGTAAATGTAAAATGTAAAAAGTGAAATGTAAACAGACGTTTTTATCCAGATGTCGACTGGTATAAAGTGGCATTTTATAAAGTGGCATGTTATAAAGTGGCATAGTTAAAGTGTCATTGTGGTGAGCTAAGTAGCTCAGGAGTTCAACAGTCTTATTGCCTGTGGGATGAAGTACAGAGACAACGAAATGCAGTTAGCGTCTAACCAGAAGTGCAAAAAAGCAGAAAAGTGCAATGTGAACAATATATACAGGTAGAGCAGTATAAGCAATATATGAGCAGTATAAGTAGTGCAGTATAAGCAGTATATGAGCAGTATAAGCAGTATATGAGCAGTATAAGTAGTGCAGTATAAGCAATATATGTATTAACAGTAACATTATAAGCAGAATAAATATAGAATGCAGTATGAACAGTATAAGCAGTAAATGAGCTGTATAAGTAGTGCAGTTACCAATGTATTGGGTCTGTCGATGGGTATCGTAGTGCAGCAGTAGTCAAAATGTACCTGCATTTTATCGGTTGAAGTGCCATCTCATCTGTCATAAGATTTGACTTGTAAAACTGAAAAGTAGGATACAACTAATAGCCTAAATGTATAAACACAGACCACAACCAAAAAACAACATGGGAAAATCGTTTACGCATCCTCTGCAGCAGGAACAGTGCAGAGAAAAAGTATGTACAGTAAACCCCATAACTGAATACACTTCATACGCTTCAGCGCGACACAGAACGCCTATACTGCAACAAAGTAAAAAGATGAGACAGACACGTGTCTTCAATAACTTGCATGTTTAATCAAAATACAAGCATTCGGCACATCGTTAACTTGTAGGAAAGTGTAATCAGGTTTTATCAATTGTATTATTTTAAATGTGAAATAAATAGCATCAGTGCAGAGGCTATAACACACTAAAAAAGTCACATTAAATCACGGAAAGTAGGCTAGGCTAATTAACGGAACTATATGAATATACAGCCCGAGCCCAGTCCAGGGTTCTGAAAGCGACAAGTAACAAGTGTGCCCATCAACGGTCTAGATATTAGGCCTATAGGTAACATTTAGTCCTCCACTTTATATCACAGCCAGTATAACGTTTAAAATGACTACAAAACAAAAGCAATATAGTCTACAGTGAACGGCGCATTGTCCATTTGTCATACATGTCCAAACAGACCTGCACACTTGAGTAGGAAAGTAGCGCGGCGGTTCGTTGCTTCAGCAAACCTCTCGGTGACTTTACTGTTGAAATCCATCTGTCCCTGGATCAATGCATTTTCAATGGAAATCATGTCAAGGCCGTTCAGTCGCTGGTGTCTGTTCTGTTCTGACAGATGTATAATGTCTTTGAATCCAGCCGATGCCCAAATAGTCTCCACCAAAAATCATACATGGGAAACAGAACAGCGCATGTTTCGAGGCGGTAGCGGTTAGCCATCTCTTTTTGTCAAACCATTCCTGTTGGCCCTAAACGTTTTATCTCCAACTTCTCTTCCAAAGGCAATGTACTAAACCGCATGGTCAACAAATAATCTACACGATTCATTGTGAAAACTTTAGCTAGCTAGCATTAGCGATAGACGTACAGTAGATGAACTGAATTGCTTTGTGATTATTTCCTGTCATGTCAGACCACGTTAACGACATTAGCGTTTAATAGTTTTTCGCCACCTGTTGCTAGGCAGAATTCATACCCAATATAATTTGCGTGAGGTTTCCCCTGCTTACGCCAAACACGCTCACGTTGTTCCCCTCGCAACGATGGGGCAAGAGTGCTCCGCTGCCCCACAGCAGAAAGACGGGACAGAGAGCGCAGTCCGCACACACTAGTAATTACTAGTAATTAGTAATTACTCCAAAAACAGCACTATACGGATTATGAGTCAAGTTTTATATATTTATACACACCAATTTCACCATTTAATCTATTTTGTATTAAATATAAAATACTTATTATTATTACTAATAAAAAATATGACTAATAATTGTTTCGTATTTGTAATGTACTTTATGAGACTTTATGTTTGTAATGTACTTTATAAAGAAAAAAAACCTGTATATCCCCAAATTTGATTCTATGCAATATGTTTTTTTCAAATGTTGTATTTGTCTTGTAGGCTACTTTTGTGTAAGCCGTATATTGTGGGTAAAATGCACTATAAATTCAAATGAACTTAAACTTAAATGTGTATTGCAGTGGAATCCTAACTCGAGATCCGCGTGTAAATCGAATCAATTTCCCATTGACATGAATGCAAGATTTACGCGCGCGGATTTGGAGTTAGGATTCCACCCAAAATGCGTTGCTATTGGTATCATTATGAAGTTGATATGTACACAGAATTGAGAATGTTCTGCAATAATACACAAAGTTCTTGAACTTTTAGTTCAGTGGCATAACGAGCTAAGACGCAACCTGAACCTGTGCAATCAGTATTACCAGAGTGAGATATAAAGAGATTATAACCGGAAGATTCGGCGCTTATACACAGCCTACTGACTGAGGTAGGCTAATGTAGGCCAGAGATGTAGTATAGTTGACATATAGTATAGTTTTATAACACTTGTATTTGTAAATACTTGAGACGGCATAGGCCGACTACCTTTACAGCATTTGGACAAGGGACGCGTAAAAATGTCACTGAGAGATATCTGTCACTAGGAGATGATATTCCCATTAAGTCGAATTCAGCGTTGGATATTTCTATATGCCTAAAAACTCACATCTTTAGAAAGGCCTTCCTTTAGGTCCTGTCCTCTTGTTGTTGTTAGTGTTTTGTTTGTGTTTTTGTTTGTGTGTCTATTGCACTCAACTGCACAGGCTTTGAAATTGTCGGCTACAAATGAAAAACACATTCCAAATAAAATATATTTTTTATTATTATTATGAGAGACCTAAATGCATGAATTGAATTAGGGCTATTTTAATTTTGCCGAGGTCTTCTGCTTGTTAGCCTATAGGCTCCTATCTGTACCAGGCCGATTCCAGTTAATAAAATGTGCCCATTATATGGCCACTGATATTTGACCTGTTGGCCACAATTGTAGGCTATATTTCAAGGCGTGTCAACAAACATAGCCAGCCAACCCACACTGGAAGCTTTTGCTGACTCTAACATAGGCCTCTGACAGGACCAAGTCACTTCGAACCATTGCATCGAACGCTGATAAGAGTTGTTAGGCAGTGAATTACCATGATAGTCATTCCAAACCCATTATGACGCCAGCCGAACGCACATTATAGATAATAACATTTCTTTGCTGCCAATCGGTGTACTGGTATTTGTTGACTGATTCAGAAGGGCAAACTCAAAGATTGTTATCCCTTTCTCATTTGGGGAATCTTTCTGACATTCCTGTTGTATTATAGTATGGGTGTGTGGAGATTATTTCAATAATTTTTGTTTGTGTTCTATCTACTGTAGGTGCATAAAAACAATGGAGGTGAAAATATATATGAGTATTGAGGATATCAGGAAGGAGCATGAGAGGATTAAGACAGAGAAGGCAGAGTTTGAGAAAAAGATAGAGGAATATGAGAAACAAAAGAGAAGGGACCAAAAAGTTAGGCAGAGGGAGGAGAAGATCCTGGCCAGAAAGGCAGAAAGACTGCAGGAGGACAGGAATGAGTTCAATAGGGAGAGGGAGGAGATGGACAGTGGGATCAAGATCCTCATGATGGAGATTGAGAAATAGAAGGAGTCCTCAAAGGAGATACTTAGAAAGGCTGAGAAGGCAGAGGCAGAGTTAAATATGATGAGGAAGGAGAGTGTGAAAATCCAAAGAGACGGACAGAAGGTGGAGCAAGAAATGCTCAGGATGTGGAAGGAGAAGGAAACATTTCTCAAGGCCAAGAAACAGATGGAGAAAGAGATGGAGAAAAATATGGTGGCAGTCAAGAGGAGAGAGGCCCTGGTGATTGAGGCCGAAGAAAGACTTAAGCTGAGCAAGGAAAAAGAGAAGGAAGAGCAGGAGATGGAGACCTCAAAGGAGATGCTTAGAAAGACAGAGAAGGTCGGAGCAGAGTTGCAAATGATAAAGAAGGAGTGGATGAAAATCAAAAGAGACGGGCAGGATGTGGAGCGAGAAATGCTCAAGATGTGGAAGGAGAAGGAGACATTTAAAAAGGATAAGAAACAGATGGAGAAAGAGATAGAGGCCATCAAGAGGAGAGAGGCCCTGGTGATGGTGGCTGAAGAAAGAGCGAAACAGAGTCTGGAAAAAGAGAAGCTAGAACAGGAGAGGGAGACATTGAAGAAGGTGAGCATAGTGACGATTAGAGAGATGGTAGAGAACCTATAGACTAAGTAGATGAAGGTGATTGTTGCTAGTATTACTATAGCATTTAGTCCATGACCTTCAACTCTTAGTTGAATTTGTCCAATTCTTGTCTCACCTTGCACTCCCCTCTGATGTTACTTTTTTAATTTCAGATGAATGATGGCTCCAGATATGCCCCAACCCTCATGTTCTCGTTGAGAGCGACTCCTCTGATGGCTCAGCTGGTACACAATCAGGCAAACCAGGGGACGAGCCTTTCTGTCAAAAGCCTTGTTGATGTGGCCCTGGCTGAGAGCGTGTGGGGGTGCAGAGATAAGACAGGGGACTGCACATGCCGACACCGTTAGCCTGGAACCCTCAACACAATTGGCCGCTATTTAGGGATACATAGCAAATCAATTTATATAGTTGTCTTAAGTTCAATAAATTAAGTTGAACATTAAATTAAATTGACTTCCTTTTTCTACCACTGTGACTGCTTGTGGCATTTATTATTATAGAAAGTCTTACTTGTGATGACCGTGATGTAGCTATTTATTTTAAGTCGCTCTGGATAAGAGCTTCTGCTAAATTACTCAAACGTAGGCCTGAAGTACATCCGTAAAATAATGTATCCATTTCCTGTTAACCATCTCTAAACCCTAGATGGCAGTATTTACTCTTACACCAGAAACGTGACCAGTTGCACGTGTGGATGCAGAAGAAATAGCCTCCCAGTCTGTTTCTGCAAGGAACTTCTAATTTATGGATTCTGTACATTGTTTTATGTTGAGAGTCTTGTCAAGTCTGAATATCTTAGAGTTGGGGTTTGTCCTCTACCTCCAAATATAAACGAGGACAATCACTTTGTTTTTCATACAGGTACCACTATTGTATGTATTTCTATAATCTATGTTTCTATTACTTTACCATACTATGAAACTAATTGAATATGTTTTTAAGCGTCCAAAAAGCATTGATACCAGCACTCCAAGAATCATTTTGCGTTGCTGCTGCAGCAGCCGCGCAATGTCAACACTTTACACACGCACTGGTGTAGCATGTAACATTAAAATCCATCAACTTCATATCACACCATTGATGATTGGTGAACTTGTTGGATCAGTTAAGGCCTGTGCCAGAAATCAGTACACACACCAATCACACAATGGGACTATAACAGGCACATACACTGCATTCTGAAAGTATTCAGACCCCTTCACTTTTTCCGTATTATGTTATGTTACAGCCTTATTCAAAAATAGATGAAATTATTTTTTTTTCCTCATTAATCTACACACAATACGCAATAATGACAAAGGTGCTTCAACAAAAAACGTAAAGGGTCTGAATACGTATGTAAAGGTGATATTTCAGTTTTTTATTTTGAATAAATTAGCAACAATTTCTAAAAACCTGTTTTTGCTTTGTCATTATGAGGTATTGTGTGTAGATTGATGAGGAAAAAGGCTGTAACATCACAAAATGTGGAAAAAGTGAAGGGGTCTGAATACTTTCCGAGAGCACTGTACTTACATCTTGATTCACAGAATCACACCTCGTACACACTTGCAAGTGATAGCAACGCCTATCACCTGTCCCAATAAAGGGATGCTACAAGCGCACCATTTCATCCTTTCCACTCTTCACTCTCTGACTGTCTGAAGTGTACTGTAGTTGTGTTGTTGTAGCTGGGTACACCTCAGCCTATGATTCTCATGTGGCGTTAGGTTGAAAAGTGTACTGTAGTTGTGTTGTTGTAGCTGGCTACACCTCAGCCTATGATTCTCATGGGGCGTTAGGTTGAAAAGTGTACTGTAGTTGTGTTGTTGTAGCTGGCTACACCTCAGCCTATGATTCTCACGGGGCGTTAGATTGTCTCTGATAGAATCCTACGGTTCAGCTCAACGATGATTTTCACCTTCTGAGCACCTGTTAACTCTCTGAGCTAACAGGCTAACCTGTGAGCTCTCAATTCTTTGTTATTGTTGAACCCTAGCTCGACGATAATTCCTCAGGTTATTATTAGAACTTGCAAGGTCACATGTGTAGGCTACAGCTAGCACTTGGGACAGACGGCTAACTAAGTTACTTGTTGTTTCCGGACAGCTGAGAACCTTGGCTAGCTTTGACAAGGTAATATTGAGAAATATTAGCACCCTGTTTGCAGGAGGGTTGGTCAGCTTGTGTTTGTAGCCCTAGGACTACTGAGCACTTTCTAGTAATTAATAATTTACTACCTAGTTACCTCGTATAATGATCTGGAACATACCAGTTCTCTCTGGTGTGGGACCAGCACCATATCTAACTATACGGGTACCAGTTCCCTGGGGTGGCACGTGGGTGTAGCAATGCTGAGGTGTGCTGATATTATACCTGTTTGTTGCATCGTGCGCTGTATCTAAACTAACCCCACAACTAAGTCAACTAATAAACATGGGCTACGCATATCTTAAACATGCCTCTGTGTGTGTGTGTGTGTGTGTGTGTGTGTGTGCGTGCGTGCGTGCGTGCGTGCGTGTGTGTGTGTGTGTTTGTGCGTGCTTGCGTACATGTGTTTTTTCGGGGATGCAGAGAAAGTCTTCCAGCTGTTCCAATGAGAACATCCATCCATCCATACATACATAGACCTATGCATTTCATTCTGGTTTGTTTATAACTAAGAGGAAGACACATTTATCATCAAAAACCACTAGTTATCATCAAAAAGGATGGTCACAGTTTGCTAAAAAAAGAGTCCCTAAAAAGCCTGCAGAGGTCTCGTAAAAGATATTGTGGACAGATGAGATGAATATTATCATGGACTAGAGTGACAAAAGTTTGGAGAAAAAAGGATCTGCCCAAGATCTACAGCATACCACCTCATCTGTGAAACATGGTGCAGGGGGTGTTAGGTGTGGGCATGTATAGTTGCCATTAGAACTTGCTAACTTGTCTTAATTGATGATTGTACCTGCTGATGGCAGCAGCAGAATGTATTCTGAAGTGCACAGAAACATCTTGTCTGCTTGAGTGCAAGCAAATGCCTCCAAATGCATTGGATGGAGCCACACCATACAATAAAACAATGACCCAAAACACTGCCATAGCAACTAGTGGAAAGATCTTGATTGGCCAAGTCAATCTTCAGATTAAAATTCAATTGAACATGCATTACATTTCCCTAATGATAAGAATTTAGGCAAAAAGACCTCAAAACAAACAACAACTAAAGATGGCTGCAGTACAGGCCTAGCAGAGCATCACCAAAGAAGATGCCCAGCGTCTGGTGGGGTTAGTGGGTTGCAGACTTCAGGCAGTTATTGTCCACTAAATACTAGTGGATTGTCCACTAAATACTAAACATGACTGCTTCATTTAGACATTTGATAAGTCTGTCCCATTACTTTTGGGTACACTGAAATAGGGGGATTATGCATAAAAGTGGGGTAATTTCTAAATGGTGAAACCAATGTGTATACAAATACCATCAAATAAAAGCTGAGAATCTCTACTTTAACCTTGTAGTAATTGTTTAATTTCAAATCCAAACGTTTGATAAAGTTCTTCATAACCAACATCAGGGAGATGTGACCAGAGAGTGGATCCTGGCTATAAGGGCACACTCTTGCCAACACACATTCTGGTGTGACATGTGGGATGTCTTATTGATCTTTGTTGCTTTGGCTGTCTCCATGTGTGGATCATTGTAATCAGGGGTGGGGCTGGCCTTTTAAACACCTGTGCTTTGTTTCATTCAGGGAAAACAAAGAGATTTTTAACATTTCTTTTAAAGAGACAACACACATTTTCTGCCATGCCTCTGTCAACTGATTTGGCTTTAATCAATGGTTTCTTCTTGATGTTGTGTACATGTTTTCAAGCCAATGTCACCTTTCAGAGGAAATCAAGGAACCTATCCAGATCTGATGTCGTATTAGATGAGTCAAACCCTGTCAGAACATAGTTTGCTTTTGCTAGATTCTTTTCTTTTCTTTTGTCTAGTATTGGTATACATGGTCGAAATTATGCACTCATATTTAGTATTTGGTCGACAATACTTTGTATGCAATAACCGTCTGGGACCCATTGACCCCACCAGGTGCTGGGTATCCTCTCTGGTGATATTCTGCCAGGCCAGCCATCTTTTTGCCAGGTCTTTTTGCCCAAAATCTTACCATCAGATAATGAAATGCATGTTCAATAGGATTTAAATCCAAACATTGACATGGCCAGTCAAGAACTTTCCACTTTTTCGCCCTGAAAATCTCCCTAGCTCCAATGGCAGTATGTTTTGGGTCATTGTCTTACTGTATGATGAAGCGCCATCCAATGAATTTGGAAGCATTGCTTTTACTCGACCAGACAAGATATTTCTGTACACTTCAGAATACATTCTGCTGCTGCTGTCAGCAGTAACATCATCAATTATGATAAGTTAGCAAGTTCTAGTGGCAGCTATACATGCCCAAACCATAGCATCCCCTCCACCATGTTTCACAGATGAGATGGTATGCTGTAAACCTTGGGCAGATCCTTTTTTCTCCAAACTTTCCTCTTGCAATCACTCTGATAATAGTCATCTTATCTGTCCACAAGACTTTTTTCCACACCTCTGCAGGCTTTTTAGGTACTTCTTAGCAAACTGTAACCTGACTATCCTTTTTAAGAATAACTAGTGGTTTGCATCTTGCAGTGAAGCCTCAGCCATTTGCGATTGCTGAGCTCATCAGTGCTTGATTTTGGCAAGTCTAAGGTTTTGACTATGTTTCAGATTTTTCAGCTTTCACCATTTGTCAATTCCTTTGCTATTGTAATGTATCTAACACCTTGTCCTTTGTTGGGAATGATATTTAAGGAGAGGGACAGCGAGATATTCTTTGAGTTTTGGGTTAGGCCCATCACGGGCATCATTCTCCCGCGTTGTCCTTGACGCACGTTAACGTATGGTTAAAACTTACAGACGTATGTTGTTTTAAATTGTGTTAAATTGGTTATTTTGTTGATACTCTATTCTCATTCTTCCTATGGGCATTAATGTGATGTTGTGCGCTCGATAAAGGTTCTGTTAATCAGGGCTGGCTCTAGCCATTTTGGTGCCCAAGCATTTTTCCTTCTTTTGCATTATCAAATGTCTAAATTAAGCACTCATGTTTAGTATTTGGTCCCCAATCCTTTGTATGCAAAAGTGCAAAAGTCTGTGACCCATTGACCCAACCAGACGCTGGGTATCTTCTCTGGTAATGCTATGTTGCAGCGACTGTTGTTGTTTTTTTAGGATGTTTTGCCCTAAGTCTCCTCTTGAGCAAATGAAATGCATGTTCTATAGGATTTAAATCTGGAGACTGACTTGGCCAGTCAACAACTTTCCACTTTTTGGCCCTGAAAAATGCCCTAGTTCCTATGGCAGTATGTTTTGGGTCATTGTCCTGCTGTATGATGAAATGCTGTCCAATGAGTTTGGAGCCATTTACTTGTACTTGGACTGACAAGATGTAAATAAATGATTCTCAATTATGGTGAGCATTCTTTGGTTATCCAATGGAAGTCTTCCTTGGCCTACTAGGTAATTTGCGATTTCTGAGCTCACCAGTGCTTTCTTTCCTTTTAATGAAGTTAAATGAAGTTCCAAACTGTTGATTTTGGTAGGTTTAAGGTTTTGGCTATGTTTATTTTTTTTCTGATATTTCAGCATCATAATGGCTTCCCTGACTTTCAATAACATCTCTTTGGTCCTCATGTTGACAAGACACCAATAGCAGACTGCACAAATTATGTGACGGAACACACCTGACGAACACACTTGTCAAGCCAATTGTCCTATCACTTTTGTGTAGCCTGAAATAGGGGGATTATGCATAAAAGTGTTGGAATTTCTGAATGATAAACCAATATGTACATTATATAAAAAATAAAAATCTCTACGTTTTTATTTCAAATCCAAACAGAAGAAAAAATGCTTCACTGTCCCATTACTTACGCACGGTACTGTATAACCTTCTGTGGAAAGGGTTCTACATGGAACCCAAAAGGTTTCTTCAAAGGGACAGTGGAAGAAGAACCCTTTTTGGTTCTAGGTAGCACTTTTTCAAAGAGTGCAGGATCTGTGATGGGTCTGTCTGTCTCTATCTACGGTATATTTGCTTGAATGCCACAGCCTATTTAAATATTGTTGCTGACCATGTGCATCCCTTCATGGCCACAATTTACCCACCTTCTAATGGCTACTTCCAGCATGATAATGCACCATGTCACAAAGCAAACGTCGTCTTAAACTGGCTTCATGAACATGACAATGAGTTCAGTGTTCTTCAGTGGCCTTCCTTGTCACCGGATCTGAATCCAATAGAACACCTTTGGGATGTGGCAAAACGGGAGATTTACATCTTGAAAGTGCACCTGAAACATGTGCAGGAATTGCGTGATGCAATCATGTCATCATTGACCAGAATCTCAAAGGAATCAATGTCACGAAGAATTGAGGCTGTTTTGAGAGCAAAGGGAGGCTCTACCTAGTATTAGTATAGTGTTCCTCATAAAGTGTTGGGTGAGTGTATATCTAACTATCTTTGTTTTTGCTGGTCTGTAGGATCTATGATGGCCGTCAGCCCGTCCTGTGTATCATGGACACAGCCATGATCAAAACCATCCTCATCAAGGAATGCTACTCCCTTTTCACTAACAGGAGGAAAATACGCTAAATTGAAGTTGTTGTATGGGGGAAAAAACATAAGGGCTCCTTAAATAGATAATATCATTGTTATTATAGCATTATTTATATTCGGTTAATTTTGCAGTATATAATCATTGTTATTTTTCTAGAATTTTTATCTCAACGGGCCTCTGTATGACGCCGTGTTTATCGCTGAGGATGATGCATGGAGACGGATCCGTAGTGTCCTGTCTCCCTCCTTCACCAGTGGGCGGATCAAAGAGGTACAGTCCCATCTCTCCTCTCCTTCTTTTATTCATTCCAACAACACAAATAAATGAATGACTAACAACTCTGACGTGTGTGTGTGTGTTTATGTGATTTGTACTATGTGTATAGTGTGTATTCATTGTTGTTTGTTGTTGTGTGAAGCAGCAACTTTAATTGTCCAAGACAAATTTCCATCCGGGACAACAAAGTATATTTAATCTTATCTTAGATAAGTTCAGTGGTCAGATGACAGAGTTTAGAATAATAGTTCATCTTTGGAGTCACTTATTCCTTGACTATATACATAATGTATCCTGTATGAATGTATATTCTCAGGCTATATAAACATTAAAATAATTCCTGTTTCAAACATGATATTAACCCATGTTTTGCACATATTAATCCATGTATCAATCATCATATTTTTCCATGTATCCTTCCCAACTCAGATGTTCGGGATCATGAAGCAGCACTCTGGTAATTTGGTCAGCAATCTGAAGAAGACGGCCAATAACGAAGAGCCCATTGAACTAAAAGAGTGAGTATTTCTCTCCGAGAAGATAAGGTGAATTTGTAATTTCAGTGAACTCCCCCTTTAATTTTGTGGTTGTGGTTCTGGTGGTCAAAGATTGTGTGGTTGTGTTCCAGGTTCTTTGGACCATACAGTATGGATGTGGTCGTCAGCACTTCATTCAGTGTCGACATCGACTCCCTCCACAACCCCTCTGACCCCTTTGTGACCAACATCAAGAAAATGCTCAAGTTTGACATCTTCAGCCCACTGTTCCTCACAGTCAGTACAACTTCCTCCATATAGCTTTCAGTCTCAATCATTTTGTGCTTAATAAATGAAGCTATCGATTTCATTGATTAGACTGACATACACTGTGGAAACACTCTATGAGACCACCAGTAGCTCTCTGTCCTTCCTGGCCTACAATCTGGCAACCAGCCCTCACATCATGACCAAGCTGCAGGAGGAGATAGACACTGTGTTTCCCAACAAGGTAACCCCTCTGCAGACTCCTATATAGTACTATTCATGTGGAACAGGAAATATGATAGTGACAGTATTTTAGAGGGTACTGATGAGTGTGTAACCCCTGTGCACTGCAGACTCCTACAGTATCTATTACTATTGCTTTGGAACAGATGGTTAGATAGGTGACAGTATTTTGCAGTGTGCTAATGTGTCTGTAGCATCCCTGTGCAGACTTCTGCCCAGTATTATTCATTTGAAACAGGAAGTAGATAGGTGTTGTTGGAATCTTCAGAATAGTTAAAAGGCCAGTACCTGAGGACCTGAGGGATCTACAGGGTATATACCTTAAAAGCATGTCTGACATGCAGTGGTGTGCGTGACCATAGAGTGATTTCTAAACTAATACAATTATCTTAAAATAAATTATAAAACGAACAGGTTATTAGTGCAGAGACTTTTATGATATGTGCTCTCCATCTGACTCGTGCTGCTGCATTCTGTATCATTTGCCAATAGCTTTCTTTGGTCGACCAGACAGGAGAGTGTTACAGTAATCAAGGCTGCTAGTAATACAAGCATGCATTCGTCTCTCAGTGTCAGCCTGGGAGAGGAAAGGTTGCATCTTTACAGCTGTGTTCTGTAAAGGTCCATGTAATATTCAACCTTTTTAAAAGCTTCCTAAAGGTTGTAATGACTATCTTTAATCGGTAGAGATCAGGGAACGAGATCCCTTGAAATAAATATTTCATTTACAAACGCTGTTTTGGTTCGGAAAACACGCTTTTTAAAATGGAGTGTCCTACCTGGACACTCGGTTTGCATATAAACATGTTGTTACTGCCAGGGGTGTTATAGGGGAGTGGACTCACCTTTCTGTCTCTGGGGGCTGCCTCTTCCAATCGTGTGCGCATGCAGAAACACAACAGCTAATGTCCAACACTGCAAGTTCATTTCGGGGGGTTATATTATTATAAGGGAGGATGTTGTCGTTTGGACAACTTCAGACAGAATTTCTCCACGATGGCAGATTTCCGACAAACTTACTTACTCTTCTTTAAGTGATACAAATATGTTTTAGTCACATTCTTGATATGGGTTTCAAAATTAAGATCTGAGTCAATGGTGACACCTCTGTTTTTTGCCTGGTGCTTAGTGTTACTGTAAGTAGAAATGTCTTTAAGTATGCAGACAGTTTCTCTCTTTCGGTTTTTGCTCGAATGACTAGTTCTGTGACATCCATATGTCTGCAATGCATTTCACCAGGAAATCAATCAAACTGTTTGACTGGTGCTACAGAGTCGATAGTTGCCCTTAGTTTGGTGTTGAAGCTGGTTAATAAATCATTATCACAGGAGGAAGCTGTTGATGGTGTACTATTCATATTCATCATCATGAATCTCATCTGCTCAGCGACATGGCTAGATAAATAATAGAGGATGCAACAGGAGTAAGACCCTTTGTAATCACTAGGTCCAGGGTGTGGCAGTGGTTATGGGTGAGCCCAGTAACTCGCTTAATAAAGTCCGTAGAATTCAAATCAAATCCATGGCTGTCGAGTCAGTCTCATTGTCCACATGTAGGTTAAAATCACCAATGATAATAATCTTAGCATAATTTGAATGAAAGGTAGATGGGCCTTGGATGAAACCGTGATCTTTACATTTCTCATCCTTGTCATCAGGTGTCTTTATCACTCATTACTGTGCAACAGGAGGCTGATGGAGGTAGAAATGGGAGGACAGCTCATTGTAATTAGAGCTTGACAGATATATCTGATATTGGCCTTAAAGAAATATCTGGAGAGTTATTCACCATGTTATATATAATATAGAGGAAACTGGACAGCACTTATTATGGATCATTTAACACAATTACACATGACACAACTGTGTTAACAGAGACACAATACGTCCTGCTCCTGTACATGTTTGTATATACTGTACATTTTCCCCTATGTCTGCTAAGGGCTTCACTGCTTTTTCCACTGTTTATGTGGCACATAGGATATTTATATGTAATTGGCCACTTACGTAAATGGGCGATTCTTAGACTACGGGCACTTTCATGTCCTTTGATCATATTTTATAAAAAAAAAAAAAAAAGAATTGGGAATATTCACACTTTCATAGTTATCTTTACAATGAAAGTACTTTAGGAACTTTTTACCGGTAGTCTATGATGATTTTTTCACCTTTTTCAACATCGTTATAGATGCAAATATTGCTGTTTTGTTTTATCTATTTTTTTTTAAATGTGACAATAAAGTATCAGTAAAATAATCAAAACATAATTGGGGTATTTAAGGTCAAACAACTATTTATGTGATTTTATATACAAAATGTAGTTGTCCCACAGTATTGCCATCATTTCCACCACAACACTGTAATGTCCCTTTAAAAGGTTTGTGTGAAAGATGGTTTGGGTAGTTTCTATGGAGATGAACAGTTACATCACAGCACATGTCTGATATGGAGGATATTTTGGATTTCTTCACCAACTTTTGAAGAAAACTCAAGGTAAATATTGCTTGAAATGAAAATATTTTTATTGTATGTCATTTCCAAACATGACGTAACATCAATTGAGTTTGTAAATAAATCGATTTTTTAACGTACATAGATGTATTTTGCATGCATGAAATGCTAGGTACCAATTCATAGCTAATCTGTGATGCTAGCTTGGATTTTTTTACAAAATACTGTAAGATTGTCATTTCCACCTCCGTCATTTCCAACACATTACCTTCTTGCGTGGAAATGACAAAGGTGAGGTGGAAATTACATTTATGCTTACAAGGTGCAATTCATAGATTGTGAGGCTACATATGTGTAATTTATTTATTAAAATGTACAATGTTAATGTTTTATTCAAATGCATATTTGTTGAAATGCATTTTCATCTATTTTTAAGATGCCACGGACCTCTACTGCAGAAAGGTCTCAGGCCTATAGGGACAGAATAAAAGAGGACCCTGTCAAATATGAAGAGCAACTGAAAAGAGACAGGGAGAGATACCTGAGGAAAAAAGAAAGAGGGGTTGACCCAGAAATGACCCAGAAATGACCCAGTCATTTCCACCACCTCATACCTTTTTTTTAAAAGAGTTACAAAATTCTAATCACTCATTAAAAACTTCTGCATAGTTTATGGGATAATGTTCCACTTAATGTAATAACACAAGTAGTTATTTCCTGAAATGTATCTAACCAATCCAATATTATATTTCAGGTTGTGGTTGATGTAAGCTTTGTGTTTGGTCCTCATCTCAATTAATTTACCTAATCCACAAATGTATGGTAATTGCAATATAGGTATAAACTGGTAAAACTATGTGTGAAAGTGGTCTTACACTGTTGAGAAATTATGTATATCATACTTTTTTTAAATAATAATCAAATGTTTACATGTGATGGAAATTACATTTGTTCAATGCGGGTCGGACAATATGTAAAAAAACACCAATTTGTCTTGTAATGTTAGTGCGTTCTCTTATGGATCATGAAACTAGACTAGTTATATTAACCTGTTAGACTGTGACAATTTAGATTTGAACATTTTTTTTCCCCTCAAGTTCACAAGGCCAAAAGTGCCTGTAGTTGAAGAATCGCCCAAATGTGTTATTTTATATGTATGCACTTTATCTTGCATGTTTACAGACTCCCCCCATTCAATTTCACGCATTTCTATTTGGAGTATAAAAGGCACTAGATCACCTGCGGGTATATAAGCTGTGGCTTGCGCTGCGTTCTTCAGTTGGCAGTTAATACCTGAACCAGTAAAGACTGAGGACCAGACGACTCACTAGTGTGTTTTCCATTTATTCTTAAGCATAAGCATTAATACAGTTTGTCATTAATGTAGGCTTTCTATTTAGTGTACCGTTAGGCATAGTAGCATATGAAGTTTGTAGTTTGTTAGCGGTAATTGCGCTAGCTTGGTATCCTAAACGAGGACGAGTTAGCACTAGTTTGCCGTTTACGATGAGTGGTTGTTGTCAAATGACACCTGACAAAACATGTCGAAGGGAGTCTGGTGTAACGTTTGCCTGACTCCACTGATACAGATGTATGTGTAGGATTTAATGTTAGAGTGTTTTGTAGTTTACATTTTCTTTGTTTTTCTTCGTTTTCTCCTAACGGTTAAGAGAAGGTAGACGGTTAGAGCCAGAGCCCGAACCGCTGATGAACAGCGCTGTAGTTTACCGTTGCCAAGGCAACCAGGCAGCTCACAGGTTGTACCATATTTCTAAATCATTATTTTGATATAATACTGAAATGTTGATATTATATTGTTATTGTTTTACATTGTAATTTGTATTGTTCCAACTAAGTTCATTGGCAGTTAATACCTGAACCACGAGTATGTTTTCCATTTATCCCCCCCCCCCTATACTAACCCTAACCCCAACCCCACCCAGAGACCTCTTCATCCCCGCTACCCCTCTTGTACAAGTTCTCTCCTGCTAATACAAATAAAATGAAATAGCCGACTGCCTATGGCCCCTGGTGTGAGCATTGATTACTTTGTCTTATGATGACTGTTGGATAGATGATTCAATTACTTAAACAAATGTATTGTTGTAAGTCGCTTTGGATAAAGGCGTCTGCTAAATGCCATGAATGTAAATGTAAATTACAATGGAGGGCCATGTCCAGAAACGACCCCGAGCCCCTACCACTGATCTATATACCTATATCTATGTCTGTGTTTTGTCTATTAATTAATAATATGATGATGATTAATCCCAACGACGTATATTTTCCAAGAAACAACATGAGCATATCTGTAATCAAATAAATATCTCCTGCGTCATAATGCTGTTGTCTTGATGACGCTGCTAGCAATGACGTAAATTTATGTAAAAGTCACTTTGGTCACTTGAACCTCCAGTTGTTGTCAAATAGCCTTTGCTGATTGTCATTTGTAATGTGGTACGCTCATTAGTGGAAATAGATTCAATTACATTTCAACACAATGGAGAAAAACTGGTGGGACCCGCCGCAGGTAAGTTTGCCTTGCTCTATTTTAGTTTAAATAAACGGGAATACTTTACATTAAATTGCCCCAATACTTGGGCCAAATGTCCAAGGACGTAGGATGTATCTTTCGAGAGGGGGTGCTGCCTAAATGTTGTGTAAAGGGCTGTGCCATGGCTGCTGGTGGGCCGGTCGATCTGTGGGCTGCGGGGCCGGTGAGCGACACGATGTGTGGGCTTCGCGCAGATCCCCCCTACCTTAATCGAATAAGCACTAGGCCGACAAGCTCCTGTATATTTTCAGCCTACCTCAAGTCCGTGAACTGCCTTCAAGTAAACGCAAAGCTGTAAGAAGCAGGGCTGAAAATTTATCAAATTTAATCAAATCAAGCTCTATCATCCGTGGTGACAACATGTTACTGTACACTTGTTTGTATTCGTATGTTATCGTCCAGTCAAAGTAGCCTACAATTCAAAGCAACATTTCCCCCACAATCAGGACCTAGACCTACTGCAAAGAAATACCCTTAATTGGCTACTCTTTGTTGTTAGATCTCTGGGAAGTAATTCATCCGACTCGGCAGACAGTTTGATCCCAACATCAAGTCAAATCGCGGTAATTTCGGTGAGCGCTTAATTCCAAAAACAGCTGTTTGTCAGTGAAAGAGCAGCGTAACAGCCTAAAAAGTGAAACGGGACGAGCTCAATCGTTGTTACAGAGAGAAATGTGGCTGCAAAATCAACCATTTTAAAGATCAACATTAAAACGAGACAGCTTTATAAATAACCTATAGAGGATGGACTATCGAAGAAAGATGATTGACAGAACAATATCAAAATGGTTAATTTGATGTTTTCAGGTAGGCCCTATCTATAATATAACCAAACATAGTTGGCACTAATAGGTCTTAATCGACAGGACCTTTCCTTAAGTAAGTCGTAAGTTGACTTTGCAAAGGGCCTACAATTACTTACTGTACAGGCCTACATGATTTGCAATATAAATTGTGTCGGATATGTTGAATAAAAGGTAGATGTAGGCCTTTTTTAAAGGCAAAACTAGAGAGCCCCTTTTGGGAAATTGGGAACGCAACAGCCTATTCTTGAGAACATTGTGAGGTACCGCAATCTCTTTGCGAGGGAAGCCTGTTATCTAACGCAATCATATTTCTTGACGTTTCCCTGTCATTGTGTCTGTCATCTCCATCAGGAAGTTTCAAAGCCCTATGCTACTGTATTTGATAACTACCCACTCACCCCATTCAGGATGGCTAAACATAGAAAATATGTAAAGATCACTGGAGACAATTGAATGGTTTTATACTCAGAAAAGACAAATACATTCATAGAGACATTCTCGAGACTGCACCTGTAGTGTGTTCACTGTATGTCCACAGGAGTGTAAAGAGGATCAGGCTGCCCTGATGATGGAGGCAGCAGGACCGGCAGCTTTCGCAGCCTACACCCCACTCCCACAGAGGACATCAAGACGGGCCAGGCACACGAGAGAGAGGGCCAGAGTGGCTAAAGAAAGAAAGGAAGAGAAGGAGGGTTGGAGGAGGGAGATGGAGGAGAGAGCGGAAGAGGTGGAGGGAGCCCAAAACCTTCTGCATAAGGTGAAGGAGCACACCGATGCAGAGAAGGAGAGGCTGAAGGAGGAGAGAGAGAGGGTGGACAAGGACAGAGAAATGGTGGACAAGGACAGAGAAATGGTGGAGAGGAAGAGGAAGATAGTCAACCATCTTAAAGATAATATGGAGAGGAAGAGGAAAGTGTTGGATAGAGACACTGAGAAAGTGAATGAATGCAATGCAATACTCAGTCGCATTCAAAAGACGCAGGAAAATAACAAAAAGGATTTGGAGGAGAGGATTGTCCAGTTGGAAATAAAGGCGAAAGAGGTGGAGGAGGTGGAGAAAGTGACAAAGGAGATGGAGGAGACTTTCCAGAGGGAGATGGAAAAAACAAGAAATGAGATGAAGAGGAGAGAGAAGGAGGTGGAGGAGAGAGAGAGGGTGGTGCAGGAGAGAGAGAAGGAGGTAAAGAAGAGCGAAGAGAGATTAAAGATGAGTGAGAAGGAGACCGAAACAATGGAGGTGATGAAGAGAAGGGTAGAAGAGGTTGACAGAGAGATGGAGAGAATCCTAGAGGAGAAAGAAATGGAGGTGAAACAAGTGAAAGAGAGGATGGAGGTGATGAAATGGGCAGAGGAGGAGAGAGAAAAAGACAGGAATGAGAAGAAGAAAGAAAAGGATATTGAATGGATGAGAAAGGAGTTGGAGGTGATGAAGAGAGTAGAGGAGGTGGAGAGAGAGAAGGAGAAAATCCTGGAGGAGAAAGAATGCGACGTTAAACGTGTGAGAGAAGAGATGGATGTGATGATAAAGAATATGGTGGAAAGGAGGGAGAGGGAAGTGAAAGAGGAGATGAGGATGAAGACAGAGATGGAGAGAGAGAGGGAGAAGATTGAAAAGGAGAAAGAAAAGGTTATTGAATGGATGAGAAAGGAGATGGAGGCGGGTATGAAGAGAGAAGAAGAGATGGAGAGAGAGATGGAGAGAATCCTGGAGGAGAAAGAAAGGGAGGTGAAACAAGTGAAAGAGAGGATGGAGGTGATGAAATGGGCAGAGGAGGAGAGAGAGAGAAACAGGAGTGAGAAGGAGAAAGAAAAGGATTTTGAATGGATGAGAAAGGAGTTGGAGGCGATGAAGAGAGTCGAAGAGATGGAGAGAGAGATGGAGAGAATCCTGGAGGAGAAAGAATGTGACGTTAAACACGTGAGAGAAGAGATGGATGTGATAAAGAATATGTTGGAAAGGAGGGAGAGTGAAGTGGAAGAGGAGATGAGAAAGATTACAGAAGATGTCGTGAAGTGGATGAAGACAGAGATGGAGAGGGAGAAGGAGAAGATTGAGAAGGAGAAAGAAAACAATATTGAATGGATGAGAAAGGAGATGGAGGCGGGTATGAAGACAGTAGAAGAGATGGAGAGAATCCTGGAGGAGAAAGAAATGGAGGTGAAACAAGTGAAAGAGAGGATGGAGGTGATGAAATGGGCAGAGGAGGAGAGAGAGAGAAACAGGAGTGAGAAGGAGAAAGAAAAGGATTTTGAATGGATGAGAAAGGAGTTGGAGGCGATGAAGAGAGTAGAGGAGGCCGAGAAAGAGATGGAGAGAATCCTGGAGGAGAAAGAAATGGAGGTGAAACAAGTGAAAGAGAGGATGGAGGTGATGAAATGGGCAGAGGAGGAGAGACAGAGAAACAGGAATGAACAGGAGAAAGAAAAGGATATTGAATGGGTGAAAAAGGAGTTGGAGGCAATGAAGAGAGTAGAAGTGGTCGAGAAAGAGATGGAGAAAATCCTGAAGGAGAAAGAAGATGACGTTAAACGCATGAGAGAAGAGATGGATGGGATGATAAATAATATGGTGGAAAGGAGGGAGAGGGAAGTGAAAGAGTTGATGACAAAGATTACAGAAGATGTCGTGAAGAGGATGAAGACAGAAATGGAGAGAGAGAAGGAGAAGACTGAAAAGAAAAGAGTAATGGCGGCGAACCTGGAGTTTGCCAGAGAGAGCATGGAGAGGGCTTTCCATAAAGGGAAACAAAATACAGGTATGCCCTCCATTATCTGCTTACAGTGCATTCTAAGGATGATCCTTTTGGCTTCTCAAATCACCTCAAAATAATTTAGATTTTATCTATACAAATGATAAGACAATTTTTCTCTTTCAGATATTTCAACACAGAGACAATTCTGGAAATCCACAACTATCTCGAACTTACTACCACAATAACTACCCTGCATACTACCACTATAACTACACTTGCCGTTTCAATTCTCTTTCATTAAAGTCATATTCAAAGGCAAACTGTGTGTCATGTTTGAAATGCTGTATTTTACAAGTTGCATAGCTGTAAACTATGTTGAGTGATGATGAGTTTAGGAAGAAAAGGTATGTAAAAAATGAATACTCCTGCACACACGATTGTTACCTCTGCTTATTTATTGTGTCGACGTTTCGGTTTATGACCTTTATCAAAACATTTTTATCTGTGAGGTCTGTATTCCTAACACCACAAAAAGACAAAGTGGTGGTGTTTGTGTTTTTTACATTTACAAGTTGAGGAAGAAAAAACATGGCACATGTATGCACATGGGTTAGATTAGAAACAATCTGGGTAAACCTTAATTTGAAGAGGTATGCATGAGGTCTGTTATGTTTTTCTCTATATGCCATAATATTGATTACAATGATCAACATATTTGTACCCTGAAAAGAACCCAAACTGAACAAGTTCCCCATTATAAGTACCTGGGCATTTACATAGATGATACACTTTTAAAATACATGTTGAAAAAGTGATCAAGAGTTTGTGAGTTAGACTTGTACTTGTTTTGTAAAGAAATGTCTTGCTTCACCTTTGATAATAGGAGGAAGATTGTCTTGGCAACGCTCCTCCCTGTCCGTGATTATGGTGACACAATTTAAAATCACACGACAGCCTCAATTCTTAAACCACTAGACCCGATTTATCACTCTGCTCTGCAGTTCATTTGTAGGCATGTTTTCTGTACCCACCATTGTCTTTTGTATCAGTCTGTGGGTTGGGATTCTTTGACGTTGAGAAGGGCTTATCATTGGATTTCATCTGTATATGAAGCAGTTCTTTTAAAACTCCCATTTTAGGGTTAGGGTTAGGGTTAGGGTCATTGCTTTTATGGCGACTTAGTGGCGATCAAACTTACAGCTTGTTACTATTTAATGTGCTACAAGTGATTACAGAATTGAGAAGAACTTTTTAGCTGCTGTGCTCCTCAGATATGGAATGATCTTCAGGCTAGACTGAGGTTGGAGCACTTGGTCCCTTACACTTGTACCATCATCTGCTTTTTAGTGGACAATATATGCAATAAATACCTTTTTTACACAAACATCTTGAATCAGAATGGGTCAGCCCTAGCCTCTTACACAAACAGGGTCACAGTCAATGGGTACAAAACTGGAGCAAACGTGTGTATACCAAGATACTGTACCTCGACTCCTTTCCATTCCAAAAGAAATGTGTCCCTTTCCCTTCACTCAAATGTTGTGGATGACATGTACATAAAGCTACACACTGGTGCAGGTGTGATGTTATGAGAGCTTTAGCATTTAGCATTTCCTGTGTCCAGGCGTTCTATTCACTTCTAATAGGACAAATGAAGGTACACTTGCCTCATAAGGCTCATTCTTGTTTCATTTGTCCTATTAGCTCCTACTGACCTCACTTTACACAGACACAGAGGAGGAGAGACTCAGACTCATTAGAAGTTTATTACTGGATCAGTTTACAAAACAAAACAAAACTGCATGGAGCGTACAGTACAGCAGAGCTTGGAGTACCAGACATGAACACACACCTCACATGCACACACACATCGGAGCTGTCACAGTGGTATACCTTGGATCACACACAGACACACACACACACACACACACACACACACACACACACACACACACACACACACACACACTCACTCTCTCTCAGGGCTGCATGCGGATAGCTCCATCCAGTTTGATGACCTCTCCATTGATCATGGGGTTCTCAGCCAGTGATGTCACCAGGTGGGCAAACTCTGCAGGGTCTCCCAGGCGCGAGGGGAAAAGCACTTGGCGGGCCAGGAATGAACGCACCTTCTCAGGTTAACCCGCCAGGAGAGGAGTGGAGAACAGAACCTAAGGAGAGGGAGAGAGAGGTTGTCTGATATGGAGAGGAAGGGGGGGGGGGGAGGAGTGTGTGAAAGAGTGCGTATGTATGTGTGTGTGTTTACTGACTGGGTGCGATGGTGACCACACAGATGTCCATGGGTGCCAGGTCTCGGGCGATGGGTAGAGTCATCCCAACAATACCCCCCTTAGAGGCTGAATACGCAGCCTCACCCACCTACAGAGAGAGAGAGTGCGAGTGAAGGAAGGGGCTGTTGAGACAGTGTTTGTGTGTGTGTGTGTGTGTGTGTGTGTGTGTGTGTGTGTGTGTGTGTGTGTGTGCGTGCGTGCATGGTTCAATGGAGGTCTTGGCGATCTGTTGGTTCTTGTGTGTGATTGGCTGACGGTACTGCAGCATGTTGACCTCTTCCTCACTGCAGGGTCTACTACAGTTGGAGCAGTCAGAGAGCACAGCCTGGGCCCCTGCAACCAAACATACACCCTGAAATATGGTTTGGACAAAGGATCCCAATGTCAAGATAATATTGCTGTAGGGAAGCTACTCTATGACACAATACCATGTGGAAATGTCAATGATTTTCTAAAGATGAGTGGATAGTGGATAGTGGATAGTGGATAGTGGATAGTGGATAGTGCCTGGTGGGGTCGCAGACTTCAGGCAGATTGTTGACCTAATACGAAACATTAGTACTTTATTTGGACATTATATGATACTTTTGAAGCCCTGAAATAGTGGGAGTATGTTTACAAATGTTTTTTTAAAAACCCATTGAATTAAAGTTGAGAATCTCTACTTTGACCCCATAATATTTGTTTGATTTCAAATCCAAGTGTAGAGCTAAAAGAACAGAAAATGCTTCCTCTTTCCAATACTTATGAAGAGCACTGTATTCATGTTAATCAGTTGCTTCATTACTGTAATATGTGATGTGTTTTGAACTAGTATTTTGAAATACTGTTTTTAGGAGCCAATGATATAAAACAAGTGCATACATGTAAAGAACATAACACATTTTTAGAGGAGTTCAAATATGTAAAATTCAGTATTACTCGAAAGAAAATATTTGCCCAAAAATATTTGCCCCATAGTCCTTCTTGATTCAATGGGTCTGCAAACTATTAAAACCCGATAGGGATCAAACAGGCAGCAACTATTAGCAGGATGTTAAGATAAAGGCCGACAATAACATCACTGAGTGTTGCCCTCTGCGCAGGGATCCTTTCAATCATTCACTAGCCATGGCTTCAACTTCACCTCTCACATACTCTTTCGCCTGTGTTTCATGATCTGAAACACAGGTGTCATGATGGGATAAAATAATCACTTCAGCAGACGTGTCCGGGGTTACTCAGAAGAAGCGATTGAACCTGTAAAGATGGGTTACCTTCCGTACTTCTCCACCGAGACATGGACTCTCCTTGCCTCACTCATCACTCTGATCGTAGTGTAAGAAGTTTTAATAAAAAATATTATTTGTTAGTTAGTTAGTTGTAATAATACATACAAATGATAGTATTGATAATTACAGTTATCTAACAGTTTCAATGATACCTATGACTTGATCGTTTTGCTTTTGTTTCAAGTCAGATTGTTGATTTATATTTGTTCTGACCAGGTATGGATACTGACCATATGGAATATTAAAAAAACTAGGCATTCCTTGTCTCAAACCCATCCCTTTCCTCGGGACGATGATGGGATATAAGAAGGTTTGTAGAGATTAAGCCCATAAACAACAACATTGTAGACTCATCCATGATGTGTGTTGTTGTGGTGAAAGCCATGGGAGCTGAATATGAATTGTTTTACCCAGAAAAATGGGCAATAAAGCTTTTGAACGAAAACGAAAAGAGAGGAGTGGGAGCCGGTCTGTAGTGGAAAAGGGCCATCATAAACTAAGCCACAATTCAGGTTTATGACAAGCATTTATGAACTGGCTATTTCTTTGTTTTGTTTTTTGTTCCCAGGGTGGTTTCACCAATTTTGACACAGAGAGCTTCCAGAAATATGGGAAACTGTGGGGCTGAGTCTGCTAAACTGATCCTGGTTATTGTTAACTATGATGGATATATGTATCTCTCAGTGTCTACAGTATACACTCTTAAACCAGGCGGACACCGTGCGATTTTCACAAACACAGACGATCCAACCGACGAAATGGTCTCGTACACCAAGACAAATGATCTGTCTTGATGCAATGTACACTGCCCAAGCAACAATTTCATGCTTCCACATTAATAATTTGAATCTGTTATTGAGCGATTTAAGTTTTAAGCTTTTAAGTATTCTGTAGTATAGTCCCTGTGGGGGGACATGCAGCGTTCGGCCTGTAGAGGGAGCTACAGGACCGTGGCCAGGGTGACGTCGGCGAGGCTCCGTTGCACACCTGTTGCAAATGAAGCCTCGTTGACTAGATGGTTTAAGATGTGTGTGCCTCGGCGTTCGAGGGAGAAGGAGGGCGACTGGAAAGTCGCCGAGTGGCGTGTTACGAACATTGAAATTATTAAGAACATTGGAATTATTACTAACATTTTATGAAAATAAACGGGATACTCCCAGAAAACAGTACCTCGACTCCGCCTCTGTGTCACAGACTTGTTACAGTGGCGCCCAACGTGGGGCACAGCGAAGGCGGAGAAAAAAAGGGAATGGAGGCGTTAAGCGCGGCTATCGGAAGGATGGCCCTTATACTGGAGCAGCAGGCCCACCTCCAGCAGGAGCACCAGACCGCGGTGAGGGAGATGGTGACGGCAAGGGCTGAGGACCGTACCCTCCTCCTGGAGCTCGTCAGGGCCCTGATGATGGAGGAGGGGAGCCGGCCCTTTGCCTACGCCCAGCAGCTGCGGGACAGCGCGCGGCGGTGGCTGGACCCAGGGAACAGCTCGTCGGAGGAGGTCGGGGACCGGGTGGTGTTGGAGCAATTCCCCACGGGGCTCCCGGCCCGGACCGCCGCCTGGGTCCAGTACCACCGGCCCCAGGATCTCGCGGCCGCCGTTACCTTGGTGGAGGACCATCTCTCCTTCCCGCCGCAGGAGCCCCGATGACCAACGCCCGGTCCGGCGCCCGGAAGGAGCCATGGTGACGGAGGAGGAGAGACCGGCGCCCGCCCCGAGGACGAGATGGCAGGGGCAGGCATGTCGAGAACCAGCCCTGGCCCCACAGGAAGCACCCCGAGCGACAGGGGGGGTGTGTTGGCGATGCGGACGGCCGGGCCATGTACAGGCGGAGTGCCCAGTGAGGGAGGTGGGGCAGGTCGTCCGCATCGGCGACATACCGGGTCCTCCCCCCGGACCAGGAGCGGCGTATCGTGTTCCGGTAAGGATACAACATGATATGCACCAGGCCTTCTTGGATTCGGGCTGCATGCAGTCCATGATCCAGGAGCGCCTGGTTCGACCGGGGGCATTGTTAAAGGCATCGAGGGTGTTGGTGAAGTGTGTGCATGGGGACATTCACGAATATCCTGTGGTCACGATCAAGATTCATTTTGAAGGGAAAAAGCATAGTGTACAGGCGGCGGTTAGCCCGCGCCTCACGCATCCCCTTATTCTGGGTGTAGATTGGGAGGGGTTTCCTCAAGCGGTAAGCAGGGCTACCGGGGTGCGTGCACGACAGAGAGGGAGGTGTGAGGCGGGTAATGTGTTCTGTGCTGAGGCGGCGCCTCGCGACGCTGCCGAGGAGCCGGAGCCGGCGGGGGGGTCTCAACCCGAGATTCCCCCGCCGAACTATCCGTTGCTAGGTGACTTCCCCCTCGAGCAGTCTCGTGACGAGACCCTACAATCGGCCTATGACCAAGTGATAGCGATTGATGGTACTTTGGTACGGCCAGACGCAGTACGCGCCCACCCCTATTTCGCGATTATCAGCGACAGGTTGTACCGAGTAAGTCGTGACTCACATAGCCAGGAGGAAGTAACCCAGTTGTTGGTTCCCCGTAGCCGCCGGGAAATGGTCTTCCAGGCGGCTCATTTCAACCCCATGGCGGGCCATTTAGGTTATGATAAGACACTAAACCGTATAATGGCTCGATTTTATTGGCCGGGAATTCGGGCAGAGGTGCGTAGGTGGTGCGCGAATGTCAGTTGGTAAAGCCCCCTTGCGGCCCTTACCATTGGTCGAGAACCCATTCGACCGCATTGCGATGGATATTATCGGGCCATTTGATCGGTGTACACAGGGATATCGATTTGTGTTGGTCTTGATAGATTACGCAACCCAATACCCCGAGGCAATACCGCTGCGCAATATCTCTGCCAGGAGTGTAGCGCAGGCATTGTTTCAAGTAATCTCCCACGTGGGAATCCCGAAAGAGATTCTCACCGATCAGGGCACTAATTTTATGTCACGCACCCTCAAGGAACTGTATGGCTTGTTGAACATCAAGGCGATTCGAACCAGTGTTTACCACCCGGCCACTGATGGCCTTTGTGAGCGGTTCAATCGGACCTTGAAGTCAATGATCCGGAAGTTCGTACACGAAGATAGTCGGAATTGGCATAAATGGCTAGATCCCCTGTTGTTTGCGGTACGGGAAGTCCCCCAAGCTTCCACTGGGTTTTCCCCGTTTGAATTACTCTACGGGCGTAAGCCTCGGGGTGTCCTAGACCTTCTTAAAGAAAATTGGGAGGAAGGGTCTAGCGACAGTAAAAATGAGATTCAATACGTCCTGGACTTGCGCACAAAGCTCCACGCCCTAGGGGTTATCTCACGCGAGCATTTGCTGCAAGCCCAGGAGCGTCAAAAGTGACTGTACGACAGGGGAACTAACCTGCGAGAATTTACAGGTGTGGTCACACGTCGCATGGGGGACGTGGATTACGAGGTAGTACGCTCGGACCGGGGGGATAGCTTGCAGGTGTATCACGTAAATCTCCTAAAAAAATGTAACGAGTGGTCACTGTTGCTCTGGCTACAATAATTCCAGAGAGAGATGAGTTCGGTCCGGAAGTCCCAAAATCAAAAGTTAGCACTCCGGTCGGTATTGATAACCATCTCTCTGCTAGCCAGGCCACGGACGTTGCAGATTTGCAAGCTAAGTTCGCGGACGTGTTCTCTCCCTTGCCCGGTCGGACTACGCTTATCGACCACCACATAGAAACGCAGCCGGGTTTAACGGTGCGCACGCGTCCCTATAGGTTGCCGGTACACAAACGAGACATTGTGTGCAGGGAATTGGAAGCCATGCTGGAGCTGGGTGTGGTCGAGGAGTCCCGCAGTGACTGGTGTAGCCCCATCGTGCTTGTCAACAAGCCGGATGGGGCTATACGGTTCTGTGTGGATTATAGACGGGTTAAGACGGGCAACCCCGATGCCCCGGGTTGACGAGCTCTTGGACCGGCTTGGCACGGCCAAGTATTTCACGACGTTGGATTTCACGAAGGGATACTGGCAGATTCCACTCTCGCCGGTATCCCGGGAGAAAACTGCATTCTCCACTCCACTCCAAGTTTGAAGCCATAGTTAGGGTTAGGGTTAGGGTTAGGGTTAGGGAAGTTTATAGCTAGATTTAGGGTTAGGGTTTAGGGTTAGGGAAGTTTATAGCTAGAGTTAGGGTTAGGGTTAGGGTTAGGGTTTAGGGTTAGGGTTAGGGTTAGGGTTAGGGTTAGGGTTTAGGGTTAGGGTTAGGGTTAGGGAAGTTTATAGCTAGAGTTAAAGTTAGGGTTAGGGTTAGGGTTAGGGTTTAGGGTTAGGGTTAGGGAAGTTTATAGCTAGAGTTAGGGTTAGGGTTAGGGTTAGGGTTTAGGGTTAGGGTTAGGGTTAGGGTTAGGGTTTAGGGTTAGGGTTAGGGTTAGGGAAGTTTATAGCTAGGGTTAGGGTTAGGGTTTAGGGTTAGGGTTTAGGGTTAGGGTTAGGGTTAGGGTTTAGGGTTAGGGTTAGGGTTTAGGGTTAGGGTTAGGGTTAGGGTTAGGGAAGTTTATAGCTAGAGTTAGGGTTAGGGTTAGGGTTTAGGGTTAGGGTTAGGGTTAGGGTTAGGGAAGTTTATAGCTAGAGTTAGGGTTAGGGTTAGGGTTAGGGTTTAGGGTTAGGGTTTAGGGTTAGGGTTAGGGTTAGGGTTTAGGGTTAGGGTTAGGGTTAGGGTTAGGGTTAGCTTGCGAAGGCCTAAAAAACACAAGCAGCCCGTGAGTTATTATGGGAGAGACTGTTTTAATCAAGTTTGAAGCCATAGTTAGGGTTAGGGTTAGGGTTAGGGTTAGGGTTTAGGGTTAGGGTTAGGGTTAGGGAAGTTTATAGCTAGAGTTAGGGTTAGGGTTAGGGTTTAGGGTTAGGGTTTAGGGTTAGGGTTAGGGTTAGGGAAGTTTATAGCTAGAGTTAGGGTTAGGGTTAGGGTTAGGGTTAGGGTTAGGGTTAGGGTTTAGGGTTAGGGTTAGGGTTAGGGTTAGGGTTAGGGTTAGGGTTAGGGAAGTTTATAGCTAGAGTTAGGGTTAGGTAAGGAAAATGAGTTCTGCTACCCAAAGGGGTGAGCAGGAAGCACAGGCACATAAGTTCTCCCATACACCTTCTTCCTCAAATAAGTAATTGGAAATTATATACTTTAACCAACAATGGCATCAGTGTCACCTTCCACGACATTGAGTCTCTAGGGTGTAGCTGATCTTAGGGAACGGTCTAGAGAAAAGATATCTTTTTCGATTCCTGATTCCAAATTCAACGAATTTGTTGGAAGGACCATACGCCCATTATAATTCCATAAATGCTAGTCTAAAGTGCTATCAATGGGGACATACATTTATGCAATATTGACAAACAAGATACCCATATTTACACACATCAATCACAAACACATTCAATAAATAAATTGTTAGTATTAAAGTGCTATCAATGGGGGCATAATTTCATGCAATGTCGACAAACAGAACACCCATATTTACACACACCAATCACATACATACTACATTGGCGTACGTTCCCAATTTCAGAATCCCTTAAAGATATCTTTTTCTCATGATCTTTAGCTCTATTAAAAAGACCAAAACAAAACAAAAACATTTTTAGGTTTCTTTAAAAAAACGTTTTGCTTTTACTCCACTTCATTTAGGCCGCTGGGCAAAATAGTTCTTAATTTTTTAATCCAGCGTCTTTCTGCAGACAGTCTCTGAGCCCTTGACCACCCTACCCCAGACTCAAGTCCCGAAATAACCATGCTCTTTGTGCTATGTTCCCGAAAATGTACGTACAGTTCAGTTGTTTTATCTGTTCGATCAATATAATATATGTGTTGTTTCAGACGTTGTAGCAATTTGTTTTTTGTCTGTCCAATATACAGTTTGTTACAAACTGTACATTCAATCACATAAACCAGATTTGACGATTCCAACCGGAGAATTTGCCAAACTGGAGCGCTCAAACCCGTATGTTTGTTAGTAATATATTTTATCGATCTGAACCGTACATCATTTTTTTGTTGTTTTCCACTATTTAATGAGGCATGAACCAACAAATCTTTTAGATTTTTATTCCTTTTAAAGGCTGAAATAATTTTAAAATTTGACAGAGGCTCAATAACGTCCTGCAGTTTTTTAAAACGACTTTTTACCCCCGAGTTCAGTTTTAAAGAGGCCGATGAGAAAATGGTCACAAAAGGGACAATGTTGTCATTTTTATCCGTACTACCAGGCCTTTGTACCTGGTGAAAGCTTTGTTTTACTTCAGCTTTAATAGAACGGAGGAATGTTCGAAAAGTGAAATTATTGCCTGTAAGACTAATCTCCAATAGTTGTAAGAGTTCAGTGTCGGGTCTATTCTTATCTGGGTGTTTATGAAAGATATTCCTAACTGCATTTATTCCTGTGTGTGTATTTATGTTGGTGTATAAACTATCGATATCTATAGTGAATATGTAAGCCTGGGAGGGAACAACCATGGGTTGGATTTTGTGTAAGAAGTCGTAGGTGTCTTTCAGGTAGCTGGGGTGCTTGGTGGAGAGAGGGTTAAGATGATGGTCTATGTATTGTGCAATGTGGTATGATTCGCTGTTGCAGTCTGAAACTATCGGTCTACCAGGAGGAACTTCAAAGGGAATAGTCCAAGTCTCAGGTTCCTTATGAATTTTCGGAAGTAAGTAAAATTGTCTGGGTCTGGGGTCGTCCGGTCCGAATAAAAAGTCTCTTTGTTTTCGTGTAATGTATTTCTTTTCGTATATGGTCTGTATGACTTGTCGTAGTTGTGTTTGTGTCTGTTTTTGTATATTGTTGTCTATGTGTTTGTAATATCTAGTGTTTGATAATTGTCTGTTCGCTTCTAATAGGTATTGGTGTTTATCCATTATGACAATTTTGGAGCCTTTGTCTGCTGGTTTTATAATGATGTGTGGGTTACTTTTCAATGTGTGTATGGCGTTCCTTTCTGTTGCTGTGATATTGTCTGGCATGTCTGGTAGTATGTGATAGTTAGATAATGTATGTAGGTTTGTTCTAATCAGTTTCTGAATGTGTCTGTCTACTTGGCTGAGTTTAGGCTCCCAGGTGGAGGGGTAGGTGAGTGGTGTGTATTTGTGATTGGGTTAGTAGTCAAAATAGTCCAATAATTTGCATCGTCTGTGAAAGTGGTGAATGTCCCTTTGGAGTTCCTCCTGGTCATGTTTGTTGGGTCGAGGGATGAACGTCAACCCTCTCTCCAGTAGCTTGATCTGGGGTGCTGTGGGGTGAAAAGATTTAGAAAGATTTAAGATATTTGAGGGAGGAAAAGAATAAAGAGAAGGGGGAAGGGGGGAGGTTGTTGTTAGGGGTAGAGGGGGGGAAGAAGAGGTGGGGGTTGGGGTTTCTTCTCCTACTGCTCCAGTAGGGGGAGCTACGGGCTGGGGAAGAAAGGTGTTTGGCAATGTATGTGTGGAAGTGGCGGTAATGCATTTTATTTGGAGGCGCCTTTCAGGTCACCCAAGGTCACCTTACAGAAAAGAAGTAAAAGCAAAAGCATGACATCAATCATTTAAAAACAAAACAAACAACACATCAAGATAAAAACAAGTGAAGTGCAGAGTGTCCAATTTATAGATAGTATGCCAGTTTGAAAAGGTGGGTTTTGAGTTGGGACTTGAATGTTGTGATGGAGTCTGACTGTCTTATGTGTGGGGGGAGAGAATTCCAGAGCGGTAGAGATGTGTGAGTCCAGATTGTGGTTACTGTTTATTATAAATTTAGCTGCTTGCACCAGTGATTAAAAATGGTCTGTGCTGTTGTAGTTGTCCAATGTATATTATCTGGTGTGGTGTAGAATGTGTCCTGGGCTATTTCTGATAAGTGTGGGAGGTGTCTTGTAATGTGTTCATTGATGTATTTCAGATTTGTCTGCTGTTCTGTGGTGAGGTGACGTGAAAACTGAATGACTGGCATGTAAACTGTTGCGTTGGTGTAGACCCTCTTGGCTTCCCTGATCAACCTTGGTAGTTGTTTTAGTGATGTCTGGCGTGCATCGTGATCCTTGTTGTTGAGGCCCACTGAGAGAACCACCAGTTCCACTTGGGGTTGGACGGTGGCCTTCTCCAGGATCCTATAAAAATGATAGATACAGGCCCCTGCATAGCTGTCTACCTGTATGCGGTGATTAGTGAATGGGGGGATCCGGCTGAGGTTGGAATCCCCCAACATGATGAATGGTTTATTGCTATTGAAGTTCCACTCCTGAATCTTACGCCCTGGTGTGGCCCGGTGGTATGTTGGAGTGTATACAGTGGTGATGTGTGTGTGTGTTGGAGGTAAATTGGGTTGGTTGAGCGTGCGTGTGGATGTATGCGTATGTGTCTGGGCGTGTGTTTTGTCATCAGTTCGAGGGAGGTCTTTGCTAGGCAATCTCTTAGATATTGAGGGCTCAGATTGGGCCTGTATGGGAAGTTCCCCTTTATGTGGCCCTTTCATCATGGTTGGTTTTGCCCTCGTATTGGATTGCCTAGCTTCCGACCTCCTCCTAATGGCGCCACCTGTGGGTGTGAGTGTGAGAGAGTCAAATGTTATGTTATCCGTTATTAGAACTGAAGTGTTTGTCTGTCTGTGTTGTGTGGTGGTCAAGTCAGTGACCGGAACGTGAGTCATGTTTGTTGTGGGTTGACTACTGATCTTGTGGTGGAACTGTGCTCTGATTTCTTTACCTGTGTGATAGGAGGTGGGTTCTTGTGGAGGGGGGGATGGTGGGGGGGATGGTGAAAATTGGAGGGAAAAAGTAGGGGAAAAGTGGCTCTCTGACGAGACAGGTGTAGTTCGAATCGGTGTGCAGATAAGTGATGAGTGATCCTTGGAGCCCGGTAATGCGAAGGCTCCATCCCTCCCCTGGTGACAAGGTGAGGTTGGAGTGGATGTGTGGGTAGATGTCCCTTGTGTGTGTATGTGTGTTGTCTGTATGGGTGTGGGTGTCTGTGTAGGCCTAAGTGTCAATTGTGTATGTGTGGGTGCAGGTATGGGTGGTGTAGGTGTGTGTGTACGTGTGGGCGATATGTGTATGTCTGTGTGTGTAGGTGTAGGATGTGTCCCTTTCTGAGTATGTATGTGTGTGTGCGTAGGCCCATGTGATGCTAAAATCTGACGAGGGCCTAGGTTTAATGATTTTTTGTATGAGGGTTCCCTTCTAGGTAAGGGTGGAAAGTCCTCCGTAGAAAAGATGGGAGTAGGTGAGTCAGGGAGGATGTGAGTGAGCTCTATGCTGGTGTCATGTACTACATGAGGAGGGAGGTTAGTAGGGGACGTTGACTGTACATCTGATGACTGGTGAGTGTGTGTGGGAGTGGGTGAGTCAGGGGGGATATGAGTGAGCTCTATGCTGGTGTCATGTACTACAGGAGGAGGGAGGTTAGTAGGGGACGTCGACTGTATATGTGATGACTGGTGAGTGTGTGTGGGAGTGTTTATAATTGTGTCCACCCGTGATCTTGTTGTTGAAGTCAGTCTATGTCTGTATCTCTTGTCTGCCCATCTCATGGCAATCTCGAGTGCCATCTTGTTAACTGTGTGGGGGGGCTGTAGTAGTGAATCTATAGTGTTTTGATAATGTGTCTGGAGTATTACCATGATCTTTGCCATCCATTCTGTTGTGCATGTTGTTACATGTGTTTTCGTTTGTTCTGTAGGTGAGGAAGGTTTGATAAAGTCTGTCAGTCTCCTTATCTGTCTCATCATGCCAGCAGGGTAAGTGTGTGTTTTTATAGTCTCATCAGTGATCTCCTTATGATGTATGGCCTGAATGAGTTTGAAATATGTTTTGGCATCCTGTCTCGTGGCCTCATCTGGAGTTTCAGTTCTAGCTGATTGTGTGCTATGTGTTTGCCTGCTGGGTGTGTGTCCATATGTGTGTCTGTTGGCTAATCAAAGTCAAAGTCAAAAGTGGCTTTATTGTCAATTCTTCACATGTCAAGACATACAAAGGAATCGAGAGGACGTTTCTCACTCTCCCACGGTGAGACAGATAAAGTGCCCAGGCACAACAGATAACACATACTAAAAGTAAAACATTCAATAAAAATAATTTAAACAGTGCAAAAAGAGCAGTCAGTAAAGACAGTAAGTAGCAGCCAAATACTGTGTATTCTGTATAAAAAAAATAATAATAGTGCAATAGTGCATTGTAGCAATAGAATAGTGGATTGTCCAGGGTCCGTAGTGTTTTTTGGGGGGGGGGCGCTGAAGGGTTGGGAGGGGGGGTGGTGGTTTCAGCTTCTTGACAGCTTGGAGGATGTGGCTGGGGGAAGTGAGGGGAGAGAATTTAGCTTCCTGACAGCTTGGGGTATGAAGCTTTTCGTGAGTCTGGTGGTGTGGGCACGGAGGCTCCTATACCTTCTTCCAGAAGGCAGGAGGCTGAACAGACTGTGTGCGGGGTGGCTTGCGTCGCTCACAATCGAGGTAGCTTTGCGGGTGAGGCGGGTGGAGTAAGTCTCTTGCAGGGAAGGGAGTGGGGCACCAATGATCTTAGCAGCTGTGTTCACAATGCGTTGCAGTGCTTTCCTACTGTGTTCGGTGCAGCTACCGCCCCACACAGTGATGCAGCTGGACAGGATGCTTTCAATGGTGCCTCGGTAGAATGTTGTCAGGATAGGTGTGGGAGCTTTCGCTCGCTTCAGCTTGCGGAGGAAGTAGAGGCGCCGCTGGGCTGTCTTCGCCAGTGATGCGGTGTTGGTGGTCCAGGAGAGGTCCTCACTGATGTGCACCCCCAGGAATTTGGTGCTGCTCACTCTCTCCACAGCAGCACCATCGATGGTCAGTGGTGGGTGTTCGGTGTGCCCTCTCCGGAAGTCGACCACAATCTCCTTCGTTTTGCTGACATTCAGCAGGAGGTTGTTGTCTCTGCACCACGTGGTCAGAAGGTTGACCTCCTTTCTATAGTGGGTCTCGTCGTTCTTGGAGATGAGACCCACCAGAGTTGTGTCGTCCGCAAACTTCACCATGTGATTGGTGCTGTGGGTTGATGTGCAGTCGTGAGTCAGCAGGGTGAAGAGCAGGGGACTGAGCACACAGCCTTGGGGGGCCCCTGTGCTGAGTGTGATGCTGCTCGAGGTGTTGTTGCCGACTCGTACTGCTTGTGGTCTCTCGCTGAGGAAGTCCAGCAGCCAGTTGCAGAGGGAGGTGTTGAGCCCCAGCTGGTCCAGTTTACAGATCAGTTGTTGCGGGATTATGGTGTTAAATGCTGAGCTAAAGTCTATGAAAAGCATTCTCACATATGAGTCTGCTTTTTCCAGGTGGGTGAGGGCTGGGTGGAGAGCAGAGCAGATTGCGTCCTCTGTGGAACGTTTTGCTCGGTATGCAAACTGAAAGGGGTCCAGGGTGGGGGGGAGGATGGACTTAATGTGAGACATGACTAGCCGTTCAAAGCACTTCATGATGATGGGGGTCAGTGCTACAGGGCGATAGTCATTGAAGCAGGATGGAGCGGATTTCTTTGGCACAGGTATGATGATGGAGGTCTTGAAATGTGATGGGACAGCAGCTTGACGCAAAGAAGTGTTAAAGATGTCCGTGAAGACATCCTTAAGCTCCTCTGCGCAGTCCCTCAGCACACGGCCTGGGATGTTGTCTGGGCCTGTTGCTTTGCGGGGGTTGATGGTAGAGAGTGTCCTCTTCACACTGGCAGCAGACAGGCACAGGACCTGATCGTGGGGGGGGGGTGGGGTTTTCTGTGGGCTTGTTGTGTTTGTTGCTTCAAACCGTGCAAAGAAGCTGTTGAGGTTGTTGAGCAGAGAGATGTTGTTGTCGCAGGTCTGTGGCGCGGGCTTGTAGTCCGTTATGGTCTGAATGCCCTGCCACAGGCTCCGCGTGTCTCTGCTGTCCTTGAAGTGGCAGGTAATCTTGTTGGTGTAGTCCCGTTTTGCTTTCCTGATGCCACGGGACAGGCTGGCTCTCGCTGTTCTTAGGCCATTTTCATCCCCGGCTCTGAAGGCTTTGTCTCTGGCCCTCAGCAGCCGATGGACTGCCCCTGTCAGCCATGGCTTCTGGTTAGCCCGAGTGATGATGGTCTTTTTGTGGGTCACATCATCAGAGCACTTACGGATGTAGGAGAGGACAGTGTCTGTGAGCTCCTCATTGTCCGTATGGTTGTTCTGTGTGGCTGCTTGCTTGAACATGTCCCAGTCTGTTGTTGCAAGACAGTCCTTGAGAGCAGACCTGGACCCCTCCGGCCACACAGTTATCTCTTTCCGGACCGGTTTTCCGACTTTCACTCTGGGCCTATATGCTGGCATTAGCATGACAGTGATGTGATCAGAGAGTCCGATGTGGGGGAGGGGGGAGGCCTTGTATGCTCCTTTGTGAGAAGTGTAGACCAAGTCCAAGGTGTTTTCCCCTCTTGTTGGGAAATTGACATGCTGATGGAGTTTTGGTAGGACAGTCTTAAGGTCAGCATGATTAAAATCTCCAGCGAGGATGGTAAATCCATCTGGGTGTGCTGTCTGTTGTTCACTGATGGCCTGGTACAGTTCACAAAGTGCCGCATTCCTGTCACTGTTGCTGGAGGTTGGAGGGATGTATACTGCGGCTAGCAAGACCGCAGTAAACTCCCTCGGCAGATAGAAAGGACGGCACTTTATGATCATAAACTCCGCCAGTGGTGAACAGTGTCTGCATACTACCACAGCGTCCCGGCACCACGCATCACGAATGTAAACACAAACTCCGCCGCCAAATGGTCTGTTCTGTCCTAGTGTGGCGAATGTTTGTCCTTTGAGTGTATGTCTGGATGGTGTTTTCCCTGCTCTACTAGAGAATTGGTGTGATGGTGCAATCGCAGAGTGGTGTATGTGTCTTGTCCTACCGTGGTGTGGTGGTCTAATGTGTGTGTAGTTTAAACTCAATAAGGGCTGCATTCTAGGGGTAGGTAGTAATGCTGGTCTAATTCTATTCCTATCATGAGTGATCTCCCCCAATGTATTCAATGCAGCGGATCCACCTCTAACAGGAAGCATAGTGTAGGTTCAATCCAAGGGTATCTGGGCAACAAACAGGCACACACTCAGTATAAGATAGATACCTGTTGCCCAGATAGGGTTCTTACCGCCTTGTATCTGCGTGCAGCGTCTACAGCTCCTCCGGGTCTCCAACTCCAGGGACAGGCGTGGTCTCTGTGGACTCAGGTCAGAAGGGTGAGTAATCCTTGTTGGGTCTTTGTGTTATTGTAGTAAGTCTATGAGGCCTGAGTTCCTTCGAGTAATCCTTCCCAGGAGCTAAGACTCCAAAAGTATTGAAAATGGAGGAGAGCCTTCTGGAGGTGTTCTTACCTGAACCCCCCTATAAGATTAAAACCTCACTTTTATTTGAATTAGTTTAAAAACTGGTTGGCGCCAAAGGAGGCCAAAACTATCAATCCTTAGAAAGAAACAAATTCACTGCATTGAAATATCCCTGACGTTTCGTAGTAAGTTCTACTTCCTCAGAGGGGAAATTGGTAAGAGATCAAACCTTCCCTAAAGTATCCCCTGAAGGAAGGGAAACTCCCCTCCTCCAGGGGTGGGGCTGCTATTCTCCCTATCTGATTGGCTAGTTGACTAGTCTAACTGTCATCTTTCTATTTTGGCGGGAAAGAAATACAGTGTGGTGATTGGCCAATAAACAGGAAATGATCTACCCTGTTGTATGATGGGACCTGAAAAAGAGTAAATCAAAGAAATAAACAAAATGTCAGTGGTAGGTCCTTGATGTAGGGGCCTGTTGGGGAAATATGTATCACTTCTGTGTGGTATATTCTGAGACAGACCAATAGGTTCCTTATATTTTTGGGAGATGTGGCATGAAGAGACCTGAAAAAAAGTAAATCAAAGAAATAAACAAACTGTAAGTGGTATGTTGCCGGGCTTGTGCTGTAATCAGTTTTCTTTTATGCAGGGGCCTGTTGGGGAAACAGATATCAGCTCTCTGTAGTATATTCTAATAAGGACTAATAGGTTCCCCATATTTGTTGGGATGGCTGTTCTCCCAGTGGGCCACATTCTATTGAGCAGCGGAGGGCAAGCTAGGCTGTGTATGTGTTTAGCAGAGGATAAAAGAATAAGTGGGAGAAAGGGAGGAGTATTACTATGGCACGGGCTAGGGTTAGGGAAGTTTATAGCTAGATTTACAATGACTGCTTAGTCTGTATTGCACTGGCCTATAGTATACCCTCCCTTCTATTTCAATAAATCAAGGAGAATGTATACATTGTGTTTGTCCTTTTCTTTGTGTCTGAACATCCACACACACACACACACACACACACACACACACACACACACACACACACACACACACATATATATATAAACTTACTATAATAAATAATGACATAATATTTCATACCAAAAGTGCTGATGTAAAAGGAAAAAGTGCTTAAATCCATCCTAAAGACACACTGTAAAACACACAAAATCTCTTATAAGTGCTAATTTTCAAAGTGCTAAAATACACCAATTACACACGTGATAATGAAAAGGAGAAAGAGTAATCTCTTTCTCTATATAGTATAATAAAATAATAAATCATCACATACATTCTGATATAAAAAGTGCTGATGTAAAGGGAGTATAAATAAATAAGGTGTATCACCTCTATAAATTAACACATATATACATTTACATATACATACACAACAATTGAAACCCACAATCACTCACACTGACACGTGATCTGTTAAAATCTTTTATTTAGCCCTGTGGGTTCGATGGTTCGTAATAAATGTATCCATCTCCTTTCATTTGCTCTCCGCTGCTCAACGGTCCATAAACTGTTTGATTGCAGTCCTGATATGCTGAGGTGAGTGATGGAGTGCTCTTGGAAGTGTGTGACTATGTGTGTTTGTAGTTGACCTTTTTTAATGTTGTACAGGTGCTGTTTCAATCGTGTTTCTATGGTGTGTGCTGTTTCCCCTATGTAGTGTTTGTGACAAAGTGTGCATGTGATAATATAAATGACGTTGGTGGATGTTAAAGTGAATGAGTCTAAAATAGGGGATGAGGTGCGACTGTGGGGATTACTAATGTATTTTCTCTGTCTAAAGTGAGTGGTATGAGGGTGAAGGGGTTGTGTCAATGTCCTGCTGAATCTTGAGTGAACCAAAATGTCTAGTAGATTTTTATTTTTACGGTAAGCTGAAATGATCTTGTATGATTGTAGAGGTGCAAAGGTTTGTTGGCTGGTGACAAAGTTGTGTTTGAGAGTCTGATGTAAGATTTTTGTTCTATGTGAAAATGTGGTTACTAAGGGAATCAAGATGCTAGGTTGGGTCGGGGGAACCAAAGGGGGGGAAAGAGAGTGGGGAATAGGAGTAGGGTTAAGGTTAGGGGGGGAAAGAGAGTGGGGAATAGAAGTAGAGTTAAGGTTGGAGGGAGGAAGAGAGTGGGGAATAGAAGTGTAGGCTGGGTTGAGGCCAGTGTTAAGATTAGGATCAGGGCATGGGTTGGGGTAGGGGTTAGGGTTAGGGTTGTGGTTAGGGTTGGGGTTAGAGTTGGGGTTAGGGTCAGGGTTATTGTTAGGGTTAAGGTTAGGGTTAGGGTTAAGGATAGGGTTAAGGTAAGGGTTGGGGTTAGGATCAGAAGGGTTAGGATTAGAATCAGGGCCTAGGTTGGGGTTGGGGTTAAGGTTAGGGTTAGAGTTGGGATTAGGAATAGGGTTAGGGTTAGGGTTAAAATTAAGGTTAGGGATAGGGTTAGGGTTAAGGTTAGGGTTAGGGTTAGGGTTAGGGTTAGGGTTAGGGTTAGGGAAGTTTATAGCTAGAGTTAGGGTTAGGGTTAGGGTTAGGGTTTAGGGTTAGGGTTAGGGTTAGGGTTAGGGTTTAGGGTTAGGGTTAGGGAAGTTTATAGCTAGAGTTAGGGTTAGGGTTAGGGTTAGGGTTAGGGTTTAGGGTTAGGGTTAGGATTAGGGTTAGGGTTAGGGTTAGGGAAGTTTATAGCTAGAGTTAGGGTTAGGGTTAGGGTTAGGGTTTAGGGTTAGGGTTAGGGTTAGGTTTAGGGTTAGGGTTCAGGGTTAGGGTTAGGGTTAGGGTTAGCTTGCGAAGGCCTAAAAAACACAAGCAGCCCGTGAGTTATTATGGGAGAGACTGTTTTCATCAAGTTTGAAGCCATAGTTAGGGTTAGGGTTAGGGTTAGGGTTAGGGAAGTTTATAGTTAGATTTAGGGTTAGGGTTAGGGTTAGGGTTAGGGTTAGGGTTAGTGTTTAGGGTTAGGGTTAGGGTTAGGGTTAGCTTGCGAAGGCCTAAAATACACAAGCAGCCCGTGAGTTATTATGGGAGAGACTGTTTTCATCAAGTTTGAAGCCATAGTTAGGGTTAGGGTTAGGGTTAGGGTTAGGGTTAGGGATGTTTATAGCTAGATTTAGGGTTAGGGTTAGGGTTAGGGTTTAGGGTTAGGATTAGGGTTAGGATTAGGGTTAGGGTTAGGGTTAGGGTTAGGGAAGTTTATAGCTAGAGTTAGGGTTAGGGTTAGGGTTAGGGTTTAGGGTTAGGGAAGTTTATAGCTAGAGTTAGCCTAGAGTTAGCCTATCTCTCCATCTCCTTTCATTTGCTCTCCGCTGCTCAACGGTCCATAAACTGTTTGATTGCAGTCCTGATATGCTGAGGTGAGTGATGGAGTGCTCTTGGAAGTGTGTGACTATGTGTGTTTGTAGTTGACCTTTTTTAATGTTGTACAGGTGCTGTTTCAATCGTGTTTCTATGGTGTGTGCTGTTTCCCCTATGTAGTGTTTGTGACAAAGTGTGTATGTGATAATATAAATGACGTTGGTGGATGTTAAAGTGAATGAGTCTAAAATAGGGGATGAGGTGCGACTGTGGGGATTACTAATGTATTTTCTCTGTCTAAAGTGAGTGGTATGAGGGTGAAGGGGTTGTGTCAATGTCCTGCTGAATCTTGAGTGAACCAAAATGTCTAGTAGATTTTTATTTTTACGGTAAGCTGAAATGATCTTATATGATTGTAGAGGTGCTAGAAGTTGTGTTTGAGAGTCTGATGTAAGATTTTTGTTCTATGTGAAAATGTGGTTACTAAGGGAATCAAGATGCTAGGTTGGGTCGGGGGAACCAAAGGGGGGGAAAGAGAGTGGGGAATAGGAGTAGGGTTAAGGTTAGGGGGGGAAAGAGAGTGGGGAATAGAAGTAGAGTTAAGGTTGGAGGGAGGAAGAGAGTGGGGAATAGAAGTGTAGGCTGGGTTGAGGCCAGTGTTAAGATTAGGATCAGGGCATGGGTTGGGGTAGGGGTTAGGGTTAGGGTTGTGGTTAGGGTTGGGGTTAGAGTTGGGGTTAGGGTCAGGGTTATTGTTAGGGTTAAGGTTAGGGTTAGGGTTAGGGTTAAGGATAGGGTTAAGGTAAGGGTTGGGGTTAGGATCAGAAGGGTTAGGATTAGAATCAGGGTCTAGGTTGGGGTTGGGGTTAAGGTTAGGGTTAGAGTTGGGATTAGGAATAGGGTTAGGGTTAGGGTTAAAATTAAGGTTAGGGATAGGGTTAAGGTTAGGGTTAGGGTTAAGGTTAGGGTTAGGGTTAGGGTTAGGGTTAGGGTTAGGGTTAAGGTTAGGGTTAAGGTTAGGGTTAGGGTTAAGGTTAGAGTTAAGGTTAGGGTTAGGGTTAGGGGTAAGGTTAGGGTTAGGGTTAGGGTTAGGGTTAGGGTTAAGGATAGGGTTAAGGTTAGGGTTAGGGTTAAGGTTAGGGTTAGGGTTAAGGTTAGGGTTAGGGTTAGGGTTAAGGTTAAGGTTAGGGTTAGGGTTAGGGTTAAGGTTAGGGTCAGGGTTGAGAATAGGGTTAGGGTTAGGGTTAGGGTTAGGGTTAGGGTTAAAGTTAGGGTTAAGGTTATGGTTATGGTTAGGGTTGTGGTTAGGGTTAGGGTTGGGGTTAGGGATAGGGATAGGGTTAGGGTCAGGGTTGATGTTAGGGTCAAGGTTAGGGTCAGGGTTAGGGATAGGGTTAAAGTTAGGGTTGGGGGCATGGTTAGAGTTAGGGTTAAGGTCAGGGTTGGTGTCAAGGTCGGTGTGTGTTGTGTATGAATGAAGTCGGTTAATGTGTGTGTGTGTTTGTGCATGGTGGTCTGTCCGGATGGGAGAGAGGGCAGCCAATGTGCTGGTCTTGATTGTACGGAGGAAGCGTTTGGAATATCCTCTCTGTCTAAGTGCTTTAAATAAGGTTTGAATGGCTTCGTGCAAATGTGTCTGGGTGGAGGATATTCTATAGTAGCGTATGATTTGTGATTTTACTATGCCTTTGAATGTATGTTTTGGGTGGTAGCTGTGTTTATGTAATAGTGCATGTGTGTCTGTCGGTTTGAAGTAGACCTTAGTCAATAATGTTTTCTGTGTTGAATTGATCTGATTAAAATAAACTGTGGTGTCCAGGAAATTAATTTCTTGTGGGTGTATGCTGTGTTTGAGTTTTATAGACGAATGGTGCGAGTTTAAAATGTTTATGAATTCTGTGAATAAATCTATATGGTGTGGCCATGCTCCTATAATGTCATCTAGAAATCTGTAATAGAAACTGGGTTGGTGGGGGCATTTGGCTAGTGCCTCTCTCTCCCATTCGGACATGTATAAGTTGGCGTATGAGGGTGCATATCGTTGGCCCATGGCTGTTCCCTCTACCTGTAAATATTGTTTATCGTCAAAAGTGAAATTATTGCCTGTAAGACTAATCTCCAATAGTTGTAAGAGTTCAGTGTCGGGTCTATTCTTATCTGGGTGTTTATGAAAGATATTCCTAACTGCATTTATTCCTGTGTGTGTATTTATGTTGGTGTATAAACTATCGATATCTATAGTGAATATGTAAGCCTGGGAGGGAACAACCATGGGTTGGATTTTGTGTAAGAAGTCGTAGGTGTCTTTCAGGTAGCTGGGGTGCTTGGTGGAGAGAGGGTTAAGATGATGGTCTATGTATTGTGCAATGTGGTATGATTCGCTGTTGCAGTCTGAAACTATCGGTCTACCAGGAGGAACTTCAAAGGGAATAGTCCAAGTCTCAGGTTCCTTATGAATTTTCGGAAGTAAGTAAAATTGTCTGGGTCTGGGGTCGTCCGGTCCGAATAAAAAGTCTCTTTGTTTTCGTGTAATGTATTTCTTTTCGTATATGGTCTGTATGACTTGTCGTAGTTGTATTTGTGTCTGTTTTTGTATATTGTTGTCTATGTGTTTGTAATATCTAGTGTTTGATAATTGTCTGTTCGCTTCTAATAGGTATTGGTGTTTATCCATTATGACAATTTTGGAGCCTTTGTCTGCTGGTTTTATAATGATGTGTGGGTTACTTTTCAATGTGTGTATGGCGTTCCTTTCTGTTGCTGTAATATTGTCTGGCATGTCTGGTAGTATGTGATAGTTAGATAATGTATGTAGGTTTGTTCTAATCAGTTTCTGAATGTGTCTGTCTACTTGGCTGAGTTTAGGCTCCCAGGTGGAGGGGTAGGTGAGTGGTGTGTATTTGTGATTGGGTTAGTAGTCAAAATAGTCCAATAATTTGCATCGTCTGTGAAAGTGGTGAATGTCCCTTTGGAGTTCCTCCTGGTCATGTTTGTTGGGTCGAGGGATGAACGTCAACCCTCTCTCCAGTAGCTTGATCTGGGGTGCTGTGGGGTGAAAAGATTTAGAAAGATTTAAGATATTTGAGGGAGGAAAAGAATAAAGAGAAGGGGGAAGGGGGGAGGTTGTTGTTAGGGGTAGAGGGGGGGAAGAAGAGGTGGGGGTTGGGGTTTCTTCTCCTACTGCTCCAGTAGGGGGAGCTACGGGCTGGGGAAGAAAGGTGTTTGGCAATGTATGTGTGGAAGTGGCGGTAGAGATGTGTGAGTCCAGATTGTGGTTACTGTTTATTATAAATTTAGCTGCTTGCACCAGTGATTAAAAATGGTCTGTGCTGTTGTAGTTGTCCAATGTATATTATCTGGTGTGGTGTAGAATGTGTCCTGGGCTATTTCTGATAAGTGTGGGAGGTGTCTTGTAATGTGTTCATTGATGTATTTCAGATTTGTCTGCTGTTCTGTGGTGAGGTGACGTGAAAACTGAATGACTGGCATGTAAACTGTTGCGTTGGTGTAGACCCTCTTGGCTTCCCTGATCATCCTTGGTAGTTGTTTTAGTGATGTCTGGCGTGCATCGTGATCCTTGTTGTTGAGGCCCACTGAGAGAACCACCAGTTCCACTTGGGGTTGGACGGTGGCCTTCTCCAGGATCCTATAAAAATGATAGATACAGGCCCCTGCATAGCTGTCTACCTGTATACGGTGATTAGTGAATGGGGGGATCCGGCTGAGGTTGGAATCCCCCAACATGATGAATGGTTTGTTACTATTGAAGTTCCACTCCTGAATCTTACGCCCTGGTGTGGCCCGGTGGTATGTTGGAGTGTATACAGTGGTGATGTGTGTGTGTGTTGGAGGTAAATTGGGTTGGTTGAGCGTGCGTGTGGATGTATGTGTATGTGTCTGGGCGTGTGTTCTGTCATCAGTTCGAGGGAGGTCTTTGCTAGGCAATCTCTTAGATATTGAGGGCTCAGATTGGGCCTGTATGGGAAGTTCCCCTTTATGTGGCCCTTTCATCATGGTTGGTTTTGCCCTCGTATTGGATTGCATAGCTTCCGACCTCCTCCTAATGGCGCCACCTGTGGGTGTGAGTGTGAGAGAGTCAAATGTTATGTTATCCGTTATTAGAACTGAAGTGTTTGTCTGTCTGTGTTGTGTGGTGGTCAAGTCAGTGACCGGAACGTGAGTCATGTTTGTTGTGGGTTGACTACTGATCTTGTGGTGGAACTGTGCTCTGATTTCTTTACCTGTGTGATAGGAGGTGGGTTCTTGTGGAGGGGGGGATGGTGGGGGGGATGGTGAAAATTGGAGGGAAAAAGTAGGGGAAAAGTGGCTCTCTGATGAGACAGGTGTAGTTCGAATCGGTGTGCAGATAAGTGATGAGTGATCCTTGGCGCCCGGTAATCCGAAGGCTCCATCCCTCCCCTGGTGACAAGGTGAGGTTGGAGTGGATGTGTGGGTAGATGTCCCTTGTGTGTGTATGTGTGTTGTCTGTATGGGTGTGGGTGTCTGTGTAGGCCTAAGTGTCAATTGTGTATGTGTGGGTGCAGGTATGGGTGGTGTAGGTGCGTGTGTACGTGTGGGCGATATGTGTATGTCTGTGTGTGTAGGTGTAGGATGTGTCCCTTTCTGAGTATGTATGTGTGTGTGCGTAGGCCCATGTGATGCTAAAATCTGACGAGGGCCTAGGTTTAATGATTTTTTGTATGAGGGTTCCCTTCTAGGTAAGGGTGGAAAGTCCTCCGTAGAAAAGATGGGAGTAGGTGAGTCAGGGAGGATGTGAGTGAGCTCTATGCTGGTGTCATGTACTACATGAGGAGGGAGGTTAGTAGGGGACGTTGACTGTACATGTGATGACTGGTGAGTGTGTGTGGGAGTGTTTATAATTGTGTCCACCCGTGATCTTGTTGTTGAAGTCAGTCTATGTCTGTATCTCTTGTCTGCCCATCTCATGGCAATCTCGAGTGCCATCTTGTTAACTGTGTGGGGGGGCTGTAGGAGTGAATCTATAGTGTTTTGATAATGTGTCTGGAGTATTACCATGATCTTTGCCATCCATTCTGTTGTGCATGTTGTTACATGTGTTTTCGTTTGTTCTGTAGGTGAGGAAGGTTTGATAAAGTCTGTCAGTCTCCTTATCTGTCTCATCATGCCAGCAGGGTAAGTGTGTGTTTTTATAGTCTCATCAGTGATCTCCTTATGATGTATGGCCTGAATGAGTTTGAAATATGTTTTGGCATCCTGTCTCGTGGCCTCATCTGGAGTTTCAGTTCTAGCTGATTGTGTGCTATGTGTTTGCCTGCTGGGTGTGTGTCCATATGTGTGTCTGTTGGCTAATGGTCTGTTCTGTCCTTTGAGTGTATGCCTGGATGGTGTTTTCCCTGCTCTACTAGAGAATTGGTGTGATGGTGCAATCGCAGAGTGGTGTATGTGTCTTGTCCTACCGTGGTGTGGTGGTCTAATGTGTGTATAGTTTAAACTCAATAAGGGCTGCATTCTAGGGGTAGGTAGTAATGCTGGTCTAATTCTATTCCTATCATGAGTGATCTCCCCCAATGTATTCAATGCAGCGGATCCACCTCTAACAGGAAGCATAGTGTAGGTTCAATCCAAGGGTATCTGGGCAACAAACAGGCACACACTCAGTATAAGATAGATACCCGTCTGTTGCCCAGATAGGGTTCTTACCGCCTTGTATCTGCGTGCAGCGTCTACAGCTCCTCCGGGTCTCCAACTCCAGGGACAGGCGTGGTCTCTGTGGACTCAGGTCAGAAGGGTGAGTAATCCTTGTTGGGTCTTTGTGTTATTGTAGTAAGTCTATGAGGCCTGAGTTCCTTCGAGTAATCCTTCCCAGGAGCTAAGACTCCAAAAGTATTGAAAATGGAGGAGATGTTCTGGAGGTGTTCTTACCTGAACCCCCCTATAAGATTAAAACCTCACTTTTATTTGAATTAGTTTAAAAACTGGTTGGCGCCAAAGGAGGCCAAAACTATCAATCCTTAGAAAGAAACAAATTCACTGCATTGAAATATCCCTGACGTTTCGTAGTAAGTTCTACTTCCTCAGAGGGGGTTGGGGTTGGGGTTGGGGTTGGGGTTGGGGTTAGGGTTAGGGTTAGGGTTAGGGTTAGGGTTAGGGTTAGGGAAGTTTATAGCTAGATTTAGGGTTAGGGTTAGGGTTAGGGTTAGGGTTTAGGGTTAGGGTTAGGGTTAGGGTTAGGGTTAGTGAGTTATTGTGGGAAAGACTGTTTTCATCAAGTTTGAAGCCATAGTTTTGGCGCGGCAGCCGTTTCTTTCATTTTGGGGCCTATGTGTTTTTCGACCGTGAAATCGCAAAAAAGGCGCGAAAACATGGATTTGTCTCTCCTGCCGCGCACACACTTCCGATAGCTTGCAAAGGCCTAAAAAACACAAGCAGCCCGTGAGTTATTATGGGAGAGACTGTTTTCATCAAGTTTGAAGCCATAGTTTTGGCGCGCCAGCCGTTTCTTTCATTTTGGGGCCTATGTGTTTTTCGACCTTGAAATCGCAAAAAATGCGCGAAAACATGGATTTGTCTCTCCTGCCGCGCACACACTTCCGATAGCTTGCGAAGGCCTAAAAAACACAAGCGGCCCTTGAGTTATTGTGGGAGAGACTGTTTTCATCAAGTTTGAAGCCTCAGTTTCAGCTGGACAGCCGTTTCTTTATTTTTGGGGTCTATGTGTTTTTCGACCTGGAAATGGCAAAATAGGCGCGAAAACATAGATTTGTCTCTCCTGCCGTGCACACACTTCCGATAGCTTGCGAAGGCCTAAAAAACACAAGCAGCCCGTGAGTTATTATGGGAGAGACTGTTTTCATCAAGTTTGAAGCCATAGTTTTGGCGCGCCAGCCGTTTCTTTCATTTTGGGGCCTATGTGTTTTTCGACCTTGAAATCGCAAAAAATGCGCGAAAACATGGATTTGTCTCTCCTGCCGCTAACACACTTCCGATAGCTTGCGAAGGCCTAAAAAACACAAGCGGGCCGTGAGTTATTGTGGGAGAGACTGTTTTCATCAAGTTTGAAGCCTCAGTTTTGGCTGGACAGCTGTTTCTTTATTTTTGGTGCCTTTGTATTTTTCGACCTGGAAATGGCAAAAAAGGCGCGAAAACATGGATTTGTCTGTCCAGCCGCGCACACACTTCCGATAGCTTGCAAAGACCTAAAAAACACAAGCGGGCCGTGAGTTATTGTGGGAGAGACTGTTTTCATCAAGTTTGAAGCCTCAGTTTTGGCTGGAAAACCGTTTATTTATTTTTGGGGCCTGTGTGTTTTTCGACCTGGAAATGGCAAAAAAGGCGCGAAAACATGGATTTGTCTCTCCTGCCGCGCACACACTTCCGATAGATTGCGAAGGCCTAAAAAACACAAGCAGCCCTTGAGTTATTGTGGGAGAGACTGTTTTCATCAAGTTTGAAGCCTCAGTTTGGGCTGGACAGCCGTTTCTTTCATTTTGGGGCCTGTGTGTTTTTCGTCCTGGAAATCGCAAAAAATGCGCGAAAACATGGATTTGTCTCTCCTGCCGCGCACACACTTCCGATAGCTTGCAAAGGCCTAAAAAACACAAGCAGCCCGTGAGTTATTATGGGAGAGACTGTTTTCATCAAGTTTGAAGCCATAGTTTTGGCTGGACAGCCGTTTCTTTATTTTTGGGGCCTTTGTGTTTTTCGACCTGGAAATGGCAAAAAAGGCGCGAAAACATGGATTTGTCTCTCCTGCCGCGCACACACTTCCTATAGCTTGCAAAGGCTTAAAAAACACAAGCAGCCCGTGAGTTATTATGGGAGAGACTGTTTTCATCAAGTTTGAAGCCATAGTTTTGACGCGGCAGCCGTTTCTTTCATTTTGGGGCCTATGTGTTTTTCGACCTTGAAATCGCAAAAAATGCGCGAAAACATGGATTTGTCTCTCCTGCCGCGCACACACTTCCGATAGCTTGCGAAGGCCTAAAAAACACAAGCGGCCCTTGAGTTATTGTGGGAGAGACTGTTTTCATCAAGTTTGAAGCCTCAGTTTTGGCTGGACAGCCGTTTCTTTATTTTTGGGGCCTTTGTGTTTTTCGACCTGGAAATGGCAAAAAAGGCGCGAAAACATGGATTTGTCTCACAGGAATGCCATGCGGCCAACATTGAAGAAATGTGCTTCTCAAATCTGTCATTAACACTGTTTTCCACACGCTTTTTTCATTGCATTGCCATATAATCAATTGTTCATTGATGCGTCACGAATAACGACAATGCGTCGAAAATTAAAGAAATGTAAACATGAATTATGTTATTACTGTCTAAGCATCGCAAAGCTGTATGCGTAAAGGCGTCTGACGTCACAGTGGCTTGCCTGAAACAAAGGAATTAGAGAAACATGTGCTTACAGGGGCGTCGAACCGGCTTGTCCCCCTGATGGAGCAAAGTTGCTACAGTGACAAAGACAAGCTCCGCGCTCATGGGCAATTTATATGGGGCAACTGTGCTGCGAGTATCTAAGCAGTCGTCGTGCATGGATAAAATGCAATGTTTCAAACAGATCTGATGAATTCACCTACTTTGACAAAGTGTGCGTTAAGGGAGTCCTTTTGACACAAAGCGAAAATCTACAGTCAAGCGTCAATCAGCAGACAGCCGTGTGTTCTTTAGTCATGAGCCTGTTGTCAAAACGGCAGAAAAAAATGGTCACAAACGAAATATTGTTTCTACACTTAAAATGAACAAAGACAAAATGAGCTAGCCTGATATAAGTCATGTTCATGACGATGCAAATGTAACGAGATTTCGAACTTTTCTGTTGCACACGTTGGGACTCATTTTATTTTTCTACAAGAATCATTTGCCATGACGGGAATCGAACCCGGGCCGCCCTGCGTTACAAGGCAGATTCCTATCCGCTAGACCATTTGGGAAGATTTCATATGTAGACCCTAAGATATCTAAGTGTCATTTCGATGAGGTCTGTAGCAGAGGCCATAGAGCACACCAAACAAATAATCATGTGTTTAAATATCCTTGTCATTTTGAAAAATTACCATTGTCACCTGCACAGGAATGCCATGCGGCCAACATTGAAGAAATGTGCTTCTCAAATCTGTCATTAACACTGTTTTCCACACGCTTTTTTCATTGCATTGCCAAAAATCAATTGGTCATTGATGCGTCACGAATAACGACAATGCGTCGAAAATTAAAGAAATGTAAACATGAATTATGTTATTACTGTCTAAGCATCGCAAAGCTGTATGCGCAAAGGCGTCTGACGTCACTGTGGCTTGCCTGAAACAAAGGAATTAGAGAAACATGTGCTTACAGGGGCGTCGGACTGGCTTGTCCCCCTGATGGAGCAAAGTTGCTACAGTGACAAAGACAAGCTCCGCGCTCATGGGCAATTTATATGGGGCAACTGTGCTGCGAGTATCTAAGCAGTCGTCGTGCATGGATAAAATGCAATGTTTCAAACAGATCTGATGAATTCACCTACTTTGAAAAAGTGTGCGTTAAGGGAGTCCTTTTGACACAAAGCGAAAATCTACAGTCAAGCGTCAATCAGCAGACAGCCGTGTGTTCTTTAGTCATGAGCCTGTTGTCAAAACGGCAGAAAAAAATGGTCACAAACGAAATATTGTTTCTACACTTAAAATGAACAAAGACAAAATGAGCTAGCCTGATATAAGTCATGTTCATGACGATGCAAATATAACGAGATTTCGAACTTTTCTGTTGCACACGTTGGGACTCATTTTATTTTTCTACAAGAATCATTTGCCATGACGGGAATCGAACCCGGGCCGCCCTGCGTTACAAGGCAGATTCCTATCCGCTAGACCATTTGGGAAGATTTCATATGTAGACCCTAAGATATCTAAGTGTCATTTCGATGAGGTCTGTAGCAGAGGCCATAGAGCACACCAAACAAATAATCACGTGTTTAAATATCCTTGTCGTTTTGAAAAATTACCATTGTCACCTGCACAGGAATGCCATGCGGCCAACATTGAAGAAATGTGCTTCTCAAATCTGTCATTAACACTGTTTTCCACACGCTTTTTTCATTGCATTGCCATATAATCAATTGGTCATTGATGCGTCACGAATAACGACAATGCGTCGAAAATTAAAGAAATGTAAACATGAATTATGTTATTACTGTCTAAGCATCGCAAAGCTGTATGCGCAAAGGCGTCTGACGTCACTGTGGCTTGCCTGAAACAAAGGAATTAGAGAAACATGTGCTTACAGGGGCGTCGAACCGGCTTGTCCCCCTGATGGAGCAAAGTTGCGACAGTGACAAAGACAAGCTCCGCGCTCATGGGCAACTTATATGGGGCAACTGTGCTGCGAGTATCTAAGCAGTCGTCGTGCATGGATAAAATGCAATGTTTCAAACAGATCTGATGAATTCACCTACTTTGAAAAAGTGTGCGTTAAGGGAGTCCTTTTGACACAAAGCGAAAATCTACAGTCAAGCGTCAATCAGCAGACAGCCGTGTGTTCTTTAGTCATGAGCCTGTTGTCAAAACGGCAGAAAAAAATGGTCACAAACGAAATATTGTTTCTACACTTAAAATGAACAAAGACAAAATGAGCTAGCCTGATATAAGTCATGTTCATGACGATGCAAATGTAACGAGATTTCGAACTTTTCTGTTGCACACGTTGGGACTCATTTTATTTTTCTACAAGAATCATTTGCCATGACGGGAATCGAACCCGGGCCGCCCTGCGTTACAAGGCAGATTCCTATCCGCTAGACCATTTGGGAAGATTTCATATGTAGACCCTAAGATATCTAAGTGTCATTTCGATGAGGTCTGTAGCAGAGGCCATAGAGCACACCAAACAAATAATCACGTGTTTAAATATCCTTGTCGTTTTGAAAAATTACCATTGTCACCTGCACAGGAATGCCATGCGGCCAACATTGAAGAAATGTGCTTCTCAAATCTGTCATTAACACTGTTTTCCACACGCTTTTTTCATTGCATTGCCATATAATCAATTGGTCATTGATGCGTCACGAATAACGACAATGCTTCGAAAATTAAAGAAATGTAAACATGAATTATGTTATTACTGTCTAAGCATCGCAAAGCTGTATGCGCAAAGGCGTCTGACGTCACTGTGGCTTGCCTGAAACAAAGGAATTAGAGAAACATGTGCTTACAGGGGCGTCGAACCGGCTTGTCCCCCTGATGGAGCAAAGTTGCGACAGTGACAAAGACAAGCTCCGCGCTCATGGGCAACTTATATGGGGCAACTGTGCTGCGAGTATCTAAGCAGTCGTCGTGCATGGATAAAATGCAATGTTTCAAACAGATCTGATGAATTCACCTACTTTGAAAAAGTGTGCGTTAAGGGAGTCCTTTTGACACAAAGCGAAAATCTACAGTCAAGCGTCAATCAGCAGACAGCCGTGTGTTCTTTAGTCATGAGCCTGTTGTCAAAACGGCAGAAAAAAATGGTCACAAACGAAATATTGTTTCTACACTTAAAATGAACAAAGACAAAATGAGCTAGCCTGATATAAGTCATGTTCATGACGATGCAAATGTAACGAGATTTCGAACTTTTCTGTTGCACACGTTGGGACTCATTTTATTTTTCTACAAGAATCATTTGCCATGACGGGAATCGAACCCGGGCCGCCCTGCGTTACAAGGCAGATTCCTATCCGCTAGACCATTTGGGAAGATTTCATATGTAGACCCTAAGATATCTAAGTGTCATTTCGATGAGGTCTGTAGCAGAGGCCATAGAGCACACCAAACAAATAATCACGTGTTTAAATATCCTTGTCGTTTTGAAAAATTACCATTGTCACCTGCACAGGAATGCCATGCGGCCAACATTGAAGAAATGTGCTTCTCAAATCTGTCATTAACACTGTTTTCCACACGCTTTTTTCATTGCATTGCCATATAATCAATTGGTCATTGATGCGTCACGAATAACGACAATGCGTCGAAAATTAAAGAAATGTAAACATGAATTATGTTATTACTGTCTAAGCATCGCAAAGCTGTATGCGCAAAGGCGTCTGACGTCACTGTGGCTTGCCTGAAACAAAGGAATTAGAGAAACATGTGCTTACAGGGGCGTCGAACCGGCTTGTCCCCCTGATGGAGCAAAGTTGCGACAGTGACAAAGACAAGCTCCGCGCTCATGGGCAACTTATATGGGGCAACTGTGCTGCGAGTATCTAAGCAGTCGTCGTGCATGGATAAAATGCAATGTTTCAAACAGATCTGATGAATTCACCTACTTTGAAAAAGTGTGCGTTAAGGGAGTCCTTTTGACACAAAGCGAAAATCTACAGTCAAGCGTCAATCAGCAGACAGCCGTGTGTTCTTTAGTCATGAGCCTGTTGTCAAAACGGCAGAAAAAAATGGTCACAAACGAAATATTGTTTCTACACTTAAAATGAACAAAGACAAAATGAGCTAGCCTGATATAAGTCATGTTCATGACGATGCAAATGTAACAAGATTTCAAACTGTTCTGTTGCACACGTTGGGACTCATTTTATTTTTCTACAAGAATCATTTGCCATGACGGGAATCGAACCCGGGCCGCCCTGCTTTACAAGGCAGATTCCTATCCGCTAGACCATTTGGGAAGATTTCATATGTGCACCCTAAGATATCTAAGTGTCATTTCGATGAGGTCTGTCGGAGAGGCCATAGAGCACACCAAACAAATAATCATGTGTTTAAATATCCTTGTCGTTTTGAAAAATTACCATTGTCACCTGCACAGGAATGCCATGCGGCCAACATTGAAGAAATGTGCTTCTCAAATCTGTCATTAACACTGTTTTCCACACGCTTTTTTCATTGCATTGCCATATAATCAATTGGTCATTGATGCGTCACGAATAACGACAATGCGTCGAAAATTAAAGAAATGTAAACATGAATTATGTTATTACTGTCTAAGCATCGCAAAGCTGTATGCGTAAAAGCGTCTGACGTCACAGTGGCTTGCCTGAAACAAAGGAATCAGAGAAACATGTGCTTACAGGGGCGTCGAAGCGCCTTCTCCCGCTGATGGAGCAAAGTTGCTACAGTGACAAAGACAAGCTCCGCGCTCATGGGCAATGTATATGGGTCAACTGTGCTGCGAGTATCTAAGCAGTCGTCGTGCATGGATAAAATGCAATGTTTCAAACAGATCTGATGAATTCACCTACTTTGAAAAAGTGTGCGTTAGGAAGTTCTTTTGACACAAAGCGAAAATCTACAGTCAAGCGTCAATCAGCAGACAGCCGTGTGTTCTTTAGTCATGAGCCTGTTGTCAAAACGGCAGAAAAAAATGGTCACAAACGAAATATTGTTTCTACACTTAAAATGAACAAAGAAAAAATGAGCTAGCCTGATATAAGTCATGTTCATGACGATGCAAATGTAACGAGATTTCGAACTGTTCTGTTGCACACGTTGGGACTCATTTTATTTTTCTACAAAATAAATTTGCCATGACGGGAATCGAACCCGGGCCGCCCTGCGTTACAAGGTAGATGCCTATCCGCTAGACCATTTGGGAAAACTTGATATGTACACCCTAAGATATCTAAGTGTCATTTCGATGAGGTCTGTAGCAGAGGCCATAGAGCACAGCAAACAAATAATCATGTGTTTAAATATCCTTGTCGTTTTGAAAAATTACCATTGTCACCTGCACAGGAATGCCATGCGGCCAACATTGAAGAAATGTGCTTCTCAAATCTGTCATTAACACTGTTTTCCACACGCTTTTTTCATTGCATTGCCATATAATCAATTGGTCATTGATGCGTCACGAATAACGACAATGCTTCGAAATTAAAGAAATGTAAACATGAATTATGTTATTACTGTCTAAGCATCGCAAAGCTGTATGCGTAAAGGCGTCTGACGTCACAGTGGCTTGCCTGAAACCAAGGAATCAGAGAAACATGTGCTTACAGGGGCGTCGAACCGCCTTCTCCCGCTGATGGAGCAAAGTTGCTACAGTGACAAAGACAAGCTCCGCGCTCATGGGCAATGTATATGGGGCAACTGTGCTGCGAGTATCTAAGCAGTCGTCGTGCATGGATAAAATGCAATGGTTCAAACAGATCTGATGAATTCACCTACTTTGAAAAAGTGTGCGTTAGGAAGTTCTTTTGACACAAAGCGAAAATCTACAGTCAAGCGTCAATCAGCAGACAGCCGTGTGTTCTTTAGTCATGAGCCTGTTGTCAAAACGGCAGAAAAAAATGGTCACAAACGAAATATTGTTTCTACACTTAAAATGAACAAAGAAAAAATGAGCTAGCCTGATATAAGTCATGTTCATGACGATGCAAATGTAACGAGATTTCGAACTGTTCTGTTGCACACGTTGGGACTCATTTTATTTTTCTACAAAAATCATTTGCCATGACGGGAATCGAACCCGGGCCGCCCTGCGTGACAAGGCAGATTCCTATCCGCTAGACCATTTGGGAAGACTTGATATGTACACCCTAAGATATCTAAGTGTCATTTCGATGAGGTCTGTAGCAGAGGCCATAGAGCACAGCAAACAAATAATCATGTGTTTAAATATCCTTGTCGTTTTGAAAAATTACCATTGTCACCTGCACAGGAATGCCATGCGGCCAACATTGAAGAAATGTGCTTCTCAAATCTGTCATTAACACTGTTTTCCACACGCTTTTTTCATTGCATTGCCATATAATCAATTGGTCATTGATGCGTCACGAATAACGACAATGCGTCGAAAATTAAAGAAATGTAAACATGAATTATGTTATTACTGTCTAAGCATCGCAAAGCTGTATGCGTAAAAGCGTCTGACGTCACAGTGGCTTGCCTGAAACAAAGGAATCAGAGAAACATGTGCTTACAGGGGCGTCGAAGCGCCTTCTCCCGCTGATGGAGCAAAGTTGCTACAGTGACAAAGACAAGCTCCGCGCTCATGGGCAATGTATATGGGTCAACTGTGCTGCGAGTATCTAAGCAGTCGTCGTGCATGGATAAAATGCAATGTTTCAAACAGATCTGATGAATTCACCTACTTTGAAAAAGTGTGCGTTAGGAAGTTCTTTTGACACAAAGCGAAAATCTACAGTCAAGCGTCAATCAGCAGACAGCCGTGTGTTCTTTAGTCATGAGCCTGTTGTCAAAACGGCAGAAAAAAATGGTCACAAACGAAATATTGTTTCTACACTTAAAATGAACAAAGAAAAAATGAGCTAGCCTGATATAAGTCATGTTCTTGACGATGCAAATGTAACGAGATTTCGAACTGTTCTGTTGCACACGTTGGGACTCATTTTATTTTTCTACAAAATACATTTGCCATGACGGGAATCGAACCCGGGCCGCCCTGCGTTACAAGGTAGATGCCTATCCGCTAGACCATTTGGGAAAACTTGATATGTACACCCTAAGATATCTAAGTGTCATTTCGATGAGGTCTGTAGCAGAGGCCATAGAGCACAGCAAACAAATAATCATGTGTTTAAATATCCTTGTCGTTTTGAAAAATTACCATTGTCACCTGCACAGGAATGCCATGCGGCCAACATTGAAGAAATGTGCTTCTCAAATCTGTCATTAACACTGTTTTCCACACGCTTTTTTCATTGCATTGCCATATAATCAATTGGTCATTGATGCGTCACGAATAACGACAATGCGTCGAAATTAAAGAAATGTAAACATGAATTATGTTATTACTGTCTAAGCATCGCAAAGCTGTATGCGTAAAGGCGTCTGACGTCACAGTGGCTTGCCTGAAACAAAGGAATTAGAGAAACATGTGCTTACAGGGGCGTCGAACCGCCTTCTCCCGCTGATGGAGCAAAGTTGCTACAGTGACAAAGACAAGCTCCGCGCTCATGGGCAATTTATATGAGGCAACTGTGCTGCGAGTATCTAAGTAGTCGTCGTGCATGGATAAAATGCAATGTTTCAAACAGATCTGATGAATTCACCTACTTTGAAAAAGTGTGCGTTAGGGAGTTCTTTTGACACAAAGCGAAAATCTACAGTCAAGCGTCAATCAGCAGACAGCCGTGTGTTCTTTAGTCATGAGCCTGTTGTCAAAACGGCAGAAGAAAATGGTCACAAACGAAATATTGTTTCTACACTTAAAATGAACAAAGAAAAAATGAGCTAGCCTGATATAAGTCATGTTCATGACGATGCAAATGTAACGAGATTTCGAACTGTTCTGTTGCACACGTTGGGACTCATTTTATTTTTCTACAAAAAACATTTGCCATGACGGGAATCGAACCCGGGCCGCCCTGCGTTACAAGGTAGATGCCTATCCGCTAGACCATTTGGGAAAACTTGATATGTACACCCTAAGATATCTAAGTGTCATTTCGATGAGGTCTGTAGCAGAGGCCATAGAGCACAGCAAACAAATAATCATGTGTTTAAATATCCTTGTCGTTTTGAAAAATTACCATTGTCACCTGCACAGGAATGCCATGCGGCCAACATTGAAGAAATGTGCTTCTCAAATCTGTCATTAACACTGTTTTCCACACTCTTTTTTCATTGCATTGCCATATAATCAATTGGTCATTGATGCGTCACGAATAACGACAATGCGTCGAAAATTAAAGAAATGTAAACATGAATTATGTTATTACTGTCTAAGCATCGCAAAGCTGTATGCGTAAAGGCGTCTGACGTCACAGTGGCTTGCCTGAAACAAAGGAATTAGAGAAACATGTGCTTACAGGGGCGTCGAACCGCCTTCTCTCGCTGATGGAGCAAAGTTGCTACAGTGACAAAGACAAGCTCCGCGCTCATGGGCAATTTATATGAGGCAACTGTGCTGCGAGTATCTAAGTAGTCGTCGTGCATGGATAAAATGCAATGTTTCAAACAGATCTGATGAATTCACCTACTTTGAAAAAGTGTGCGTTAGGGAGTTCTTTTGACACAAAGCGAAAATCTACAGTCAAGCGTCAATCAGCAGACAGCCGTGTGTTCTTTAGTAATGAGCCTGTTGTCAAAACGGAAGAAAAAAATGTTCACAAACGAAATATTGTTTCTACACTTAAAATGAACAAAGAAAAAATGAGCTAGCCTGATATAAGTCATGTTCATGACGATGCAAATGTAACGAGATTTCGAACTGTTCTGTTGCACACGTTGGGACTCATTTTATTTTTCTACAAAAAACATTTGCCATGACGGGAATCGAACCCGGGCCGCCCTGCATTACAAGGTAGATGCCTATCCGCTAGACCATTTGGGAAGACTTGATAGGTACACCCTAAGATATCTAAGTGTCATTTCGATGAGGTCTGTAGCAGAGGCCATAGAGCACAGCAAACAAATAATCATGTGTTGAAATATCCTTGTCGTTTTGAAAAATTACCATTGTCACCTGCACAGGAATGCCATGCGGCCAACATTGAAGAAATGTGCTTCTCAAATCTGTCATTAACACTGTTTTCCACACGCTTTTTTCATTGCATTGCCATATAATCAATTGGTCATTGATGCGTCACGAATAACGACAATGCGTCGAAAATTAAAGAAATGTAAACATGAATTATGTTATTACTGTCTAAGCATCGCAAAGCTGTATGCGTAAAGGCGTCTGACGTCACAGTGGCTTGCCTGAAACAAAGGAATTAGAGAAACATGTGCTTACAGGGGCGTCGAACCGCCTTCTCCCGCTGATGGAGCAAAGTTGCTACAGTGACAAAGACAAGCTCCGCGCTCATGGGCAATTTATATGAGGCAACTGTGCTGCGAGTATCTAAGTAGTCGTCGTGCATGGATAAAATGCAATGTTTCAAACAGATCTGATGAATTCACCTACTTTGAAAAAGTGTGCGTTAGGGAGTTCTTTTGACACAAAGCGAAAATCTACAGTCACGCGTCAATCAGCAGACAGCCGTGTGTTCTTTAGTAATGAGCCTGTTGTCAAAACGGCAGAAAAAAATGTTCACAAACGAAATATTGTTTCTACACTTAAAATGAACAAAGAAAAAATGAGCTAGCCTGATATAAGTCATGTTCATGACGATGCAAATGTAACGAGATTTCGAACTGTTCTGTTGCACACGTTGGGACTCATTTTATTTTTCTACAAAAAACATTTGCCATAACGGGAATCGAACCCGGGCCGCCCTGCGTTACAAGGTAGATGCCTATCCGCTAGACCATTTGGGAAGACTTGATATGTACACCCTAAGATATCTAAGTGTCATTTGGATGAGGTCTGTAGCAGAGGCCATAGAGCACAGCAAACAAATAATCATGTGTTTAAATATCCTTGTCGTTTTGAAAAATTACCATTGTCACCTGCACAGGAATGCCATGCGGCCAACATTGAAGAAATGTGCTTCTCAAATCTGTCATTAACACTGTTTTCCACACGCTTTTTTCATTGCATTGCCATATAATCAATTGGTCATTGATGCGTCACGAATAACGACAATGCGTCGAAATTAAAGAAATGTAAACATGAATTATGTTATTACTGTCTAAGCATCGCAAAGCTGTATGCGTAAAGGCGTCTGACGTCACAGTGGCTTGCCTGAAACAAAGGAATTAGAGAAACATGTGCTTACAGGGGCGTCGAACCGCCTTCTCCCGCTGATGGAGCAAAGTTGCTACAGTGACAAAGACAAGCTCCGCGCTCATGGGCAATTTATATGAGGCAACTGTGCTGCGAGTATCTAAGTAGTCGTCGTGCATGGATAAAATGCAATGTTTCAAACAGATCTGATGAATTCACCTACTTTGAAAAAGTGTGCGTTAGGGAGTTCTTTTGACACAAAGCGAAAATCTACAGTCAAGCGTCAATCAGCAGACAGCCGTGTGTTCTTTAGTCATGAGCCTGTTGTCAAAACGGCAGAAAAAAATGGTCACAAACGAAATATTGTTTCTACACTTAAAATGAACAAAGAAAAAATGAGCTAGCCTGATATAAGTCATGTTCATGACGATGCAAATGTAACGAGATTTCGAACTGTTCTGTTGCACACGTTGGCACTCATTTTATTTTTCTACAAAAAACATTTGCCATGACGGGAATCGAACCCGGGCCGCCCTGCGTTACAAGGTAGATGCCTATCCGCTAGACCATTTGGGAAAACTTGATATGTACACCCTAAGATATCTAAGTGTCATTTCGATGAGGTCTGTAGCAGAGGCCATAGAGCACAGCAAACAAATAATCATGTGTTTAAATATCCTTGTCGTTTTGAAAAATTACCATTGTCACCTGCACAGGAATGCCATGCGGCCAACATTGAAGAAATGTGCTTCTCAAATCTGTCATTAACACTGTTTTCCACACGCTTTTTTCATTGCATTGCCATATAATCAATTGGTCATTGATGCGTCACGAATAACGACAATGCGTCGAAAATTAAAGAAATGTAAACATGAATTATGTTATTACTGTCTAAGCATCGCAAAGCTGTATGCGTAAAGGCGTCTGACGTCACAGTGGCTTGCCTGAAACAAAGGAATTAGAGAAACATGTGCTTACAGGGGCGTCGAACCGCCTTCTCCCGCTGATGGAGCAAAGTTGCTACAGTGACAAAGACAAGCTCCGCGCTCATGGGCAATTTATATGAGGCAACTGTGCTGCGAGTATCTAAGTAGTCGTCGTGCATGGATAAAATGCAATGTTTCAAACAGATCTGATGAATTCACCTACTTTGAAAAAGTGTGCGTTAGGGAGTTCTTTTGACACAAAGCGAAAATCTACAGTCAAGCGTCAATCAGCAGACAGCCGTGTGTTCTTTAGTAATGAGCCTGTTGTCAAAACGGAAGAAAAAAATGTTCACAAACGAAATATTGTTTCTACACTTAAAATGAACAAAGAACAAATTAGCTAGCCTGATATAAGTCATGTTCATGACGATGCAAATGTAACGAGATTTCGAACTGTTCTGTTGCACACGTTGGGACTCATTTTATTTTTCTACAAAAATCCTTTGCCAAGACGGGAATCGAACCCGGGCCGCCCTGCGTTACAAGGCAGATTCCTATCCGCTAGACCAGGGGTGGCCAACACGCGGCTCGCGAGCCGCATGCGGCTCTTTGCTCATTAATGTGCGGCTCTTCTTTTTAAAAATGATTTTCTATTTAAAAACATAAATAATAATAAAATAAAAATAAAAAATGGAATACACATTACATCTTACATTAACTTGTATTTGTCATATTTTTACTCATTTTAATTTGGGAGTTATACGTTTAAATCTGCATCCTACTGCCGAATGTGTGAATTAGTTGAGTAACGTTAACTTATTGCTGTAGCAGCGGAACCAATCCACTGAACTAGCGAACCAATCACATACCTTGAAATTGAAAAAAAAAGTGCTTCAGCTCGGGTTCATGATTTTGCTGGTGAGGTCTTTGCATGACATGTCTGAATTGTTTGGCTAGTAATCATCGTTCAAAATGGCAGGAAAAAGTGAAACCAAACGAAAATATGAAGAAGAACACCGAACGTTTTTAGAGGATTGGGAGAGTTTGTATTTTTTTTAGACCAGGAATTCCCAAAAGGTACAGTACTCCGCACGCAAAAGCTGAACATGTTGAAAGGTCAGTCCGAAAAACAAACGCAGTTGTTTCGCAAATTCGCCAAACACGCTGATATCGTTACAATGGCCAGCTATCAGGTCGCGTGGAACATTGCCCGTGCGAAAAAGCCATATAACGAAGGAGAGTTTGTAAAGAAATGCATCGGCGAAGTTGTTGCAATCTTATCCCCAGAAAATGAAAATATGAAAAAAATGGTTTCAGACATACAACTCTCTCGCCACACAGTTTTTTTTACATTTATAGGGGGGGGGGGGAAACATTATAATTATGAAAAAGTTATTTAATTGCAAGGTGTGTGTGTGTGTGTGTGTGTGTGTGTGTGTGTGTGTGTGTGTGTGTGTGTGTGTGTGTGTGTGTGTGTGTGTGTGTGTGTGTGTGTGTGTGTGCGTGCGTGCGTGCGCACTATGTGGCTCTTTGCAGTAGCCATGGCAATTTTTTTGGCTCATAGTCTCAGACTGGTTGGCCACCCCTGCGCTAGACCATTTGGGAAGACTTGATATGTACACCCTAAGATATCTAAGTGTCATTTCGATGAGGTCTGTAGCAGAGGCCATAGAGCACAGCAAACAAATAATCATGTGTTGAAATATCCTTGTCGTTTTGAAAAATTACCATTGTCACCTGCACAGGAATGCCATGCGGCCAACATTGAAGAAATGTGCTTCTCAAATCTGTCATTAACACTTTTTTCCACACGCTTTTTTCATTGCATTGCCATATAATCAATTGGTCATTGATGCGTCACGAATAACGACAATGCGTCGAAAATTAAAGAAATGTAAACATGAATTATGTTATTACTGTCTAAGCATCGCAAAGCTGTATGCGTAAAGGCGTCTGACGTCACAGTGGCTTGCCTGAAACAAAGGAATTAGAGAAACATGTGCTTACAGGGGCGTCGAACCGCCTTCTCCCGCTGATGGAGCAAAGTTGCTACAGTGACAAAGACAAGCTCCGCGCTCATGGGCAATTTATATGGGGCAACTGTGCTGCGAGTATCTAAGCAGTCGTCGTGCATGGATAAAATGCAATGTTTCAAACAGATCTGATGAATTCACCTACTTTGAAAAAGTGTGCGTTAGGAAGTTCTTTTGACACACAGCGAAAATCTACAGTCAAGCGTCAATCAGCAGACAGTCGTGTGTTCTTTAGTAATGAGCCTGTTGTCAAAACGGCAGAAAAAAATGTTCACAAACGAAATATTGTTTCTACACTTAAAATGAACAAAGAAAAAATTAGCTAGCCTGATATAAGTCATGTTCTTGACGATGCAAATGTAACGAGATTTCGAACTGTTCTGTTGCACACGTTGGGACTCATTTTATTTTTCTACAAAAATCCTTTGCCATGACGGGAATCGAACCCGGGCCGCCCTGCGTGACAAGGCAGATTCCTATCCGCTAGACCATTTGGGAAGACTTGATATGTACACCCTAAGATATCTAAGTGTCATTTCGATGAGGTCTGTAGCAGAGGCCATAGAGCACAGCAAACAAATAATCATGTGTTTAAATATCCTTGTCGTTTTGAAAAATTACCATTGTCACCTGCACAGGAATGCCCTGCGGCCAACATTGAAGAAATGTGCTTCTCAAATCTGTCATTAACACTGTTTTCCACACGCTTTTTTCATTGCATTGCCATATAATCAATTGGTCATTGATGCGTCACGAATAACGACAATGCGTCGAAAATTAAAGAAATGTAAACATGAATTATGTTATTACTGTCTAAGCATCGCAAAGCTGTATGCGTAAAGGCGTCTGACGTCACAGTGGCTTGCCTGAAACAAAGGAATTAGAGAAACATGTGCTTACAGGGGCGTCGAACCGCCTTCTCCCGCTGATGGAGCAAAGTTGCTACAGTGACAAAGACAAGCTCCGCGCTCATGGGCAATTTATATGAGGCAACTGTGCTGCGAGTATCTAAGTAGTCGTCGTGCATGGATAAAATGCAATGTTTCAAACAGATCTGATGAATTCACCTACTTTGAAAAAGTGTGCGTTAGGGAGTTCTTTTGACACAAAGCGAAAATCTACAGTCAAGCGTCAATCAGCAGACAGTCGTGTGTTCTTTAGTAATGAGCCTGTTGTCAAAACGGCAGAAAAAAATGTTCACAAACGAAATATTGTTTCTACACTTAAAATGAACAAAGAAAAAATTAGCTAGCCTGATATAAGTCATGTTCATGACGATGCAAATGTAACGAGATATCGAACTGTTCTGTTGCACACGTTGGGACTCATTTTATTTTTCTACAAAAAACATTTGCCATGACGGGAATCGAACCCGGGCCGCCCTGCGTGACAAGTCAGATTCCTATCCGCTAGACCATTTGGAAAGACTTGATATATACACCCTAAGATATCTAAGTGTCATTTCGATGAGGTCTGTAGCAGAGGCCATGGAGCACAGCAAACAAATAATCATGTGTTTAAATATCCTTGTCGTTTTGAAAAATTACCATTGTCACCTGCACAGGAATGCCCTGCAGCCAACATTGAAGAAATGTGCTTCTCAAATCTGTCATTAACACTGTTTTCCACACGCTTTTTTCATTGCATTGCCATATAATCAATTGGTCATTGATGCGTCACGAATAACGACAATGCGTCGAAAATTAAAGAAATGTAAACATGAATTATGTTATTACTGTCTAAGCATCGCAAAGCTGTATGCGTAAAGGCGTCTGACGTCACAGTGGCTTGCCTGAAACAAAGGAATTAGAGAAACATGTGCTTACAGGGGCGTCGAACCGCCTTCTCCCGCTGATGGAGCAAAGTTGCTACAGTGACAAAGACAAGCTCCGCGCTCATGGGCAATTTATATGAGGCAACTGTGCTGCGAGTATCTAAGTAGTCGTCGTGCATGGATAAAATGCAATGTTTCAAACAGATCTGATGAATTCACCTACTTTGAAAAAGTGTGCGTTAGGGAGTTCTTTTGACACAAAGCGAAAATCTACAGTCAAGCGTCAATCAGCAGACAGTCGTGTGTTCTTTAGTAATGAGCCTGTTGTCAAAACGGCAGAAAAAAATGTTCACAAACGAAATATTGTTTCTACACTTAAAATGAACAAAGAAAAAATTAGCTAGCCTGATATAAGTCATGTTCATGACGATGCAAATGTAACGAGATATCGAACTGTTCTGTTGCACACGTTGGGACTCATTTTATTTTTCTACAAAAATCCTTTGCCATGACGGGAATCGAACCCGGGCCGCCCTGCGTGACAAGGCAGATTCCTATCCGCTAGACCATTTGGGAAGACTTGATATGTACACCCTAAGATATCTAAGTGTCATTTCGATGAGGTCTGTAGCAGAGGCCATAGAGCACAGCAAACAAATAATCATGTGTTTAAATATCCTTGTCGTTTTGAAAAATTACCATTGTCACCTGCACAGGAATGCCCTGCGGCCAACATTGAAGAAATGTGCTTCTCAAATCTGTCATTAACACTGTTTTCCACACGCTTTTTTCATTGCATTGCCATATAATCAATTGGTCATTGATGCGTCACGAATAACGACAATGCGTCGAAAATTAAAGAAATGTAAACATGAATTATGTTATTACTGTCTAAGCATCGCAAAGCTGTATGCGTAAAGGCGTCTGACGTCACAGTGGCTTGCCTGAAACAAAGGAATTCGAGAAACATGTGCTTACAGGGGCGTCGAAGCGCCTTCTCCCGCTGATGGAGCAAAGTTGCTACAGTGACAAAGACAAGCTCCGCGCTCATGGGCAATTTATATGAGGCAACTGTGCTGCGAGTATCTAAGTAGTCGTCGTGCATGGATAAAATGCAATGTTTCAAACAGATCTGATGAATTCACCTACTTTGAAAAAGTGTGCGTTAGGGAGTTCTTTTGACACAAAGCGAAAATCTACAGTCAAGCGTCAATCAGCAGACAGTCGTGTGTTCTTTAGTAATGAGCCTGTTGTCAAAACGGCAGAAAAAAATGTTCACAAACGAAATATTGTTTCTACACTTAAAATGAACAAAGAAAAAATTAGCTAGCCTGATATAAGTCATGTTCATGAGGATGCAAATGTAACGAGATATCGAACTGTTCTGTTGCACACGTTGGGACTCATTTTATTTTTCTACAAAAATCCTTTGCCATGACGGGAATCGAACCCGGGCCGCCCTGCGTGACAAGGCAGATTCCTATCCGCTAGACCATTTGGGAAGACTTGATATGTACACCCTAAGATATCTAAGTGTCATTTCGATGAGGTCTGTAGCAGAGGCCATAGAGCACAGCAAACAAATAATCATGTGTTTAAATATCCTTGTCGTTTTGAAAAATTACCATTGTCACCTGCACAGGAATGCCCTGCGGCCAACATTGAAGAAATGTGCTTCTCAAATCTGTCATTAACACTGTTTTCCACACGCTTTTTTCATTGCATTGCCATATAATCAATTGGTCATTGATGCGTCACGAATAACGACAATGCGTCGAAAATTAAAGAAATGTAAACATGAATTATGTTATTACTGTCTAAGCATCGCAAAGCTGTATGCGTAAAGGCGTCTGACGTCACAGTGGCTTGCCTGAAACAAAGGAATTAGAGAAACATGTGCTTACAGGGGCGTCGAAGCGCCTTCTCCCGCTGATGGAGCAAAGTTGCTACAGTGACAAAGACAAGCTCCGCGCTCATGGGCAATTTATATGAGGCAACTGTGCTGCGAGTATCTAAGTAGTCGTCGTGCATGGATAAAATGCAATGTTTCAAACAGATCTGATGAATTCACCTACTTTGAAAAAGTGTGCGTTAGGGAGTTCTTTTGACACAAAGCGAAAATCTACAGTCAAGCGTCAATCAGCAGACAGCCGTGTGTTCTTTAGTAATGAGCCTGTTGTCAAAACGGCAGAAAAAAATGTTCACAAACGAAATATTGTTTCTACACTTAAAATGAACAAAGAAAAAATTAGCTAGCCTGATATAAGTCATGTTCATGACGATGCAAATGTAACGAGATTTCGAACTGTTCTGTTGCACAAGTTGGGACTCATTTTATTTTTCTACAAAAATCATTTGCCATGACGGGAATCGAACCCGGGCCGCCCTGCGTGACAAGGCAGATTCCTATCCGCTAGACCATTTGGGAAGACTTGATATGTACACCCTAAGATATCTAAGTGTCATTTCGATGAGGTCTGTAGCAGAGGCCATAGAGCACAGCAAACAAATAATCATGTGTTTAAATATCCTTGTCGTTTTGAAAAATTACCATTGTCACCTGCACAGGAATGCCATGCGGCCAACATTGAAGAAATGTGCTTCTCAAATCTGTCATTAACACTGTTTTCCACACGCTTTTTTCATTGCATTGCCATATAATCAATTGGTCATTGATGCATCACGAATAACGACAATGCGTCGAAAATTAAAGAAATGTAAACATGAATTATGTTATTACTGTCTAAGCATCGCAAAGCTGTATGCGTAAAGGCGTCTGACGTCACAGTGGCTTGTCTGAAACAAAGGAATTAGAGAAACATGTGCTTACAGGGGCGTCGAACCGCCTTCTCCCGCTGATGGAGCAAAGTTGCTACAGTGACAAAGACAAGCTCCGCGCTCATGGGCAATTTATATGAGGCAACTGTGCTGCGAGTATCTAAGTAGTCGTCGTGCATGGATAAAATGCAATGTTTCAAACAGATCTGATGAATTCACCTACTTTGAAAAAGTTTGCGTTAGGAAGTTCTTTTGACACAAAGCGAAAATCTACAGTCAAGCGTCAATCAGCAGACAGCCGTGTGTTCTTTAGTCATGAGCCTGTTGTCAAAACGGCAGAAAAAAATGGTCACAAACGAAATATTGTTTCTACACTTAAAATGAACAAAGAAAAAATGAGCTAGCCTGATATAAGTCATGTTCATGACGATGCAAATGTAACGAGATTTCGAACTGTTCTGTTGCACACGTTGGGACTCATTTTATTTTTCTATAAAAAACATTTGCCATGACGGGAATCGAACCCGGGCCGCCCTGCGTTACAAGGTAGATGCCTATCCGCTAGACCATTTGGGAAAACTTGATATGTACACCCTAAGATATCTAAGTGTCATTTCGATGAGGTCTGTAGCAGAGGCCATAGAGCACAGCAAACAAATAATCATGTGTTTAAATATCCTTGTCGTTTTGAAAAATTACCATTGTCACCTGCACAGGAATGCCATGCGGCCAACATTGATGAAATGTGCTTCTCAAATCTGTCATTAACACTGTTTTCCACACGCTTTTTTCATTGCATTGCCATAAAATCAATTGGTCATTGATGCGTCACGAATAACGACAATGCGTCGAAAATTAAAGAAATGTAAACATGAATTATGTTATTACTGTCTAAGCATCGCAAAGCTGTATGCGTAAAGGCGTCTGACGTCACAGTGGCTTGCCTGAAACAAAGGAATTAGAGAAACATGTGCTTACAGGGGCGTCGAACCGCCTTCTCCCGCTGATGGAGCAAAGTTGCTACAGTGACAAAGACAAGCTCCGCGCTCATGGGCAATTTATATGAGGCAACTGTGCTGCGAGTATCTAAGTAGTCGTCGTGCATGGATAAAATGCAATGTTTCAAACAGATCTGATGAATTCACCTACTTTGAAAAAGTGTGCGTTAGGAAGTTCTTTTGACACAAAGCGAAAATCTACAGTCAAGCGTCAATCAGCAGACAGCCGTGTGTTCTTTAGTCATGAGCCTGTTGTCAAAACGGCAGAAAAAAATGGTCACAAACGAAATATTGTTTCTACACTTAAAATGAACAAAGAAAAAATGAGCTAGCCTGATATAAGTCATGTTCATGACGATGCAAATGTAACGAGATTTCGAACTGTTCTGTTGCACACGTTGGGACTCATTTTATTTTTCTACAAAAAACATTTGCCATGACGGGAATCGAACCCGGGCCGCCCTGCGTTACAAGGTAGATGCCTATCCGCTAGACCATTTGGGAAAACTTGATATGTACACCCTAAGATATCTAAGTGTCATTTCGATGAGGTCTGTAGCAGAGGCCATAGAGCACAGCAAACAAATAATCATGTGTTTAAATATCCTTGTCGTTTTGAAAAATTACCATTGTCACCTGCACAGGAATGCCATGCGGCCAACATTGAAGAAATGTGCTTCTCAAATCTGTCATTAACACTGTTTTCCACACGCTTTTTTCATTGCATTGCCATATAATCAATTGGTCATTGATGCGTCACGAATAACGACAATGCGTCGAAAATTAAAGAAATGTAAACATGAATTATGTTATTACTGTCTAAGCATCGCAAAGCTGTATGCGTAAAGGCGTCTGACGTCACAGTGGCTTGCCTGAAACAAAGGAATTAGAGAAACATGTGCTTACAGGGGCGTCGAACCGCCTTCTCCCGCTGATAGAGCAAAGTTGCTACAGTGACAAAGACAAGCTCCACGCTCATGGGCAATTTATATGAGGCAACTGTGCTGCGAGTATCTAAGTAGTCGTCGTGCATGGATAAAATGCAATGTTTCAAACAGATCTGATGAATTCACCTACTTTGAAAAAGTGTGCGTTAGGGAGTTCTTTTGACACAAAGCGAAAATCGACAGTCAAGCGTCAATCAGCAGACAGCCGTGTGTTCTTTAGTCATGAGCCTGTTGTCAAAACGGCAGAAAAAAATGTTCACAAACGAAATATTGTTTCTACACTTAAAATGAACAAAGAAAAAATGAGCAAGCCTGATATAAGTCATGTTCATGACGATGCAAATGTAACGAGATTTCGAACTATTCTGTTGCACACGTTGGGACTCATTTTATTTTTCTACAAAAAATATTTGCCATGACGGGAATCGAACCCGGGCCGCCCTGCGTTACAAGGTAGATGCCTATCCGCTAGACCATTTGGGAAAACTTGATATGTACACCCTAAGATATCTAAGTGTCATTTCGATGAGGTCTGTAGCAGAGGCCATAGAGCACAGCAAACAAATAATCATGTGTTTAAATATCCTTGTCGTTTTGAAAAATTACCATTGTCACCTGCACATGAATGCCATGCGGCCAACATTGAAGAAATGTGCTTCTCAAATCTGTCATTAACACTGTTTTCCACACGCTTTTTTCATTGCATTGCCATATAATCAATTGGTCATTGATGCGTCACGAATAACGACAATGCGTCGAAAATTAAAGAAATGTAAACATGAATTATGTTATTACTGTCTAAGCATCGCAAAGCTGTATGCGTAAAGGCGTCTGACGTCACAGTGGCTTGCCTGAAACAAAGGAATTAGAGAAACATGTGCTTACAGGGGCGTCGAACCGCCTTCTCCCGCTGATGGAGCAAAGTTGCTACAGTGACAAAGACAAGCTCCGCGCTCATGGGCAATTTATATGGGGCAACTGTGCTGCGAGTATCTAAGCAGTCGTTGTGCATGGATAAAATGCAATGTTTCAAACAGATCTGATGAATTCACCTACTTTGAAAAAGTGTGCGTTAGGAAGTTCTTTTGACACAAAGCGAAAATCTACAGTCAAGCGTCAATCAGCAGACAGCCGTGTGTTCTTTAGTCATGAGCCTGTTGTCAAAACGGCAGAAAAAAATGGTCACAAACGAAATATTGTTTCTACACTTAAAATGAACAAAGAAAAAATTAGCTAGCCTGATATAAGTCATGTTCATGACGATGCAAATGTAATGAGATTTCGAACTGTTCTGTTGCACAAGTTGGGACTCATTTTATTTTTCTACAAAAATCATTTGCCATGACGGGAATCGAACCCGGGCCGCCCTGCGTGACAAGGCAGATTCCTATCCGCTAGACCATTTGGGAAGACTTGATATGTACACCCTAAGATATCTAAGTGTCATTTCGATGAGGTCTGTAGCAGAGGCCATAGAGCACAGCAAACAAATAATCATGTGTTTAAATATCCTTGTCGTTTTGAAAAATTACCATTGTCACCTGCACAGGAATGCCATGCGGCCAACATTGAAGAAATGTGCTTCTCAAATCTGTCATTAACACTGTTTTCCACACGCTTTTTTCATTGCATTGCCATATAATCAATTGGTCATTGATGCATCACGAATAACGACAATGCGTCGAAAATTAAAGAAATGTAAACATGAATTATGTTATTACTGTCTAAGCATCGCAAAGCTGTATGCGTAAAGGCGTCTGACGTCACAGTGGCTTGTCTGAAACAAAGGAATTAGAGAAACATGTGCTTACAGGGGCGTCGAACCGCCTTCTCCCGCTGATGGAGCAAAGTTGCTACAGTGACAAAGACAAGCTCCGCGCTCATGGGCAATTTATATGAGGCAACTGTGCTGCGAGTATCTAAGTAGTCGTCGTGCATGGATAAAATGCAATGTTTCAAACAGATCTGATGAATTCACCTACTTTGAAAAAGTTTGCGTTAGGAAGTTCTTTTGACACAAAGCGAAAATCTACAGTCAAGCGTCAATCAGCAGACAGCCGTGTGTTCTTTAGTCATGAGCCTGTTGTCAAAACGGCAGAAAAAAATGGTCACAAACGAAATATTGTTTCTACACTTAAAATGAACAAAGAAAAAATGAGCTAGCCTGATATAAGTCATGTTCATGACGATGCAAATGTAACGAGATTTCGAACTGTTCTGTTGCACACGTTGGGACTCATTTTATTTTTCTATAAAAAACATTTGCCATGACGGGAATCGAACCCGGGCCGCCCTGCGTTACAAGGTAGATGCCTATCCGCTAGACCATTTGGGAAAACTTGATATGTACACCCTAAGATATCTAAGTGTCATTTCGATGAGGTCTGTAGCAGAGGCCATAGAGCACAGCAAACAAATAATCATGTGTTTAAATATCCTTGTCGTTTTGAAAAATTACCATTGTCACCTGCACAGGAATGCCATGCGGCCAACATTGATGAAATGTGCTTCTCAAATCTGTCATTAACACTGTTTTCCACACGCTTTTTTCATTGCATTGCCATAAAATCAATTGGTCATTGATGCGTCACGAATAACGACAATGCGTCGAAAATTAAAGAAATGTAAACATGAATTATGTTATTACTGTCTAAGCATCGCAAAGCTGTATGCGTAAAGGCGTCTGACGTCACAGTGGCTTGCCTGAAACAAAGGAATTAGAGAAACATGTGCTTACAGGGGCGTCGAACCGCCTTCTCCCGCTGATGGAGCAAAGTTGCTACAGTGACAAAGACAAGCTCCGCGCTCATGGGCAATTTATATGAGGCAACTGTGCTGCGAGTATCTAAGTAGTCGTCGTGCATGGATAAAATGCAATGTTTCAAACAGATCTGATGAATTCACCTACTTTGAAAAAGTGTGCGTTAGGGAGTTCTTTTGACACAAAGCGAAAATCTACAGTCAAGCGTCAATCAGCAGACAGCCGTGTGTTCTTTAGTAATGAGCCTGTTGTCAAAACGGCAGAAAAAAATGTTCACAAACGAAATATTGTTTCTACACTTAAAATGAACAAAGAAAAAATTGGCTAGCCTGATATAAGTCATGTTCATGACGATGCAAATGTAACGAGATTTCGAACTGTTCTGTTGCACACGTTGGGACTCATTTTATTTTTCTACAAAAAACATTTGCCATGACGGGAATCGAACCCGGGCCGCCCTGCGTTACAAGGTAGATGCCTATCCGATAAACCATTTGGGAAGACTTGATATGTACACCCTAAGATATCTAAGTGTCATTTCGATGAGGTCTGTAGCAGAGGCCATAGAGCACAGCAAACAAATAATCATGTGTTTAAATATCCTGGTCGTTTTGAAAAATTACCATTGTCACCTGCACAGGAATGCCATGCGGCCAACATTGAAGAAATGTGCTTCTCAAATCTGTCATTAACACTGTTTTCCACACGCTTTTTTCATTGCATTGCCATATAATCAATTGGTCATTGATGCGTCACGAATAACGACAATGCGTCGAAAATTAAAGAAATGTAAACATGAATTATGTTATTACTGTCTAAGCATCGCAAAGCTGTATGCGTAAAGGCGTCTGACGTCACAGTGGCTTGCCTGAAACAAAGGAATCAGAGAAACATGTGCTTACAGGGGCGTCGAAGCGCCTTCTCCCGCTGATGGAGCAAAGTTGCTACAGTGACAAAGACAAGCTCCGCGCTCATGGGCAATGTATATGGGGCAACTGTGCTGCGAGTATCTAAGCAGTCGTCGTGCATGGATAAAATGCAATGTTTCAAACAGATCTGATGAATTCACCTACTTTGAAAAAGTGTGCGTTAGGAAGTTCTTTTGACTCAAAGTGAAAATCTACAGTCAAGCGTCAATCAGCAGACAGCCGTGTGTTCTTTAGTCATGAGCCTGTTGTCAAAACGGCAGAAAAAAATGTTCACAAACGAAATATTGTTTCTACACTTAAAATGAACAAAATAAAAATTAGCTAGCCTGATATAAGTCATGTTCATGACGATGCAAATGTAACGAGATTTCGAACTGTTCTGTTGCACACGTTGGGACTCATTTTATTTTTCTACAAAAATCCTTTGCCATGACGGGAATCGAACCCGGGCCGCCCTGCGTTACAAGGTAGATGCCTATCCGCTAGACCATTTGGGAAGACTTGATATGTACACCCTAAGATATCTAAGTGTCATTTCGATGAGGTCTGTAGCAGAGGCCATAGAGCACAGCAAACAAATAATCATGTGTTTAAATATCCTTGTCGTTTTGAAAAATTACCATTGTCACCTGCACAGGAATGCCATGCGGCCAACATTGAAGAAATGTGCTTCTCAAATCTGTCATTAACACTGTTTTCCACACGCTTTTTTCATTGCATTGCCATATAATCAATTGGTCATTGATGCGTCACGAATAACGACAATGCGTCGAAAATTAAAGAAATGTAAACATGAATTATGTTATTACTGTCTAAGCATCGCAAAGCTGTATGCGTAACGGCGTCTGACGTCACAGTCGCTTGCCTGAAACAAAGGAATTAGAGAAACATGTGCTTACAGGGGCGTCGAAGCGCCTTCTCCCGCTGATGGAGCAAAGTTGCTACAGTGACAAAGACAAGCTCCGCGCTCATGGGCAATGTATATGGGGCAACTGTGCTGCGAGTATCTAAGCAGTCGTCGTGCATGGATAAAATGCAATGTTTCAAACAGATCTGATGAATTCACCTACTTTGAAAAAGTGTGCGTTAGGAAGTTCTTTTGACACAAAGCGAAAATCTACAGTCAAGCGTCAATCAGCAGACAGCCGTGTGTTCTTTAGTCATGAGCCTGTTGTCAAAACGGCAGAAAAAAATGGTCACAAACGAAATATTGTTTCTACACTTAAAATGAACAAAGAAAAAATGAGCTAGCCTGATATAAGTCATGTTCATGACGATGCAAATGTAACGAGATTTCGAACTGTTCTGTTGCACACGTTGGGACTCATTTTATTTTTCTACAAAAAACATTTGCCATGACGGGAATCGAACCCGGGCCACCCTGCGTTACAAGGTAGATGCCTATCCGCTAGACCATTTGGGAAAACTTGATATGTACACCCTAAGATATCTAAGTGTCATTTCGATGACGTCTGTAGCAGAGGCCATAGAGCACAGCAAACAAATAATCATGTGTTTAAATATCCTTGTCGTTTTGAAAAATTACCATTGTCACCTGCACAGGAATGCCATGCGGCCAACATTGATGAAATGTGCTTCTCAAATCTGTCATTAACACTGTTTTCCACACGCTTTTTTAATTGCATTGCCATAAAATCAATTGGTCATTGATTCGTCACGAATAACGACAATGCGTCGAAAATTAAAGAAATGTAAACATGAATTATGTTATTACTGTCTAAGCATCGCAAAGCTGTATGCGTAAAGGCGTCTGACGTCACAGTGGCTTGCCTGAAACAAAGGAATTAGAGAAACATGTGCTTACAGGGGCGTCGAACCGCCTTCTCCCGCTGATGGAGCAAAGTTGCTACAGTGACAAAGACAAGCTCCGCGCTCATGGGCAATTTATATGAGGCAACTGTGCTGCGAGTATCTAAGTAGTCGTCGTGCATGGATAAAATGCAATGTTTCAAACAGATCTGATGAATTCACCTACTTTGAAAAAGTGTGCGTTAGGAAGTTCTTTTGACACAAAGCGAAAATCTACAGTCAAGCGTCAATCAGCAGACAGCCGTGTGTTCTTTAGTCATGAGCCTGTTGTCAAAACGGCAGAAAAAAATGGTCACAAACGAAATATTGTTTCTACACTTAAAATGAACAAAGAAAAAATGAGCTAGCCTGATATAAGTCATGTTCATGACGATGCAAATGTAACGAGATTTCGAACTGTTCTGTTGTACACGTTGGGACTCATTTTATTTTTCTACAAAAAACATTTGCCATGACGGGAATCGAACCCGGGCCGCCCTGCGTTACAGGGTAGATGCCTATCCGCTAGACCATTTGGGAAAACTTGATATGTACACCCTAAGATATCTAAGTGTCATTTCGATGAGGTCTGTAGCAGAGGCCATAGAGCACAGCAAACAAATAATCATGTGTTTAAATATCCTTGTCGTTTTGAAAAATTACCATTGTCACCTGCACAGGAATGCCATGCGGACAACATTGAAGAAATGTGCTTCTCAAATCTGTCATTAACACTGTTTTCCACACGCTTTTTTCATTGCATTGCCATATAATCAATTGGTCATTGATGCGTCACGAATAACGACAATGCGTCGAAAATTAAAGAAATGTAAACATGAATTATGTTATTACTGTCTAAGCATCGCAAAGTTGTATGCGTAAAGGCGTCTGACGTCACAGTGGCTTGCCTGAAACAAAGGAATTAGAGAAACATGTGCTTACAGGGGCGTCGAACCGCCTTCTCCCGCTGATGGAGCAAAGTTGCTACAGTGACAAAGACAAGCTCCGCGCTCATGGGCAATTTATATGGGGCAACTGTGCTGCGAGTATCTAAGCAGTCGTCGTGCATGGATAAAATGCAATGTTTCAAACAGATCTGATGAATTCACCTACTTTGAAAAAGTGTGCGTTAGGAAGTTCTTTTGACACAAAGCGAAAATCTACAGTCAAGCGTCAATCAGCAGACAGCCGTGTGTTCTTTAGTCATGAGCCTGTTGTCAAAACGGCAGAAAAAAATGTTCACAAACGAAATATTGTTTCTACACTTAAAATGAACAAAGAAAAAATGAGCTAGCCTGATATAAGTCATGTTCATGACGATGCAAATGTAACGAGATTTCGAACTGTTCTGTTGCACACGTTGGGACTCATTTTATTTTTCTACAAAAAACATTTGCCATGACGGGAATCGAACCCGGGCCGCCCTGCGTTACAAGGTAGATGCCTATCCGCTAAACCATTTGGGAAGACTTGATATGTACACCCTAAGATATCTAAGTGTCATTTCGATGAGGTCTGTAGCAGAGGCCATAGAGCACAGCAAACAAATAATCATGTGTTTAAATATCCTTGTCGTTTTGAAAAATTACCATTGTCACCTGCACAGGAATGCCATGCGGCCAACATTGAAGAAATGTGCTTCTCAAATCTGTCATTAACACTGTTTTCCACACGCTTTTTTCATTGCATTGCCATATAATCAATTGGTCATTGATGCGTCACGAATAACGACAATGCGTCGAAAATTAAAGAAATGTAAACATGAATTATGTTATTACTGTCTAAGCATCGCAAAGCTGTATGCGTAAAGGCGTCTGACGTCACAGTGGCTTGCCTGAAACAAAGGAATTAGAGAAACATGTGCTTACAGGGGCGTCGAACCGCCTTCTCCCGCTGATGGAGCAAAGTTGCTACAGTGACAAAGACAAGCTCCGCGCTCATGGGCAATTTATATGAGGCAACTGTGCTGCGAGTATCTAAGTAGTCGTCGTGCATGGATAAAATGCAATGTTTCAAACAGATCTGATGAATTCACCTACTTTGAAAAAGTGTGCGTTAGGAAGTTCTTTTGACACAAAGCGAAAATCTACAGTCAAGCGTCAATCAGCAGACAGCCGTGTGTTCTTTAGTAATGAGCCTGTTGTCAAAACGGCAGAAAAAAATGGTCACAAACGAAATATTGTTTCTACACTTAAAATGAACAAAGAAAAAATGAGCTAGCCTGATATAAGTCATGTTCATGACGATGCAAATGTAACGAGATTTCGAACTGTTCTGTTGCACACGTTGGAACTCATTTTATTTTTCTACAAAAAACATTTGCCATGACGGGAATCGAACCCGGGCCGCCCTGCGTTACAAGGTAGATGCCTATCCGCTAGACCATTTTGGAAAACTTGATATGTACACCCTAAGATATCTAAGTGTCATTTCGATGAGGTCTGTAGCAGAGGCCATAGAGCACAGCAAACAAATAATCATGTGTTTAAATATCCTTGTCGTTTTGAAAAATTACCATTGTCACCTGCACAGGAATGCCATGCGGCCAACATTGAAGAAATGTGCTTCTCAAATCTGTCATTAACACTGTTTTCCACACGCTTTTTTCATTGCATTGCCATATAATCAATTGGTCATTGATGCGTCACGAATAACGACAATGCGTCGAAAATTAAAGAAATGTAAACATGAATTATGTTATTACTGTCTAAGCATCGCAAAGCTGTATGCGTAAAGGCGTCTGACGTCACAGTGGCTTGCCTGAAACAAAGGAATCAGAGAAACATGTGCTTACAGGGGCGTCGAAGCGCCTTCTCCCGCTGATGGAGCAAAGTTGCTACAGTGACAAAGACAAGCTCCGCGCTCATGGGCAATGTATATGGGGCAACTGTGCTGCGAGTATCTAAGCAGTCGTCGTGCATGGATAAAATGCAATGTTTCAAACAGATCTGATGAATTCACCTACTTTGAAAAAGTGTGCGTTAGAAAGTTCTTTTGACACAAAGCGAAAATCTACAGTCAAGCGTCAATCATCAGACAGCCGTGTGTTCTTTAGTCATGAGCCTGTTGTCAAAACGGCAGAAAAAAATGGTCACAAACGAAATATTGTTTCTACACTTAAAATGAACAAAGAAAAAATGAGCTAGCCTGATATAAGTCATGTTCATGACGATGCAAATGTAACGAGATTTCGAACTGTTCTGTTGCACACGTTGGGACTCATTTTATTTTTCTACAAAAAACATTTGCCATGACGGGAATCGAACCCAGGCCGCCCTGCGTTACAAGGTAGATGCCTATCCGCTAGACCATTTGGGAAAACTTGATATGTACACCCTAAGATATCTAAGTGTCATTTCGATGAGGTCTGTAGCAGAGGCCATAGAGCACAGCAAACAAATAATCATGTGTTTAAATATCCTTGTCGTTTTGAAAAATTACCATTGTCACCTGCACAGGAATGCCATGCGGCCAACATTGAAGAAATGTGCTTCTCAAATCTGTCATTAACACTGTTTTCCACACGCTTTTTTCATTGCATTGCCATATAATCAATTGGTCATTGATGCGTCACGAATAACGACAATGCGTCGAAAATTAAAGAAATGTAAACATGAATTATGTTATTACTGTCTAAGCATCGCAAAGCTGTATGCGTAAAGGCGTCTGACGTCACAGTGGCTTGCCTGAAACAAAGGAATCAGAGAAACATGTGCTTACATGGGCGTCGAAGCGCCTTCTCCCGCTGATGGAGCAAAGTTGCTACAGTGACAAAGACAAGCTCCGCGCTCATGGGCAATGTATATGGGGCAACTGTGCTGCGAGTATCTAAGCAGTCGTCGTGCATGGATAAAATGCAATGTTTCAAACAGATCTGATGAATTCACCTACTTTGAAAAAGTGTGCGTTAGGAAGTTCTTTTGACACAAAGCGAAAATCTACAGTCAAGCGTCAATCAGCAGACAGCCGTGTGTTCTTTAGTCATGAGCCTGTTGTCAAAACGGCAGAAAAAAATGGTCACAAACGAAATATTGTTTCTACACTTAAAATGAACAAAGAAAAAATGAGCTAGCCTGATATAAGTCATGTTCATGACGATGCAAATGTAATGAGATTTCGAACTGTTCTGTTGCACACGTTGGGACTCATTTTATTTTTCTACAAAAAACATTTGCCATGACGGGAATCGAACCCCGGCCGCCCTGCGTTACAAGGTAGATGCCTATCCGCTAGACCATTTGGGAAAACTTGATATGTACACCCTAAGATATCTAAGTGTCATTTCGATGAGGTCTGTAGCAGAGGCCATAGAGCACAGCAAACAAATAATCATGTGTTTAAATATCCTTGTCGTTTTGAAAAATTACCATTGTCACCTGCACAGGAATGCTATGCGGCCAACATTGAAGAAATGTGCTTCTCAAATCTGTCATTAACACTGTTTTCCACACGCTTTTTTCATTGCATTGCCATATAATCAATTGGTCATTGATGCGTCACGAATAACGACAATGCGTCGAAAATTAAAGAAATGTAAACATGAATTATGTTATTACTGTCTAAGCATCGCAAAGCTGTATGCGTAAAGGCGTCTGACGTCACAGTGGCTTGCCTGAAACAAAGGAATTAGAGAAACATGTGCTTCCAGGGGCGTCGAACCGCCTTCTCCCGCTGATGGAGCAAAGTTGCTACAGTGACAAAGACAAGCTCCGCGCTCATGGGCAATTTATATGAGGCAACTGTGCTGCGAGTATCTAAGTAGTCGTCGTGCATGGATAAAATGCAATGTTTCAAACAGATCTGATGAATTCACCTACTTTGAAAAAGTGTGCGTTAGGGAGTTCTTTTGACACAAAGCGAAAATCTACAGTCAAGCGTCAATCAGCAGACAGCCGTGTGTTCTTTAGTCATGAGCCTGTTGTCAAAACGGCAGAAAAAAATGTTCACAAACGAAATATTGTTTCTACACTTAAAATGAACAAAGAAAAAATGAGCTAGCCTGATATAAGTCATGTTCATGACGATGCAAATGTAACGAGATTTCGAACTGTTCTGTTGCACACGTTGGGACTCATTTTATTTTTCTACAAAAATCCTTTGCCATGACGGGAAACGAACCCGGGCCGCCCTGCGTTACAAGGCAGATTCCTATCCGCTAGACCATTTGGGAAGACTTGATATGTACACCCTAAGATATCTAAGTGTCATTTCGATGAGGTCTGTAGCAGAGGCCATAGAGCACAGCAAACAAATAATCATGTGTTTAAATATCCTTGTCGTTTTGAAAAATTACCATTGTCACCTGCACAGGAATGCCATGCGGCCAACATTGAAGAAATGTGCTTCTCAAATCTGTCATTAACACTGTTTTCCACACGCTTTTTTCATTGCATTGCCATATAATCAATTGGTCATTGATGCGTCACGAATAACGACAATGCGTCGAAAATTAAAGAAATGTAAACATGAATTATGTTATTACTGTCTAAGCATCGCAAAGCTGTATGCGTAAAGGCGTCTGACGTCACAGTGGCTTGCCTGAAACAAAGGAATCAGAGAAACATGTGCTTACATGGGCGTCGAAGCGCCTTCTCCCGCTGATGGAGCAAAGTTGCTACAGTGACAAAGACAAGCTCCGCGCTCATGGGCAATGTATATGGGGCAACTGTGCTGCGAGTATCTAAGCAGTCGTCGTGCATGGATAAAATGCAATGTTTCAAACAGATCTGATGAATTCACCTACTTTGAAAAAGTGTGCGTTAGGAAGTTCTTTTGACACAAAGCGAAAATCTACAGTCAAGCGTCAATCAGCAGACAGCCGTGTGTTCTTTAGTCATGAGCCTGTTGTCAAAACGGCAGAAAAAAATGGTCACAAACGAAATATTGTTTCTACACTTAAAATGAACAAAGAAAAAATGAGCTAGCCTGATATAAGTCATGTTCATGACGATGCAAATGTAACGAGATTTCGAACTGTTCTGTTGCACACGTTGGGACTCATTTTATTTTTCTACAAAAAACATTTGCCATGACGGGAATCGAACCCCGGCCGCCCTGCGTTACAAGGTAGATGCCTATCCGCTAGACCATTTGGGAAAACTTGATATGTACACCCTAAGATATCTAAGTGTCATTTCGATGAGGTCTGTAGCAGAGGCCATAGAGCACAGCAAACAAATAATCATGTGTTTAAATATCCTTGTCGTTTTGAAAAATTACCATTGTCACCTGCACAGGAATGCCATGCGGCCAACATTGAAGAAATGTGCTTCTCAAATCTGTCATTAACACTGTTTTCCACACGCTTTTTTCATTGCATTGCCATATAATCAATTGGTCATTGATGCGTCACGAATAACGACAATGCGTCGAAAATTAAAGAAATGTAAACATGAATTATGTTATTACTGTCTAAGCATCGCAAAGCTGTATGCGTAAAGGCGTCTGACGTCACAGTGGCTTGCCTGAAACAAAGGAATCAGAGAAACATGTGCTTACAGGGGCGTCGAAGCGCCTTCTCCCGCTGATGGAGCAAAGTTGCTACAGTGACAAAGACAAGCTCCGCGCTCATGGGCAATGTATATGGGGCAACTGTGCTGCGAGTATCTAAGCAGTCGTCGTGCATGGATAAAATGCAATGTTTCAAACAGATCTGATGAATTCACCTACTTTGAAAAAGTGTGCGTTAGGGAGTTCTTTTGACACGAAGCGAAAATCTACAGTCAAGCGTCAATCAGCAGACAGCCGTGTGTTCTTTAGTCATGAGCCTGTTGTCAAAACGGCAGAAAAAAATGTTCACAAACGAAATATTGTTTCTACACTTAAAATGAACAAAGAAAAAATGAGCTAGCCTGATATAAGTCATGTTCATGACGATGCAAATGTAACGAGATTTCGAACTGTTCTGTTGCACACGTTGGGACTCATTTTATTTTTCTACAAAAATCCTTTGCCATGACGGGAATCGAACCCGGGCCGCCCTGCGTTACAAGGCAGATTCCTATCCGCTAGACCATTTGGGAAGACTTGATATGTACACCCTAAGATATCTAAGTGTCATTTCGATGAGGTCTGTAGCAGAGGCCATAGAGCACAGCAAACAAATAATCATGTGTTTAAATATCCTTGTCGTTTTGAAAAATTACCATTGTCACCTGCACAGGAATGCTATGCGGCCAACATTGAAGAAATGTGCTTCTCAAATCTGTCATTAACACTGTTTTCCACACGCTTTTTTCATTGCATTGCCATATAATCAATTGGTCATTGATGCGTCACGAATAACGACAATGCGTCGAAAATTAAAGAAATGTAAACATGAATTATGTTATTACTGTCTAAGCATCGCAAAGCTGTATGCGTAAAGGCGTCTGACGTCACAGTGGCTTGCCTGAAACAAAGGAATTAGAGAAACATGTGCTTCCAGGGGCGTCGAACCGCCTTCTCCCGCTGATGGAGCAAAGTTGCTACAGTGACAAAGACAAGCTCCGCGCTCATGGGCAATTTATATGAGGCAACTGTGCTGCGAGTATCTAAGTAGTCGTCGTGCATGGATAAAATGCAATGTTTCAAACAGATCTGATGAATTCACCTACTTTGAAAAAGTGTGCGTTAGGGAGTTCTTTTGACACAAAGCGAAAATCTACAGTCAAGCGTCAATCAGCAGACAGCCGTGTGTTCTTTAGTCATGAGCCTGTTGTCAAAACGGCAGAAAAAAATGTTCACAAACGAAATATTGTTTCTACACTTAAAATGAACAAAGAAAAAATGAGCTAGCCTGATATAAGTCATGTTCATGACGATGCAAATGTAACGAGATTTCGAACTGTTCTGTTGCACACGTTGGGACTCATTTTATTTTTCTACAAAAATCCTTTGCCATGACGGGAAACGAACCCGGGCCGCCCTGCGTTACAAGGCAGATTCCTATCCGGTAGACCATTTGGGAAGACTTGATATGTACACCCTAAGATATCTAAGTGTCATTTCGATGAGGTCTGTAGCAGAGGCCATAGAGCACAGCAAACAAATAATCATGTGTTTAAATATCCTTGTCGTTTTGAAAAATTACCATTGTCACCTGCACAGGAATGCCATGCGGCCAACATTGAAGAAATGTGCTTCTCAAATCTGTCATTAACACTGTTTTCCACATGCTTTTTTCATTGCATTGCCATATAATCAATTGGTCATTGATGCGTCACGAATAACGACAATGCGTCGAAAATTAAAGAAATGTAAACATGAATTATGTTATTACTGTCTAAGCATCGCAAAGCTGTATGCGTAAAGGCGTCTGACGTCACAGTGGCTTGTCTGAAACAAAGGAATTAGAGAAACATGTGCTTACAGGGGCGTTGAACCGCCTTCTCCCGCTGATGGAGCAAAGTTGCTACAGTGACAAAGACAAGCTCCGCGCTCATGGGCAATTTATATGAGGCAACTGTGCTGCGAGTATCTAAGTAGTCGTCGTGCATGGATAAAATGCAATGTTTCAAACAGATCTGATGAATTCACCTACTTTGAAAAAGTGTGCGTTAGGAAGTTCTTTTGACACAAAGCGAAAATCTACAGTCAAGCGTCAATCAGCAGACAGCCGTGTGTTCTTTAGTCATGAGCCTGTTGTCAAAACGGCAGAAAAAAATGTTCACAAACGAAATATTGTTTCTACACTTAAAATGAACAAAGAAAAAATGAGCTAGCCTGATATAAGTCATGTTCATGACGATGCAAATGTAACGAGATTTCGAACTGTTCTGTTGCACACGTTGGGACTCATTTTATTTTTCTACAAAAAACATTTGCCATGACGGGAATCGAACCCGGGCCGCCCTGCGTTACAAGGTAGATGCCTATCCGCTAGACCATTTGGGAAAACTTGATATGTACACCCTAAGATATCTAAGTGTCATTTCGATGAGGTCTGTAGCAGAGGCCATAGAGCACAGCAAACAAATAATCATGTGTTTAAATATCCTTGTCGTTTTGAAAAATTACCATTGTCACCTGCACAGGAATGCCATGCGGCCAACATTGAAGAAATGTGCTTCTCAAATCTGTCATTAACACTGTTTTCCACATGCTTTTTTCATTGCATTGCCATATAATCAATTGGTCATTGATGCGTCACGAATAACGACAATGCGTCGAAAATTAAAGAAATGTAAACATGAATTATGTTATTACTGTCTAAGCATCGCAAAGCTGTATGCGTAAAGGCGTCTGACGTCACAGTGGCTTGCCTGAAACAAAGGAATTAGAGAAACATGTGCTTACAGGGGCGTTGAACCGCCTTCTCCCGCTGATGGAGCAAAGTTGCTACAGTGACAAAGACAAGCTCCGCGCTCATGGGCAATTTATATGAGGCAACTGTGCTGCGAGTATCTAAGTAGTCGTCGTGCATGGATAAAATGCAATGTTTCAAACAGATCTGATGAATTCACCTACTTTGAAAAAGTGTGCGTTAGGAAGTTCTTTTGACACAAAGCGAAAATCTACAGTCAAGCGTCAATCAGCAGACAGCCGTGTGTTCTTTAGTCATGAGCCTGTTGTCAAAACGGCAGAAAAAAATGTTCACAAACGAAATATTGTTTCTACACTTAAAATGAACAAAGAAAAAATGAGCTAGCCTGATATAAGTCATGTTCATGACGATGCAAATGTAACGAGATTTCGAACTGTTCTGTTGCACACGTTGGGACTCATTTTATTTTTCTACAAAAAACATTTGCCATGACGGGAATCGAACCCGGGCCGCCCTGCGTTACAAGGTAGATGCCTATCCGCTAGACCATTTGGGAAAACTTGATATGTACACCCTAAGATATCTAAGTGTCATTTCGATGAGGTCTGTAGCAGAGGCCATAGAGCACAGCAAACAAATAATCATGTGTTTAAATATCCTTGTCGTTTTGAAAAATTACCATTGTCACCTGCACAGGAATGCCATGCGGCCAACATTGAAGAAATGTGCTTCTCAAATCTGTCATTAACACTGTTTTCCACATGCTTTTTTCATTGCATTGCCATATAATCAATTGGTCATTGATGCGTCACGAATAACGACAATGCGTCGAAAATTAAAGAAATGTAAACATGAATTATGTTATTACTGTCTAAGCATCGCAAAGCTGTATGCGTAAAGGCGTCTGACGTCACAGTGGCTTGCCTGAAACAAAGGAATTAGAGAAACATGTGCTTACAGGGGCGTTGAACCGCCTTCTCCCGCTGATGGAGCAAAGTTGCTACAGTGACAAAGACAAGCTCCGCGCTCATGGGCAATTTATATGAGGCAACTGTGCTGCGAGTATCTAAGTAGTCGTCGTGCATGGATAAAATGCAATGTTTCAAACAGATCTGATGAATTCACCTACTTTGAAAAAGTGTGCGTTAGGGAGTTCTTTTGACACAAAGCGAAAATCTACAGTCAAGCGTCAATCAGCAGACAGCCGTGTGTTCTTTAGTCATGAGCCTGTTGTCAAAACGGCAGAAAAAAATGTTCACAAACGAAATATTGTTTCTACACTTAAAATGAACAAAGAAAAAATGAGCTAGCCTGATATAAGTCATGTTCATGACGATGCAAATGTAACGAGATTTCGAACTGTTCTGTTGCACACGTTGGGACTCATTTTATTTTTCTACAAAAAACATTTGCCATGACGGGAATCGAACCCCGGCCGCCCTGCGTTACAAGGTAGATGCCTATCCGCTAGACCATTTGGGAAAACTTGATATGTACACCCTAAGATATCTAAGTGTCATTTCGATGAGGTCTGTAGCAGAGGCCATAGAGCACAGCAAACAAATAATCATGTGTTTAAATATCCTTGTCGTTTTGAAAAATTACCATTGTCACCTGCACAGGAATGCCATGCGGCCAACATTGAAGAAATGTAATTCTCAAATCTGTCATTAACACTGTTTTCCACACGCTTTTTTCATTGCATTGCCATATAATCAATTGGTCATTGATGCGTCACGAATAACGACAATGCGTCGAAAATTAAAGAAATGTAAACATGAATTATGTTATTACTGTCTAAGCATCGCAAAGCTGTATGCGTAAAGGCGTCTGACGTCACAGTGGCTTGCCTGAAACAAAGGAATTAGAGAAACATGTGCTTACAGGGGCGTAGAACCGCCTTCTCCCGCTGATGGAGCAAAGTTGCTACAGTGACAAAGACAAGCTCCGCGCTCATGGGCAATTTATATGAGGCAACTGTGCTGCGAGTATCTAAGTAGTCGTCGTGCATGGATAAAATGCAATGTTTCAAACAGATCTGATGAATTCACCTACTTTGAAAAAGTGTGCGTTAGGGAGTTCTTTTGACACAAAGCGAAAATCTACAGTCAAGCGTCAATCAGCAGACAGCCGTGTGTTCTTTAGTAATGAGCCTGTTGTCAAAACGGCAGAAAAAAATGTTCACAAACGAAATATTGTTTCTACACTTAAAATGAACAAAGAAAAAATGAGCTAGCCTGATATAAGTCATGTTCATGACGATGCAAATGTAACGAGATTTCGAACTGTTCTGTTGCACACGTTGGGACTCATTTTATTTTTCTACAAAAATCATTTGCCATGACGGGAATCGAACCCGGGCCGCCCTGCGTGACAAGGCAGATTCCTATCCGCTAGACCATTTGGGAAAACTTGATACGTACACCCTAAGATATCTAAGTGTCATTTCGATGAGGTCTGTAGCAGAGGCCATAGAGCACAGCAAACAAATAATCATGTGTTTAAATATCCTTGTCTTTTTGAAAAATTACCATTGTCACCTGCACAGGAATGCCATGCGGCCAACATTGAAGAAATGTGCTTCTCTAATCTGTCATTAACACTGTTTTCCACACGCTTTTTTCATTGCATTGCCATATAATCAATTGGTCATTGATGCGTCACGAATAACGACAATGCGTCGAAAATTAAAGAAATGTAAACATGAATTATGTTATTACTGTCTAAGCATCGCAAAGCTGTATGCGTAAAGGCGTCTGACGTCACAGTGGCTTGCCTGAAACAAAGGAATTAGAGAAACATGTGCTTACAGGGGCGTCGAACCGCCTTCTCCCGCTGATGGAGCAAAGTTGCTGCAGTGACAAAGACAAGCTCCGCGCTCATGGGCAATTTATATGAGGCAACTGTGCTGAGAGTATCTAAGTAGTCGTCGTGCATGGATAAAATGCAATGTTTCAAACAGATCTGATGAATTCACCTACTTTGAAAAAGTGTGCGTTAGGGAGTTCTTTTGACACAAAGCGAAAATCTACAGTCAAGCGTCAATCAGCAGACAGCCGTGTGTTCTTTAGTCATGAGCCTGTTGTGAAAACGGCAGAAAAAAATTTTCACAAACGAAATATTGTTTCTACACTTAAAATGAACAAAGAAAAAATTAGCTAGCCTGATATAAGTCATGTTCATGACGATGCAAATGTAACGAGATTTCGAACTGTTCTGTTGCACACGTTGGGACTCATTTCATTTTTCTACAAAAAACATTTGCCATGACGGGAATCGAACACGGGCCGCCATGGGTTACAATGTAGATGCCTATCCGCTAGACCATTTGGGAAAACTTGATATGTATACCCTAAGATATCTAAGTGTCATTTCGATGAGGTCTGTAGCAGAGGCCATAGAGCACAGCAAACAAATAATCATGTGTTTAAATATCCTTGTCGTTTTGAAAAATTACCATTGTCACCTGCACAGGAATGCCATGCGGCCAACATTGAAGAAATGTGCTTCTCAAATCTGTCATTAACACTGTTTTCCACACGCTTTTTTCATTGCATTGCCATATAATCAATTGGTCATTGATGCGTCACGAATAACGACAATGCGTCGAAAATTAAAGAAATGTAAACATGAATTATGTTATTACTGTCTAAGCATCGCAAAGCTGTATGCGTAAAGGCATCTGACGTCACAGTGGCTTGCCTGAAACAAAGGAATTAGAGAAACATGTGCTTACAGGGGCGTCGAACCGCCTTCTCCCGCTGATGGAGCAAAGTTGCTACAGTGACAAAGACAAGCTCCGCGCTCATGGGCAATTTATATGAGGCAACTGTGCTGCGAGTATCTAAGTAGTCGTCGTGCATGGATAAAATGCAATGTTTCAAACAGATCTGATGAATTCACCTACTTTGAAAAAGTGTGCGTTAGGGAGTTCTTTTGACACAAAGCGAAAATCTACAGTCAAGCGTCAATCAGCAGACAGCCGTGTGTTCTTTAGTCATGAGCCTGTTGTCAAAACGGCAGAAAAAAATGTTCACAAACGAAATATTGTTTCTACACTTAAAATGAACAAAGAAAAAATGAGCTAGCCTGATATAAGTCATGTTCATGACGATGCAAATGTAACGAGATTTCGAACTGTTCTGTTGCACACGTTGGGACTCATTTTATTTTTCTACAAAAATCCTTTGCCATGACGGGAAACGAACCCGGGCCGCCCTGCGTTACAAGGCAGATTCCTATCCGCTAGACCATTTGGGAAGACTTGATATGTACACCCTAAGATATCTAAGTGTCATTTCGATGAGGTCTGTAGCAGAGGCCATAGAGCACAGCAAACAAATAATCATGTGTTTAAATATCCTTGTCGTTTTGAAAAATTACCATTGTCACCTGCACAGGAATGCCATGCGGCCAACATTGAAGAAATGTGCTTCTCAAATCTGTCATTAACACTGTTTTCCACATGCTTTTTTCATTGCATTGCCATATAATCAATTGGTCATTGATGCGTCACGAATAACGACAATGCGTCGAAAATTAAAGAAATGTAAACATGAATTATGTTATTACTGTCTAAGCATCGCAAAGCTGTATGCGTAAAGGCGTCTGACGTCACAGTGGCTTGCCTGAAACAAAGGAATTAGAGAAACATGTGCTTACAGGGGCGTTGAACCGCCTTCTCCCGCTGATGGAGCAAAGTTGCTACAGTGACAAAGACAAGCTCCGCGCTCATGGGCAATTTATATGAGGCAACTGTGCTGCGAGTATCTAAGTAGTCGTCGTGCATGGATAAAATGCAATGTTTCAAACAGATCTGATGAATTCACCTACTTTGAAAAAGTGTGCGTTAGGGAGTTCTTTTGACACAAAGCGAAAATCTACAGTCAAGCGTCAATCAGCAGACAGCCGTGTGTTCTTTAGTCATGAGCCTGTTGTCAAAACGGCAGAAAAAAATGTTCACAAACGAAATATTGTTTCTACACTTAAAATGAACAAAGAAAAAATGAGCTAGCCTGATATAAGTCATGTTCATGACGATGCAAATGTAACGAGATTTCGAACTGTTCTGTTGCACACGTTGGGACTCATTTTATTTTTCTACAAAAATCCTTTGCCATGACGGGAAACGAACCCGGGCCGCCCTGCGTTACAAGGCAGATTCCTATCCTCTAGACCATTTGGGAAGACTTGATATGTACACCCTAAGATATCTAAGTGTCATTTCGATGAGGTCTGTAGCAGAGGCCATAGAGCACAGCAAACAAATAATCATGTGTTTAAATATCCTTGTCGTTTTGAAAAATTACCATTGTCACCTGCACAGGAATGCCATGCGGCCAACATTGAAGAAATGTGCTTCTCAAATCTGTCATTAACACTGTTTTCCACACGCTTTTTTCATTGCATTGCCATATAATCAATTGGTCATTGATGCGTCACGAATAACGACAATGCGTCGAAAATTAAAGAAATGTAAACATGAATTATGTTATTACTGTCTAAGCATCGCAAAGCTGTATGCGTAAAGGCGTCTGACGTCACAGTGGCTTGCCTGAAACAGAGGAATTAGAGAAACATGTGCTTACAGGGGCGTCGAACCGCCTTCTCCCGCTGATGGAGCAAAGTTGCTACAGTGACAAAGACAAGCTCCGCGCTCATGGGCAATTTATATGGGGCAACTGTGCTGCGAGTATCTAAGCAGTCGTCGTGCATGGATAAAATGCAATGTTTCAAACAGATCTGATGAATTCACCTACTTTGAAAAAGTGTGCGTTCGGGAGTTCTTTTGACACAAAGCGAAAATCTACAGTCAAGGGTCAATCAGCAGACAGCCATGTGTTCTTTAGTCATGAGCATGTTGTCAAAACGGCAGAAAAAAATGTTCACAAACGAAATATTGTTTCTACACTTAAAATGAACAAAGAAAAAATGAGCTAGCCTGATATAAGTCATGTTCATGACGATGCAAATGTAACGAGATTTCGAACTGTTCTGTTGCACACGTTGGGACTCATTTTATTTTTCTACAAAAAACATTTGCCATGACGGGAATCGAACCCGGGCCGCCCTGCGTTACAAGGTAGATGCCTATCCGCTAGACCATTTGGGAAAACTTGATATGTACACCCTAAGATATCTAAGTGTCATTTCGATGAGGTCTGTAGCAGAGGCCATAGAGCACAGCAAACAAATAATCATGTGTTTAAATATCCTTGTCGTTTTGAAAAATTACCATTGTCACCTGCACAGGAATGCCATGCGGCCAACATTGAAGAAATGTGCTTCTCAAATCTGTCATTAACACTGTTTTCCACACGCTTTTTTCATTGCATTGCCATATAATCAATTGGTCATTGATGCGTCACGAATAACGACAATGCGTCGAAAATTAAAGAAATGTAAACATGAATTATGTTATTACTGTCTAAGCATCGCAAAGCTGTATGCGTAAAGGCGTCTGACGTCACAGTGGCTTGCCTGAAACAAAGGAATTAGAGAAACATGTGCTTACAGGGGCGTCGAACCGCCTTCTCCCGCTGATGGAGCAAAGTTGCTACAGTGACAAAGACAAGCTCCGCACTCATGGGCAATTTATATGGGGCAACTGTGTATCTAAGCAGTCGTCGTGCATGGATAAAATGCAATGTTTCAAACAGATCTGATGAATTCACCTACTTTGAAAAAGTGTGCGTTAGGGAGTTCTTTTGACACAAAGCGAAAATCTACAGTCAAGCGTCAATCAGCAGACAGCCGTGTGTTCTTTAGTCATGAGCCTGTTGTCAAAACGGCAGAAAAAAATGGTCACAAACGAAATATTGTTTCTACACTTAAAATGAACAAAGAAAAAATGAGCTAGCCTGATATAAGTCATGTTCATGACGATGCAAATATAACCAGATTTTGAACTGTTCTGTTGCACACGTTGGGACTCATTTTATTTTTCTACAAAAATCATTTGCCATGACGGGAATCGAACCCGGGCCACCCTGCGTTACAAGGCAGATTCCTATCCGCTAGACCATTTGGGAAGATTTCATATGTAGACCCTAAGATATCTAAGTGTCATTTCGATGAGGTCTGTAGCAGAGGCCATAGAGCACACCAAACAAATAATCATGTGTTTAAATATCCTTGTCGTTTTGAAAAATTACCATTGTCACCTGCACAGGAATGCCATGCGGCCAACATTGAAGAAATGTGCTTCTCAAATCTGTCATTAACACTGTTTTCCACACGCTTTTTTCATTGCATTGCCATATAATTAATCGGTCATTGATGCGTCACGAATAACGACAATGCGTCGAAAATTAAAGAAATGTAAACATGAATTATGTTATTACTGTCTAAGCATCGCAAAGCTGTATGCGTAAAGGCGTCTGACGTCACAGTGGCTTGCCTGAAACAAAGGAATTCGAGAAACATGTGCTTACAGGGGCATCGAACCGGTTTCTCCCGCTGATGGAGCAAAGTTGCTACAGTGACAAAGACAAGCTCCGCGCTCATGGGCAATTTATATGGGGCAACTGTGCTGCGAGTATCTAAGCAGTCGTCGTGCATGGATAAAATGCAATGTTTCAAACAGATCTGATGAATTCACCTACTTTGAAAAAGTGTGGTTAGGGAGTTCTTTTGACACAAAGCGAAAATCTACAGTCAAGCGTCAACCAGCAGACAGCCGTGTGTTCTTTAGTCATGAGCCTGTTGTCAAAACGGCAGAAAAAAATGTTCACAATCGAAATATTGTTTCTACACTTAAAATGAACAAAGAAAAAATGAGCTAGCCTGATATAAGTCATGTTCATGACGATGCAAATGCAACGAGATTTCGAACTGTTCTGTTGCACACGTTGGGACTCATTTTATTTTTCTACAAAAAACATTTGCCATGACGGGAATCGAACCCGGGCCGCCCTGCATTACAAGGCAGATTCCTATCCGCTAGACCATTTGGGAAGACTTGATATGTACACCCTAAGATATCTAAGTGTCATTTCGATGAGGTCTGTAGCAGAGGCCATAGAGCACAGCAAACAAATAATCATGTGTTTAAATATCCTTGTCGTTTTGAAAAATTACCATTGTCACCTGCACAGGAATGCCATGCGGCCAACATTGAAGAAATGTGCTTCTCAAATCTGTCATTAACACTGTTTTCCACACGCTTTTTTCATTGCATTGCCATATAATCATTTGGTCATTGATGCGTCACGAATAACGACAATGCGTTTAAAATTAAAGAAATTTAAACATGAATTATGTTATTACTGTCTAAGCATCGCAAAGCTGTATGCGTAAAGGCGTCTGACGTCACAGTGGCTTGCCTGAAACAAAGGAATTTGAGAAACATGTGCTTACAGGGGCGTCGAACCGGCTTCTCACGCTGATGGAGCAAAGTTGCTACAGTGACAAAGACAAGCTCCGCGCTCATGGGCAATTTATATGGGGCAACTGTGCTGCGAGTATCTAAGCAGTCGTCGTGCATGGATAAAATGCAATGTTTCAAACAGATCTGATGAATTCACCTACTTTGAAAAAGTGTGGTTAGGGAGTTCTTTTGACACAAAGCGAAAATCTACAGTCAAGCGTCAACCAGCAGACAGCCGTGTGTTCTTTAGTCATGAGCCTGTTGTCAAAACGGCAGAAAAAAATGTTCACAATCGAAATATTGTTTCTACACTTAAAATGAACAAAGAAAAAATGAGCTAGCCTGATATAAGTCATGTTCATGACGATGCAAATGCAACGAGATTTCGAACTGTTCTGTTGCACACGTTGGGACTCATTTTATTTTTCTACAAAAAACATTTGCCATGACGGGAATCGAACCCGGGCCGCCCTGCATTACAAGGCAGATTCCTATCCGCTAGACCATTTGGGAAGACTTGATATGTACACCCTAAGATATCTAAGTGTCATTTCGATGAGGTCTGTAGCAGAGGCCATAGAGCACAGCAAACAAATAATCATGTGTTTAAATATCCTTGTCTTTTTGAAAAATTACCATTGTCACCTGCACAGGAATGCCATGCGGCCAACATTGAAGAAATGTGCTTCTCAAATCTGTCATTAACACTGTTTTCCACACGCTTTTTTCATTGCATTGCCATATAATCAATTGGTCATTGATGCGTCACGAATAACGACAATGCGTTTAAAATTAAAGAAATTTAAACATGAATTATGTTATTACTGTCTAAGCATCGCAAAGCTGTATGCGTAAAGGCGTCTGACGTCACAGTGGCTTGCCTGAAACAAAGGAATTTGAGAAACATGTGCTTACAGGGGCGTCGAACCGGCTTCTCACGCTGATGGAGCAAAGTTGCTACAGTGACAAAGACAAGCTCCGCGCTCATTGGCAATTTATATGGGGCAACTGTGCTGTGAGTATCTAAGCAGTCGTCGTGCATGGATAAAATGCAATGTTTCAAACCGATCTGATGAATTCACCTACTTTGAAAAAGTGTGCGTTAGGGAGTTCTTTCGACTCAAGCGAAAATCTACAGTCAAGCGTCAATCAGCAGACTGCCGTGTGTTCTTTAGTCTTGAGCCTGTTGTCAAAACGGCAGAAAAAAATGGTCACAAACGAAATATTGTTTCTACACTTAAAATGAACAAAGAAAAAATGAGCTAGCCTGATATAAGTCATGTTCATGACGATGCAAATGTAACGAGATTTCGAACTGTTCTGTTGCACACGTAAGGACTCATTTTATTTTTCTACAAAAATCATTTGTCATGACGGGAATCGAACCCGGGCCGCCCTGCGTTACAAGGCAGAATCCTCTCTGCTAGACCATTTGGGAAGACTTGATATGTACACCCTAAGATATCTAAGTGTCATTTCGATGAGGTCTGTAGCAGAGGCCATAGAGCACAGCAAACAAATAATCATGTGTTTAAATATCCTTGTCGTTTTGAAAAATTACCATTGTCACCTGCACAGGAATGCCATGCGGCCAACATTGAAGAAATGTGCTTCTCAAATCTGTCATTAACACTGTTTTCCACACGCTTTTTTCATTGCATTGCCATATAATCAATTGGTCATTGAAGCGTCACGAATAACGACAATGCGTCGAAAATTAAAGAAATGTAAACATGAATTATGTTATTACTGTCTAAGCATCGCAAAGCTGTATGCGTAAAGGCGTCTGACGTCACAGTGGCTTGCCTGAAACAAAGGAATTAGAGAAACATGTGCTTACAGGGGCGTCGAACCGCCTTCTCCCGCTGATGGAGCAAAGTTGCTACAGTGACAAAGACAAGCTCCGCACTCATGGGCAATTTATATGGGGCAACTGTGTATCTAAGCAGTCGTCGTGCATGGATAAAATGCAATGTTTCAAACAGATCTGATGAATTCACCTACTTTGAAAAAGTGTGCGTTAGGAAGTTCTTTTGACACAAAGCGAAAATCTACAGTCAAGCGTCAATCAGCAGACAGCCGTGTGTTCTTTAGTCATGAGCCTGTTGTCAAAACGGCAGAAAAAAATGTTCACAAACGAAATATTGTTTCTACACTTAAAATGAACAAAGAAAAAATGAGCTAGCCTGATATAAGTCATGTTCATGACGATGCAAATGTAACGAGATTTCGAACTGTTCTGTTGCACACGTTGGGACTCATTTTATTTTTCTACAAAAAACATTTGCCATGACGGGAATCGAACCCGGGCCGCCCTGCGTTACAAGGTAGATGCCTATCCGCTAGACCATTTGGGAAGACTTGATATGTACACCCTAAGATATCTAAGTGTCATTTCGATGAGGTCTGTAGCAGAGGCCATAGAGCACAGCAAACAAATAATCATGTGTTTAAATATCCTTGTCGTTTTGAAAAATTACCATTGTCACCTGCACAGGAATGCCATGCGGCCAACATTGAAGAAATGTGCTTCTCAAATCTGTCATTAACACTGTTTTCCACACGCTTTTTTCATTGCATTGCCATATAATCAATTGGTCATTGATGCGTCACGAATAACGACAATGCGTCCAAAATTAAAGAAATGTAAACATGAATTATGTTATTACTGTCTAAGCATCGCAAAGCTGTATGCGCAAAGGCGTCTGACGTCACTGTGGCTTGCCTGAAACAAAGGAATTAGAGAAACATGTGCTTACAGGGGCGTCGAACCGGCTTGTCCCCCTGATGGAGCAAAGTTGCTACAGTGACAAAGACAAGCTCCGCGCTCATGGGCAATTTATATGGGGCAACTGTGCTGCGAGTATCTAAGCAGTCGTCGTGCATGGATAAAATGCAATGTTTCAAACAGATCTGATGAATTCACCTACTTTGAAAAAGTGTGCGTTAAGGGAGTCCTTTTGACAGAAAGCGAAAATCTACAGTCAAGCATCAATCAGCAGACAGCCGTGTGTTCTTTAGTCATGAACCTGTTGTCAAAACGGCAGAAAAAAATGGTCACAAACGAAATATTGTTTCTACACTTAAAATGAATAAAGAAGAAATGAGCTAGCCTGATATAAGTCATGTTCATGACGATGCAAATGTAACGAGATTTCGAACTGTTCTGTTGCACACGTTGGGACTCATTTTATTTTTCTACAAAAATCATTTGCCATGACGGGAATCGAACCCTGGCCGCCCTGCGTGACAAGGCAGATTCCTATCCGCTAGACCATTTGGGAAGACTTGATATGTACACCCTAAGATATCTAAGTATCATTTCGATGAGGTCTGTAGCAGAGGCCATAGAGCACAGCAAACAAATAATCATGTGTTTAAATATCCTTGTCGTTTTGAAAAATTACCATTGTCACCTGCACAGGAATGCCATGCGGCCAACATTGAAGAAATGTGCTTCTCAAATCTGTCATTAACACTGTTTTCCACACGCTTTTTTCATTGCATTGCCATATAATCAATTGGTCATTGATGCGTCACGAATAACGACAATGCGTTTAAAATTAAAGAAATTTAAACATGAATTATGTTATTACTGTCTAAGCATCGCAAAGCTGTATGCGTAAAGGCGTCTGACGTCACAGTGGCTTGCCTGAAACAAAGGAATTTGAGAAACATGTGCTTACAGGGGCGTCGAACCGGCTTCTCACGCTGATGGAGCAAAGTTGCTACAGTGACAAAGACAAGCTCCGCGCTCATTGGCAATTTATATGGGGCAACTGTGCTGTGAGTATCTAAGCAGTCGTCGTGCATGGATAAAATGCAATGTTTCAAACCGATCTGATGAATTCACCTACTTTGAAAAAGTGTGCGTTAGGGAGTTCTTTCGACTCAAGCGAAAATCTACAGTCAAGCGTCAATCAGCAGACTGCCGTGTGTTCTTTAGTCTTGAGCCTGTTGTCAAAACGGCAGAAAAAAATGGTCACAAACGAAATATTGTTTCTACACTTAAAATGAACAAAGAAAAAATGAGCTAGCCTGATATAAGTCATGTTCATGACGATGCAAATGTAACGAGATTTCGAACTGTTCTGTTGCACACGTAAGGACTCATTTTATTTTTCTACAAAAATCATTTGTCATGACGGGAATCGAACCCGGGCCGCCCTGCGTTACAAGGCAGAATCCTCTCTGCTAGACCATTTGGGAAGACTTGATATGTACACCCTAAGATATCTAAGTGTCATTTCGATGAGGTCTGTAGCAGAGGCCATAGAGCACAGCAAACAAATAATCATGTGTTTAAATATCCTTGTCGTTTTGAAAAATTACCATTGTCACCTGCACAGGAATGCCATGCGGCCAACATTGAAGAAATGTGCTTCTCAAATCTGTCATTAACACTGTTTTCCACACGCTTTTTTCATTGCATTGCCATATAATCAATTGGTCATTGAAGCGTCACGAATAACGACAATGCGTCGAAAATTAAAGAAATGTAAACATGAATTATGTTATTACTGTCTAAGCATCGCAAAGCTGTATGCGTAAAGGCGTCTGACGTCACAGTGGCTTGCCTGAAACAAAGGAATTAGAGAAACATGTGCTTACAGGGGCGTCGAACCGCCTTCTCCCGCTGATGGAGCAAAGTTGCTACAGTGACAAAGACAAGCTCCGCACTCATGGGCAATTTATATGGGGCAACTGTGTATCTAAGCAGTCGTCGTGCATGGATAAAATGCAATGTTTCAAACAGATCTGATGAATTCACCTACTTTGAAAAAGTGTGCGTTAGGAAGTTCTTTTGACACAAAGCGAAAATCTACAGTCAAGCGTCAATCAGCAGACAGCCGTGTGTTCTTTAGTCATGAGCCTGTTGTCAAAACGGCAGAAAAAAATGTTCACAAACGAAATATTGTTTCTACACTTAAAATGAACAAAGAAAAAATGAGCTAGCCTGATATAAGTCATGTTCATGACGATGCAAATGTAACGAGATTTCGAACTGTTCTGTTGCACACGTTGGGACTCATTTTATTTTTCTACAAAAAACATTTGCCATGACGGGAATCGAACCCGGGCCGCCCTGCGTTACAAGGTAGATGCCTATCCGCTAGACCATTTGGGAAGACTTGATATGTACACCCTAAGATATCTAAGTGTCATTTCGATGAGGTCTGTAGCAGAGGCCATAGAGCACAGCAAACAAATAATCATGTGTTTAAATATCCTTGTCGTTTTGAAAAATTACCATTGTCACCTGCACAGGAATGCCATGCGGCCAACATTGAAGAAATGTGCTTCTCAAATCTGTCATTAACACTGTTTTCCACACGCTTTTTTCATTGCATTGCCATATAATCAATTGGTCATTGATGCGTCACGAATAACGACAATGCGTCCAAAATTAAAGAAATGTAAACATGAATTATGTTATTACTGTCTAAGCATCGCAAAGCTGTATGCGCAAAGGCGTCTGACGTCACTGTGGCTTGCCTGAAACAAAGGAATTAGAGAAACATGTGCTTACAGGGGCGTCGAACCGGCTTGTCCCCCTGATGGAGCAAAGTTGCTACAGTGACAAAGACAAGCTCCGCGCTCATGGGCAATTTATATGGGGCAACTGTGCTGCGAGTATCTAAGCAGTCGTCGTGCATGGATAAAATGCAATGTTTCAAACAGATCTGATGAATTCACCTACTTTGAAAAAGTGTGCGTTAAGGGAGTCCTTTTGACAGAAAGCGAAAATCTACAGTCAAGCGTCAATCAGCAGACAGCCGTGTGTTCTTTAGTCATGAACCTGTTGTCAAAACGGCAGAAAAAAATGGTCACAAACGAAATATTGTTTCTACACTTAAAATGAATAAAGAAGAAATGAACTAGCCTGATATAAGTCATGTTCATGACGATGCAAATGTAACGAGATTTCGAACTGTTCTGTTGCACACGTTGGGACTCATTTTATTTTTCTACAAAAATCATTTGCCATGACGGGAATCGAACCCTGGCCGCCCTGCGTGACAAGGCAGATTCCTATCCGCTAGACCATTTGGGAAGACTTGATATGTACACCCTAAGATATCTAAGTATCATTTCGATGAGGTCTGTAGCAGAGGCCATAGAGCACAGCAAACAAATAATCATGTGTTTAAATATCCTTGTCGTTTTGAAAAATTACCATTGTCACCTGCACAGGAATGCCATGCGGCCAACATTGAAGAAATGTGCTTCTCAAATCTGTCATTAACACTGTTTTCCACACGCTTTTTTCATTGCATTGCCATATAATCAATTGGTCATTGATGCGTCACGAATAACGACAATGCGTCGAAAATTAAAGAAATGTAAACATGAATTATGTTATTACTGTCTAAGCATCGCAAAGCTGTATGGTAAAGGCGTCTGACGTCACAGTGGCTTGCCTGAAACAAAGGAATTAGAGAAACATGTGCTTACAGGGGCGTCGAACCGCCTTCTCCCGCTGATGGAGCAAAGTTGCTACAGTGACAAAGACAAGCTCCGCGCTCATGGGCAATTTATATGGGGCAACTGTGCTGCGAGTATCTAAGCAGTCGTCGTGCATGGATAAAATGCAATGTTTCAAACAGATCTGATGAATTCACCTACTTTGAAAAAGTGTGCGTTCGGGAGTTCTTTTGACACAAAGCGAAAATCTACAGTCAAGGGTCAATCAGCAGACAGCCATGTGTTCTTTAGTCATGAGCATGTTGTCAAAACGGCAGAAAAAAATGTTCACAAACGAAATATTGTTTCTACACTTAAAATGAACAAAGAAAAAATGAGCTAGCCTGATATAAGTCATGTTCATGACGATGCAAATGTAACGAGATTTCGAACTGTTCTGTTGCACACGTTGGGACTCATTTTATTTTTCTACAAAAAACATTTGCCATGACGGGAATCGAACCCGGGCCGCCCTGCGTTACAAGGTAGATGCCTATCCGCTAGACCATTTGGGAAAACTTGATATGTACACCCTAAGATATCTAAGTGTCATTTCGATGAGGTCTGTAGCAGAGGCCATAGAGCACAGCAAACAAATAATCATGTGTTTAAATATCCTTGTCGTTTTGAAAAATTACCATTGTCACCTGCACAGGAATGCCATGCGGCCAACATTGAAGAAATGTGCTTCTCAAATCTGTCATTAACACTGTTTTCCACACGCTTTTTTCATTGCATTGCCATATAATCAATTGGTCATTGAAGCGTCACGAATAACGACAATGCGTCGAAAATTAAAGAAATGTAAACATGAATTATGTTATTACTGTCTAAGCATCGCAAAGCTGTATGCGTAAAGGCGTCTGACGTCACAGTGGCTTGCCTGAAACAAAGGAATTAGAGAAACATGTGCTTACAGGGGCGTCGAACCGCCTTCTCCCGCTGATGGAGCAAAGTTGCTACAGTGACAAAGACAAGCTCCGCACTCATGGGCAATTTATATGGGGCAACTGTGTATCTAAGCAGTCGTCGTGCATGGATAAAATGCAATGTTTCAAACAGATCTGATGAATTCACCTACTTTGAAAAAGTGTGCGTTAGGAAGTTCTTTTGACACAAAGCGAAAATCTACAGTCAAGCGTCAATCAGCAGACAGCCGTGTGTTCTTTAGTCATGAGCCTGTTGTCAAAACGGCAGAAAAAAATGTTCACAAACGAAATATTGTTTCTACACTTAAAATGAACAAAGAAAAAATGAGCTAGCCTGATATAAGTCATGTTCATGACGATGCAAATGTAACGAGATTTCGAACTGTTCTGTTGCACACGTTGGGACTCATTTTATTTTTCTACAATAATCCTTTGCCATGACGGGAAACGAACCCGGGCCGCCCTGCGTTACAAGGCAGATTCCTATCCGCTAGACCATTTGGAAAGATTTCATATGTAGACCTTAAGATATCTAAGTGTCATTTCGATGAGGTCTGTAGCAGAGGCCATAGAGCACACCAAACAAATAATCATGTGTTTAAATATCCTTGTCGTTTTGAAAAATTACCATTGTCACCTGCACAGGAATGCCATGCGGCCAACATTGAAGAAATGTGCTTCTCAAATCTGTCATTAACACTGTTTTCCACACGCTTTTTTCATTGCATTGCCATATAATCAATTGGTCATTGATGCGTCACGAATAACGACAATGCGTCGAAAATTAAAGAAATGTAAACATGAATTATGTTATTACTGTCTAAGCATCGCAAAGCTGTATGCGCAAAGGCGTCTGACGTCACAGTGGCTTGCCTGAAACAAAGGAATTAGAGAAACATGTGCTTACAGGGGCGTCGAACCGGCTTGTCCCCCTGATGGAGCAAAGTTGCTACAGTGACAAAGACAAGCTCCGCGCTCATGGGCAATTTATATGGGGCAACTGTGCTGCGAGTATCTAAGCAGTCGTCGTGCATGGATAAAATGCAATGTTTCAAACAGATCTGATGAATTCACCTACTTTGAAAAAGTGTGCGTTAAGGGAGTCCTTTTGACAGAAAGCGAAAATCTACAGTCAAGCGTCAATCAGCAGACAGCCGTGTGTTCTTTAGTCATGAACCTGTTGTCAAAACGGCAGAAAAAAATGGTCACAAACGAAATATTGTTTCTACACTTAAAATGAACAAAGAAAAAATTAGCTAGCCTGATATAAGTCATGTTCATGACAATGCAAATGTAACGAGATTTCGAACTGTTCTGTTGCACACGTTGGGACTCATTTTATTTTTCTACAAGAATCATTTGCCATGACGGGAATCGAACCCGGGCCGCCTTGCGTTACAAGGCAGATTCCTATCCGCTAGATCATTTGGGAAGATTTCATACGTAGACCCTAAGATATCTAAGTGTCATTTCGATGAGGTCTGTAGCAGAGGCCATAGAGCACAGCAAACAAATAATCATGTGTTTAAATATCCTTGTCGTTTTGAAAAATTACCATTGTCACCTGCACAGGAATGCCATGCGGCCAACATTGAAGAAATGTGCTTCTCAAATCTGTCATTAACACTATTTTCCACACGCTTTTTTCATTGCATTGCCATATAATCAATTGGTCATTGAAGCGTCACGAATAACGACAATGCGTCGAAAATTAAAGAAATGTAAACATGAATTATGTTATTACTGTCTAAGCATCGCAAAGCTGTATGCGTAAAGGCGTCTGACGTCACAGTGGCTTGCCTGAAACAAAGGAATTAGAGAAACATGTGCTTACAGGGGCGTCGAACCGCCTTCTCCCGCTGATGGAGCAAAGTTGCTACAGTGACAAAGACAAGCTCCGCACTCATGGGCAATTTATATGGGGCAACTGTGTATCTAAGCAGTCGTCGTGCATGGATAAAATGCAATGTTTCAAACAGATCTGATGAATTCACCTACTTTGAAAAAGTGTGCGTTAGGAAGTTCTTTTGACACAAAGCGAAAATCTACAGTCAAGCGTCAATCAGCAGACAGCCGTGTGTTCTTTAGTCATGAGCCTGTTGTCAAAACGGCAGAAAAAAATGTTCACAAACGAAATATTGTTTCTACACTTAAAATGAACAAAGAAAAAATGAGCTAGCCTGATATAAGTCATGTTCATGACGATGCAAATGTAACGAGATTTCGAACTGTTCTGTTGCACACGTTGGGACTCATTTTATTTTTCTACAAAAAACATTTGCCATGACGGGAATCGAACCCGGGCCGCCCTGCGTTACAAGGTAGATGCCTATCCGCTAGACCATTTGGGAAGACTTGATATGTACACCCTAAGATATCTAAGTGTCATTTCGATGAGGTCTGTAGCAGAGGCCATAGAGCACAGCAAACAAATAATCATGTGTTTAAATATCCTTGTCGTTTTGAAAAATTACCATTGTCACCTGCACAGGAATGCCATGCGGCCAACATTGAAGAAATGTGCTTCTCAAATCTGTCATTAACACTGTTTTCCACACGCTTTTTTCATTGCATTGCCATATAATCAATTGGTCATTGATGCGTCACGAATAACGACAATGCGTCGAAAATTAAAGAAATGTAAACATGAATTATGTTATTACTGTCTAAGCATCGCAAAGCTGTATGCGTAAAGGCGTCTGACGTCACAGTGGCTTGCCTGAAACAAAGGAATCAGAGAAACATGTGCTTACAGGGGCGTCGAAGCGCCTTCTCCCGCTGATGGAGCAAAGTTGCTACAATGACAAAGACAAGCTCCGCGCTCATGGGCAATTTATATGAGGCAACTGTGCTGCGAGTATCTAAGTAGTCGTCGTGCATGGATAAAATGCAATGTTTCAAACAGATCTGATGAATTCACCTACTTTGAAAAAGTGTGCGTTAGGGAGTTCTTTTGACACAAAGCGAAAATCTACAGTCAAGCGTCAATCAGCAGACAGCCGTGTGTTCTTTAGTCAAGAGCCTGTTGTCAAAACCGCAGAAAAAAATGTTCACAAACGAAATATTGTTTCTACACTTAAAATGAACAAAGAAAAAATGAGCTAGCCTGATATAAGTCATGTTCATGACGATGCAAATGTAACGAGATTTCGAACTGTTCTGTTGCACACGTTGGGACTCATTTTATTTTTCTACAAAAATCCTTTGCCATGACGGGAAACGACCCCGGGCCGCCCTGCGTTACAAGGCAGATTCCTATCCGCTAGACCATTTGGAAAGATTTCATATGTAGACCTTAAGATATCTAAGTGTCATTTCGATGAGGTCTGTAGCAGAGGCCATAGAGCACACCAAACAAATAATCATGTGTTTAAATATCCTTGTCGTTTTGAAAAATTACCATTGTCACCTGCACAGGAATGCCATGCGGCCAACATTGAAGAAATGTGCTTCTCAAATCTGTCATTAACACTGTTTTCCACAAACTTTTTTCATTGCATTGCCATATAATCAATTGGTCATTGATGCGTAACGAATAACGACAATGCGTCGAAAATTAAAGAAATGTAAACATGAATTATGTTATTACTGTCTAAGCATAGCAAAGCTGTATGCGTAAAGGCGTCTGACGTCACAGTGGCTTGCCTGAAACAAAGGAATTAGAGAAACTTGTGCTTACAGGGCCGTCAAACCGGCTTCTCCCGCTGATGGAGCAAAGTTGCTACAGTGACAAAGACAAGCTCCGCGCTCATGGGCAATTTATATGTGGCAACTGTGCTGCGAGTATCTAAGCAGTCGTCGTGCATGGATAAAATGCAATGTTTCAAACAGATCTGATGAATTCAACTACTTTGAAAAAGTGTGCGTTAGGGAGTTCTTTCGACTCAAGCGAAAATCTACAGTCAAGCGTCAATCAGCAGACTGCCGTGTGTTCTTTAGTCTTGAGCCTGTTGTCAAAACGGCAGAAAAAAATGGTCACAAACGAAATATTGTTTCTACACTTAAAATGAACAAAGAAAAAATGAGCTAGCCTGATATAAGTCATGTTCATGACGATGCAAATGTAACGAGATTTCGAACTGTTCTGTTGCACACGTAAGGACTCATTTTATTTTTCTACAAAAATCATTTGTCATGACGGGAATCGAACCCGGGCCGCCCTGCGTTACAAGGCAGAATCCTCTCTGCTAGACCATTTGGAAAGATTTCATATGTAGACCTTAAGATATCTAAGTGTCATTTCGATGAGGTCTGTAGCAGAGGCCATAGAGCACACCAAACAAATAATCATGTGTTTAAATATCCTTGTCGTTTTGAAAAATTACCATTGTCACCTGCACAGGAATGCCATGCGGCCAACATTGAAGAAATGTGCTTCTCAAATCTGTCATTAACACTGTTTTCCACACGCTTTTTTCATTGCATTGCCATATAATCAATTGGTCATTGATGCGTCACGAATAACGACAATGCGTCGAAAATTAAAGAAATGTAAACATGAATTATGTTATTACTGTCTAAGCATCGCAAAGCTGTATGCGCAAAGGCGTCTGACGTCACTGTGGCTTGCCTGAAACAAAGGAATTAGAGAAACTTGTGCTTACAGGGGCGTCGAACCGGCTTGTCCCCCTGATGGAGCAAAGTTGCTACAGTGACAAAGACAAGCTCCGCGCTCATGGGCAATTTATATGGGGCAACTGTGCTGCGAGTATCTAAGCAGTCGTCGTGCATGGATAAAATGCAATGTTTCAAACAGATCTGATGAATTCACCTACTTTGAAAAAGTGTACGTTAGGGAGTTCTTTTGACACAAAGCGAAAATCTACAGTCAAGCGTCAATCAGCAGACAGCCGTGTGTTCTTTAGTCATGAGCCTGTTGTCAAAACGGCAGAAAAAAATGGTCACAAACGAAATATTGTTTCTACACTTAAAATGAACAAAGAAAAAATGAGCTAGCCTGATATAAGTCATGTTCATGACGATGCAAATATAACCAGATTTCGAACTGTTCTGTTGCACACGTTGGGACTCATTTTATTTTTCTACAAAAAATCATTTGCCATGACGGGAATCGAATCCGGGCCGCCCTGCGTTACAAGGGAGATTCCTATCCGCTAGACCATTTGGGAAGACTTGATATGTGCACCCTAAGATATCTAAGTGTCATTTCGATGAGGTCTGTAGCAGAGGCCATAGAGTACAGCAAACAAATAATCATGTGTTTAAATATCCTTGTCGTTTTGAAAAATTACCATTGTCACCTGCACAGGAATGCCATGCGGCCAACATTGAAGAAATGTGCTTCTCAAATCTGTCATTAACACTGTTTTCCACACGCTTTTTTCATTGCATTGCCATATAATCAATTGGTCATTGATGCGTCACGAATAACGACAATACGTCGAAAATTAAAGAAATGTAAACATGAATTATGTTATTACTGTCTAAGCATCGCAAAGCTGTATGCGTAAAGGCGTCTGACGTCACAGTGGCTTGCCTGAAACAAAGGAATTCGAGAAACATGTGCTTACAGGGGCATCGAACCGGTTTCTCCCGCTGATGGAGCAAAGTTGCTACAGTGACAAAGACAAGCTCCGCGCTCATGGGCAATTTATATGGGGCAACTGTGCTGCGAGTATCTAAGCAGTCGTCGTGCATGGATAAAATGCAATGTTTCAAACAGATCTGATGAATTCACCTACTTTGAAAAAGTGTGGTTAGGGAGTTCTTTTGACACAAAGCGAAAATCTACAGTCAAGCGTCAACCAGCAGACAGCCGTGTGTTCTTTAGTCATGAGCCTGTTGTCAAAACGGCAGAAAAAAATGTTCACAATCGAAATATTGTTTCTACACTTAAAATGAACAAAGAAAAAATGAGCTAGCCTGATATAAGTCATGTTCATGACGATGCAAATGCAACGAGATTTCGAACTGTTCTGTTGCACACGTTGGGACTCATTTTATTTTTCTACAAAAATCATTTGCCATGACGGGAATCGAACCCGGGCCGCCCTGCGTTACAAGGCAGATTCCTATCCGCTAGACCATTTGGGAAGACTTGATATGTACACCCTAAGATATCTAAGTGTCATTTCGATGAGGTCTGTAGCAGAGGCCATAGAGCACAGCAAACAAATAATCATGTGTTTAAATATCCTTGTCGTTTTGAAAAATTACCATTGTCACCTGCACAGGAATGCCATGCGGCCAACATTGAAGAAATGTGCTTCTCAAATCTGTCATTAACACTGTTTTCCACACGCTTTTTTCATTGCATTGCCATATAATCAATTGGTCATTGATGCGACACGAATAACGACAATGCGTTTAAAATTAAAGAAATTTAAACATGAATTATGTTATTACTGTCTAAGCATCGCAAAGCTGTATGCGTAAAGGCGTCTGACGTCACAGTGGCTTGCCTGAAACAAAGGAATTTGAGAAACATGTGCTTACAGGGGCGTCGAACCGGCTTCTCACGCTGATGGAGCAAAGTTGCTACAGTGACAAAGACAAGCTCCGCGCTCATTGGCAATTTATATGGGGCAACTGTGCTGTGAGTATCTAAGCAGTCGTCGTGCATGGATAAAATGCAATGTTTCAAACCGATCTGATGAATTCACCTACTTTGAAAAAGTGTGCGTTAGGGAGTTCTTTCGACTCAAGCGAAAATCTACAGTCAAGCGTCAATCAGCAGACTGCCGTGTGTTCTTTAGTCTTGAGCCTGTTGTCAAAACGGCAGAAAAAAATGGTCACAAACGAAATATTGTTTCTACACTTAAAATGAACAAAGAAAAAATGAGCTAGCCTGATATAAGTCATGTTCATGACGATGCAAATGTAACGAGATTTCGAACTGTTCTGTTGCACACGTAAGGTCTCATTTTATTTTTCTACAAAAATCATTTGTCATGACGGGAATCGAACCCGGGCCGCCCTGCGTTACAAGGCAGAATCCTCTCTGCTAGACCATTTGGGAAGACTTGATATGTACACCCTAAGATATCTAAGTGTCATTTCGATGAGGTCTGTAGCAGAGGCCATAGAGCACAGCAAACAAATAATCATGTGTTTAAATATCCTTGTCGTTTTGAAAAATTACCATTGTCACCTGCACAGGAATGCCATGCGGCCAACATTGAAGAAATGTGCTTCTCAAATCTGTCATTAACACTGTTTTCCACACACTTTTTTCATTGCATTGCCATATAATCAATTGGTCATTGATGTGTCACGAATAACGACAATGCGTCGAAAATTAAAGAAATGTAAACATGAATTATGTTATTACTGTCTAAGCATCGCAAAGCTGTATGCGTAAAGGCCTCTGACGTCACAGTGGCTTGCCTGAAACAAAGGAATTAGAGAAACATGTGCTCACAGGGGCGTCGAACCGGCTTCTCCCGCTGATGGAGCAAAGTTGCTACAGTGTAAAAGACAAGCCACGCGCTCATGGGCAATTTATATGGGGCAACTGTGCTGCGAGTATCTAAGCAGTCGTCGTGCATGGATAAAATGCAATGTTTCAAACAGATCTGATGAATTCACCTACTTTGAAAAAGTGTGCGTTAGGGAGTTCTTTCGACTCAAGCGAAAATCTACAGTCAAGCGTCAATCTGCAGACTGCCGTGTGTTCTTTAGTCATGAGCCTGTTGTCAAAACGGCAGAAAAAAATGGTCACAAACGAAATATTGTTTCTACACTTAAAATGACCAAAGAAAAAATGAGCTAGCCTGATATAAGTCATGTTCATGACGATGTAAATGTAACGAGATTTCGAACTGTTCTGTTGCACACGTTGGGACTCATTTTATTTTTCTACAAGAATCATTTGCCATGACGGGAATCGAACCCGGGCCGCCCTGCGTTACAAGGCAGATTCCTATCCGCTAGACCATTTGGGAAGATTTCATAGGTGCACCCTAAGATATCTAAGTGTCATTTCGATGAGGTCTGTAGCAGAGGCCATAGAGCACACCAAACAAATAATCATGTGTTTAAATATCCTTGTCGTTTTGAAAAATTACCATTGTCACCTGCACAGGAATGCCATGCGGCCAACATTGAAGAAATGTGCTTCTCAAATCTGTCATTAACACTGTTTTCCACACGCTTTTTTCATTGCATTGCCATATAATCAATTGGCCATAGATGCGTCACGAATAACGACAATGCGTCGTAAATTAAAGAAATGTAAACATGAATTATGTTATTACTGTCTAAGCATCGCAAAGCTGTATGCGCAAAGGCGTCTGACGTCACTGTGGCTTGCCTGAAACAAAGGAATTAGAGAAACATGTGCTTACAGGGGCGTCGAACCGGCTTGTCCCCCTGATGGAGCAAAGTTGCTACAGTGACAAAGACAAGCTCCGCGCTCATGGGCAATTTATATGGGGCAACTGTGCTGCGAGTATCTAAGCAGTCGTCGTGCATGGATAAAATGCAATGTTTCAAACAGATCTGATGAATTCACCTACTTTGAAAAAGTGTGCGTTAAGGGAGTCCTTTTGACACAAAGCGAAAATCTACAGTCAAGCGTCAATCAGCAGACAGCCGTGTGTTCTTTAGTCATGAGCCTGTTGTCAAAACGGCAGAAAAAAATGGTCACAAACGAAATATTGTTTCTACACTTAAAATGAACAAAGACTAAATGAGCTAGCCTGATATAAGTCATGTTCATGACGATGCAAATGTAACGAGATTTCGAACTTTTCTGTTGCACACGTTGGGACTCATTTTATTTTCCTACAAGAATCATTTGCCATGACGGGAATCGAACCCGGGCCGCCCTGCGTTACAAGGCAGATTCCTATCCGCTAGACCATTTGGGAAGATTTCATATATAGACCCTAAGATATCTAAGTGTCATTTCGATGAGGTCTGTAGCAGAGGCCATACAGCACACCAAACAAATAATCATGTGTTTAAATATCCTTGTCGTTTTGAAAAATTACCATTGTCACCTGCACAGGAATGCCATGCGGCCAACATTGAAGAAATGTGCTTCTCAAATCTGTCATTAACACTGTTTTCCACACGCTTTTTTCATTGCATTGCCATATAATCAATTGGTCATTGATGCGTCACGAATAACGACAATGCGTCGAAAATTAAAGAAATGTAAACATGAATTATGTTATTACTGTCTAAGCATCGCAAAGCTGTATGCGTAAAGGCGTCTGACGTCACAGTGGCTTGCCTGAATCAAAGGAATTAGAGAAACATGTGCTTACAGGGGCGTCGAACCGGCTTGTCCCCCTCATGGAGCAAAGTTGCTACAGTGACAAAGACAAGCTCCGCGCTCATGGGCAATTTATATGGGGCAACTGTGCTGCGAGTATCTAAGCAGTCGTCGTGCATGGATAAAATGCAATGTTTCAAACAGATCTGATGAATTCACCTACTTTGAAAAAGTGTGCGTTAAGGGAGTCCTTTTGACACAAAGCGAAAATCTACAGTCAAGCGTCAATCAGCAGACAGCCGTGTGTTCTTTAGTCATGAGCCTGTTGTCAAAACGGCAGAAAAAAATGGTCACAAACGAAATATTGTTTCTACACTTAAAATGAACAAAATAAAAATGAGCTAGCCTGATATAAGTCATGTTCATGACGATGCAAATGTAACGAGATTTCAAACTGTTCTGTTGCACACGTTGGGACTCATTTTATTTTTCTACAAGAATCATTTTCATGACGGGAATCGAACCAGGGCCGCCCTGCGTTACAAGGCAGATTCCTATCCGCTAGACCATTTGGGAAGATTTCATAGGTGCACCCTAAGATATCTAAGTGTCATTTCGATGAGGTCTGTAGCAGAGGCCAAAGAGCACACCAAACAAATAATCATGTGTTTAAATATCCTTGTCGTTTTGAAAAATTACCATTGTCACCTGCACAGGAATGCCATGCGGCCAGCATTGAAGAAATGTGCTTCTCAAATCTGTCATTAACACTGTTTTCCACACGCTTTTTTCATTGCATTGCCATATAATCAATTGGTCATTGATGCGTCACGAATAACGACAATGCGTCGTAAATTAAAGAAATGTAAACATGAATTATGTTATTACTGTCTAAGCATCGCAAAGCTGTATGCGCAAAGGCGTCTGACGTCACTGTGGCTTGCCTGAAACAAAGGAATTAGAGAAACATGTGCTTACAGGGGCGTCGAACCGGCTTGTCTCCCTGATGGAGCAAAGTTGCTACAGTGACAAAGACAAGCTCCGCCCTCATGGGCAATTTATATGGGGCAACTGTGCTGCGAGTATCTAAGCAGTCGTCGTGCATGGATAAAATGCAATGTTTCAAACAGATCTGATGAATTCACCTACTTTGAAAAAGTGTGTGTTAAGGGAGTCCTTTTGACACAAAGCGAAAATCTACAGTCAAGCGTCAATCAGCAGACAGCCGTGTGTTCTTTAGTCATGAGCCTGTTGTCAAAACGGCAGAAAAAAATGGTCACAAACGAAATATTGTTTCTACACTTAAAATGAACAAAGAAAAAATGAGCTAGCCTGATATAAGTCATGTTCATGACGATGGAAATGTAACGAGATTTCAAACTGTTCTGTTGCACACGTTGGGACTCATTTTATTTTTCTACAAGGATCATTTGTCATGACGGGAATCGAACCCGGGCCGCCCTGCATTACAAGGCAGATTCCTATCCGCTAGACCATTTGGGAAGATTTCGTAGGTAGACCCTAAGATATCTAAGTGTCATTTCGATGAGGTCTGTAGCAGAGGCCATAGAGCACACAAATAATCATGTGTTTAAATATCCTAGTCGTTTTGAAAAATTACCATTGTCACCTGCACAGGAATGCCATGCGGCCAACATTGAAGTAATGTGCTTCTCAAATCTGTCATTAACACTGTTTTCCACACGCTTTTTTCATTGCATTGCCATATAATCAATTGGTCATTGATGCGTCACGAATAACGACAATGCGTCGAAAATTAAAGAAATGTAAACATGAATTATGTTATTACTGTCTAAGCATCGCAAAGCTGTATGCGTAAAGGCGTCTGACGTCACAGTGGCTTGCCTGAAACAAAGGAATTAGAGAAACATGTGCTTACAGGGTTCGTCGAACCGGCTTGTCCCCCTGATGGAGCAAAGTTGCTACAGTGACAAAGACAAGCTCCGCGCTCATGGGCAATTTATATGGGGCAACTGTGCTGCGAGTATCTAAGCAGTCGTCGTGCATGGATAAAATGCAATGTTTCAAACAGATCTGATGAATTCACCTACTTTGAAAAAGTGTGTGTTAAGGGAGTCCTTTTGACACAAAGCGAAAATCTACAGTCAAGCGTCAATCAGCAGACAGCCGTGTGTTCTTTAGTCATGAGCCTGTTGTCAAAACGGCAGAAAAAAATGGTCACAAACGAAATATTGTTTCTACACTTAAAATGAACAAAGAAAAAATGAGCTAGCCTGATATAAGTCATGTTCATGACGATGGAAATGTAACGAGATTTCAAACTGTTCTGTTGCACACGTTGGGACTCATTTTATTTTTCTACAAGGATCATTTGTCATGACGGGAATCGAACCCGGGCCGCCCTGCATTACAAGGCAGATTCCTATCCGCTAGACCATTTGGGAAGATTTCATAGGTAGACCCTAAGATATCTAAGTGTCATTTCGATGAGGTCTGTAGCAGAGGCCATAGAGCACACCAAACAAATAATCATGTGTTTAAATATCCTTGTCGTTTTGAAAAATTACCATTGTCACCTGCACAGGAATGCCATGCGGCCAACATTGAAGTAATGTGCTTCTCAAATCTGTCATTAACACTGTTTTCCACACGCTTTTTTCATTGCATTGCCATATAATCAATTGGTCATTGATGCGTCACGAATAACGACAATGCGTCGAAAATTAAAGAAATGTAAACATGAATTATGTTATTACTGTCTAAGCATCGCAAAGCTGTATGCGTAAAGGCGTCTGACGTCACAGTGGCTTGCCTGAAACAAAGGAATTAGAGAAACATGTGCTTACAGGAGCGTCGAACCGGCTTGTCCCCCTGATGGAGCAAAGTTGCTACAGTGACAAAGACAAGCTCCGCGCTCATGGGCAATTTATATGGGGCAACTGTGCTGCGAGTATCTAAGCAGTCGTCGTGCATGGATAAAATGCAATGTTTCAAACAGATCTGATGAATTCACCTACTTTGAAAAAGTGTGCGTTATGGGAGTCCTTTTGACACAAAGCGAAAATCTACAGTCAAGCGTCAATCAGCAGACAGCCGTGTGTTCTTTAGTCATGAGCCTGTTGTCAAAACGGCAGAAAAAAATGGTCACAAACGAAATATTGTTTCTACACTTAAAATGAACAAAGACAAAATGAGCTAGCCTGATATAAGTGATGTTCATGACGATGCAAATGTAACGAGATTTCGAACTGTTCTGTTGCACACGTTGGGACTCATTTTATTTTTCTACAAGAATCATTTGCCATGACGGGAATCGAACCCGGGCCGCCCTGCGTTACAAGGCAGATTCCTATCCGCTAGACCATTTGGGAAGATTTCATAGGTGCACCCTAAGATATCTAAGTGTCATTTCGATGAGGTCTGTAGCAGAGGCCATAGAGCACAGCAAACAAATAATCATGTGTTTAAATATCCTTGTCGTTTTGAAAAATTACCATTGTCACCTGCACAGGAATGCCATGCGGCCAACATTGAAGAAATGTGCTTCTCAAATCTGTCATTAACACTGTTTTCCACACGCTTTTTTCATTGCATTGCCATATAATCAATTGGTCATTGATGCGTCACGAATAACGACAATGCGTCGAAAATTAAAGAAATGTAAACATGAATTATGTTATTACTGTCTAAGCATCGCAAAGCTGTATGCGTAAAGGCGTCTGACGTCACAGTGGCTTGCCTGAAACAAAGGAATTAGAGAAACATGTGCTTACAAGGGGCGTCGAACCGGGTTGTCCCCCTGATGGAGCAAAGTTGCTACAGTGACAAAGACAAGCTCCGCGCTCATGGGCAATTTATATGGGGCAACTGTGCTGCGAGTATCTAAGCAGTCGTCGTGCATGGATAAAATGCAATGTTTCAAACAGATCTGATGAATTCACCTATTTTGAAAAAGTGTGCGTTAAGGGAGTCCTTTTGACACAAAGCGAAAATCTACAGTCAAGCGTCAATCAGCAGACAGCCGTGTGTTCTTTAGTCATGAGCCTGTTGTCAAAACGGCAGAAAAAAATGGTCACAAACGAAATATTGTTTCTACACTTAAAATGAACAAAGAAAAAATGAGCTAGCCTGATATTAGTCATGTTCATGACGATGCAAATGTAACGAGATTTCGAACTGTTCTGTTGCACACGTTGAGACTCATTTTATTTTTCTACAAGAATCATTTGCCATGACGGGAATCGAACCGGGCCGCCCTGCGTTACAAGGCAGATTCCTATCCGCTAGACCATTTGGGAAGATTTCATATGTGCACCCTAAGATATCTAAGTGTCATTTCGATGAGGTCTGTCGCAGAGGCCATAGAGCACACGAAACAAATAATCATGTGTTTAAATATCCTTGTCGTTTTGAAAAATTACCATTGTCACCTGCACAGGAATGCCATGCGGCCAACATTGAAGAAATGTGCTACTCAAATCTGTCATTAACACTGTTTTCCACACGCTTTTTTCATTGCATTGCCATATAATCAATTGTTCATTGATGCGTCACGAATAACGACAATGCGTCGTAAATTAAAGAAATGTAAACATGAATTATGTTATTACTGTCTAAGCATCGCAAAGCTGTATGCGCAAAGGCGTCTGACGTCACTGTGGCTTGCCTGAAACAAAGGAATTAGAGAAACATGTGCTTACAGGGGCGTCGAACCGGCTTGTCCCCCTGATGGAGCAAAGTTGCGACAGTGACAAAGACAAGCTCCGCGCTCATGGGCAACTTATATGGGGCAACTGTGCTGCGAGTATCTAAGCAGTCGTCGTGCATGGATAAAATGCAATGTTTCAAACAGATCTGATGAATTCACCTACTTTGAAAAAGTGTGCGTTAAGGGAGTCCTTTTCACACAAAGCGAAAATCTACAGTCAAGCGTCAATCAGAAGACAGCCGTGTGTTCTTTAGTCATGAGCCTGTTGTCAAAACGGCAGAAAAAAATTGTCACAAACGAAATATTGTTTCTACACTTAAAATGAACAAAGAAAAAATGAGCTAGCCTGATATAAGTCATGTTCATGACGATGCAAATGTAACGAGATTTCAAACTGTTCTGTTGCACACGTTGGGACTCATTTTATTTTTCTACAAGAAACATTTGTCATGACGGGAATCGAACCCGGGCCGCCCTGCGTTACAAGGCAGATTCCTATCCGCTAGACCATTTGGGAAGATTTCATATGTAGACCCTAAGATATCTAAGTGTCATTTCGATGAGGTCTGTAGCAGAGGCCATAGAGCACACCAAACAAATAATCATGTGTTTAAATATCCTTGTCGTTTTGAAAAATTACCATTGTCACCTGCACAGGAATGCCATGCGGCCAACATTGAAGAAATGTGCTTCTCAAATCTGTCATTAACACTGTTTTCCACACGCTTTTTTCATTGCATTGCCATATAATCAATTGGTCATTGATGCGTCACGAATAACGACAATGCGTCGAAAATTAAAGAAATGTAAATATGAATTATGTTATTACTGTCTAAGCATCGCAAAGCTGTATGCGCAAAGGCGTCTGACGTCACTGTGGCTTGCCTGAAACAAAGGAATTAGAGAAACATGTGCTTACAGGGGCGTCGAACCGCTTGTCCCCCTGATGGAGCAAAGTTGCTACAGTGACAAAGACAAGCTCCGCGCTCATGGGCAATTTATATGGGGCAACTGTGCTGCGAGTATCTAAGCAGTCGTCGTGCATGGATAAAATGCAATGTTTCAAACAGATCTGATGAATTCACCTACTTTGAAAAAGTGTGCGTTAAGGGAGTCCTTTTGACACAAAGCGAAAATCGACAGTCAAGCGTCAATCAGCAGACAGCCGTGTGTTCTTTAGTCATGAGCCTGTTGTCAAAACGGCAGAAAAAAATGGTCACAAACGAAATATTGTTTCTCCACTTAAAATGAACAAAGACAAAATGAGCTAGCCTGATATAAGTCATGTTCATGACGATGCAAATGTAACTAGATTTCGAACTGTTCTGTTGCACACGTTGGGACTCATTTTATTTTTCTACAAGAATCATTTGCCATGACTGGAATCGAACCCGGGCCGCCCTGCGTTACAAGGCAGATTCCTATCCGCTAGACCATTTGGGAAGATTTCATAGGTAGACCCTAAGATATCTAAGTGTCATTTCGATGAGGTCTGTAGCAGAGGCCATAGAGCACACCAAACAAATAATCATGTGTTTAAATATCCTTGTCGTTTTGAAAAATTACCATTGTCACCTGCACAGGAATGCCATGCGGCCAACATTGAAGTAATGTGCTTCTCAAATCTGTCATTAACACTGTTTTCCACACGCTTTTTTCATTGCATTGCCATATAATCAATTGGTCATTGATGCGTCACGAATAACGACAATGCGTCGAAAATTAAAGAAATGTAAACATGAATTATGTTATTACTGTCTAAGCATCGCAAAGCTGTATGCGTAAAGGCGTCTGACGTCACAGTGGCTTGCCTGAAACAAAGGAATTAGAGAAACATGTGCTTACAGGAGCGTCGAACCGGCTTGTCCCCCTGATGGAGCAAAGTTGCTACAGTGACAAAGACAAGCTCCGCGCTCATGGGCAATTTATATGGGGCAACTGTGCTGCGAGTATCTAAGCAGTCGTCGTGCATGGATAAAATGCAATGTTTCAAACAGATCTGATGAATTCACCTACTTTGAAAAAGTGTGCGTTATGGGAGTCCTTTTGACACAAAGCGAAAATCTACAGTCAAGCGTCAATCAGCAGACAGCCGTGTGTTCTTTAGTCATGAGCCTGTTGTCAAAACGGCAGAAAAAAATGGTCACAAACGAAATATTGTTTCTACACTTAAAATGAACAAAGACAAAATGAGCTAGCCTGATATAAGTGATGTTCATGACGATGCAAATGTAACGAGATTTCGAACTGTTCTGTTGCACACGTTGGGACTCATTTTATTTTTCTACAAGAATCATTTGCCATGACGGGAATCGAACCCGGGCCGCCCTGCGTTACAAGGCAGATTCCTATCCGCTAGACCATTTGGGAAGATTTCATAGGTGCACCCTAAGATATCTAAGTGTCATTTCGATGAGGTCTGTAGCAGAGGCCATAGAGCACAGCAAACAAATAATCATGTGTTTAAATATCCTTGTCGTTTTGAAAAATTACCATTGTCACCTGCACAGGAATGCCATGCGGCCAACATTGAAGAAATGTGCTTCTCAAATCTGTCATTAACACTGTTTTCCACACGCTTTTTTCATTGCATTGCCATATAATCAATTGGTCATTGATGCGTCACGAATAACGACAATGCGTCGAAAATTAAAGAAATGTAAACATGAATTATGTTATTACTGTCTAAGCATCGCAAAGCTGTATGCGTAAAGGCGTCTGACGTCACAGTGGCTTGCCTGAAACAAAGGAATTAGAGAAACATGTGCTTACAAGGGGCGTCGAACCGGGTTGTCCCCCTGATGGAGCAAAGTTGCTACAGTGACAAAGACAAGCTCCGCGCTCATGGGCAATTTATATGGGGCAACTGTGCTGCGAGTATCTAAGCAGTCGTCGTGCATGGATAAAATGCAATGTTTCAAACAGATCTGATGAATTCACCTATTTTGAAAAAGTGTGCGTTAAGGGAGTCCTTTTGACACAAAGCGAAAATCTACAGTCAAGCGTCAATCAGCAGACAGCCGTGTGTTCTTTAGTCATGAGCCTGTTGTCAAAACGGCAGAAAAAAATGGTCACAAACGAAATATTGTTTCTACACTTAAAATGAACAAAGAAAAAATGAGCTAGCCTGATATTAGTCATGTTCATGACGATGCAAATGTAACGAGATTTCGAACTGTTCTGTTGCACACGTTGAGACTCATTTTATTTTTCTACAAGAATCATTTGCCATGACGGGAATCGAACCGGGCCGCCCTGCGTTACAAGGCAGATTCCTATCCGCTAGACCATTTGGGAAGATTTCATATGTGCACCCTAAGATATCTAAGTGTCATTTCGATGAGGTCTGTCGCAGAGGCCATAGAGCACACGAAACAAATAATCATGTGTTTAAATATCCTTGTCGTTTTGAAAAATTACCATTGTCACCTGCACAGGAATGCCATGCGGCCAACATTGAAGAAATGTGCTACTCAAATCTGTCATTAACACTGTTTTCCACACGCTTTTTTCATTGCATTGCCATATAATCAATTGTTCATTGATGCGTCACGAATAACGACAATGCGTCGTAAATTAAAGAAATGTAAACATGAATTATGTTATTACTGTCTAAGCATCGCAAAGCTGTATGCGCAAAGGCGTCTGACGTCACTGTGGCTTGCCTGAAACAAAGGAATTAGAGAAACATGTGCTTACAGGGGCGTCGAACCGGCTTGTCCCCCTGATGGAGCAAAGTTGCGACAGTGACAAAGACAAGCTCCGCGCTCATGGGCAACTTATATGGGGCAACTGTGCTGCGAGTATCTAAGCAGTCGTCGTGCATGGATAAAATGCAATGTTTCAAACAGATCTGATGAATTCACCTACTTTGAAAAAGTGTGCGTTAAGGGAGTCCTTTTCACACAAAGCGAAAATCTACAGTCAAGCGTCAATCAGAAGACAGCCGTGTGTTCTTTAGTCATGAGCCTGTTGTCAAAACGGCAGAAAAAAATTGTCACAAACGAAATATTGTTTCTACACTTAAAATGAACAAAGAAAAAATGAGCTAGCCTGATATAAGTCATGTTCATGACGATGCAAATGTAACGAGATTTCAAACTGTTCTGTTGCACACGTTGGGACTCATTTTATTTTTCTACAAGAAACATTTGTCATGACGGGAATCGAACCCGGGCCGCCCTGCGTTACAAGGCAGATTCCTATCCGCTAGACCATTTGGGAAGATTTCATATGTAGACCCTAAGATATCTAAGTGTCATTTCGATGAGGTCTGTAGCAGAGGCCATAGAGCACACCAAACAAATAATCATGTGTTTAAATATCCTTGTCGTTTTGAAAAATTACCATTGTCACCTGCACAGGAATGCCATGCGGCCAACATTGAAGAAATGTGCTTCTCAAATCTGTCATTAACACTGTTTTCCACACGCTTTTTTCATTGCATTGCCATATAATCAATTGGTCATTGATGCGTCACGAATAACGACAATGCGTCGAAAATTAAAGAAATGTAAATATGAATTATGTTATTACTGTCTAAGCATCGCAAAGCTGTATGCGCAAAGGCGTCTGACGTCACTGTGGCTTGCCTGAAACAAAGGAATTAGAGAAACATGTGCTTACAGGGGCGTCGAACCGCTTGTCCCCCTGATGGAGCAAAGTTGCTACAGTGACAAAGACAAGCTCCGCGCTCATGGGCAATTTATATGGGGCAACTGTGCTGCGAGTATCTAAGCAGTCGTCGTGCATGGATAAAATGCAATGTTTCAAACAGATCTGATGAATTCACCTACTTTGAAAAAGTGTGCGTTAAGGGAGTCCTTTTGACACAAAGCGAAAATCGACAGTCAAGCGTCAATCAGCAGACAGCCGTGTGTTCTTTAGTCATGAGCCTGTTGTCAAAACGGCAGAAAAAAATGGTCACAAACGAAATATTGTTTCTCCACTTAAAATGAACAAAGACAAAATGAGCTAGCCTGATATAAGTCATGTTCATGACGATGCAAATGTAACTAGATTTCGAACTGTTCTGTTGCACACGTTGGGACTCATTTTATTTTTCTACAAGAATCATTTGCCATGACTGGAATCGAACCCGGGCCGCCCTGCGTTACAAGGCAGATTCCTATCCGCTAGACCATTTGGGAAGATTTCAAATGTAGACCCTAAGATATGTAGTGTCATTTCGATGAGGTCTGTAGCAGAGGCCATAGAGCACACCAAACAAATAATCATGTGTTTAAATATCCTTGTCGTTTTGAAAAATTACCATTGTCACCTGCACAGGAATGCCATGCGGCCAACATTGAAGAAATGTGCTTCTCAAATCTGTCATTAACACTGTTTTCCACACGCTTTTTTCATTGCATTGCCATATAATCAATTGGTCATTGATGCGTCACGAATAACGACAATGCGTCGAAAATTAAAGAAATTTAAACATGAATTATGTTATTACTGTCTAAGCATCGCAAAGCTGTATGCGTAAAGGCGTCTGACGTCACAGTGGCTTGCCTGAAACAAAGGAATTAGAGAAACATGTGCTCACAGGGGCGTCGAACCGGCTTGTCCCCCTGATGGAGCAAAGCTGCTCCAGTGACAAAGACAAGCTCCGCGCTCATGGGTAATTTATATGGGGCAACTGTGCTGCGAGTATCTAAGCAGTCGTCGTGCATGGATAAAATGCAATGTTTCAAACAGATCTGATGAATTCACCTACTTTGAATAAGTGTGCGTTAAGGGAGTCCTTTTGACACAAAGCGAAAATCTACAGTCAAGCGTCAATCAGCAGACAGCCGTGTGTTCTTTAGTCATGAGCCTGTTGTCAAAACGGCAGAAAAAAATGGTCACAAACGAAATATTGTTTCTCCACTTAAAATGAACAAAGACAAAATGAGCTAGCCTGATATAAGTCATGTTCATGACGATGCAAATGTAACGAGATTTCGAACTGTTCTGTTGCACACGTTGGGACTCATTTTTATTTCTCCACAAGAATCATTTGCCATGACGGGAATCGAACCCGGGCCACCCTGCGTTACAAGGCAGATTCCTATCCGCTAGATCATTTGGAAAGATTTCATATGTGCACCCTAAGATATCTAAGTGTCATTTCGATGAGGTCTGTCGCAGAGGCCATAGAGCACACGAAACAAATAATCACGTGTTTAAATATCCATGTCGTTTTGAAAAATTACCATTGTCACCTGCACAGGAATGCCATGCGGCCAACATTGAAGAAATGTGCTTCTCAAATCTGTCATTAACACTGTTTTCCACACGCTTTTTTCATTGCATTGCCATATAATCAATTGGTCATTGATGCGTCACGAATAACGACAATGCGTCGAAAATTAAAGAAATTTAAACATGAATTATGTTATTACTGTCTAAGCATCGCAAAGCTGTATGCGTAAAGGCGTCTGACGTCACTGTGGCTTGCCTGAAACAAAGGAATTAGAGAAACATGTGCTTACAGGGGCGTCGAACCGGCTTGTCCCCCTGATGGAGCAAAGTTGCTACAGTGACAAAGACAAGCTCCGCGCTCATGGGCAATTTATATGGGGCAACTGTGCTGCGAGTATCTAAGCAGTCGTCGTGCATGGATAAAATGCAATGTTTCAAACAGATCTGATGAATTCACCTACTTTGAAAAAGTGTGCGTTAAGGGAGTCCTTTTGACACAAAGCGAAAATCTACAGTCAAGCGTCAATCAGCAGACAGCCGTGTGTTCTTTAGTCATGAGCCTGTTGTCAAAACGGCAGAAAAAAATGGTCACAAACGAAATATTGTTTCTCCACTTAAAATGAACAAAGAAAAAATGAGCTAGCCTGATATAAGTCATGTTCATGACGATGCAAATGTAACGAGATTTCGAACTGTTCTGTTGCACACGTTGGGACTCATTTTATTTTTCTACAAGAATCATTTGCCATGACGGGAATCGAACCCGGGCCGCCCTGCGTTACAAGGCAGATTCCTATCCGCTAGACCATGGCTGCCCAATTTGGGGCCCGCGGGACCGATTATATTTGGCCCGCGCCTTATCCACTGTATAATTTTTTCCCACCATCAGCGCTCGCTCGGAATCTGCGCTCGCTCGGAATCTGCGCTCGCTCGGAATCTGCGCTCGCTCGGAATCTGCACTCTCTCGGAATCTGCGCTCGCTCGGAATCTGCGCTCGCTCGGAATCTGCCCTCGCTCTCATTGAATATTATTTATTGGTGCACTTCCACTCCTGACCAGAGAATAACATTGTGATACAATGATGGTAGGGTGGCGCTGTTGAGCTCCTACCAGATGCAATCCGGTGAGGCGAAGACCAGTGAGTGAGAGGATGCAAGGATGGAGCGTGTTAAGCAGTGGCACACAGACAAACGAAAATTCAAAAAAAGTTGGGAACATGGTTATCTTTTTACCGAGGTCGATTCCAACGCAGTGTGTCTGGTATGTAAGCAGAGGGTCGCTGTTTCAAAGGAGTACAACATTCGTCGTCACTATGAAACTATGCATTCTCACCAGTTCGCAAAATACACAGGTGACGATCGCAAGCTGAAGGTAGCAGACTTGCTAAGAAAGCTAACCACACAGCAGCGAACTTTACTTCAGCCGTTCACTGCACAAGAAAATACCACTCGGGCAAGTTATCGCATTAGCAAAGTCATTGTCAGAAGTGGACGAGCTTTTGCTGCGGGTGATTTTGTCAAAGAGTGTCTGACAATTGCTGCTGAAGCTGTGTGTCCAACTCAGATGCGGGCTTTTTCTCAGATTAGCCTGTCACGGAACACGGTCACCCGCCGCGTTGAGGACATGGCCGAAGACGTTCGGGGCCAGATAGCCCAAAGAGCAGGTCGGTTTTCTGCCTTCTCCATCGCAAGCGATGAAAGCACCGACATCTCTGACTCAGCACAGTTGCTGGTGTTTTGCGAGGTGTCAATGAGGACTTTGAAGTGTGTCAAGAACTAGCGGGCCTTGAAACACTGAAAGGGACAACAAGAGGTATCGATATTTTTATGGCAGTGCAGCGAATTATGGACAAGAACGGGTTGAAGTGGGAAAACCTATCTGGCATCACGACTGATGGAGCCCCGGCCATGGTCGGTAAGAGAGCAGGCCTAACTGCACTTGTGTCGGACAAAGTCCGTGAGTTTGGTGGCTCGATTTTTAAATACCATTGTATTTTGCATCAGGAGCAACTGTGCGATAAAAACATCGGCCTGAAGAACGTGACTTTTACAAATGTGTTCCTGCACACAGATATGGCAAGATCCGCAAACATGCACAGGTGATGTTATCCCTCTTTGGAAGTACCTATGTATGTGAACAGCCTTTCAGCCTGATGAATCTTAATAAGTCCAAACTGAGAAATGCTTTATCTGACTCTCACCTACATGACATTCTCACTTTGTCAGTTAGTCAGCTGGAGCCTGATATTGAGAGACTTTTAAAAACCAAGGACAGGCTTCATGTCTCCCACTGATAGGCCTAGCCTACTTCAGGCAGGATGTGTAGGCCTAGGCCTCCAATGTGTCAGAGTATGTTCTGCTCTGTATGATTAATGGGGGCATGTTTTGTCCCATGTTACTTTGTTTATTGCACTTGTAAGTACAGTACTGATTTCTACAAACCTTCTCAAGCTGTTGTCCAATTCTACTACTATTCCTGATTTAAAAATGATTGTTCAAACCAGTGAAGAATGTATTTTGGTCCCATGGAGACATGTTTTGTCCCATGTTACTTTGCACTAAATGTCTTTGTATTTGAAGATATAGGCCCAAGGCCTAGTAATGTTCCCTGTCTGTCTTCAAATATTTCATAGTGCTTCAATTATTTTTCTAATTTAAAGAAGCCAGATTGACGTCAGTAATCTTTTGAACATTAATGTGAAGAACAATAAACAGTGTCATTCCTTTTTCAAAATTACTTTGTGATAGTGTTTATTTTGTACATGCATGCTATATATACCCATATTTAACTTAATGTACTACAAAATTAACATTTTGGCCCACGACCCTCCCCCCAGATTAAATTTTGGCCCTCCACTGGGAAGAATTTGGGCACCCCTGCGCTAGACCATTTGGGAAGATTTCATATGTAGACCCTAAGATATCTAAGTGTCATTTCGATGAGGTCTGTAGCAGAGGCCATAGAGCACACCAAACAAATAATCATGAAATCACGAAAATTAAAGAAATGTAAACATGAATTATGTTATTACTGTCTAAGCATCGCAAAGCTGTATGCGCAAAGGCGTCTGACGTCACTGTGGCTTGCCTGAAACAAAGGAATTAGATAAACATGTGCTTACAGGGGCGTCGAACCGGCTTGTCCCCCTGATGGAGCAAAGTTGCTACAGTGACAAAGACAAGCTCCGCGCTCATGGGCAATTTATATGGGGCAACTGTGCTGCGAGTATCTAAGCAGTCGTCGTGCATGGATAAAATGCAATGTTTCAAACAGATCTGATGAATTCACCTACTTTGAAAAAGTGTGCGTTAAGGGAGTCCTTTTGACAAAAAGCGAAAATCTACAGTCAAGCGTCAATCAGCAGACAGCCGTGTGTTCTTTAGTCATGAGCCTGTTGTCAAAACGGCAGAAAAAAATGGTCACTAACGAAATATTGTTTCTACACTTAAAATGAACAAAGAAAAAATGAGCTAGCCTGATATAAGTCATGTTCATGACGATGCAAATGTAACGAGATTTCGAACTGTTCTGTTGCACACGTTGGGACTCATTTTATTTTTCTACAAGAATCATTTGCCATGACGGGAATCGAACGCGGGCCGCCCTGCTTTACAAGGCAGATTCCTATCCGCTAGACCATTTGGGAAGATTTCATATGTAGACCCTAAGATATCTAAGTGTCATTTCGATGAGGTCTGTAGCAGAGGCCATAGAGCACACCAAACAAATAATCATGTGTTTAAATATCCTTGTCGTTTTGAAAAATTATCATTGTCACCTGCACAGGAATGCCATGCGGCCAACATTGAAGAAATGTGCTTCTCAAATCTGTCATTAACACTGTTTTCCACACGCTTTTTTCATTGCATTGCCATATAATCAATTGGTCATTGATGCGTCACGAATAACGACAATGCGTCGAAAATTAAAGAAATGTAAACATGAATTATGTTATTACTGTCTAAGCATCGCAAAGCTGTATGCGTAAAGGCGTCTGACGTCACTGTGGCTTGCCTGAAACAAAGGAATTAGAGAAACATGTGCTTACAGGGGCGTCGAACCGGCTTCTCCCGCTGATGGAGCAAAGTTGCTACATTGACAAAGACAAGCTCCGCGCTCATGGGCAATTTATATGGGGCAACTGTGCTGCGAGTATCTAAGCAGTCGTCGTGCATGGATAAAATGCAATGTTTCAAACAGATCTGATGAATTCAACTACTTTGAAAAAGTGTGCGTTAAGGGAGTCCTTTTGACACAAAGCGAAAATCTACAGTCAAGCCTCAATCAGCAGACAGCCGTGTGTTCTTTAGTCATGAGCCTGTTGTCAAAACGGCAGAAAAAAATGGTCACAAACGAAATATTGTTTCTACACTTAAAATGAACAAAGAAAAAATGAGCTAGCCTGATATAAGTCATGTTCATGACGATGCAAATGTAACGAGATTTCGAACTGTTCTGTTGCACATGTTGGGACTCATTTTATTTTTCTACAAGAATCATTTACCATGACGGGAATCGAACCCGGGCCGCCCTGCGTTACAAGGCAGATTCCTATCCGCTAGACCATTTGGGAAGACTTGATATGTACACCCTAAGATATCTAAGTGTCATTTCGATGAGGTCTGTAGCAGAGGCCATAGAGCACACCAAACAAATAATCATGTGTTTAAATATCCTTGTCGTTTTGAAAAATTACCATTGTCACCTGCACAGGAATGCCATGCGGCCAACATTGAAGAAATGTGCTTCTCAAATCTGTCATTAACACTGTTTTCCACACGCTTTTTTCATTGCATTGCCATATAATCAATTGGTCATTGATGCGTCAGGAATAACGACAATGCGTCGAAAATTAAAGAAATGTAAACATGAATTATGTTATTACTGTCTAAGCATCGCAAAGCTGTATGCGCAAAGGCGTCTGACGTCACTGTGGCTTGCCTGAAACAAAGGAATTAGAGAAACATGTGCTTACAGGGGCGTCGAACCGGCTTGTCCCCCTGATGGAGCAAAGTTGCTACAGTGACAAAGACAAGCTCCGCGCTCATGGGCAATTTATATGGGGCAACTGTGCTGTGAGTATCTAAGCAGTCGTCGTGCATGGATAAAATGCAATGTTTCAAACAGATCTGATGAATTCACCTACTTTGAAAAAGTGTGCGTTAAGGGAGTCCTTTTGACACAAAGCGAAAATCTACAGTCAAGCGTCAATCAGCAGACAGCCGTGTGTTCTTTAGTCATGAGCCTGTTGTCAAAACGGCAGAAAAAAATGGTCACAAACGAAATATTGTTTCTACACTTAAAATGAACAAAGAAAAAATGAGCTAGCCTGATATAAGTCATGTTCATGACGATGCAAATGTAACGAGATTTCGAACTGTTCTGTTGCACACGTTGGGACTCATTTTATTTTTCTACAAGAATCATTTGCCATGACGGGAATCGAACCCGGGCCGCCCTGCGTTACAAGGCAGATTCCTATCCGCTAGACCATTTGGGAAGATTTCATATGTAGACCCTAAGATATCTAAGTGTCATTTCGATGAGGTCTGTAGCAGAGGCCATAGAGCACAGCAAACAAATAATCATGTGTTTAAATATCCTTGTCGTTTTGAAAAATTACCATTGTCACCTGCACAGGAATGCCATGCGGCCAACATTGAAGAAATGTGCTTCTCAAATCTGTCATTAACACTGTTTTCCACACGCTTTTTTCATTGCATTGCCATATAATCAATTGGTCATTGATGCGTCACGAATAACGACAATGCGTCGAAAATTAAAGAAATGTAAACATGAATTATGTTATTACTGTCTAAGCATCGCAAAGCTGTATGCGTAAAGGCGTCTGACGTCACAGTGGCTTGCCTGAAACAAAGGAATCAGAGAAACATGTGCTTACAGGGGCGTCGAAGCGCCTTCTCCCGCTGATGGAGCAAAGTTGCGACAGTGACAAAGACAAGCTCCGCGCTCATGGGCAATTTATATGGGGCAACTGTGCTGCGAGTATCTAAGCAGTCGTCGTGCATGGATAAAATGCAATGTTTCAAACAGATCTGATGAATTCACCTACTTTGAAAAAGTGTGCGTTAGGAAGTTCTTTTGACACAAAGCGAAAATCTACAGTCAAGCGTCAATCAGCAGACAGCCGTGTGTTCTTTAGTAATGAGCCTGTTGTCAAAACGGCAGAAGAAAATGTTCACAAACGAAATATTGTTTCTACACTTAAAATGAACAAAGAAAAAATGAGCTAGCCTGATATAAGTCATGTTCATGACGATGCAAATGTAACGAGATTTCGAACTGTTCTGTTGCACACGTTGGGACTCATTTTATTTTTCTACAAAAAACACTTGCCATGACGGGAATCGAACCCGGGCCGCCCCGCGTTACAAGGTAGATGCCTATCCGCTAGACCATTTGGGAAGACTTGATATGTACACCCTAAGATATCTAAGTGTCATTTCGATGAGGTCTGTAGCAGAGGCCATAGAGCACAGCAAACAAATAATCATGTGTTGAAATATCCTTGTCGTTTTGAAAAATTACCATTGTCACCTGCACAGGAATGCCATGCGGCCAACATTGAAGAAATGTGCTTCTCAAATCTGTCATTAACACTGTTTTCCACACGCTTTTTTCATTGCATTGCCATATAATCAATTGGTCATTGATGCGTCACGAATAACGACAATGCGTCGAAAATTAAAGAAATGTAAACATGAATTATGTTATTACTGTCTAAGCATCGCAAAGCTGTGTGCGTAAAGGCGTCTGACGTCACAGTGGCTTGCCTGAAACAAAGGAATCAGAGAAACATGTGCTTACAGGGGCGTCGAAGCGCCTTCTCCCGCTGATGGAGCAAAGTTGCTACAGTGACAAAGACAAGCTCCGCGCTCATGGGCAATTTATATGGGGCAACTGTGCTGCGAGTATCTAAGCAGTCGTCGTGCATGGATAAAATGCAATGTTTCAAACAGATCTGATGAATTCACCTACTTTGAAAAAGTGTGCGTTAGGAAGTTCTTTTGACACAAAGCGAAAATCTACAGTCAAGCGTCAATCAGCAGACAGCCGTGTGTTCTTTAGTCATGAGCCTGTTGTCAAAACGGCAGAACAAAATGGTCACAAACGAAATATTGTTTCTACACTTAAAATGAACAAAGAAAAAATTAGCTAGCCTGATATAAGTCATGTTCATGACGATGCAAATGTAACGAGATTTCGAACTGTTCTATTGCACACGTTGGGACTCATTTTATTTTTCTACAAAAAACATTTGCCATGACAGGAATCGAACCCGGGCCGCCCTGCGTTACAAGGTAGATGCCTATCCGCTAGACCATTTGGGAAGACTTGATATGTACACCCTAAGATATCTAAGTGTCATTTCGATGAGGTCTGTAGCAGAGGCCATAGAGCACAGCAAACAAATAATCATGTGTTTAAATATCCTTGTCGTTTTGAAAAATTACCATTGTCACCTGCACAGGAATGCCATGCGGCCAAAATTGAAGAAATGTGCTTCTCAAATCTGTCATTAACACTGTTTTCCACACGCTTTTTTCATTGCATTGCCATATAATCAATTGGTCATTGATGCGTCACGAATAACGACAATGCGTCGAAAATTAAAGAAATGTAAACATGAATTATGTTATTACTGTCTAAGCATCGCAAAGCTGTATGCGTAAAGGCGTCTGACGTCACAGTGGCTTGCCTGAAACAAAGGAATTAGAGAAACATGTGCTTACAGGGGCGTCGAACCGCATTCTCCCGCTGATGGAGCAAAGTTGCTACAGTGACAAAGACAAGCTCCGCGCTCATGGGCAATTTATATGGGGCAACTGTGCTGCGAGTATCTAAGCAGTCGTCGTGCATGGATAAAATGCAATGTTTCAAACAGATCTGATGAATTCACCTACTTTGAAAAAGTGTGCGTTAGGAAGTTCTTTTGACACAAAGCGAAAATCTACAGTCAAGCGTCAATCAGCAGACAGCCGTGTGTTCTTTAGTCATGAGCCTGTTGTCAAAACGGCAGAAAAAAATGTTCACAAACGAAATATTGTTTCTACACTTAAAATGAACAAAGAAAAAATTAGCTAGCCTGATATAAGTCATGTTCATGACGATGCAAATGTAACGAGATTTCGAACTGTTCTGTTGCACACGTTGGGACTCATTTTATTTTTCTACAAAAAACATTTGCCATGACGGGAATCGAACCCGGGCCGCCCTGCGTTACAAGGTAGATGCCTATCCGCTAGACCATTTGGGAAGACTTGATATGTACACCCTAAGATATCTAAGTGTCATTTCGATGAGGTCTGTAGCAGAGGCCATAGAGCACAGCAAACAAATAATCATGTGTTTAAATATTCTTGTCGTTTTGAAAAATTACCATTGTCACCTGCACAGGAATGCCATGCGTCCAACATTGAAGAAATGTGCTTCTCAAATCTGTCATTAACACTGTTTTCCACACGCTTTTTTCATTGCATTGCCATATAATCAATTGGTCATTGATGCGTCACGAATAACGACAATGCGTCGAAAATTAAAGAAATGTAAACATGAATTATGTTATTACTGTCTAAGCATCGCAAAGCTGTATGCGTAAAGGCGTCTGACGTCACAGTGGCTTGCCTGAAACAAAGGAATTAGAGAAACATGTGCTTACAGGGGCGTCGAACCGCCTTCTCCCGCTGATGGAGCAAAGTTGCTACAGTGACAAAGACAAGCTCCGCGCTCATGGGCAATTTATATGAGGCAACTGTGCTGCGAGTATCTAAGTAGTCGTCGTGCATGGATAAAATGCAATGTTTCAAACAGATCTGATGAATTCACCTACTTTGAAAAAGTGTGCGTTAGGGAGTTCTTTTGACACAAAGCGAAAATCTACAGTCAAGCGTCAATCAGCAGACAGCCGTGTGTTCTTTAGTCATGAGCCTGTTGTCAAAACGGCAGAAAAAAATGTTCACAAACGAAATATTGTTTCTACACTTAAAATGAACAAAGAAAAAATTAGCTAGCCTGATATAAGTCATGTTCATGACGATGCAAATGTAACGAGATTTCGAACTGTTCTGTTGCACACGTTGGGACTCATTTTATTTTTCTACAAAAATCCTTTGCCATGACGGGAATCGAACCCGGGCCGCCCTGCGTTACAAGGCAGATTCCTATCCGCTAGACCATTTGGGAAGACTTGATATGTACACCCTAAGATATCTAAGTGTCATTTCGATGAGGTCTGTAGCAGAGGCCATAGAGCACAGCAAACAAATAATCATGTGTTTAAATATTCTTGTCGTTTTGAAAAATTACCATTGTCACCTGCACAGGAATGCCATGCGTCCAACATTGAAGAAATGTGCTTCTCAAATCTGTCATTAACACTGTTTTCCACACGCTTTTTTCATTGCATTGCCATATAATCAATTGGTCATTGATGCGTCACGAATAACGACAATGCGTCGAAAATTAAAGAAATGTAAACATGAATTATGTTATTACTGTCTAAGCATCGCAAAGCTGTATGCGTAAAGGCGTCTGACGTCACAGTGGCTTGCCTGAAACAAAGGAATTAGAGAAACATGTGCTTACAGGGGCGTCGAACCGCCTTCTCCCGCTGATGGAGCAAAGTTGCTACAGTGACAAAGACAAGCTCCGCGCTCATGGGCAATTTATATGAGGCAACTGTGCTGCGAGTATCTAAGTAGTCGTCGTGCATGGATAAAATGCAATGTTTCAAACAGATCTGATGAATTCACCTACTTTGAAAAAGTGTGCGTTAGGGAGTTCTTTTGACACAAAGCGAAAATCTACAGTCAAGCGTCAATCAGCAGACAGCCGTGTGTTCTTTAGTCATGAGCCTGTTGTCAAAACGGCAGAAAAAAATGTTCACAAACGAAATATTGTTTCTACACTTAAAATGAACAAAGAAAAAATTAGCTAGCCTGATATAAGTCATGTTCATGACGATGCAAATGTAACGAGATTTCGAACTGTTCTGTTGCACACGTTGGGACTCATTTTATTTTTCTACAAAAATCCTTTGCCATGACGGGAATCGAACCCGGGCCGCCCTGCGTTACAAGGCAGATTCCTATCCGCTAGACCATTTGGGAAGACTTGATATGTACACCCTAAGATATCTAAGTGTCATTTCGATGAGGTCTGTAGCAGAGGCCATAGAGCACAGCAAACAAATAATCATGTGTTTAAATATCCTTGTCGTTTTGAAAAATTACCATTGTCACCTGCACAGGAATGCCATGCGGCCAACATTGAAGAAATGTGCTTCTCAAATCTGTCATTAACACTGTTTTCCACACGCTTTTTTCATTGCATTGCCATATAATCAATTGGTCATTGATGCGTCACGAATAACGACAATGCGTCGAAAATTAAAGAAATGTAAACATGAATTATGTTATTACTGTCTAAGCATCGCAAAGCTGTATGCGTAAAGGCGTCTGACGTCACAGTGGCTTGCCTGAAACAAAGGAATCAGAGAAACATGTGCTTACAGGGGCGTCGAAGCGACTTCTCCCGCTGATGGAGCAAAGTTGCTACAGTGACAAAGACAAGCTCCGCGCTCATGGGCAATTTATATGGGGCAACTGTGCTGCGAGTATCTAAGCAGTCGTCGTGCATGGATAAAATGCAATGTTTCAAACAGATCTGATGAATTCACCTACTTTGAAAAAGTGTGCGTTAGGAAGTTCTTTTGACACAAAGCGAAAATCTACAGTCAAGCGTCAATCAGCAGACAGCCGTGTGTTCTTTAGTCATGAGCCTGTTGTCAAAACGGCAGAAAAAAATGTTCACAAACGAAATATTGTTTCTACACTTAAAATGAACAAAGAAAAAATTAGCTAGCCTGATATAAGTCATGTTCATGACGATGCAAATGTAACGAGATTTCGAACTGTTCTGTTGCACACGTTGGGACTCATTTTATTTTTCTACAAAAAACATTTACCATGACGGGAATCGAACCCGGGCCGCCCTGCGTTACAAGGTAGATGCCTATCCGCTAGACCATTTGGGAAGACTTGATATGTACACCCTAAGATATCTAAGTGTCATTTCGATGAGGTCTGTAGCAGAGGCCATAGAGCACAGCAAACAAATAATCATGTGTTTAAATATTCTTGTCGTTTTGAAAAATTACCATTGTCACCTGCACAGGAATGCCATGCGTCCAACATTGAAGAAATGTGCTTCTCAAATCTGTCATTAACACTGTTTTCCACACGCTTTTTTCATTGCATTGCCATATAATCAATTGGTCATTGATGCGTCACGAATAACGACAATGCGTCGAAAATTAAAGAAATGTAAACATGAATTATGTTATTACTGTCTAAGCATCGCAAAGCTGTATGCGTAAAGGCGTCTGACGTCACAGTGGCTTGCCTGAAACAAAGGAATTAGAGAAACATGTGCTTACAGGGGCGTCGAACCGCCTTCTCCCGCTGATGGAGCAAAGTTGCTACAGTGACAAAGACAAGCTCCGCGCTCATGGGCAATTTATATGAGGCAACTGTGCTGCGAGTATCTAAGTAGTCGTCGTGCATGGATAAAATGCAATGTTTCAAACAGATCTGATGAATTCACCTACTTTGAAAAAGTGTGCGTTAGGGAGTTCTTTTGACACAAAGCGAAAATCTACAGTCAAGCGTCAATCAGCAGACAGCCGTGTGTTCTTTAGTCATGAGCCTGTTGTCAAAACGGCAGAAAAAAATGTTCACAAACGAAATATTGTTTCTACACTTAAAATGAACAAAGAAAAAATTAGCTAGCCTGATATAAGTCATGTTCATGACGATGCAAATGTAACGAGATTTCGAACTGTTCTGTTGCACACGTTGGGACTCATTTTATTTTTCTACAAAAATCCTTTGCCATGACGGGAATCGAACCCGGGCCGCCCTGCGTTACAAGGCAGATTCCTATCCGCTAGACCATTTGGGAAGACTTGATATGTACACCCTAAGATATCTAAGTGTCATTTCGATGAGGTCTGTAGCAGAGGCCATAGAGCACAGCAAACAAATAATCATGTGTTTAAATATCCTTGTCGTTTTGAAAAATTACCATTGTCACCTGCACAGGAATGCCATGCGGCCAACATTGAAGAAATGTGCTTCTCAAATCTGTCATTAACACTGTTTTCCACACGCTTTTTTCATTGCATTGCCATATAATCAATTGGTCATTGATGCGTCACGAATAACGACAATGCGTCGAAAATTAAAGAAATGTAAACATAAATTATGTTATTACTGTCTAAGCATCGCAAAGCTGTATGCGTAAAGGCGTCTGACGTCACAGTGGCTTGCCTGAAACAAAGGAATTAGAGAAACATGTGCTTACAGGGGCGTCGAACCGCCTTCTCCCGCTGATGGAGCAAAGTTGCTACAGTGACAAAGACAAGCTCCGCGCTCATGGGCAATTTATATGAGGCAACTGTGCTGCGAGTATCTAAGTAGTCGTCGTGCATGGATAAAATGCAATGTTTCAAACAGATCTGATGAATTCACCTACTTTGAAAAAGTGTGCTTTAGGGAGTTCTTTTGACACAAAGCGAAAATCGACAGTCAAGCGTCAATCAGCAGACAGCCGTGTGTTCTTTAGTCATGAGCCTGTTGTCAAAACGGCAGAAAAAAATGTTCACAAACGAAATATTGTTTCTACACTTAAAATGAACAAAGAAAAAATTAGCTAGCCTGATATAAGTCATGTTCATGACGATGCAAATGTAACGAGATTTCGAACTGTTCTGTTGCACACGTTGGGACTCATTTTATTTTTCTACAAAAAACATTTGCCATGACGGGAATCAAACCCGGGCCGCCCTGCGTTACAAGGTAGATGCCTATCCGCTAGACCATTTGGGAAGACTTGATATGTACACCCTAAGATATCTAAGTGTCATTTCGATGAGGTCTGTAGCAGAGGCCATAGAGCACAGCAAACAAATAATCATGTGTTGAAATATCCTTGTCGTTTTGAAAAATTACCATTGTCACCTGCACAGGAATGCCATGCGGCCAACATTGAAGAAATGTGCTTCTCAAATCTGTCATTAACACTGTTTTCCACACGCTTTTTTCATTGCATTGCCATATAATCAATTGGTCATTGATGCGTCACGAATAACGACAATGCGTCGAAAATTAAAGAAATGTAAACATGAATTATGTTATTACTGTCTAAGCATCGCAAAGCTGTATGCGTAAAGGCGTCTGACGTCACAGTGACTTGCCTGAAACAAAGGAATTAGAGAAACATGTGCTTACAGGGGCGTCGAACCGCCTTCTCCCGCTGATGGAGCAAAGTTGCTACAGTGACAAATACAAGCTCCGCGCTCATGGGCAATTTATATGGGGCAACTGTGCTGCGAGTATCTAAGCAGTCGTCGTGCATGGATAAAATGCAATGTTTCAAACAGATCTGATGAATTCACCTACTTTGAAAAAGTGTGCGTTAGGAAGTTCTTTTGACACAAAGCGAAAATCTACAGTCAAGCGTCAATCAGCAGACAGCCGTGTGTTCTTTAGTCATGAGCCTGTTGTCAAAACGGCAGAAAAAAATGTTCACAAACGAAATATTGTTTCTACACTTAAAATGAACAAAGAAAAAATTAGCTAGCCTGATATAAGTCATGTTCATGACGATGCAAATGTAACGAGATTTCAAACTGTTCTGTTGCACACGTTGGGACTCATTTTATTTTTCTACAAAGAACATTTGCCATGACGGGAATCGAACCCGGGCCGCCCTGCGTTACAAGGTAGATGCCTATCCGCTAGACCATTTGGGAAGACTTGATATGTACACCCTAAGATATCTAAGTGTCATTTCGATGAGGTCTGTAGCAGAGGCCATAGAGCACAGCAAACAAATAATCATGTGTTGAAATATCCTTGTCGTTTTGAAAAATTACCATTGTCACCTGCACAGGAATGCCATGCGGCCAACATTGAAGAAATGTGCTTCTCAAATCTGTCATTAACACTGTTTTCCACACGCTTTTTTCATTGCATTGCCATATAATCAATTGGTCATTGATGCGTCACGAATAACGACAATGCGTCGAAAATTAAAGAAATGTAAACATGAATTATGTTATTACTGTCTAAGCATCACAAAGCTGTATGCGTAAAGGCGTCTGACGTCACAGTGACTTGCCTGAAACAAAGGAATTAGAGAAACATGTGCTTACAGGGGCGTCGAACCGCCTTCTCCCGCTGATGGAGCAAAGTTGCTACAGTGACAAATACAAGCTCCGCGCTCATGGGCAATTTATATGGGGCAACTGTGCTGCGAGTATCTAAGCAGTCGTCGTGCATGGATAAAATGCAATGTTTCAAACAGATCTGATGAATTCACCTACTTTGAAAAAGTGTGCGTTAGGAAGTTCTTTTGACACAAAGCGAAAATCTACAGTCAAGCGTCAATCAGCAGACAGCCGTGTGTTCTTTAGTCATGAGCCTGTTGTCAAAACGGCAGAAAAAAATGTTCACAAACGAAATATTGTTTCTACACTTAAAATGAACAAAGAAAAAATTAGCTAGCCTGATATAAGTCATGTTCATGACGATGCAAATGTAACGAGATTTCAAACTGTTCTGTTGCACACGTTGGGACTCATTTTATTTTTCTACAAAGAACATTTGCCATGACGGGAATCGAACCCGGGCCGCCCTGCGTTACAAGGTAGATGCCTATCCGCTAGACCATTTGGGAAGACTTGATATGTACACCCTAAGATATCTAAGTGTCATTTCGATGAGGTCTGTAGCAGAGGCCATAGAGCACAGCAAACAAATAATCATGTGTTGAAATATCCTTGTCGTTTTGAAAAATTACCATTGTCACCTGCACAGGAATGCCATGCGGCCAACATTGAAGAAATGTGCTTCTCAAATCTGTCATTAACACTGTTTTCCACACGCTTTTTTCATTGCATTGCCATATAATCAATTGGTCATTGATGCGTCACGAATAACGACAATGCGTCGAAAATTAAAGAAATGTAAACATGAATTATGTTATTACTGTCTAAGCATCGCAAAGCTGTATGCGTAAAGGCGTCTGACGTCACAGTGACTTGCCTGAAACAAAGGAATTAGAGAAACATGTGCTTACAGGGGCGTCGAACCGCCTTCTCCCGCTGATGGAGCAAAGTTGCTACAGTGACAAATACAAGCTCCGCGCTCATGGGCAATTTATATGGGGCAACTGTGCTGCGAGTATCTAAGCAGTCGTCGTGCATGGATAAAATGCAATGTTTCAAACAGATCTGATGAATTCACCTACTTTGAAAAAGTGTGCGTTAGGAAGTTCTTTTGACACAAAGCGAAAATCTACAGTCAAGCGTCAATCAGCAGACAGCCGTGTGTTCTTTAGTCATGAGCCTGTTGTCAAAACGGCAGAAAAAAATGTTCACAAACGAAATATTGTTTCTACACTTAAAATGAACAAAGAAAAAATTAGCTAGCCTGATATAAGTCATGTTCATGACGATGCAAATGTAACGAGATTTCAAACTGTTCTGTTGCACACGTTGGGACTCATTTTATTTTTCTACAAAGAACATTTGCCATGACGGGAATCGAACCCGGGCCGCCCTGCGTTACAAGGTAGATGCCTATCCGCTAGACCATTTGGGAAGACTTGATATGTACACCCTAAGATATCTAAGTGTCATTTCGATGAGGTCTGTAGCAGAGGCCATAGAGCACAGCAAACAAATAATCATGTGTTGAAATATCCTTGTCGTTTTGAAAAATTACCATTGTCACCTGCACAGGAATGCCATGCGGCCAACATTGAAGAAATGTGCTTCTCAAATCTGTCATTAACACTGTTTTCCACACGCTTTTTTCATTGCATTGCCATATAATCAATTGGTCATTGATGCGTCACGAATAACGACAATGCGTCGAAAATTAAAGAAATGTAAACATGAATTATGTTATTACTGTCTAAGCATCGCAAAGCTGTATGCGTAAAGGCGTCTGACGTCACAGTGACTTGCCTGAAACAAAGGAATTAGAGAAACATGTGCTTACAGGGGCGTCGAACCGCCTTCTCCCGCTGATGGAGCAAAGTTGCTACAGTGACAAATACAAGCTCCGCGCTCATGGGCAAATTATATGGGGCAACTGTGCTGCGAGTATCTAAGCAGTCGTCGTGCATGGATAAAATGCAATGTTTCAAACAGATCTGATGAATTCACCTACTTTGAAAAAGTGTGCGTTAGGAAGTTCTTTTGACACAAAGCGAAAATCTACAGTCAAGCGTCAATCAGCAGACAGCCGTGTGTTCTTTAGTCATGAGCCTGTTGTCAAAACGGCAGAAAAAAATGTTCACAAACGAAATATTGTTTCTACACTTAAAATGAACAAAGAAAAAATTAGCTAGCCTGATATAAGTCATGTTCATGACGATGCAAATGTAACGAGATTTCAAACTGTTCTGTTGCACACGTTGGGACTCATTTTATTTTTCTACAAAGAACATTTGCCATGACGGGAATCGAACCCGGGCCGCCCTGCGTTACAAGGTAGATGCCTATCCGCTAGACCATTTGGGAAGACTTGATATGTACTCCCTAAGATATCTAAGTGTCATTTCGATGAGGTCTGTAGCAGAGGCCATAGAGCACAGCAAACAAATAATCATGTGTTTAATTATCCTTGTCGTTTTGAAAAATTACCATTGTCACCTGCACAGGAATGCCATGCGGCCAACATTGAAGAAATGTGCTTCTCAAATCTGTCATTAACACTGTTTTCCACACGCTTTTTTCATTGCATTGCCATATAATCAATTGGTCATTGATGCGTCACGAATAACGACAAGGCGTCGAAAATTAAAGAAATGTAAACATGAATTATGTTATTACTGTCTAAGCATCGCAAAGCTGTATGCGTAAAGGCGTCTGACGTCACAGTGGCTTGCCTGAAACAAAGGAATTAGAGAAACATGTGCTTACAGGGGCGTCGAACCGCCTTCTCCCGCTGATGGAGCAAAGTTGCTACAGTGACAAAGACAAGCTCCGCGCTCATGGGCAATTTATATGAGGCAACTATGCTGCGAGTATCTAAGTAGTCGTCGTGCATGGATAAAATGCAATGTTTCAAACAGATCTGATGAATTCACCTACTTTGAAAAAGTGTGCGTTAGGGAGTTCTTTTGACACAAAGCGAAAATCTACAGTCAAGCGTCAATCAGCAGACAGCCGTGTGTTCTTTAGTCATGAGCCTGTTGTCAAAACGGCAGAAAAAAATGTTCACAAACGAAATATTGTTTCTACACTTAAAATGAACAAAGAAAAAATTAGCTAGCCTGATATAAGTCATGTTCATGACGATGCAAATGTAACGAGATTTCGAACTGTTCTGTTGCACACGTTGGGACTCATTTTATTTTTCTACAAAGAACATTTGTCATGACGGGAATCGAACCCGGGCCGCCCTGCGTTACAAGGTAGATGCCTATCCGCTAGACCATTTGGGAAGACTTGATATGTACTCCCTAAGATATCTAAGTGTCATTTCGATGAGGTCTGTAGCAGAGGCCATAGAGCACAGCAAACAAATAATCATGTGTTTAATTATCCTTGTCGTTTTGAAAAATTACCATTGTCACCTGCACAGGAATGCCATGCGGCCAACATTGAAGAAATGTGCTTCTCAAATCTGTCATTAACACTGTTTTCCACACGCTTTTTTCATTGCATTGCCATATAATCAATTGGTCATTGATGCGTCACGAATAACGACAAGGCGTCGAAAATTAAAGAAATGTAAACATGAATTATGTTATTACTGTCTAAGCATCGCAAAGCTGTATGCGTAAAGGCGTCTGACGTCACAGTGGCTTGCCTGAAACAAAGGAATTAGAGAAACATGTGCTTACAGGGGCGTCGAACCGCCTTCTCCCGCTGATGGAGCAAAGTTGCTACAGTGACAAAGACAAGCTCCGCGCTCATGGGCAATTTATATGAGGCAACTATGCTGCGAGTATCTAAGTAGTCGTCGTGCATGGATAAAATGCAATGTTTCAAACAGATCTGATGAATTCACCTACTTTGAAAAAGTGTGCGTTAGGGAGTTCTTTTGACACAAAGCGAAAATCTACAGTCAAGCGTCAATCAGCAGACAGCCGTGTGTTCTTTAGTCATGAGCCTGTTGTCAAAACGGCAGAAAAAAATGTTCACAAACGAAATATTGTTTCTACACTTAAAATGAACAAAGAAAAAATTAGCTAGCCTGATATAAGTCATGTTCATGACGATGCAAATGTAACGAGATTTCGAACTGTTCTGTTGCACACGTTGGGACTCATTTTATTTTTCTACAAAAATCCTTTGCCATGACGGGAATCGAACCCGGGCCGCCCTGCGTTACAAGGCAGATTCCTATCCGCTAGACCATTTGGGAAGACTTGATATGTACACCCTAAGATATCTAAGTGTCATTTCGATGAGGTCTGTAGCAGAGGCCATAGAGCACAGCAAACAAATAATCATGTGTTTAAATATCCTTGTCGTTTTGAAAAATTACCATTGTCACCTGCACAGGAATGCCATGCGGCCAACATTGAAGAAATGTGCTTCTCAAATCTGTCATTAACACTGTTTTCCACACGCTTTTTTCATTGCATTGCCATATAATCAATTGGTCATTGATGCGTCACGAATAACGACAATGCGTCGAAAATTAAAGAAATGTAAACATGAATTATGTTATTACTGTCTAAGCATCGCAAAGCTGTATGCGTAAAGGCGTCTGACGTCACAGTGGCTTGCCTGAAACAAAGGAATTAGAGAAACATGTGCTTACAGGGGCGTCGAACCGCCTTCTCCCGCTGATGGAGCAAAGTTGCTACAGTGACAAAGACAAGCTCCGCGCTCATGGGCAATTTATATGAGGCAACTGTGCTGCGAGTATCTAAGTAGTCGTCGTGCATGGATAAAATGCAATGTTTCAAACAGATCTGATGAATTCACCTACTTTGAAAAAGTGTGCGTACGGGAGTTCTTTTGACACAAAGCGAAAATCTACAGTCAAGCGTCAATCAGCAGACAGCCGTGTGTTCTTTAGTCATGAGCCTGTTGTCAAAACGGCAGAAAATTTTTTTCACAAACGAAATATTGTTTCTACACTTAAAATGAACAAAGAAAAAATTAGCTAGCCTGATATAAGTCATGTTCATGACGATGCAAATGTAACGAGATTTCGAACTGTTCTGTTGCACACGTTGGGACTCATTTTATTTTTCTACAAAAATCCTTTGCCATGACAGGAATCGAACCCGGGCCGCCCTGCGTTACAAGGCAGATTCCTATCCGCTAGACCATTTGGGAAGACTTGATATGTACACCCTAAGATATCTAAGTGTCATTTCGATGAGGTCTGTAGCAGAGGCCATAGAGCACAGCAAACAAATAATCATGTGTTTAAATATCCTTGTCGTTTTGAAAAATTACCATTGTCACCTGCACAGGAATGCCATGCGGCCAACATTGAAGAAATGTGCTTCTCAAATCTGTCATTAACACTGTTTTCCACACGCTTTTTTCATTGCATTGCCATATAATCAATTGGTCATTGATGCGTCACGAATAACGACAATGCGTCGAAAATTAAAGAAATGTAAACATGAATTATGTTATTACTGTCTAAGCATCGCAAAGCTGTATTCGTAAAGGCATCTGACGTCACAGTGGCTTGCCTGAAACAAAGGAATTAGAGAAACATGTGCTTACAGGGGCGTCGAACCGCCTTCTCCCGCTCATGGAGCAAAGTTGCTACAATGACAAAGACAAGCTCCGCGCTCATGGGCAATTTATATGAGGCAACTGTGCTGCGAGTATCTAAGTAGTCGTCGTGCATGGATAAAATGCAATGTTTCAAACAGATCTGATGAATTCACCTACTTTGAAAAAGTGTGCGTTAGGGAGTTCTTTTGACACAAAGCGAAAATCGACAGTCAAGCGTCAATCAGCAGACAGCCGTGTGTTCTTTAGTCATGAGCCTGTTGTCAAAACGGCAGAAAAAAATGTTCACAAACGAAATATTGTTTCTACACTTAAAATGAACAAAGAAAAAATTAGCTAGCCTGATATAAGTCATGTTCATGACGATGCAAATGTAACGAGATTTCGAACTGTTCTGTTGCACACGTTGGGACTCATTTTATTTTTCTACAAAAAACATTTGCCATGACGGGAATCGAACCCGGGCCGCCCTGCGTTACAAGGTAGATGCCTATCCGCTAGACCATTTGGGAAGACTTGATATGTACACCCTAAGATATCTAAGTGTCATTTCGATGAGGTCTGTAGCAGAGGCCATAGAGCACAGCAAACAAATAATCATGTGTTGAAATATCCTTGTCGTTTTGAAAAATTACCATTGTCACCTGCACAGGAATGCCATGCGGCCAACATTGAAGAAATGTGCTTCTCAAATCTGTCATTAACACTGTTTTCCACACGCTTTTTTCATTGCATTGCCATATAATCAATTGGTCATTGATGCGTCACGAATAACGACAATGCGTCGAAAATTAAAGAAATGTAAACATGAATTATGTTATTACTGTCTAAGCATCGCAAAGCTGTATGCGTAAAGGCGTCTGACGTCACAGTGACTTGCCTGAAACAAAGGAATTAGAGAAACATGTGCTTACAGGGGCGTCGAACCTCCTTCTCCCGCTGATGGAGCAAAGTTGCTACAGTGACAAATACAAGCTCCGCGCTCATGGGCAATTTATATGGGGCAACTGTGCTGCGAGTATCTAAGCAGTCGTCGTGCATGGATAAAATGCAATGTTTCAAACAGATCTGATGAATTCACCTACTTTGAAAAAGTGTGCGTTAGGAAGTTCTTTTGACACAAAGCGAAAATCTACAGTCAAGCGTCAATCAGCAGACAGCCGTGTGTTCTTTAGTCATGAGCCTGTTGTCAAAACGGCAGAAAAAAATGTTCACAAACGAAATATTGTTTCTACACTTAAAATGAACAAAGAAAAAATTAGCTAGCCTGATAAAAGTCATGTTCATGACGATGCAAATGTAACGAGATTTCAAACTGTTCTGTTGCACACGTTGGGACTCATTTTATTTTTCTACAAAGAACATTTGCCATGACGGGAATCGAACCCGGGCCGCCCTGCGTTACAAGGTAGATGCCTATCCGCTAGACCATTTGGGAAGACTTGATATGTACACCCTAAGATATCTAAGTGTCATTTCGATGAGGTCTGTAGCAGAGGCCATAGAGCACAGCAAACAAATAATCATGTGTTGAAATATCCTTGTCGTTTTGAAAAATTACCATTGTCACCTGCACAGGAATGCCATGCGGCCAACATTGAAGAAATGTGCTTCTCAAATCTGTCATTAACACTGTTTTCCACAAGCTTTTTTCATTGCATTGCCATATAATCAATTGGTCATTGATGCGTCACGAATAACGACAATGCGTCGAAAATTAAAGAAATGTAAACATGAATTATGTTATTACTGTCTAAGCATCGCAAAGCTGTATGCGTAAAGGCGTCTGACGTCACAGTGGCTTGCCTGAAACAAAGGAAATAGAGAAACATGTGCTTACAGGGGCGTCGAACCGCCTTCTCCCGCTGATGGAGCAAAGTTGCTACAGTGACAAAGACAAGCTCCGCGCTCATGGGCAATTTATATGAGGCAACTATGCTGCGAGTATCTAAGTAGTCGTCGTGCATGGATAAAATGCAATGTTTCAAACAGATCTGATGAATTCACCTACTTTGAAAAAGTGTGCGTTAGGGAGTTCTTTTGACACAAAGCGAAAATCTACAGTCAAGCGTCAATCAGCAGACAGCCGTGTGTTCTTTACTCATGAGCCTGTTGTCAAAACGGCAGAAAAAAATGTTCACAAACGAAATATTGTTTCTACACTTAAAATGAACAAAGAAAAAATTAGCTAGCCTGATATAAGTCATGTTCATGACGATGCAAATGTAACGAGATTTCGAACTGTTCTGTTGCACACGTTGGGACTCATTTTATTTTTCTACAAAAATCCTTTGCCATGACGGGAATCGAACCCAGGCCGCCCTGCGTGACAAGGCAGATTCCTATCCGCTAGACCATTTGGGAAGACTTGATATGTACACCCTAAGATATCTAAGTGTCATTTCGATGAGGTCTGTAGCAGAGGCCATAGAGCACAGCAAACAAATAATCAAGTGTTTAAATATCCTTGTCGTTTTGAAAAATTACCATTGTCACCTGCACAGGAATGCCCTGCGGCCAACATTGAAGAAATGTGCTTCTCAAATCTGTCATTAACACTGTTTTCCACACGCTTTTTTCATTGCATTGCCATATAATCAATTGGTCATTGATGCGTCACGAATAACGACAATGCGTCGAAAATTAAAGAAATGTAAACATGAATTATGTTATTACTGTCTAAGCATCGCAAAGCTGTATGCGTAAAGGCGTCTGACGTCACAGTGGCTTGCCTGAAACAAAGGAATTAGAGAAACATGTGCTTACAGGGGCGTTGAACCGCCTTCTCCCGCTGATGGAGCAAAGTTGCTACAGTGACAAAGACAAGCTCCGCGCTCATGGGCAATTTATATGAGGCAACTGTGCTGCGAGTATCTAAGTAGTCGTCGTGCATGGATAAAATGCAATGTTTCAAACAGATCTGATGAATTCACCTACTTTGAAAAAGTATGCGTTAGGAAGTTCTTTTGACACAAAGCGAAAATCTACAGTCAAGCGTCAATCAGCAGACAGCCGTGTGTTCTTTAGTCATGAGCCTGTTGTCAAAACGGCAGAAAAAAATGTTCACAAACGAAATATTGTTTCTACACTTAAAATGAACAAAGAAAAAATGAGCTAGCCTGATATAAGTCATGTTCATGACGATGCAAATGTAACGAGATTTCGAACTGTTCTGTTGCACACGTTGGGACTCATTTTATTTTTCTACAAAAAACATTTGCCATGACGGGAATCGAACCCGGGCCGCCCTGCGTTACAAGGTAGATGCCTATCCGCTAGACCATTTGGGAAAACTTGATATGTACACCCTAAGATATCTAAGTGTCATTTCGATGAGGTCTGTAGCAGAGGCCATAGAGCACAGCAAACAAATAATCATGTGTTTAAATATCCTTGTCGTTTTGAAAAATTACCATTGTCACCTGCACAGGAATGCCATGCGGCCAACATTGAAGAAATGTGCTTCTCAAATCTGTCATTCACACTGTTTTCCACACGCTTTTTTCATTGCATTGCCATATAATCAATTGGTCATTGATGCGTCACGAATAACGACAATGCGTCGAAAATTAAAGAAATGTAAACATGAATTATGTTATTACTGTCTAAGCATCGCAAAGCTGTATGCGTAAAGGCGTCTGACGTCACAGTGGCTTGCCTGAAACAAAGGAATTAGAGAAACATGTGCTTACAGGGGCGTCGAACCGCCTTCTCCCGCTGATGGAGCAAAGTTGCTACAGTGACAAAGACAAGCTCCGCGCTCATGGGCAATTTATATGACGCAACTGTGCTGCGAGTATCTAAGTAGTCGTCGTGCATGGATAAAATGCAATGTTTCAAACAGATCTGATAAATTCACCTACTTTGAAAAAGTGTGCGTTAGGAAGTTCTTTTGACACAAAGCGAAAATCTACAGTCAAGCGTCAATCAGCAGACAGCCGTGTGTTCTTTAGTCATGAGCCTGTTGTCAAAACGGCAGAAAAAAATGTTCACAAACGAAATATTGTTTCTACACTTAAAATGAACAAAGAAAAAATTAGCTAGCCTGATATAAGTCATGTTCATGACGATGCAAATGTAACGAGATTTCGAACTGTTCTGTTGCACACGTTGGGACTCATTTTATTTTTCTACAAAAAACATTTGCCATGACGGGAATCGAACCCGGGCCGCCCTGCGTTACAAGGTAGATGCCTATCCGCTAGACCATTTGGGAAAACTTGATATGTACACCCTAAGATATCTAAGTGTCATTTCGATGAGGTCTGTAGCAGAGGCCATAGAGCACAGCAAACAAATAATCATGTGTTTAAATATCCTTGTCGTTTTGAAAAATTACCATTGTCACCTGCACAGGAATGCCATGCGGCCAACATTGAAGAAATGTGCTTCTCAAATCTGTCATTAACACTGTTTTCCACACGCTTTTTACATTGCATTGCCATATAATCAATTGGTCATTGATACGTCACGAATAACGACAATGCGTCGAAAATTAAAGAAATGTAAACATGAATTATGTTATTACTGTTTAAGCATCGCAAAGCTGTATGCGTAAAGGCGTCTGACGTCACAGTGGCTTGCCTGAAACAAAGGAATTAGAGAAACATGTGCTAACAGGGGCGTCGAACCGCCTTCTCCAGCTCATGGAGCAAAGTTGCTACAGTGACAAAGACAAGCTCCGCGCTCATGGGCAATTTATATGAGGCAACTGTGCTGCGAGTATCTAAGTAGTCGTCGTGCATGGATAAAATGCAATGTTTCAAACAGATCTGATGAATTCACCTACTTTGAAAAAGTGTGCGTTAGGAAGTTCTTTTGACACAAAGCGAAAATCTACAGTCAAGCGTCAATCAGCAGACAGCCGTGTGTTCTTTAGTCATGAGCCTGTTGTCAAAACGGCAGAAAAAAATGGTCACAAACGAAATATTGTTTCTACACTTAAAATGAATAAAGAAATGAGCTAGCCTGATATAAGTCATGTTCATGACGATGCAAATGTAACGAGATTTCGAACTGTTCTGTTGCACACGTTGGGACTCATTTTATTTTTCTACAAAAATCATTTGCCATGACGGGAATCGAACCCTGGCCGCCCTGCGTGACAAGGCAGATTCCTATCCGCTAGACCATTTGGGAAGACTTGATATGTAGACCCTAAGATATCTAAGTGTCATTTCGATGAGGTCTGTAGCAGAGGCCATAGAGCACAGCAAACAAATAATCATGTGTTTAAATATCCTTGTCGTTTTGAAAAATTACCATTGTCACCTGCACAGGAATGCCATGCGGCCAACATTGAAGAAATGTGCTTCTCAAATCTGTCATTAACACTGTTTTCCACACGCTTTTTTCATTGCATTGCCATATAATCAATTGGTCATTGATGCGTCACGAATAACGACAATGCGTCGAAAATTAAAGAAATGTAAACATGAATTATGTTATTACTGTCTAAGCATCGCAAAGCTGTATGCGTAAAGGCGTCTGACGTCACAGTGGCTTGCCTGAAACAAAGGAATTAGAGAAACATGTGCTTACAGGGGCGTCGAACCGCCTTCTCCCGCTGATGGAGCAAAGTTGCTACAGTGACAAAGACAAGCTCCGCGCTCATGGGCAATTTATATGGGGCAACTGTGCTGCGAGTATCTAAGCAGTCGTCGTGCATGGATAAAATGCAATGTTTCAAACAGATCTGATGAATTCACCTACTTTGAAAAAGTGTGCGTTAGGGAGTTCTTTTGACACAAAGCGAAAATCTACAGTCAAGCGTCAATCAGCAGACAGCCGTGTGTTCTTTAGTCATGAGCCTGTTGTCAAAACGGCAGAAAAAAATTGTCACAAACGAAATATTGTTTCTACACTTAAAATGAACAAAGAAAAAATGAGCTAGCCTGATATAAGTCATGTTCATGACGATGCAAATGTAACGAGATTTCGAACTGTTCTGTTGCACACGTTGGGACTCATTTTATTTTTCTACAAAAAACATTTGCCATGACGGGAATCGAACCCGGGCCGCCCTGCGTTACAAGGCAGATTCCTATCCGCTAGACCATTTGGGAAGATTTCATATATAGACCCTAAGATATCTAAGTGTCATTTCGATGAGGTCTGTAGCAGAGGCCATAGAGCACAGCAAACAAATAATCATGTGTTGAAATATCCTTGTCGTTTTGAAAAATTACCATTGTCACCTGCACAGGAATGCCATGCGGCCAACATTGAAGAAATGTGCTTCTCAAATCTGTCATTAACACTGTTTTCCACACGCTTTTTTCATTGCATTGCCATATAATCAATTGGTCATTGATGCGTCACGAATAACGACAATGCGTCGAAAATTAAAGAAATGTAAACATGAATTATGTTATTACTGTCTAAGCATCGCAAAGCTGTATGCGTAAAGGCGTCTGACGTCACAGTGGCTTGCCTGAAACAAAGGAATTAGAGAAACATGTGCTTACAGGGGCGTCGAACCGCCTTCTCCCGCTGATGGAGCAAAGTTGCTACAGTGACAAAGACAAGCTCCGCGCTCATGGGCAATTTATATGAGGCAACTGTGCTGCGAGTATCTAAGTAGTCGTCGTGCATGGATAAAATGCAATGTTTCAAACAGATCTGATGAATTCACCTACTTTGAAAAAGTGTGCGTTAGGGAGTTCTTTCGACTCAAGCGAAAATCTACAGTCAAGCGTCAATCAGCAGACTGCCGTGTGTTCTTTAGTCTTGAGCCTGTTGTCAAAACGGCAGAAAAAAATGGTCACAAACGAAATATTGTTTCTACACTTAAAATGAACAAAGACAAAATTAGCTAGCCTGATATAAGTCATGTTCATGACGATGCAAATGTAACGAGATTTCGAACTTTTCTGTTGCACACGTTGGGACTCATTTTATTTTCCTACAAGAATCATTTGCCATGACGGGAATCGAACCCGGGCCGCCCTGCGTTACAAGGCAGATTCCTATCCGCTAGACCATTTGGGAAGATTTCATATATAGACCCTAAGATATCTAAGTGTCATTTCGATGAGGTCTGTAGCAGAGGCCATACAGCACACCAAACAAATAATCATGTGTTTAAATATCCTTGTCGTTTTGAAAAATTACCATTGTCACCTGCACAGGAATGCCATGCGGCCAACATTGAAGAAATGTGCTTCTCAAATCTGTCATTAACACTGTTTTCCACACGCTTTTTTCATTGCATTGCCATATAATCAATTGGCCATTGATGCGTCACGAATAACGACAATGCGTCGTAAATTAAAGAAATGTAAACATGAATTATGTTATTACTGTCTAAGCATCGCAAAGCTGTATGCGCAAAGGCGTCTGACGTCACTGTGGCTTGCCTGAAACAAAGGAATTAGAGAAACATGTGCTTACAGGGGCGTCGAACCGGCTTGTCCCCCTGATGGAGCAAAGTTGCTACAGTGACAAAGACAAGCTCCGCGCTCATGGGCAATTTATATGGGGCAACTGTGCTGCGAGTATCTAAGCAGTCGTCGTGCATTGATAAAATGCAATGTTTCAAACAGATCTGATGAATTCACCAACTTTGAAAAAGTGTGCGTTAAGGGAGTCCTTTTGACACAAAGCGAAAATCTACAGTCAAGCGTCAATCAGCAGACAGCCGTGTGTTCTTTAGTCATGAGCCTGTTGTCAAAACGGCAGAAAAAAATGGTCACAAACGAAATATTGTTTCTACACTTAAAATGAACAAAGAAAAAATGAGCTAGCCTGATATAAGTCATGTTCATGACGATGCAAATGTAACGAGATTTCGAACTGTTCTGTTGCACACGTTGGGACTCATTTTATTTTTCTACAAGAATCATTTGCCATGACGGGAATCGAACCCGGGCCGCCCTGCGTTACAAGGCAGATTCCTATCCGCTAGACCATTTGGGAAGATTTCATATGTAGACCCTAAGATATCTAAGTGTCATTTCGATGAGGTCTGTAGCAGAGGCCATAGAGCACACCAAACAAATAATCATGTGTTTAAATATCCTTGTCGTTTTGAAAAATTACCATTGTCACCTGCACAGGAATGCCATGTGGCCAACATTGAAGAAATGTGCTTCTCAAATCTGTCATTAACACTGTTTTCCACACGCTTTTTTCATTGCATTGCCATATAATCAATTGGTCATTGATGCGTCACGAATAACGACAATGCGTCGAAAATTAAAGAAATGTAAACATGAATTATGTTATTACTGTCTAAGCATCGCAAAGCTGTATGCGTAAAGGCGTCTGACGTCACAGTGGCTTGGCTGAAACAAAGGAATTAGAGAAACATGTGCTTACAGGGGCGTCGAACCGGCTTCTCCCGCTGATGGAGCAAAGTTGCTACATTGACAAAGACAAGCTCCGCACTCATGGGCAATTCATATGGGGCAACTGTGCTGCGAGTATCTAAGCAGTCGTCGTGCATGGATAAAATGCAATGTTTCAAACAGATCTGATGAATTCACCTACTTTGAAAAAGTGTGCGTTAGGGAGTTCTTTTGACACAAAGCGAAAATCTACAGTCAAGCGTCAATCAGCAGACAGCCGTTATTTCTTTAGTCATGAGCCTGTTGTCAAAACGGCAGAAAAAAATGGTCACAAACGAAATATTGTTTCTACACTTAAAATGAACAAAGAAAAAATTAGCTAGCCTGATATAAGTCATGTTCATGACGATGCAAATGTAACGAGATTTCGAACTGTTCTGTTGCACACGTTGGGACTCATTTTATTTTTCTACAAAAAACATTTGCCATGACGGGAATCGAACCCGGGCCGCCCTGCGTTACAAGGTAGATGCCTATCCGCTAGACTATTTGGGAAGACTTGATATGTACACCCTAAGATATCTAAGTGTAATTTCGATGAGGTCTGTAGCAGAGGCCATAGAGCACAGCAAACAAATAATCATGTGTTTAAATATCCTTGTCGTTTTGAAAAATTACCATTGTCACCTGCACAGGAATGCCATGCGGCCAACATTGAAGAAATGTGCTTCTCAAATCTGTCATTAACACTGTTTTCCACACGCTTTTTTCATTGCATTGACATATAATCAATTGGTCATTGATGCGTCACGAATAACGACAATGCGTCGAAAATTAAAGAAATGTAAACATGAATTATGTTATTACTGTCTAAGCATCGCAAAGCTGTATGCGTAAAGGCGTCTGACGTCACAGTGGCTTGCCTGAAACAAAGGAATCAGAGAAACATGTGCTTACAGGGGCGTCGAAGCGCCTTCTCCCGCTGATGGAGCAAAGTTGTGACAGTGACAAAGACAAGCTCCGCGCTCATGGGCAATTTATATGGGGCAACTGTGCTGCGAGTATCTAAGCAGTCGTCGTGCATGGATAAAATGCAATGTTTCAAACAGATCTGATGAATTCACCTACTTTGAAAAAGTGTGCGTTAGGAAGTTCTTTTGACACAAAGCGAAAATCTACAGTCAAGCGTCAATCAGCAGACAGCCGTGTGTTCTTTAGTCATGAGCCTGTTGTCAAAACGGCAGAACAAAATGGTCACAAACGAAATATTGTTTCTACACTTAAAATGAACAAAGAAAAAATTAGCTAGCCTGATATAAGTCATGTTCATGACGATGCAAATGTAACGAGATTTCGAACTGTTCTATTGCACACGTTGGGACTCATTTTATTTTTCTACAAAAAACATTTGCCATGACGGGAATCGAACCCGGGCCGCCCTGCGTTACAAGGTAGATGCCTATCCGCTAGACCATTTGGGAAGACTTGATATGTACACCCTAAGATATCTAAGTGTCATTTCGATGAGGTCTGTAGCAGAGGCCATAGAGCACAGCAAACAAATAATCATGTGTTGAAATATCCTTGTCGTTTTGAAAAATTACCATTGTCACCTGCACAGGAATGCCATGCGGCCAACATTGAAGAAATGTGCTTCTCAAATCTGTCATTAACACTGTTTTCCACACGCTTTTTTCATTGCATTGCCATATAATCAATTGGTCATTGATGCGTCACGAATAACGACAATGCGTCGAAAATTAAAAAAATGTAAACATGAATTATGTTATTACTGTCTAAGCATCGCAAAGCTGTATGCGTAAAGGCGTCTGACGTCACAGTGGCTTGCCTGAAACAAAGGAATTAGAGAAACATGTGCTTACAGGGGCGTCGAACCGCCTTCTCCCGCTGATGGAGCAAAGTTGCTACAGTGACAAAGACAAGCTCCGCGCTCATGGGCAATTTATATGAGGCAACTGTGCTGCGAGTATCTAAGTAGTCGTCGTGCATGGATAAAATGCAATGTTTCAAACAGATCTGATGAATTCACCTACTTTGAAAAAGTGTGCGTTAGGAAGTTCTTTTGACACAAAGCGAAAATCTACAGTCAAGCGTCAATCAGCAGACAGCCGTGTGTTCTTTAGTCATGAGCCTGTTGTCAAAACGGCAGAAAAAAATGTTCACAAACGAAATATTGTTTCTACACTTAAAATGAACAAAGAAAAAATTAGCTAGCCTGATATAAGTCATGTTCATGACGATGCAAATGTAACGAGATTTCGAACTGTTCTGTTGCACACGTTGGGACTCATTTTATTTTTCTACAAAAAACATTTGCCATGACGGGAATCGAACCCTGGCCGCCTTGCGTTACAAGGTAGATGCCTATCCGCTAGACCATTTGGGAAGACTTGATATGTACACCCTAAGATATCTAAGTGTCATTTCGATGAGGTCTGTAGCAGAGGCCATAGAGCACAGCAAACAAATAATCATGTGTTGAAATATCCTTGTCGTTTTGAAAAATTACCATTGTCACCTGCACAGGAATGCCATGCGGCCAACATTGAAGAAATGTGCTTCTCAAATCTGTCATTAACACTGTTTTCCACACGCTTTTTTCATTGCATTGCCATATAATCAATTGGTCATTGATGCGTCACGAATAACGACAATGCGTCGAAAATTAAATAAATGTAAACATGAATTATGTTATTACTGTCTAAGCATCGCAAAGCTGTATGCGTAAAGGCGTCTGACGTCACAGTGGCTTGCCTGAAACAAAGGAATTAGAGAAACATGTGCTTACAGGGGCGTCGAACCGCCTTCTCCCGCTGATGGAGCAAAGTTGCTACAGTGACAAAGACAAGCTCCGCGCTCATGGGCAATTTATATGGGGCAACTGTGCTGCGAGTATCTAAGCAGTCGTCGTGCATGGATAAAATGCAATGTTTCAAACAGATCTGATGAATTCACCTACTTTGAAAAAGTGTGCGTTAGGAAGTTCTTTTGACACAAAGCGAAAATCTACAGTCAAGCGTCAATCAGCAGACAGCCGTGTGTTCTTTAGTCATGAGCCTGTTGTCAAAACGGCAGAAAAAAATGTTCACAAACGAAATATTGTTTCTACACTTAAAATGAACAAAGAAAAAATTAGCTAGCCTGATATAAGTCATGTTCATGACGATGCAAATGTAACGAGATTTCGAACTGTTCTGTTGCACACGTTGGGACTCATTTTATTTTTCTACAAAGAACATTTGCCATGACTGGAATCGAACCCGGGCCGCCCTGCGTTACAAGGTAGATGCCTATCCGCTAGACCATTTGGGAAGACTTGATATGTACACCCTAAGATATCTAAGTGTCATTTCGATGAGGTCTGTAGCAGAGGCCATAGAGCACAGCAAACAAATAATCATGTGTTGAAATATCCTTGTCGTTTTGAAAAATTACCATTGTCACCTGCACAGGAATGCCATGCGGCCAACATTGAAGAAATGTGCTTCTCAAATCTGTCATTAACACTGTTTTCCACACGCTTTTGTCATTGCATTGCCGTATAATCAATTGGTCATTGATGCGTCACGAATAACGACAATGCGTCGAAAATTAAAGAAATGTAAACATGAATTATGTTATTACTGTCTAAGCATCGCAAAGCTGTATGCGCAAAGGCGTCTGACGTCACTGTGGCTTGCCTGAAACAAAGGAATTAGAGAAACATGTGCTTACAGGGGCGTCGAACCGGCTTGTCCCCCTGATGGAGCAAAGTTGCTACAGTGACAAAGACAAGCTCCGCGCTCATGGGCAATTTATATGGGGCAACTGTGCTGCGAGTATCTAAGCAGTCGTCGTGCATGGATAAAATGCAATGTTTCAAACAGATCTGATGAATTCACCTACTTTGAAAAAGTGTGCGTTAAGGGAGTCCTTTTGACACAAAGCGAAAATCTACAGTCAAGCGTCAATCAGCAGACAGCCGTGTGTTCTTTAGTCATGAGCCTGTTGTCAAAACGGCAGAAAAAAATGGTCACAAACGAAATATTGTTTCTACACTTAAAATGAACAAAGACAAAATGAGCTAGCCTGATATAAGTCATGTTCATGACGATGCAAATGTAACGAGATTTCGAACTTTTCTGTTGCACACGTTGGGACTCATTTTATTTTCCTACAAGAATCATTTGCCATGACGGGAATCGAACCCGGGCCGCCCTGCGTGACAAGGCAGATTCCTATCCGCTAGACCATTTGGGAAGACTTGATATGTACACCCTAAGATATCTAAGTGTCATTTCGATGAGGTCTGTAGCAGAGGCCATAGAGCACAGCAAACAAATAATCATGTGTTTAAATATCCTTGTCGTTTTGAAAAATTACCATTGTCACCTGCACAGGAATGCCATGCGGCCAACATTGAAGAAATGTGCTTCTCAAATCTGTCATTAACACTGTTTTCCACACGCTTTTTTCATTGCATTGCCATATAATCAATTGGTCATTGATGCGTCACGAATAACGACAATGCGTCGAAAATTAAATAAATGTAAACATGAATTATGTTATTACTGTCTAAGCATCGCAAAGCTGTATGCGTAAAGGCGTCTGACGTCACAGTGGCTTGCCTGAAACAAAGGAATTAGAGAAACATGTGCTTACAGGGGCGTCGAACCGCCTTCTCCCGCTGATGGAGCAAAGTTGCTACAGTGACAAAGACAAGCTCCGCGCTCATGGGCAATTTATATGAGGCAACTGTGCTGCGAGTATCTAAGTAGTCGTCGAGCATGGATAAAATGCAATGTTTCAAACAGATCTGATGAATTCACCTACTTTGAAAAAGTGTGCGTTAGGGAGTTCTTTTGACACAAAGCGAAAATCTACAGTCAAGCGTCAATCAGCAGACAGCCGTGTGTTCTTTAGTAATGAGCCTGTTGTCAAAACGGCAGAAAAAAATGTTCACAAACGAAATATTGTTTCTACACTTAAAATGAACAAAGAAAAAATTAGCTAGCCTGATATAAGTCATGTTCATGACGATGCAAATGTAACGAGATTTCGAACTGTTCTGTTGCACACGTTGGGACTCATTTTATTTTTCTACAAAAATCATTTGCCATGACGGGAATCGAACCCGGGCCGCCCTGCGTGACAAGGCAGATTCCTATCCGCTAGACCATTTGGGAAGTCTTGATATGTACACCCTAAGATATCTAAGTGTCATTTCGATGAGGTCTGTAGTAGAGGCCATAGAGCACAGCAAACAAATAATCATGTGTTTAAATATCCTTGTCGTTTTGAAAAATTACCATTGTCACCTGCACAGGAATGCCATGAGGCCAACATTGAAGAAATGTGCTTCTCAAATCTGTCATTAACACTGTTTTCCACACGCTTTTTTCATTGCATTGCCATATAATCAATTGGTCATTGATGCGTCACGAATAACGACAATGCGTCGAAAATTAAAGAAATGTAAACATGAATTATGTTATTACTGTCTAAGCATCGCAAAGCTGTATGCGTAAAGGCGTCTGACGTCACAGTGGCTTGCCTGAAACAAAGGAATTAGAGAAACATGTGCTTACAGGGGCGTCGAACCGGCTTGTCCCCCTGATGGAGCAAAGTTGCTACAGTGACAAAGACAAGCTCCGCGCTCATGGGCAATTTATATGGGGCAACTATGCTGCGATTATCTAAGCAGTCGTCGTGCATGGATAAAATGCAATGTTTCAAACAGATCTGATGAATTCACCTACTTTGAAAAAGTGTGCGTTAAGGGAGTCCTTTTGACACAAAGCGAAAATCTACAGTCAAGCGTCAATCAGCAGACAGCCGTGTGTTCTTTAGTCATGAGCCTGTTGTCAAAACGGCAGAAAAAAATGGTCACAAACGAAATATTGTTTCTACACTTAAAATGAACAAAGACAAAATGAGCTAGCCTGATATAAGTCATGTTCATGACGATGCAAATGTAACGAGATTTCGAACTTTTCTGTTGCACACGTTGGGACTCATTTTATTTTCCTACAAGAATCATTTGCCATGACGGGAATCGAACCCGGGCCGCCCTGCGTGACAAGGCAGATTCCTATCCGCTAGACCATTTGGGAAGACTTGATATGTACACCCTAAGATATCTAAGTGTCATTTCGATGAGGTCTGTAGCAGAGGCCATAGAGCACAGCAAACAAATAATCATGTGTTTAAATATCCTTGTCGTTTTGAAAAATTACCATTGTCACCTGCACAGGAATGCCATGCGGCCAACATTGAAGAAATGTGCTTCTCAAATCTGTCATTAACACTGTTTTCCACACGCTTTTTTCATTGCATTGCCATATAATCAATTGGTCATTGATGCGTCACGAATAACGACAATGCGTCGAAAATTAAAGAAATGTAAACATGAATTATGTTATTACTGTCTAAGCATCGCAAAGCTGTATGCGTAAAGGCGTCTGACGTCACAGTGGCTTGCCTGAAACAAAGGAATTAGAGAAACATGTGCTTACAGGGGCGTCGAACCGCCTTCTCCCGCTGATGGAGCAAAGTTGCTACAGTGACAAAGACAAGCTCCGCGCTCATGGGCAATTTATATGAGGCAACTGTGCTGCGAGTATCTAAGTAGTCGTCGTGCATGGATAAAATGCAATGTTTCAAACAGATCTGATGAATTCACCTACTTTGAAAAAGTGTGCGTTAGGGAGTTCTTTTGACACAAAGCGAAAATCTACAGTCAAGCTTCAATCAGCAGACAGCCGTGTGTTCTTTAGTAATGAGCCTGTTGTCGAAACGGCAGAAAAAAATGTTCACAAACGAAATATTGTTTCTATACTTAAAATGAACAAAGAAAAAATTAGCTAGCCAGATATAAGTCATGTTCATGACGATGCAAATGTAACGAGATTTCGAACTGTTCTGTTGCACACGTTGGGACTCATTTTATTTTTCTACAAAAATCATTTGCCATGACGGGAATCGAACCCGGGCCGCCCTGCGTGACAAGGCAGATTCCTATCCGCTAGACCATTTGGGAAGACTTGATATGTACACCCTAAGATATCTAAGTGTCATTTCGATGAGGTCTGTAGCAGAGGCCATAGAGCACAGCAAACAAATAATCATGTGTTTAAATATCCTTGTCGTTTTGAAAAATTACCATTGTCACCTGCACAGGAATGCCATGCGGCCAACATTGAAGAAATGTGCTTCTCAAATCTGTCATTAACACTGTTTTCCACACGCTTTTTTCATTGCATTGCCATATAATCAATTGGTCATTGATGCGTCACGAATAACGACAATGCGTCGAAAATTAAATAAATGTAAACATGAATTATGTTATTACTGTCTAAGCATCGCAAAGCTGTATGCGTAAAGGCGTCTGACGTCACAGTGGCTTGCCTGAAACAAAGGAATTAGAGAAACATGTGCTTACAGGGGCGTCGAACCGCCTTCTCCCGCTGATGGAGCAAAGTTGCTACAGTGACAAAGACAAGCTCCGCGCTCATGGGCAATTTATATGAGGCAACTGTGCTGCGAGTATCTAAGTAGTCGTCGAGCATGGATAAAATGCAATGTTTCAAACAGATCTGATGAATTCACCTACTTTGAAAAAGTGTGCGTTAGGGAGTTCTTTTGACACAAAGCGAAAATCTACAGTCAAGCGTCAATCAGCAGACAGCCGTGTGTTCTTTAGTAATGAGCCTGTTGTCAAAACGGCAGAAAAAAATGTTCACAAACGAAATATTGTTTCTACACTTAAAATGAACAAAGAAAAAATGAGCTAGCCTGATATAAGTCATGTTCATGACGATGCAAATGTAACGAGATTTCGAACTGTTCTGTTGCACACGTTGGGACTCATTTTATTTTTCTACAAAAATCATTTGCCATGACGGGAATCGAACCCGGGCCGCCCTGCGTGACAAGGCAGATTCCTATCCGCTAGACCATTTGGGAAGACTTGATATGTACACCCTAAGATATCTAAGTGTCATTTCGATGAGGTCTGTAGCAGAGGCCATAGAGCACAGCAAACAAATAATCATGTGTTTAAATATCCTTGTCGTTTTGAAAAATTACCATTGTCACCTGCACAGGAATGCCATGCGGCCAACATTGAAGAAATGTGCTTCTCAAATCTGTCATTAACACTGTTTTCCACACGCTTTTTTCATTGCATTGCCATATAATCAATTGGTCATTGATGCGTCACGAATAACGACAATGCGTCGAAAATTAAAGAAATGTAAACATGAATTATGTTATTACTGTCTAAGCATCGCAAAGCTGTATGCGTAAAGGCGTCTGACGTCACAGTGGCTTGCCTGAAACAAAGGAATTAGAGAAACATGTGCTTACAGGGGCGTCGAACCGCCTTCTCCCGCTGATGGAGCAAAGTTGCTACAGTGACAAAGACAAGCTCCGCGCTCATGGGCAATTTATATGAGGCAACTGTGCTGCGAGTATCTAAGTAGTCGTCGTGCATGGATAAAATGCAATGTTTCAAACAGATCTGATGAATTCACCTACTTTGAAAAAGTGTGCGTTAGGGAGTTCTTTTGACACAAAGCGAAAATCTACAGTCAAGCGTCAATCAGCAGACAGCCGTGTGTTCTTTAGTAATGAGCCTGTTGTTGAAACGGCAGAAAAAAATGTTCACAAACGAAATATTGTTTCTACACTTAAAATGAACAAAGAAAAAATTAGCTAGCCTGATATAAGTCATGTTCATGACGATGCAAATGTAACGAGATTTCGAACTGTTCTGTTGCACACGTTGGGACTCATTTTATTTTTCTACAAAAATCATTTGCCATGACGGGAATCGAACCCGGGCCGCCCTGCGTGACAAGGCAGATTCCTATCCGCTAGACCATTTGGGAAAACTTGATATGTACACCCTAAGATATCTAAGTGTCATTTCGATGAGGTCTGTAGCAGAGGCCATAGAGCACAGCAAACAAATAATCATGTGTTTAAATATCCTTGTCGTTTTGAAAAATTACCATTGTCACCTGCACAGGAATGCCATGCGGCCAACATTGAAGAAATGTGCTTCTCAAATCTGTCATTAACACTGTTTTCCACACGCTTTTTTCATTGCATTGCCATATAATCAATTGGTCATTGATGCGTCACGAATAACGACAATGCGTCGAAAATTAAAGAAATATAAACATGAATTATGTTATTACTGTCTAAGCATCGCAAAGCTGTATGCGTAAAGGCGTCTGACGTCACAGTGGCTTGCCTGAAACAAAGGAATTAGAGAAACATGTGCTTACAGGGGCGTCGAACCGCCTTCTCCCGCTGATGGAGCAAAGTTGCTACAGTGACAAAGACAAGCTCCGCGCTCATGGGCAATTTATATGAGGCAACTGTGCTGCGAGTATCTAAGTAGTCGTCGTGCATGGATAAAATGCAATGTTTCAAACAGATCTGATGAATTCACCTACTTTGAAAAAGTGTGCGTTAGGGAGTTCTTTTGACACAAAGCGAAAATCTACAGTCAAGCGTCAATCAGCAGACAGCCGTGTGTTCTTTAGTAATGAGCCTGTTGTCAAAACGGCAGAAAAAAATGTTCACAAACGAAATATTGTTTCTACACTTAAAATGAACAAAGAAAAAATTAGCTAGACTGATATAAGTCATGTTCATGACGATGCAAATGTAACGAGATTTCGAACTGTTCTGTTGCACACGTTGGGACTCATTTTATTTTTCTACAAAAATCATTTGCCATGACGGGAATCGAACCCGGGCCGCCCTGCGTGACAAGGCAGATTCCTATCCGCTAGACCATTTGGGAAGACTTGATATGTACACCCTAAGATATCTAAGTGTCATTTCGATGAGGTCTGTAGCAGAGGCCATAGAGCACAGCAAACAAATAATCATGTGTTTAAATATCCTTGTAGTTTTGAAAAATTACCATTGTCACCTGCACAGGAATGCCATGCGGCCAACATTGAAGAAATGTGCTTCTCAAATCTGTCATTAACACTGTTTTCCACACGCTTTTTTCATTGCATTGCCATATAATCAATTGGTCATTGATGCGTCACGAATAACGACAATGCGTCGAAAATTAAAGAAATATAAACATGAATTATGTTATTACTGTCTAAGCATCGCAAAGCTGTATGCGTAAAGGCGTCTGACGTCACAGTGGCTTGCCTGAAACAAAGGAATTAGAGAAACATGTGCTTACAGGGGCGTCGAACCGCCTTCTCCCGCTGATGGAGCAAAGTTGCTACAGTGACAAAGACAAGCTCCGCGCTCATGGGCAATTTATATGAGGCAACTGTGCTGCGAGTATCTAAGTAGTCGTCGTGCATGGATAAAATGCAATGTTTCAAACAGATCTGATGAATTCACCTACTTTGAAAAAGTGTGCGTTAGGGAGTTCTTTTGACACAAAGCGAAAATCTACAGTCAAGCGTCAATCAGCAGACAGCCGTGTGTTCTTTAGTAATGAGCCTGTTGTCAAAACGGCAGAAAAAAATGTTCACAAACGAAATATTGTTTCTATACTTAAAATGAACAAAGAAAAAATTAGCTAGCCTGATATAAGTCATGTTCATGACGATATTTCGAACTGTTCTGTTGCACACGTTGGGACTCATTTTATTTTTCTACAAAAATCATTTGCCATGACGGGAATCGAACCCGGGCCGCCCTGCGTGACAAGGCAGATTCCTATCCGCTAGACCATTTGGGAAGACTTGATATGTACACCCTAAGATATCTAAGTGTCATTTCGATGAGGTCTGTAGCAGAGGCCATAGAGCACAGCAAACAAATAATCATGTGTTTAAATATCCTTGTAGTTTTGAAAAATTACCATTGTCACCTGCACAGGAATGCCATGCGGCCAACATTGAAGAAATGTGCTTCTCAAATCTGTCATTAACACTGTTTTCCACACGCTTTTTTCATTGCATTGCCATATAATCAATTGGTCATTGATGCGTCACGAATAACGACAATGCGTCGAAAATTAAAGAAATATAAACATGAATTATGTTATTACTGTCTAAGCATCGCAAAGCTGTATGCGTAAAGGCGTCTGACGTCACAGTGGCTTGCCTGAAACAAAGGAATTAGAGAAACATGTGCTTACAGGGGCGTCGAACCGCCTTCTCCCGCTGATGGAGCAAAGTTGCTACAGTGACAAAGACAAGCTCCGCGCTCATGGGCAATTTATATGAGGCAACTGTGCTGCGAGTATCTAAGTAGTCGTCGTGCATGGATAAAATGCAATGTTTCAAACAGATCTGATGAATTCACCTACTTTGAAAAAGTGTGCGTTAGGGAGTTCTTTTGACACAAAGCGAAAATCTACAGTCAAGCGTCAATCAGCAGACAGCCGTGTGTTCTTTAGTAATGAGCCTGTTGTCAAAACGGCAGAAAAAAATGTTCACAAACGAAATATTGTTTCTATACTTAAAATGAACAAAGAAAAAATTAGCTAGCCTGATATAAGTCATGTTCATGACGATATTTCGAACTGTTCTGTTGCACACGTTGGGACTCATTTTATTTTTCTACAAAAATCATTTGCCATGACGGGAATCGAACCCGGGCCGCCCTGCGTGACAAGGCAGATTCCTATCCGCTATACCATTTGGGAAGACTTGATATGTAAACCCTAAGATATCTAAGTGTCATTTCGATGAGGTCTGTAGCAGAGGCCATATAGCACAGCAAACAAATAATCATGTGTTTAAATATCCTTGTCGTTTTGAAAAATTACCATTGTCACCTGCACAGGAATGCCATGCGGCCAACATTGAAGAAATGTGCTTCTCAAATCTGTCATTAACACTGTTTTCCACACGCTTTTTTCATTGCATTGCCATATAATCAATTGGTCATTGATGCGTCACGAATAACGACAATGCGTCGAAAATTAAAGAAATGTAAACATGAATTATGTTATTACTGTCTAAGCATCGCAAAGCTGTATGCGTAAAGGCGTCTGACGTCACAGTGGCTTGCCTGAAACAAAGGAATTAGAGAAACATGTGCTTACAGGGGCGTCGAACCGCCTTCTCCCGCTGATGGAGCAAAGTTGCTACAGTGACAAAGACAAGCTCCGCGCTCATGGGCAATTTATATGAGGCAACTGTGCTGCGAGTATCTAAGTAGTCGTCGTGCATGGATAAAATGCAATGTTTCAAACAGATCTGATGAATTCACCTACTTTGAAAAAGTGTGCGTTAGGGAGTTCTTTTGACACAAAGCGAAAATCTACAGTCAAGCGTCAATCAGCAGACAGCCGTGTGTTCTTTAGTCATGAGCCTGTTGTCAAAACGGCAGAAAAAAATGGTCACAAACGAAATATTGTTTCTACACTTAAAATGAACAAAGAAAAAATGAGCTAGCATGATATAAGTCATGTTCATGACGATGCAAATGTAACGAGATTTCGAACTGTTCTGTTGCACACGTTGGGACTCATTTTATTTTTCTACAAAAAACATTTGCCATGACGGGAATCGAACCCGGGCCGCCCTGCGTGACAAGGCAGATTCCTATCCGCTAGACCATTTGGGAAGACTTGATATGTACACCCTAAGATATCTAAGTGTCATTTCGATGAGGTCTGTAGCAGAGGCCATAGAGCACAGCAAACAAATAATCATGTGTTAAAATATCCTTGTAGTTTTGAAAAATTACCATTGTCACCTGCACAGGAATGCCATGCGGCCAACATTGAAGAAATGTGCTTCTCAAATCTGTCATTAACACTGTTTTCCACACGCTTTTTTCATTGCATTGCCATATAATCAATTGGTCATTGATGCGTCACGAATAACGACAATGCGTCGAAAATTAAAGAAATGTAAACATGAATTATGTTATTACTGTCTAAGCATCGCAAAGCTGTATGCGTAAAGGCGTCTGACGTCACAGTGGCTTGCCTGAAACAAAGGAATCAGAGAAACATGTGCTTACAGGGGCGTCGAAGCGCCTTCTCCCGCTGATGGAGCAAAGTTGCTACAGTGACAAAGACAAGCTCCGCGCTCATGGGCAATGTATATGGGGCAACTGTGCTGCGAGTATCTAAGCAGTCGTCGTGCATGGATAAAATGCAATGTTTCAAACAGATCTGATGAATTCACCTACTTTGAAAAAGTGTGCGTTAGGAAGTTCTTTTGACACAAAGCGAAAATCTACAGTCAAGCGTCAATCAGCAGACAGCCGTGTGTTCTTTAGTCATGAGCCTGTTGTCAAAACGGCAGAAAAAAATGGTCACAAACGAAATATTGTTTCTACACTTAAAATGAACAAAGAAAAAATGAGCTAGCCTGATATAAGTCATGTTCATGACGATGCAAATGTAACGAGATTTCGAACTGTTCTGTTGCACACGTTGGGACTCATTTTATTTTTCTACAAAAAACATTTGCCATGACGGGAATCGAACCCGGGCCGCCCTGCGTGACAAGGCAGATTCCTATCCGCTAGACCATTTGGGAAGACTTGATATGTACACCCTAAGATATCTAAGTGTCATTTCGATGAGGTCTGTAGCAGAGGCCATAGAGCACAGCAAACAAATAATCATGTGTTTAAATATCCTTGTCGTTTTGAAAAATTACCATTGTCACCTGCACAGGAATGCCATGCGGCCAACATTGAAGAAATGTGCTTCTCAAATCTGTCATTAACACTGTTTTCCACACGCTTTTTTCATTGCATTGCCATATAATCAATTGGTCATTGATGCGTCACGAATAACGACAATGCGTCGAAAATTAAAGAAATGTAAACATGAATTATGTTATTACTGTCTAAGCATCGCAAAGCTGTATGCGTAAAGGCGTCTGACGTCACAGTGGCTTGCCTGAAACAAAGGAATCAGAGAAACATGTGCTTACAGGGGCGTCGAAGCGCCTTCTCCCGCTGATGGAGCAAAGTTGCTACAGTGACAAAGACAAGCTCCGCGCTCATGGGCAATGTATATGGGGCAACTGTGCTGCGAGTATCTAAGCAGTCGTCGTGCATGGATAAAATGCAATGTTTCAAACAGATCTGATGAATTCACCTACTTTGAAAAAGTGTGCGTTAGGAAGTTCTTTTGACACAAAGCGAAAATCTACAGTCAAGCGTCAATCAGCAGACAGCCGTGTGTTCTTTAGTCATGAGCCTGTTGTCAAAACGGCAGAAAAAAATGGTCACAAACGAAATATTGTTTCTACACTTAAAATGAACAAAGAAAAAATGAGCTAGCCTGATATAAGTCATGTTCATGACGATGCAAATGTAACGAGATTTCGAACTGTTCTGTTGCACACGTTGGGACTCATTTTATTTTTCTACAAAAAACATTTGCCATGACGGGAATCGAACCCGGGCCGCCCTGCGTGACAAGGCAGATTCCTATCCGCTAGACCATTTGGGAAGACTTGATATGTACACCCTAAGATATCTAAGTGTCATTTCGATGAGGTCTGTAGCAGAGGCCATAGAGCACAGCAAACAAATAATCATGTGTTTAAATATCCTTGTCGTTTTGAAAAATTACCATTGTCACCTGCACAGGAATGCCATGCGGCCAACATTGAAGAAATGTGCTTCTCAAATCTGTCATTAACACTGTTTTCCACACGCTTTTTTCATTGCATTGCCATATAATCAATTGGTCATTGATGCGTCACGAATAACGACAATGCGTCGAAAATTAAAGAAATGTAAACATGAATTATGTTATTACTGTCTAAGCATCGCAAAGCTGTATGCGTAAAGGCGTCTGACGTCACAGTGGCTTGCCTGAAACAAAGGAATCAGAGAAACATGTGCTTACAGGGGCGTCGAAGCGCCTTCTCCCGCTGATGGAGCAAAGTTGCTACAGTGACAAAGACAAGCTCCGCGCTCATGGGCAATGTATATGGGGCAACTGTGCTGCGAGTATCTAAGTAGTCGTCGTGCATGGATAAAATGCAATGTTTCAAACAGATCTGATGAATTCACCTACTTTGAAAAAGTGTGCGTTAGGGAGTTCTTTTGACACAAAGCGAAAATCTACAGTCAAGCGTCAATCAGCAGACAGCCGTGTGTTCTTTAGTCATGAGCCTGTTGTCAAAACGGCAGAAAAAAATGTTCACAAACGAAATATTGTTTCTACACTTAAAATGAACAAAGAAAAAATGAGCTAGCCTGATATAAGTCATGTTCATGACGATGCAAATGTAACGAGATTTCGAACTGTTCTGTTGCACACGTTGGGACTCATTTTATTTTTCTACAAAAAACATTTGCCATGACGGGAATCGAACCCGGGCCGCCCTGCGTGACAAGGCAGATTCCTATCCGCTAGACCATTTGGGAAGACTTGATATGTACACCCTAAGATATCTAAGTGTCATTTCGATGAGGTCTGTAGCAGAGGCCATAGAGCACAGCAAACAAATAATCATGTGTTAAAATATCCTTGTAGTTTTGAAAAATTACCATTGTCACCTGCACAGGAATGCCATGCGGCCAACATTGAAGAAATGTGCTTCTCAAATCTGTCATTAACACTGTTTTCCACACGCTTTTTTCATTGCATTGCCATATAATCAATTGGTCATTGATGCGTCACGAATAACGACAATGCGTCGAAAATTAAAGAAATGTAAACATGAATTATGTTATTACTGTCTAAGCATCGCAAAGCTGTATGCGTAAAGGCGTCTGACGTCACAGTGGCTTGCCTGAAACAAAGGAATCAGAGAAACATGTGCTTACAGGGGCGTCGAAGCGCCTTCTCCCGCTGATGGAGCAAAGTTGCTACAGTGACAAAGACAAGCTCCGCGCTCATGGGCAATGTATATGGGGCAACTGTGCTGCGAGTATCTAAGCAGTCGTCGTGCATGGATAAAATGCAATGTTTCAAACAGATCTGATGAATTCACCTACTTTGAAAAAGTGTGCGTTAGGAAGTTCTTTTGACACAAAGCGAAAATCTACAGTCAAGCGTCAATCAGCAGACAGCCGTGTGTTCTTTAGTCATGAGCCTGTTGTCAAAACGGCAGAAAAAAATGTTCACAAACGAAATATTGTTTCTACACTTAAAATGAACAAAGAAAAAATGAGCTAGCCTGATATAAGTCATGTTCATGACGATGCAAATGTAACGAGATTTCGAACTGTTCTGTTGCACACGTTGGGACTCATTTTATTTTTCTACAAAAATCCTTTGCCATGACGGGAATCGAACCCGGGCCGCCCTGCATTACAAGGCAGATTCCTATCCGCTAGACCATTTGGGAAGACTTGATATGTACACCCTAAGATATCTAAGTGTCATTTCGATGAGGTCTGTAGCAGAGGCCATAGAGCACAGCAAACAAATAATCATGTGTTTAAATATCCTTGTAGTTTTGAAAAATTACCATTGTCACCTGCACAGGAATGCCATGCGGCCAACATTGAAGAAATGTGCTTCTCAAATCTGTCATTAACACTGTTTTCCACACGCTTTTTTCATTGCATTGCCATATAATCAATTGGTCATTGATGCGTCACGAATAACGACAATGCGTCGAAAATTAAAGAAATGTAAACATGAATTATGTTATTACTGTCTAAGCATCGCAAAGCTGTATGCGTAAAGGCGTCTGACGTCACAGTGGCTTGCCTGAAACAAAGGAATCAGAGAAACATGTGCTTACAGGGGCGTCGAAGCGCCTTCTCCCGCTGATGGAGCAAAGTTGCTACAGTGACAAAGACAAGCTCCGCGCTCATGGGCAATGTATATGGGGCAACTGTGCTGCGAGTATCTAAGCAGTCGTCGTGCATGGATAAAATGCAATGTTTCAAACAGATCTGATGAATTCACCTACTTTGAAAAAGTGTGCGTTAGGAAGTTCTTTTGACACAAAGCGAAAATCTACAGTCAAGCGTCAATCAGCAGACAGCCGTGTGTTCTTTAGTCATGAGCCTGTTGTCAAAACGGCAGAAAAAAATGGTCACAAACGAAATATTGTTTCTACACTTAAAATGAACAAAGAAAAAATGAGCTAGCCTGATATAAGTCATGTTCATGACGATGCAAATGTAACGAGATTTCGAACTGTTCTGTTGCACACGTTGGGACTCATTTTATTTTTCTACAAAAAACATTTGCCATGACGGGAATCGAACCCGGGCCGCCCTGCGTGACAAGGCAGATTCCTATCCGCTAGACCATTTGGGAAGACTTGATATGTACACCCTAAGATATCTAAGTGTCATTTCGATGAGGTCTGTAGCAGAGGCCATAGAGCACAGCAAACAAATAATCATGTGTTAAAATATCCTTGTAGTTTTGAAAAATTACCATTGTCACCTGCACAGGAATGCCATGCGGCCAACATTGAAGAAATGTGCTTCTCAAATCTGTCATTAACACTGTTTTCCACACGCTTTTTTCATTGCATTGCCATATAATCAATTGGTCATTGATGCGTCACGAATAACGACAATGCGTCGAAAATTAAAGAAATGTAAACATGAATTATGTTATTACTGTCTAAGCATCGCAAAGCTGTATGCGTAAAGGCGTCTGACGTCACAGTGGCTTGCCTGAAACAAAGGAATCAGAGAAACATGTGCTTACAGGGGCGTCGAAGCGCCTTCTCCCGCTGATGGAGCAAAGTTGCTACAGTGACAAAGACAAGCTCCGCGCTCATGGGCAATGTATATGGGGCAACTGTGCTGCGAGTATCTAAGCAGTCGTCGTGCATGGATAAAATGCAATGTTTCAAACAGATCTGATGAATTCACCTACTTTGAAAAAGTGTGCGTTAGGAAGTTCTTTTGACACAAAGCGAAAATCTACAGTCAAGCGTCAATCAGCAGACAGCCGTGTGTTCTTTAGTCATGAGCCTGTTGTCAAAACGGCAGAAAAAAATGGTCACAAACGAAATATTGTTTCTACACTTAAAATGAACAAAGAAAAAATGAGCTAGCCTGATATAAGTCATGTTCATGACGATGCAAATGTAACGAGATTTCGAACTGTTCTGTTGCACACGTTGGGACTCATTTTATTTTTCTACAAAAATCCTTTGCCATGACGGGAATCGAACCCGGGCCGCCCTGCATTACAAGGCAGATTCCTATCCGCTAGACCATTTGGGAAGACTTGATATGTACACCCTAAGATATCTAAGTGTCATTTCGATGAGGTCTGTAGCAGAGGCCATAGAGCACAGCAAACAAATAATCATGTGTTTAAATATCCTTGTCGTTTTGAAAAATTACCATTGTCACCTGCACAGGAATGCCATGCGGCCAACATTGAAGAAATGTGCTTCTCAAATCTGTCATTAACACTGTTTTCCACACGCTTTTTTCATTGCATTGCCATATAATCAATTGGTCATTGATGCGTCACGAATAACGACAATGCGTCGAAAATTAAAGAAATGTAAACATGAATTATGTTATTACTGTCTAAGCATCGCAAAGCTGTATGCGTAAAGGCGTCTGACGTCACAGTGGCTTGCCTGAAACAAAGGAATCAGAGAAACATGTGCTTACAGGGGCGTCGAAGCGCCTTCTCCCGCTGATGGAGCAAAGTTGCTACAGTGACAAAGACAAGCTCCGCGCTCATGGGCAATGTATATGGGGCAACTGTGCTGCGAGTATCTAAGCAGTCGTCGTGCATGGATAAAATGCAATGTTTCAAACAGATCTGATGAATTCACCTACTTTGAAAAAGTGTGCGTTAGGAAGTTCTTTTGACACAAAGCGAAAATCTACAGTCAAGCGTCAATCAGCAGACAGCCGTGTGTTCTTTAGTCATGAGCCTGTTGTCAAAACGGCAGAAAAAAATGTTCACAAACGAAATATTGTTTCTACACTTAAAATGAACAAAGAAAAAATGAGCTAGCCTGATATAAGTCATGTTCATGACGATGCAAATGTAACGAGATTTCGAACTGTTCTGTTGCACACGTTGGGACTCATTTTATTTTTCTACAAAAAACATTTGCCATGACGGGAATCGAACCCGGGCCGCCCTGCGTGACAAGGCAGATTCCTATCCGCTAGACCATTTGGGAAGACTTGATATGTACACCCTAAGATATCTAAGTGTCATTTCGATGAGGTCTGTAGCAGAGGCCATAGAGCACAGCAAACAAATAATCATGTGTTAAAATATCCTTGTAGTTTTGAAAAATTACCATTGTCACCTGCACAGGAATGCCATGCGGCCAACATTGAAGAAATGTGCTTCTCAAATCTGTCATTAACACTGTTTTCCACACGCTTTTTTCATTGCATTGCCATATAATCAATTGGTCATTGATGCGTCACGAATAACGACAATGCGTCGAAAATTAAAGAAATGTAAACATGAATTATGTTATTACTGTCTAAGCATCGCAAAGCTGTATGCGTAAAGGCGTCTGACGTCACAGTGGCTTGCCTGAAACAAAGGAATCAGAGAAACATGTGCTTACAGGGGCGTCGAAGCGCCTTCTCCCGCTGATGGAGCAAAGTTGCTACAGTGACAAAGACAAGCTCCGCGCTCATGGGCAATGTATATGGGGCAACTGTGCTGCGAGTATCTAAGCAGTCGTCGTGCATGGATAAAATGCAATGTTTCAAACAGATCTGATGAATTCACCTACTTTGAAAAAGTGTGCGTTAGGAAGTTCTTTTGACACAAAGCGAAAATCTACAGTCAAGCGTCAATCAGCAGACAGCCGTGTGTTCTTTAGTCATGAGCCTGTTGTCAAAACGGCAGAAAAAAATGGTCACAAACGAAATATTGTTTCTACACTTAAAATGAACAAAGAAAAAATGAGCTAGCATGATATAAGTCATGTTCATGACGATGCAAATGTAACGAGATTTCGAACTGTTCTGTTGCACACGTTGGGACTCATTTTATTTTTCTACAAAAATCCTTTGCCATGACGGGAATCGAACCCGGGCCGCCCTGCGTTACAAGGCAGATTCCTATCCGCTAGACCATTTGGGAAGACTTGATATGTACACCCTAAGATATCTAAGTGTCATTTCGATGAGGTCTGTAGCAGAGGCCATAGAGCACAGCAAACAAATAATCATGTGTTTAAATATCCTTGTCGTTTTGAAAAATTACCATTGTCACCTGCACAGGAATGCCATGCGGCCAACATTGAAGAAATGTGCTTCTCAAATCTGTCATTAACACTGTTTTCCACACGCTTTTTTCATTGCATTGCCATATAATCAATTGGTCATTGATGCGTCACGAATAACGACAATGCGTCGAAAATTAAAGAAATGTAAACATGAATTATGTTATTTCTGTCAAAGCATCGCAAAACAGTATGCGTAAAGGCGTCTGACGTCACAGTGGCTTGCCTGAAACAAAGGAATTAGAGAAACATGTACTTACAGGGGCGTCGAACCGCCTTCTCCCGCTGATGGAGCAAAGTTGCTACAGTGACAAAGACAAGCTCCGCGCTCATGGGCAATTTATATGAGGCAACTGTGCTGCGAGTATCTAAGTAGTCGTCGTGCATGGATAAAATGCAATGTTTCAAACAGATCTGATGAATTCACCTACTTTGAAAAAGTGTGCGTTAGGGAGTTCTTTTGACACAAAGCGAAAATCTACAGTCAAGCGTCAATCAGCAGACAGCCGTGTGTTCTTTAGTCATGAGCCTGTTGTGAAAACGGCAGAAAAAAATGTTCACAAACGAAATATTGTTTCTACACTTAAAATGAACAAAGAAAAAATTAGCTAGCCTGATATAAGTCATGTTCATGACGATGCAAATGTAACGAGATTTCGAACTGTTCTGTTGCACACGTTGGGACTCATTTTATTTTTCTACAAAAATTCTTTGCCATGACGGGAATCGAACCCGGGCCGCCCTGCGTTACAAGGCAGATTCCTATCCGCTAGACCATTTGGGAAGACTTGATATGCACACCCTAAGATATCTAAGTGTCATTTCGATGAGGTCTGTAGCAGAGGCCATAGAGCACAGCAAACAAATAATCATGTGTTTAAATATCCTTGTCGTTTTGAAAAATTACCATTGTCACCTGCACAGGAATGCCATGCGGCCAACATTGAAGAAATGTGCTTCTCAAATCTGTCATTAACACTGTTTTCCACACGCTTTTTTCATTGCATTGCCATATAATCAATTGGTCATTGATGCGTCACGAATAACGACAATGCGTCGAAAATTAAAGAAATGTAAACATGAATTATGTTATTACTGTCTAAGCATCGCAAAGCTGTATGCGTAAAGGCGTCTGACGTCACAGTGGCTTGCCTGAAACAAAGGAATTAGAGAAACATGTGCTTACAAGGGGCGTCGAACCGCCTTCTCCCGCTGATGGAGCAAAGTTGCTACAGTGACAAAGACAAGCTCCGCGCTCATGGGCAATTTATATGAGGCAACTGTGCTGCGAGTATCTAAGTAGTCGTCGTGCATGGATAAAATGCAATGTTTCAAACAGATCTGATGAATTCACCTACTTTGAAAAAGTGTGCGTTAGGGAGTTCTTTTGACACAAAGCGAAAATCTACAGTCAAGCGTCAATCAGCAGACAGCCGTGTGTTCTTTAGTCATGAGCCTGTTGTCAAAACGGCAGAAAAAAATGTTCACAAACGAAATATTGTTTCTACACTTAAAATGAACAAAGAAAAAATTAGCTAGCCTGATATAAGTCATGTTCATGACGATGCAAATGTAACGAGATTTCGAACTGTTCTGTTGCACACGTTGGGACTCATTTTATTTTTCTACAAAAATCATTTGCCATGACGGGAATCGAACCCGGCCGCCCTGCGTGACAAGGCAGATTCCTATCCGCTAGACCATTTGGGAAGACTTGATATGTACACCCTAAGATATCTAAGTGTCATTTCGATGAGGTCTGTAGCAGAGGCCATAGAGCACAGCAAACAAATAATCATGTGTTTAAATATCCTTGTCGTTTTGAAAAATTACCATTGTCACCTGCACAGGAATGCCATGCGGCCAACATTGAAGAAATGTGCTTCTCAAATCTGTCATTAACACTGTTTTCCACACGCTTTTTTCATTGCATTGCCATATAATCAATTGGTCATTGATGCGTCACGAATAACGACAATGCGTCGAAAATTAAAGAAATGTAAACATGAATTATGTTATTACTGTCTAAGCATCGCAAAGCTGTATGCGTAAAGGCGTCTGACGTCACAGTGGCTTGCCTGAAACAAAGGAATTAGAGAAACATGTGCTTACAGGGGCGTCGAACCACCTTCTCCCGCTGATGGAGCAAAGTTGCTACAGTGACAAAGACAAGCTCCGCGCTCATGGGCAATTTATATGAGGCAACTGTGCTGCGAGTATCTAAGTAGTCGTCGTGCATGGATAAAATGCAATGTTTCAAACAGATCTGATGAATTCACCTACTTTGAAAAAGTGTGCGTTAGGGAGTTCTTTTGACACAAAGCGAAAATCTACAGTCAAGCGTCAATCAGCAGACAGCCGTGTGTTCTTTAGTCATGAGCCTGTTGTCAAAACGGCAGAAAAAAATGTTCACAAACGAAATATTGTTTCTACACTTAAAATGAAAAAAGAAAAAATTAGCTAGCCTGATATAAGTCATGTTCATGACGATGCAAATGTAACGAGATTTCGAACTGTTCTGTTGCACACGTTGGGACTCATTTTATTTTTCTACAAAAAACATTTGCCCTGACGGGAATCGAACCCGGGCCGCCCTGCGTGACAAGGCAGATTCCTATCCGCTAGACCATTTGGGAAGACTTGATATGTACACCCTAAGATATCTAAGTGTCATTTCGATGAGGTCTGTAGCAGAGGCCATAGAGCACACCAAACAAATAATCATGTGTTTAAATATCCTTGTCGTTTTGAAAAATTACCATTGTCACCTGCACAGGAATGCCCTGCGGCCAACATTGAAGAAATGTGCTTCTCAAATCTGTCATTAACACTGTTTTCCACACGCTTTTTTCATTGCATTGCCATATAATCAATTGGTCATTGATGCGTCACGAATAACGACAATGCGTCGAAAATTAAAGAAATGTAAACATGAATTATGTTATTACTGTCTAAGCATCGCAAAGCTGTATGCGTAAAGGCGTCTGACGTCACAGTGGCTTGCCTGAAACAAAGGAATTAGAGAAACATGTGCTTACAGGGGCGTCGAACCGCCTTCTCCCGCTGATGGAGCAAAGTTGCTACAGTGACAAAGACAAGCTCCGCGCTCATGGGCAATTTATATGAGGCAACTGTGCTGCGAGTATCTAAGTAGTCGTCGTGCATGGATAAAATGCAATGTTTCAAACAGATCTGATGAATTCACCTACTTTGAAAAAGTGTGCGTTAGGGAGTTCTTTTGACACAAAGCGAAAATCTACAGTCAAGCGTCAATCAGCAGACAGCCGCGTGTTCTTTAGTCATGAGCCTGTTGTCAAAACGGCAGAAAAAAATGTTCACAAACGAAATATTGTTTCTACACTTAAAATGAACAAAGAAAAAATTAGCTAGCCTGATATAAGTCATGTTCATGACGATGCAAATGTAACGAGATTTCGAACTGTTCTGTTGCACACGTTGGGACTCATTTTATTTTTCTACAAAAAACATTTGCCATGACGGGAATCGAACCCGGGCCGCCCTGCGTGACAAGGCAGATTCCTATCCGCTAGACCATTTGGGAAGACTTGATATGTACACCCTAAGATATCTAAATGTCATTTCGATGAGGTCTGTAGCAGAGGCCATAGAGCACACCAAACAAATAATCATGTGTTTAAATATCCTTGTCGTTTTGAAAAATTACCATTGTCACCTGCACAGGAATGCCCTGCGGCCAACATTGAAGAAATGTGCTTCTCAAATCTGTCATTAACACTGTTTTCCACACGCTTTTTTCATTGCATTGCCATATAATCAATTGGTCATTGATGCGTCACGAATAACGACAATGCGTCGAAAATTAAAGAAATGTAAACATGAATTATGTTATTACTGTCTAAGCATCGCAAAGCTGTATGCGTAAAGGCGTCTGACGTCACAGTGGCTTGCCTGAAACAAAGGAATTAGAGAAACATGTGCTTACAGGGGCGTCGAACCGCCTTCTCCCGCTGATGGAGCAAAGTTGCTACAGTGACAAAGACAAGCTCCGCGCTCATGGGCAATTTATATGAGGCAACTGTGCTGCGAGTATCTAAGTAGTCGTCGTGCATGGATAAAATGCAATGTTTCAAACAGATCTGATGAATTCACCTACTTTGAAAAAGTGTGCGTTAGGGAGTTCTTTTGACACAAAGCGAAAATCTACAGTCAAGCGTCAATCAGCAGACAGCAGTGTGTTCTTTAGTAATGAGCCTGTTTTCAAAACGGCAGAAAAAAATGTTCACAAACGAAATATTGTTTCTACACTTAAAATGAACAAAGAAAAAATGAGCTAGCCTGATATAAGTCATGTTCATGACGATGCAAATGTAACGAGATTTCGAACTGTTCTGTTGCACACGTTGGGACTCATTTTATTTTTCTACAAAAATCCTTTGCCATGACGGGAATCGAACCCGGGCCGTCCTGCGTGACAAGGCAGATGCCTATCCGCTAGACCATTTGGGAAGACTTGATATGTACACCCTAAGATATCTAAGTGTCATTTCGATGAGGTCTGTAGCAGAGGCCATAGAGCACAGCAAACAAATAATCATGTGTTTAAATATCCTTGTCGTTTTGAAAAATTACCATTGTCACCTGCACAGGAATGCCCTGCAGCCAACATTGAAGAAATGTGCTTCTCAAATCTGTCATTAACACTGTTTTCCACACGCTTTTTTCATTGCATTGCCATATAATCAATTGGTCATTGATGCGTCACGAATAACGACAATGCGTCGAAAATTAAAGAAATGTAAACATGAATTATGTTATTACTGTCTAAGCATCGCAAAGCTGTATGCGTAAAGGCGTCTGACGTCACAGTGGCTTGCCTGAAACAAAGGAATTAGAGAAACATGTGCTTACAGGGGCGTCGAACCACCTTCTCCCGCTGATGGAGCAAAGTTGCTACAGTGACAAAGACAAGCTCCGCGCTCATGGGCAATTTATATGAGGCAACTGTGCTGCGAGTATCTAAGTAGTCGTCGTGCATGGATAAAATGCAATGTTTCAAACAGATCTGATGAATTCACCTACTTTGAAAAAGTGTGCGTTAGGGAGTTCTTTTGACACAAAGCGAAAATCTACAGTCAAGCGTCAATCAGCAGACAGCCGTGTGTTCTTTAGTCATGAGCCTGTTGTCAAAACGGCAGAAAAAAATGTTCACAAACGAAATATTGTTTCTACACTTAAAATGAACAAAGAAAAAATTAGCTAGCCTGATATAAGTCATGTTCATGACGATGCAAATGTAACGAGATTTCGAACTGTTCTGTTGCACACGTTGGGACTCATTTTATTTTTCTACAAAAAACATTTGCCATGACGGGAATCGATCCCGGGCCGCCCTGCGTGACAAGGCAGATTCCTATCCGCTAGACCATTTGGGAAGACTTGATATGTACACCCTAAGATATCTAAGTGTCATTTCGATGAGGTCTGTAGCAGAGGCCATAGAGCACACCAAACAAATAATCATGTGTTTAAATATCCTTGTCGTTTTGAAAAATTACCATTGTCACCTGCACAGGAATGCCCTGCGGCCAACATTGAAGAAATGTGCTTCTCAAATCTGTCATTAACACTGTTTTCCACACGCTTTTTTCATTGCATTGCCATATAATCAATTGGTCATTGATGCGTCACGAATAACGACAATGCGTCGAAAATTAAAGAAATGTAAACATGAATTATGTTATTACTGTCTAAGCATCGCAAAGCTGTATGCGTAAAGGCGTCTGACGTCACAGTGGCTTGCCTGAAACAAAGGAATTAGAGAAACATGTGCTTACAGGGGCGTCGAACCGCCTTCTCCCGCTGATGGAGCAAAGTTGCTACAGTGACAAAGACAAGCTCCGCGCTCATGGGCAATTTATATGAGGCAACTGTGCTGCGAGTATCTAAGTAGTCGTCGTGCATGGATAAAATGCAATGTTTCAAACAGATCTGATGAATTCACCTACTTTGAAAAAGTGTGCGTTAGGGAGTTCTTTTGACACAAAGCGAAAATCTACAGTCAAGCGTCAATCAGCAGACAGCCGTGTGTTCTTTAGTCATGAGCCTGTTGTCAAAACGGCAGAAAAAAATGTTCACAAACGAAATATTGTTTCTACACTTAAAATGAACAAAGAAAAAATTAGCTAGCCTGATATAAGTCATGTTCATGACGATGCAAATGTAACGAGATTTCGAACTGTTCTGTTGCACACGTTGGGACTCATTTTATTTTTCTACAAAAATCCTTTGCCATGACGGGAATCGAACCCGGGCCGCCCTGCGTGACAAGGCAGATTCCTATCCGCTAGACCATTTGGGAAGACTTGATATGTACACCCTAAGATATCTAAGTGTCATTTCGATGAGGTCTGGAGCAGAGGCCATAGAGCACAGCAAACAAATAATCATGTGTTTAAATATCCTTGTCGTTTTGAAAAATTACCATTGTCACCTGCACAGGAATGCCCTGCGGCCAACATTGAAGAAATGTGCTTCTCAAATCTGTCATTAACACTGTTTTCCACACGCTTTTTTCATTGCATTGCCATATAATCAATTGGTCATTGATGCGTCACGAATAACGACAATGCGTCGAAAATTAAAGAAATGTAAACATGAATTATGTTATTACTGTCTAAGCATCGCAAAGCTGTATGCGTAAAGGCGTCTGACGTCACAGTGGCTTGCCTGAAACAAAGGAATTAGAGAAACATGTGCTTACAGGGGCGTCGAACCGCCTTCTCCCGCTGATGGAGCAAAGTTGCTACAGTGACAAAGACAAGCTCCGCGCTCATGGGCAATTTATATGAGGCAACTGTGCTGCGAGTATCTAAGTAGTCGTCGTGCATGGATAAAATGCAATGTTTCAAACAGATCTGATGAATTCACCTACTTTGAAAAAGTGTGCGTTAGGGAGTTCTTTTGACACAAAGCGAAAATCTACAGTCAAGCGTCAATCAGCAGACAGCCGTGTGTTCTTTAGTCATGAGCCTGTTGTCAAAACGGCAGAAAAAAATGTTCACAAACGAAATATTGTTTCTACACTTAAAATGAACAAAGAAAAAATTAGCTAGCCTGATATAAGTCATGTTCATGACGATGCAAATGTAACGAGATTTCGAACTGTTCTGTTGCACACGTTGGGACTCATTTTATTTTTCTACAAAAATCCTTTGCCATGACGGGAATCGAACCCGGGCCGTCCTGCGTGACAAGGCAGATGCCTATCCGCTAGACCATTTGGGAAGACTTGATATGTACACCCTAAGATATCTAAGTGTCATTTCGATGAGGTCTGGAGCAGAGGCCATAGAGCACAGCAAACAAATAATCATGTGTTTAAATATCCTTGTCGTTTTGAAAAATTACCATTGTCACCTGCACAGGAATGCCCTGCAGCCAACATTGAAGAAATGTGCTTCTCAAATCTGTCATTAACACTGTTTTCCACACGCTTTTTTCATTGCATTGCCATATAATCAATTGGTCATTGATGCGTCACGAATAACGACAATGCGTCGAAAATTAAAGAAATGTAAACATGAATTATGTTATTACTGTCTAAGCATCGCAAAGCTGTATGCGTAAAGGCGTCTGACGTCACAGTGGCTTGCCTGAAACAAAGGAATTAGAGAAACATGTGCTTACAGGGGCGTCGAACCACCTTCTCCCGCTGATGGAGCAAAGTTGCTACAGTGACAAAGACAAGCTCCGCGCTCATGGGCAATTTATATGAGGCAACTGTGCTGCGAGTATCTAAGTAGTCGTCGTGCATGGATAAAATGCAATGTTTCAAACAGATCTGATGAATTCACCTACTTTGAAAAAGTGTGCGTTAGGGAGTTCTTTTGACACAAAGCGAAAATCTACAGTCAAGCGTCAATCAGCAGACAGCCGTGTGTTCTTTAGTCATGAGCCTGTTGTCAAAACGGCAGAAAAAAATGTTCACAAACGAAATATTGTTTCTACACTTAAAATGAACAAAGAAAAAATTAGCTAGCCTGATATAAGTCATGTTCATGACGATGCAAATGTAACGAGATTTCGAACTGTTCTGTTGCACACGTTGGGACTCATTTTATTTTTCTACAAAAAACATTTGCCATGACGGGAATCGATCCCGGGCCGCCCTGCGTGACAAGGCAGATTCCTATCCGCTAGACCATTTGGGAAGACTTGATATGTACACCCTAAGATATCTAAGTGTCATTTCGATGAGGTCTGTAGCAGAGACCATAGAGCACACCAAACAAATAATCATGTGTTTAAATATCCTTGTCGTTTTGAAAAATTACCATTGTCACCTGCACAGGAATGCCCTGCGGCCAACATTGAAGAAATGTGCTTCTCAAATCTGTCATTAACACTGTTTTCCACACGCTTTTTTCATTGCATTGCCATATAATCAATTGGTCATTGATGCGTCACGAATAACGACAATGCGTCGAAAATTAAAGAAATGTAAACATGAATTATGTTATTACTGTCTAAGCATCGCAAAGCTGTATGCGTAAAGGCGTCTGACGTCACAGTGGCTTGCCTGAAACAAAGGAATTAGAGAAACATGTGCTTACAGGGGCGTCGAACCGCCTTCTCCCGCTGATGGAGCAAAGTTGCTACAGTGACAAAGACAAGCTCCGCGCTCATGGGCAATTTATATGAGGCAACTGTGCTGCGAGTATCTAAGTAGTCGTCGTGCATGGATAAAATGCAATGTTTCAAACAGATCTGATGAATTCACCTACTTTGAAAAAGTGTGCGTTAGGGAGTTCTTTTGACACAAAGCGAAAATCTACAGTCAAGCGTCAATCAGCAGACAGCCGTGTGTTCTTTAGTCATGAGCTTGTTGTCAAAACGGCAGAAAAAAATGTTCACAAACGAAATATTGTTTCTACACTTAAAATGAACAAAGAAAAAATTAGCTAGCCTGATATAAGTCATGTTCATGACGATGCAAATGTAACGAGATTTCGAACTGTTCTGTTGCACACGTTGGGACTCATTTTATTTTTCTACAAAAATCCTTTGCCATGACGGGAATCGAACCCGGGCCGTCCTGCGTGACAAGGCAGATTCCTATCCGCTAGACCATTTGGGAAGACTTGATATGTACACCCTCAGATATCTAAGTGTCATTTCGATGAGGTCTGTAGCAGAGGCCATAGAGCACAGCAAACAAATAATCATGTGTTTAAATATCCTTGTCGTTTTGAAAAATTACCATTGTCACCTGCACAGGAATGCCATGCGGCCAACATTGAAGAAATGTGCTTCTCAAATCTGTCATTAACACTGTTTTCCACACGCTTTTTTCATTGCATTGCCATATAATCAATTGGTCATTGATGCGTCACGAATAACGACAATGCGTCGAAAATTAAAGAAATGTAAACATGAATTATGTTATTACTGTCTAAGCATCGCAAAGCTGTATGCGTAAAGGCGTCTGACGTCACAGTGGCTTGCCTGAAACAAAGGAATTAGAGAAACATGTGCTTACAGGGGCGTCGAACCGCCTTCTCCCGCTGATGGAGCAAAGTTGCTACAGTGACAAAGACAAGCTCCGCGCTCATGGGCAATTTATATGAGGCAACTGTGCTGCGAGTATCTTAGTAGTCGTCGTGCATGGATAAAATGCAATGTTTCAAACAGATCTGATGAATTCACCTACTTTGAAAAAGTGTGCGTTAGGGAGTTCTTTTGACACAAAGCGAAAATCTACAGTCAAGCGTCAATCAGCAGACAGCAGTGTGTTCTTTAGTAATGAGCCTGTTTTCAAAACGGCAGAAAAAAATGTTCACAAACGAAATATTGTTTCTACACTTAAAATGAACAAAGAAAAAATTAGCTAGCCTGATATAAGTCATGATCATGACGATGCAAATGTAACGAGATTTCGAACTGTTCTGTTGCACACGTTGGGACTCATTTTATTTTTCTACAAAAATCCTTTGCCATGACGGGAATCGAACCCGGGCCGTCCTGAGTGACAAGGCAGATGCCTATCCGCTAGACCATTTGGGAAGACTTGATATGTACACCCTAAGATATCTAAGTGTCATTTCGATGAGGTCTGTAGCAGAGGCCATAGAGCACAGCAAACAAATAATCATGTGTTTAAATATCCTTGTCGTTTTGAAAAATTACCATTGTCACCTGCACAGGAATGCCCTGCAGCCAACATTGAAGAAATGTGCTTCTCAAATCTGTCATTAACACTGTTTTCCACACGCTTTTTTCATTGCATTGCCATATAATCAATTGGTCATTGATGCGTCACGAATAACGACAATGCGTCGAAAATTAAAGAAATGTAAACATGAATTATGTTATTACTGTCTAAGCATCGCAAAGCTGTATGCGTAAAGGCGTCTGACGTCACAGTGGCTTGCCTGAAACAAAGGAATTAGAGAAACATGTGCTTACAGGGGCGTCGAACCGCCTTCTCCCGCTGATGGAGCAAAGTTGCTACAGTGACAAAGACAAGCTCCGCGCTCATGGGCAATTTATATGAGGCAACTGTGCTGCGAGTATCTAAGTAGTCGTCGTGCATGGATAAAATGCAATGTTTCAAACAGATCTGATGAATTCACCTACTTTGAAAAAGTGTGCGTTAGGGAGTTCTTTTGACACAAAGCGAAAATCTACAGTCAAGCGTCAATCAGCAGACAGCCGTGTGTTCTTTAGTCATGAGCCTGTTGTCAAAACGGCAGAAAAAAATGTTCACAAACGAAATATTGTTTCTACACTTAAAATGAACAAAGAAAAAATTAGCTAGCCTGATATAAGTCATGTTCATGACGATGCAAATGTAACGAGATTTCGAACTGTTCTGTTGCACACGTTGGGACTCATTTTATTTTTCTACAAAAATCCTTTGCCATGACGGGAATCGAACCCGGGCCGCCCTGCGTGACAAGGCAGATTCCTATCCGCTAGACCATTTGGGAAGACTTGATATGTACACCCTAAGATATCTAAGTGTCATTTCGATGAGGTCTGGAGCAGAGGCCATAGAGCACAGCAAACAAATAATCATGTGTTTAAATATCCTTGTCGTTTTGAAAAATTACCATTGTCACCTGCACAGGAATGCCCTGCGGCCAACATTGAAGAAATGTGCTTCTCAAATCTGTCATTAACACTGTTTTCCACACGCTTTTTTCATTGCATTGCCATATAATCAATTGGTCATTGATGCGTCACGAATAACGACAATGCGTCGAAAATTAAAGAAATGTAAACATGAATTATGTTATTACTGTCTAAGCATCGCAAAGCTGTATGCGTAAAGGCGTCTGACGTCACAGTGGCTTGCCTGAAACAAAGGAATTAGAGAAACATGTGCTTACAGGGGCGTCGAACCGCCTTCTCCCGCTGATGGAGCAAAGTTGCTACAGTGACAAAGACAAGCTCCGCGCTCATGGGCAATTTATATGAGGCAACTGTGCTGCGAGTATCTAAGTAGTCGTCGTGCATGGATAAAATGCAATGTTTCAAACAGATCTGATGAATTCACCTACTTTGAAAAAGTGTGCGTTAGGGAGTTCTTTTGACACAAAGCGAAAATCTACAGTCAAGCGTCAATCAGCAGACAGCCGTGTGTTCTTTAGTCATGAGCCTGTTGTCAAAACGGCAGAAAAAAATGTTCACAAACGAAATATTGTTTCTACACTTAAAATGAACAAAGAAAAAATTAGCTAGCCTGATATAAGTCATGTTCATGACGATGCAAATGTAACGAGATTTCGAACTGTTCTGTTGCACACGTTGGGACTCATTTTATTTTTCTACAAAAATCCTTTGCCATGACGGGAATCGAACCCGGGCCGTCCTGCGTGACAAGGCAGATGCCTATCCGCTAGACCATTTGGGAAGACTTGATATGTACACCCTAAGATATCTAAGTGTCATTTCGATGAGGTCTGGAGCAGAGGCCATAGAGCACAGCAAACAAATAATCATGTGTTTAAATATCCTTGTCGTTTTGAAAAATTACCATTGTCACCTGCACAGGAATGCCCTGCAGCCAACATTGAAGAAATGTGCTTCTCAAATCTGTCATTAACACTGTTTTCCACACGCTTTTTTCATTGCATTGCCATATAATCAATTGGTCATTGATGCGTCACGAATAACGACAATGCGTCGAAAATTAAAGAAATGTAAACATGAATTATGTTATTACTGTCTAAGCATCGCAAAGCTGTATGCGTAAAGGCGTCTGACGTCACAGTGGCTTGCCTGAAACAAAGGAATTAGAGAAACATGTGCTTACAGGGGCGTCGAACCACCTTGTCCCGCTGATGGAGCAAAGTTGCTACAGTGACAAAGACAAGCTCCGCGCTCATGGGCAATTTATATGAGGCAACTGTGCTGCGAGTATCTAAGTAGTCGTCGTGCATGGATAAAATGCAATGTTTCAAACAGATCTGATGAATTCACCTACTTTGAAAAAGTGTGCGTTAGGGAGTTCTTTTGACACAAAGCGAAAATCTACAGTCAAGCGTCAATCAGCAGACAGCCGTGTGTTCTTTAGTCATGAGCCTGTTGTCAAAACGGCAGAAAAAAATGTTCACAAACGAAATATTGTTTCTACACTTAAAATGAACAAAGAAAAAATTAGCTAGCCTGATATAAGTCATGTTCATGACGATGCAAATGTAACGAGATTTCGAACTGTTCTGTTGCACACGTTGGGACTCATTTTATTTTTCTACAAAAAACATTTGCCATGACGGGAATCGATCCCGGGCCGCCCTGCGTGACAAGGCAGATTCCTATCCGCTAGACCATTTGGGAAGACTTGATATGTACACCCTAAGATATCTAAGTGTCATTTCGATGAGGTCTGTAGCAGAGACCATAGAGCACACCAAACAAATAATCATGTGTTTAAATATCCTTGTCGTTTTGAAAAATTACCATTGTCACCTGCACAGGAATGCCCTGCGGCCAACATTGAAGAAATGTGCTTCTCAAATCTGTCATTAACACTGTTTTCCACACGCTTTTTTCATTGCATTGCCATATAATCAATTGGTCATTGATGCGTCACGAATAACGACAATGCGTCGAAAATTAAAGAAATGTAAACATGAATTATGTTATTACTGTCTAAGCATCGCAAAGCTGTATGCGTAAAGGCGTCTGACGTCACAGTGGCTTGCCTGAAACAAAGGAATTAGAGAAACATGTGCTTACAGGGGCGTCGAACCGCCTTCTCCCGCTGATGGAGCAAAGTTGCTACAGTGACAAAGACAAGCTCCGCGCTCATGGGCAATTTATATGAGGCAACTGTGCTGCGAGTATCTAAGTAGTCGTCGTGCATGGATAAAATGCAATGTTTCAAACAGATCTGATGAATTCACCTACTTTGAAAAAGTGTGCGTTAGGGAGTTCTTTTGACACAAAGCGAAAATCTACAGTCAAGCGTCAATCAGCAGACAGCCGTGTGTTCTTTAGTCATGAGCTTGTTGTCAAAACGGCAGAAAAAAATGTTCACAAACGAAATATTGTTTCTACACTTAAAATGAACAAAGAAAAAATTAGCTAGCCTGATATAAGTCATGTTCATGACGATGCAAATGTAACGAGATTTCGAACTGTTCTGTTGCACACGTTGGGACTCATTTTATTTTTCTACAAAAATCCTTTGCCATGACGGGAATCGAACCCGGGCCGTCCTGCGTGACAAGGCAGATTCCTATCCGCTAGACCATTTGGGAAGACTTGATATGTACACCCTCAGATATCTAAGTGTCATTTCGATGAGGTCTGTAGCAGAGGCCATAGAGCACAGCAAACAAATAATCATGTGTTTAAATATCCTTGTCGTTTTGAAAAATTACCATTGTCACCTGCACAGGAATGCCATGCGGCCAACATTGAAGAAATGTGCTTCTCAAATCTGTCATTAACACTGTTTTCCACACGCTTTTTTCATTGCATTGCCATATAATCAATTGGTCATTGATGCGTCACGAATAACGACAATGCGTCGAAAATTAAAGAAATGTAAACATGAATTATGTTATTACTGTCTAAGCATCGCAAAGCTGTATGCGTAAAGGCGTCTGACGTCACAGTGGCTTGCCTGAAACAAAGGAATTAGAGAAACATGTGCTTACAGGGGCGTCGAACCGCCTTCTCCCGCTGATGGAGCAAAGTTGCTACAGTGACAAAGACAAGCTCCGCGCTCATGGGCAATTTATATGAGGCAACTGTGCTGCGAGTATCTTAGTAGTCGTCGTGCATGGATAAAATGCAATGTTTCAAACAGATCTGATGAATTCACCTACTTTGAAAAAGTGTGCGTTAGGGAGTTCTTTTGACACAAAGCGAAAATCTACAGTCAAGCGTCAATCAGCAGACAGCAGTGTGTTCTTTAGTAATGAGCCTGTTTTCAAAACGGCAGAAAAAAATGTTCACAAACGAAATATTGTTTCTACACTTAAAATGAACAAAGAAAAAATTAGCTAGCCTGATATAAGTCATGATCATGACGATGCAAATGTAACGAGATTTCGAACTGTTCTGTTGCACACGTTGGGACTCATTTTATTTTTCTACAAAAATCCTTTGCCATGACGGGAATCGAACCCGGGCCGTCCTGAGTGACAAGGCAGATGCCTATCCGCTAGACCATTTGGGTAGACTTGATATGTACACCCTAAGATATCTAAGTGTCATTTCGATGAGGTCTGTAGCAGAGGCCATAGAGCACAGCAAACAAATAATCATGTGTTTAAATATCCTTGTCGTTTTGAAAAATTACCATTGTCACCTGCACAGGAATGCCCTGCAGCCAACATTGAAGAAATGTGCTTCTCAAATCTGTCATTAACACTGTTTTCCACACGCTTTTTTCATTGCATTGCCATATAATCAATTGGTCATTGATGCGTCACGAATAACGACAATGCGTCGAAAATTAAAGAAATGTAAACATGAATTATGTTATTACTGTCTAAGCATCGCAAAGCTGTATGCGTAAAGGCGTCTGACGTCACAGTGGCTTGCCTGAAACAAAGGAATTAGAGAAACATGTGCTTACAGGGGCGTCGAACCACCTTCTCCCGCTGATGGAGCAAAGTTGCTACAGTGACAAAGACAAGCTCCGCGCTCATGGGCAATTTATATGAGGCAACTGTGCTGCGAGTATCTAAGTAGTCGTCGTGCATGGATAAAATGCAATGTTTCAAACAGATCTGATGAATTCACCTACTTTGAAAAAGTGTGCGTTAGGGAGTTCTTTTGACACAAAGCGAAAATCTACAGTCAAGCGTCAATCAGCAGACAGCCGTGTGTTCTTTAGTCATGAGCCTGTTGTCAAAACGGCAGAAAAAAATGTTCACAAACGAAATATTGTTTCTACACTTAAAATGAACAAAGAAAAAATTAGCTAGCCTGATATAAGTCATGTTCATGACGATGCAAATGTAACGAGATTTCGAACTGTTCTGTTGCACACGTTGGGACTCATTTTATTTTTCTACAAAAATCCTTTGCCATGACGGGAATCGAACCCGGGCCGCCCTGCGTGACAAGGCAGATTCCTATCCGCTAGACCATTTGGGAAGACTTGATATGTACACCCTCAGATATCTAAGTGTCATTTCGATGAGGTCTGTAGCAGAGGCCATAGAGCACAGCAAACAAATAATCATGTGTTTAAATATCCTTGTCGTTTTGAAAAATTACCATTGTCACCTGCACAGGAATGCCATGCGGCCAACATTGAAGAAATGTGCTTCTCAAATCTGTCATTAACACTGTTTTCCACACGCTTTTTTCATTGCATTGCCATATAATCAATTGGTCATTGATGCGTCACGAATAACGACAATGCGTCGAAAATTAAAGAAATGTGAACATGAATTATGTTATTACTGTCTAAGCATCGCAAAGCTGTATGCGTAAAGGCGTCTGACGTCACAGTGGCTTGCCTGAAACAAAGGAATTAGAGAAACATGTGCTTACAGGGGCGTCGAACCGCCTTCTCCCGCTGATGGAGCAAAGTTGCTACAGTGACAAAGACAAGCTCCGCGCTCATGGGCAATTTATATGAGGCAACTGTGCTGCGAGTATCTTAGTAGTCGTCGTGCATGGATAAAATGCAATGTTTCAAACAGATCTGATGAATTCACCTACTTTGAAAAAGTGTGCGTTAGGGAGTTCTTTTGACACAAAGCGAAAATCTACAGTCAAGCGTCAATCAGCAGACAGCAGTGTGTTCTTTAGTAATGAGCCTGTTTTCAAAACGGCAGAAAAAAATGTTCACAAACGAAATATTGTTTCTACACTTAAAATGAACAAAGAAAAAATTAGCTAGCCTGATATAAGTCATGTTCATGACGATGCAAATGTAACGAGATTTCGAACTGTTCTATTGCACACGTTGGGACTCATTTTATTTTTCTACAAAAATCCTTTGCCATGACGGGAATCGAACCCGGGCCGTCCTGAGTGACAAGGCAGATGCCTATCCGCTAGACCATTTGGGAAGACTTGATATGTACACCCTAAGATATCTAAGTGTCATTTCGATGAGGTCTGTAGCAGAGGCCATAGAGCACAGCAAACAAATAATCATGTGTTTAAATATCCTTGTCGTTTTGAAAAATTACCATTGTCACCTGCACAGGAATGCCCTGCAGCCAACATTGAAGAAATGTGCTTCTCAAATCTGTCATTAACACTGTTTTCCACACGCTTTTTTCATTGCATTGCCATATAATCAATTGGTCATTGATGCGTCACGAATAACGACAATGCGTCGAAAATTAAAGAAATGTAAACATGAATTATGTTATTACTGTCTAAGCATCGCAAAGCTGTATGCGTAAAGGCGTCTGACGTCACAGTGGCTTGCCTGAAACAAAGGAATTAGAGAAACATGTGCTTACAGGGGCGTCGAACCACCTTCTCCCGCTGATGGAGCAAAGTTGCTACAGTGACAAAGACAAGCTCCGCGCTCATGGGCAATTTATATGAGGCAACTGTGCTGCGAGTATCTAAGTAGTCGTCGTGCATGGATAAAATGCAATGTTTCAAACAGATCTGATGAATTCACCTACTTTGAAAAAGTGTGCGTTAGGGAGTTCTTTTGACACAAAGCGAAAATCTACAGTCAAGCGTCAATCAGCAGACAGCCGTGTGTTCTTTAGTCATGAGCCTGTTGTCAAAACGGCAGAAAAAAATGTTCACAAACGAAATATTGTTTCTACACTTAAAATGAACAAAGAAAAAATTAGCTAGCCTGATATAAGTCATGTTCATGACGATGCAAATGTAACGAGATTTCGAACTGTTCTGTTGCACACGTTGGGACTCATTTTATTTTTCTACAAAAATCCTTTGCCATGACGGGAATCGAACCCGGGCCGCCCTGCGTTACAAGGTAGATGCCTATCCGCTAGACCATTTGGGAAGACTTAATATGTACACCCTAAGATATCTAAGTGTCATTTCGATGAGGTCTGTAGCAGAGGCCATAGAGCACAGCAAACAAATAATCATGTGTTTAAATATCCTTGTCGTTTTGAAAAATTACCATTGTCACCTGCACAGGAATGCCATGCGGCCAACATTGAAGAAATGTGCTTCTCAAATCTGTCATTAAGACTGTTTTCCACACGCTTTTTTCATTGCATTGCCATATAATCAATTGGTCATTGATGCGTCACGAATAACGACAATGCGTCGAAAATTAAAGAAATGTAAACATGAATTATGTTATTACTGTCTAAGCATCGCAAAGCTGTATGCGTAAAGGCGTCTGACGTCACAGTGGCTTGCCTGAAACAAAGGAATTAGAGAAACATGTGCTTACAGGGGCGTCGAACCGCCTTCTCCCGCTGATGGAGCAAAGTTGCTACAGTGACAAAGACAAGCTCCGCGCTCACGGGCAATTTATATGAGGCAACTGTGCTGCGAGTATCTAAGTAGTCGTCGTGCATGGATAAAATGCAATGTTTCAAACAGATCTGATGAATTCACCTACTTTGAAAAAGTGTGCGTTAGGGAGTTCTTTTGACACAAAGCGAAAATCTACAGTCAAGCGTCAATCAGCAGACAGCCGTGTGTTCTTTAGTAATGAGCCTGTTGTCAAAACGGCAGAAAAAAATGGTCACAAACGAAATATTGTTTCTACACTTAAAATGAACAAAGAAAAAATTAGCTAGCCTGATATAAGTCATGTTCATGACGATGCAAATGTAACGAGATTTCGAACTGTTCTGTTACACACGTTGGGACTCATTTTATTTTTCTACAAAAATCCTTTGCCATGACGGGAATCGAACCCGGGCCGCCCTGCGTGACAAGGCAGATTCCTATCCGCTAGACCATTTGGGAAGACTTGATATGTACACCCTAAGATATCTAAGTGTCATTTCGATGAGGTCTGTAGCAGAGGCCATAGAGCACAGCAAACAAATAATCATGTGTTTAAATATCCTTGTCGTTTTGAAAAATTACCATTGTCACCTGCACAGGAATGCCATGCGGCCAACATTGAAGAAATGTGCTTCTCAAATCTGTCATTAACACTGTTTTCCACACGCTTTTTTCATTGCATTGCCATATAATCAATTGGTCATTGATGCGTCACGAATAACGACAATGCGTCGAAAATTAAAGAAATGTAAACATGAATTATGTTATTACTGTCTAAGCATCGCAAAGCTGTATGCGTAAAGGCGTCTGACGTCACAGTGGCTTGCCTGAAACAAAGGAATTAGAGAAACATGTGCTTACAGGGGCGTCGAACCGCCTTCTCCCGCTGATGGAGCAAAGTTGCTACAGTGACAAAGACAAGCTCCGCGCTCACGGGCAATTTATATGAGGCAACTGTGCTGCGAGTATCTAAGTAGTCGTCTGCATGGATAAAATGCAATGTTTCAAACAGATCTGATGAATTCACCTACTTTGAAAAAGTGTGCGTTAGGGAGTTCTTTTGACACAAAGCGAAAATCTACAGTCAAGCGTCAATCAGCAGACAGCAGTGTGTTCTTTAGTAATGAGCCTGTTTTCAAAACGGCAGAAAAAAATGTTCACAAACGAAATATTGTTTCTACACTTAAAATGAACAAAGAAAAAATTAGCTAGCCTGATATAAGTCATGATCATGACGATGCAAATGTAACGAGATTTCGAACTGTTCTGTTGCACACGTTGGGACTCATTTTATTTTTCTACAAAAATCCTTTGCCATGACGGGAATCGAACCCGGGCCGTCCTGAGTGACAAGGCAGATGCCTATCCGCTAGACCATTTGGCAAGACTTGATATGTACACCCTAAGATATCTAAGTGTCATTTCGATGAGGTCTGTAGCAGAGGCCATAGAGCACAGCAAACAAATAATCATGTGTTTAAATATCCTTGTCGTTTTGAAAAATTACCATTGTCACCTGCACAGGAATGCCCTGCAGCCAACATTGAAGAAATGTGCTTCTCAAATCTGTCATTAACACTGTTTTCCACACGCTTTTTTCATTGCATTGCCATATAATCAATTGGTCATTGATGCGTCACGAATAACGACAATGCGTCGAAAATTAAAGAAATGTAAACATGAATTATGTTATTACTGTCTAAGCATCGCAAAGCTGTATGCGTAAAGGCGTCTGACGTCACAGTGGCTTGCCTGAAACAAAGGAATTAGAGAAACATGTGCTTACAGGGGCGTCGAACCACCTTCTCCCGCTGATGGAGCAAAGTTGCTACAGTGACAAAGACAAGCTCCGCGCTCATGGGCAATTTATATGAGGCAACTGTGCTGCGAGTATCTAAGTAGTCGTCGTGCATGGATAAAATGCAATGTTTCAAACAGATCTGATGAATTCACCTACTTTGAAAAAGTGTGCGTTAGGGAGTTCTTTTGACACAAAGCGAAAATCTACAGTCAAGCGTCAATCAGCAGACAGCCGTGTGTTCTTTAGTCATGAGCCTGTTGTCAAAACGGCAGAAAAAAATGTTCACAAACGAAATATTGTTTCTACACTTAAAATGAACAAAGAAAAAATTAGCTAGCCTGATATAAGTCATGTTCATGACGATGCAAATGTAACGAGATTTCGAACTGTTCTGTTGCACACGTTGGGACTCATTTTATTTTTCTACAAAAATCCTTTGCCATGACGGGAATCGAACCCGGGCCGCCCTGCGTTACAAGGTAGATGCCTATCCGCTAGACCATTTGGGAAGACTTGATATGTACACCCTAAGATATCTAAGTGTCATTTCGATGAGGTCTGTAGCAGAGGCCATAGAGCACAGCAAACAAATAATCATGTGTTTAAATATCCTTGTCGTTTTGAAAAATTACCATTGTCACCTGCACAGGAATGCCATGCGGCCAACATTGAAGAAATGTGCTTCTCAAATCTGTCATTAAGACTGTTTTCCACACGCTTTTTTCATTGCATTGCCATATAATCAATTGGTCATTGATGCGTCACGAATAACGACAATGCGTCGAAAATTAAAGAAATGTAAACATGAATTATGTTATTACTGTCTAAGCATCGCAAAGCTGTATGCGTAAAGGCGTCTGACGTCACAGTGGCTTGCCTGAAACAAAGGAATTAGAGAAACATGTGCTTACAGGGGCGTCGAACCGCCTTCTCCCGCTGATGGAGCAAAGTTGCTACAGTGACAAAGACAAGCTCCGCGCTCACGGGCAATTTATATGAGGCAACTGTGCTGCGAGTATCTAAGTAGTCGTCGTGCATGGATAAAATGCAATGTTTCAAACAGATCTGATGAATTCACCTACTTTGAAAAAGTGTGCGTTAGGGAGTTCTTTTGACACAAAGCGAAAATCTACAGTCAAGCGTCAATCAGCAGACAGCCGTGTGTTCTTTAGTAATGAGCCTGTTGTCAAAACGGCAGAAAAAAATGTTCACAAACGAAATATTGTTTCTACACTTAAAATGAACAAAGAAAAAATTAGCTAGCCTGATATAAGTCATGTTCATGACGATGCAAATGTAACGAGATTTCGAACTGTTCTGTTACACACGTTGGGACTCATTTTATTTTTCTACAAAAATCCTTTGCCATGACGGGAATCGAACCCGGGCCGCCCTGCGTGACAAGGCAGATTCCTATCCGCTAGACCATTTGGGAAGACTTGATATGTACACCCTCAGATATCTAAGTGTCATTTCGATGAGGTCTGTAGCAGAGGCCATAGAGCACAGCAAACAAATAATCATGTGTTTAAATATCCTTGTCGTTTTGAAAAATTACCATTGTCACCTGCACAGGAATGCCATGCGGCCAACATTGAAGAAATGTGCTTCTCAAATCTGTCATTAACACTGTTTTCCACACGCTTTTTTCATTGCATTGCCATATAATCAATTGGTCATTGATGCGTCACGAATAACGACAATGCGTCGAAAATTAAAGAAATGTAAACATGAATTATGTTATTACTGTCTAAGCATCGCAAAGCTGTATGCGTAAAGGCGTCTGACGTCACAGTGGCTTGCCTGAAACAAAGGAATTAGAGAAACATGTGCTTACAGGGGCGTCGAACCGCCTTCTCCCGCTGATGGAGCAAAGTTGCTACAGTGACAAAGACAAGCTCCGCGCTCATGGGCAATTTATATGAGGCAACTGTGCTGCGAGTATCTTAGTAGTCGTCGTGCATGGATAAAATGCAATGTTTCAAACAGATCTGATGAATTCACCTACTTTGAAAAAGTGTGCGTTAGGGAGTTCTTTTGACACAAAGCGAAAATCTACAGTCAAGCGTCAATCAGCAGACAGCAGTGTGTTCTTTAGTAATGAGCCTGTTTTCAAAACGGCAGAAAAAAATGTTCACAAACTAAATATTGTTTCTACACTTAAAATGAACAAAGAAAAAATTAGCTAGCCTGATATAAGTCATGTTCATGACGATGCAAATGTAACGAGATTTCGAACTGTTCTGTTGCACACGTTGGGACTCATTTTATTTTTCTACAAAAATCCTTTGCCATGACGGGAATCGAACCCGGGCCGTCCTGAGTGACAAGGCAGATGCCTATCCGCTAGACCATTTGGGAAGACTTGATATGTACACCCTAAGATATCTAAGTGTCATTTCGATGAGGTCTGTAGCAGAGGCCATAGAGCACAGCAAACAAATAATCATGTGTTTAAATATCCTTGTCGTTTTGAAAAATTACCATTGTCACCTGCACAGGAATGCCATGCGGCCAACATTGAAGAAATGTGCTTCTCAAATCTGTCATTAAGACTGTTTTCCACACGCTTTTTTCATTGCATTGCCATATAATCAATTGGTCATTGATGCGTCACGAATAACGACAATGCGTCGAAAATTAAAGAAATGTAAACATGAATTATGTTATTACTGTCTAAGCATCGCAAAGCTGTATGCGTAAAGGCGTCTGACGTCACAGTGGCTTGCCTGAAACAAAGGAATTAGAGAAACATGTGCTTACAGGGGCGTCGAACCGCCTTCTCCCGCTGATGGAGCAAAGTTGCTACAGTGACAAAGACAAGCTCCGCGCTCACGGGCAATTTATATGAGGCAACTGTGCTGCGAGTATCTAAGTAGTCGTCGTGCATGGATAAAATGCAATGTTTCAAACAGATCTGATGAATTCACCTACTTTGAAAAAGTGTGCGTTAGGGAGTTCTTTTGACACAAAGCGAAAATCTACAGTCAAGCGTCAATCAGCAGACAGCCGTGTGTTCTTTAGTAATGAGCCTGTTGTCAAAACGGCAGAAAAAAATGTTCACAAACGAAATATTGTTTCTACACTTAAAATGAACAAAGAAAAAATTAGCTAGCCTGATATAAGTCATGTTCATGACGATGCAAATGTAACGAGATTTCGAACTGTTCTGTTACACACGTTGGGACTCATTTTATTTTTCTACAAAAATCCTTTGCCATGACGGGAATCGAACCCGGGCCGCCCTGCGTGACAAGGCAGATTCCTATCCGCTAGACCATTTGGGAAGACTTGATATGTACACCCTCAGATATCTAAGTGTCATTTCGATGAGGTCTGTAGCAGAGGCCATAGAGCACAGCAAACAAATAATCATGTGTTTAAATATCCTTGTCGTTTTGAAAAATTACCATTGTCACCTGCACAGGAATGCCATGCGGCCAACATTGAAGAAATGTGCTTCTCAAATCTGTCATTAACACTGTTTTCCACACGCTTTTTTCATTGCATTGCCATATAATCAATTGGTCATTGATGCGTCACGAATAACGACAATGCGTCGAAAATTAAAGAAATGTAAACATGAATTATGTTATTACTGTCTAAGCATCGCAAAGCTGTATGCGTAAAGGCGTCTGACGTCACAGTGGCTTGCCTGAAACAAAGGAATTAGAGAAACATGTGCTTACAGGGGCGTCGAACCGCCTTCTCCCGCTGATGGAGCAAAGTTGCTACAGTGACAAAGACAAGCTCCGCGCTCATGGGCAATTTATATGAGGCAACTGTGCTGCGAGTATCTTAGTAGTCGTCGTGCATGGATAAAATGCAATGTTTCAAACAGATCTGATGAATTCACCTACTTTGAAAAAGTGTGCGTTAGGGAGTTCTTTTGACACAAAGCGAAAATCTACAGTCAAGCGTCAATCAGCAGACAGCAGTGTGTTCTTTAGTAATGAGCCTGTTTTCAAAACGGCAGAAAAAAATGTTCACAAACTAAATATTGTTTCTACACTTAAAATGAACAAAGAAAAAATTAGCTAGCCTGATATAAGTCATGTTCATGACGATGCAAATGTAACGAGATTTCGAACTGTTCTGTTGCACACGTTGGGACTCATTTTATTTTTCTACAAAAATCCTTTGCCATGACGGGAATCGAACCCGGGCCGTCCTGAGTGACAAGGCAGATGCCTATCCGCTAGACCATTTGGGAAGACTTGATATGTACACCCTAAGATATCTAAGTGTCATTTCGATGAGGTCTGTAGCAGAGGCCATAGAGCACAGCAAACAAATAATCATGTGTTTAAATATCCTTGTCGTTTTGAAAAATTACCATTGTCACCTGCACAGGAATGCCCTGCAGCCAACATTGAAGAAATGTGCTTCTCAAATCTGTCATTAACACTGTTTTCCACACGCTTTTTTCATTGCATTGCCATATAATCAATTGGTCATTGATGCGTCACGAATAACGACAATGCGTCGAAAATTAAAGAAATGTAAACATGAATTATGTTATTACTGTCTAAGCATCGCAAAGCTGTATGCGTAAAGGCGTCTGACGTCACAGTGGCTTGCCTGAAACAAAGGAATTAGAGAAACATGTGCTTACAGGGGCGTCGAACCACCTTCTCCCGCTGATGGAGCAAAGTTGCTACAGTGACAAAGACAAGCTCCGCGCTCATGGGCAATTTATATGAGGCAACTGTGCTGCGAGTATCTAAGTAGTCGTCGTGCATGGATAAAATGCAATGTTTCAAACAGATCTGATGAATTCACCTACTTTGAAAAAGTGTGCGTTAGGGAGTTCTTTTGACACAAAGCGAAAATCTACAGTCAAGCGTCAATCAGCAGACAGCCGTGTGTTCTTTAGTCATGAGCCTGTTGTCAAAACGGCAGAAAAAAATGTTCACAAACGAAATATTGTTTCTACACTTAAAATGAACAAAGAAAAAATTAGCTAGCCTGATATAAGTCATGTTCATGACGATGCAAATGTAACGAGATTTCGAACTGTTCTGTTGCACACGTTGGGACTCATTTTATTTTTCTACAAAAATCCTTTGCCATGACGGGAATCGAACCCGGGCCGCCCTGCGTTACAAGGTAGATGCCTATCCGCTAGACCATTTGGGAAGACTTGATATGTACACCCTAAGATATCTAAGTGTCATTTCGATGAGGTCTGTAGCAGAGGCCATAGAGCACAGCAAACAAATAATCATGTGTTTAAATATCCTTGTCGTTTTGAAAAATTACCATTGTCACCTGCACAGGAATGCCATGCGGCCAACATTGAAGAAATGTGCTTCTCAAATCTGTCATTAACACTGTTTTCCACACGCTTTTTTCATTGCATTGCCATATAATCAATTGGTCATTGATGCGTCACGAATAACGACAATGCGTCGAAAATTAATGAAATGTAAACATGAATTATGTTATTACTGTCTAAGCATCGCAAAGCTGTATGAGTAAAGGCGTCTGACGTCACAGTGGCTTGCCTGAAACAAAGGAATTAGAGAAACATGTGCTTACAGGGGCGTCGAACCTCCTTCTCCCGCTGATGGAGCAAAGTTGCTACAGTGACAAAGACAAGCTCCGCGCTCATGGGCAATTTATATGAGGCAACTGTGCTGCGAGTATCTAAGTAGTCGTCGTGCATGGATAAAATGCAATGTTTCAAACAGATCTGATGAATTCACCTACTTTGAAAAAGTGTGCGTTAGGGAGTTCTTTTGACACAAAGCGAAAATCTAAAGTCAAGCGTCAATCAGCAGACAGCCGTGTGTTCTTTAGTAATGAGCCTGTTGTCAAAACGGCAGAAAAAAATGTTCACAAACGAAATATTGTTTCTACACTTAAAATGAACAAAGAAAAAATTAGCTAGCCTGATATAAGTCATGTTCATGACGATGCAAATGTAACGAGATTTCGAACTGTTCTGTTACACACGTTGGGACTCATTTTATTTTTCTACAAAAATCCTTTGCCATGACGGGAATCGAACCCGGGCCGCCCTGCGTGACAAGGCAGATTCCTATCCGCTAGACCATTTGGGAAGACTTGATATGTACACCCTAAGATATCTAAGTGTCATTTCGATGAGGTCTGTAGCAGAGGCCATAGAGCACAGCAAACAAATAATCATGTGTTTAAATATCCTTGTCGTTTTGAAAAATTACCATTGTCACCTGCACAGGAATGCCATGCGGCCAACATTGAAGAAATGTGCTTCAAAAATCTGTCATTAACACTGTTTTCCACACGCTTTTTTCATTGCATTGCCATATAATCAATTGGTCATTGATGCGTCACGAATAACGACAATGCGTCGAAAATTAAAGAAATGTAAACATGAATTATGTTATTACTGTCTAAGCATCGCAAAGCTGTATGCGTAAAGGCGTCTGACGTCACAGTGGCTTGCCTGAAACAAAGGAATTAGAGAAACATGTGCTTACAGGGGCGTCGAACCGCCTTCTCCCGCTGATGGAGCAAAGTTGCTACAGTGACAAAGACAAGCTCCGCGCTCATGGGCAATTTATATGAGGCAACTGTGCTGCGAGTATCTAAGTAGTCGTCGTGCATGGATAAAATGCAATGTTTCAAACAGATCTGATGAATTCACCGACTTTGAAAAAGTGTGCGTTAGGGAGTTCTTTTGACACAAAGCGAAAATCTACAGTCAAGCGTCAATCAGCAGACAGCAGTGTGTTCTTTAGTAATGAGCCTGTTTTCAAAACGGCAGAAAAAAATGTTCACAAACGAAATATTGTTTCTACACTTAAAATGAACAAAGAAAAAATTAGCTAGCCTGATATAAGTCATGTTCATGACGATGCAAATGTAACGAGATTTCGAACTGTTCTGTTGCACACGTTGGGACTCATTTTATTTTTCTACAAAAATCCTTTGCCATGACGGGAATCGAACCCGGGCCGTCCTGCGTGACAAGGCAGATTCCTATCCGCTAGACCATTTGGGAAGACTTGATATGTACACCCTAAGATATCTAAGTGTCATTTCGATGAGGTCTGTAGCAGAGGCCATAGAGCACAGCAAACAAATAATCATGTGTTTAAATATCCTTGTCGTTTTGAAAAATTACCATTGTCACCTGCACAGGAATGCCCTGCGGCCAACATTGAAGAAATGTGCTTCTCAAATCTGTCATTAACACTGTTTTCCACACGCTTTTTTCATTGCATTGCCATATAATCAATTGGTCATTGATGCGTCACGAATAACGACAATGCGTCGAAAATTAAAGAAATGTAAACATGAATTATGTTATTACTGTCTAAGCATCGCAAAGCTGTATGCGTAAAGGCGTCTGACGTCACAGTGGCTTGCCTGAAACAAAGGAATTAGAGAAACATGTGCTTACAGGGGCGTCGAACCGCATTCTCCCGCTGATGGAGCAAAGTTGCTACAGTGACAAAGACAAGCTCCGCGCTCATGGGCAATTTATATGGGGCAACTGTGCTGCGAGTATCTAAGCAGTCGTCGTGCATGGATAAAATGCAATGTTTCAAACAGATCTGATGAATTCACCTACTTTGAAAAAGTGTGCGTTAGGAAGTTCTTTTGACACAAAGCGAAAATCTACAGTCAAGCGTCAATCAGCAGACAGCCGTGTGTTCTTTAGTCATGAGCCTGTTGTCAAAACGGCAGAAAAAAATGTTCACAAACGAAATATTGTTTCTACACTTAAAATGAACAAAGAAAAAATTAGCTAGCCTGATATAAGTCATGTTCATGACGATGCAAATGTAACGAGATTTCGAACTGTTCTGTTGCACACGTTGGGACTCATTTTATTTTTCTACAAAAAACATTTGCCTTGACGGGAATCGAACCCGGGCCGCCCTGCGTTACAAGGTAGATGCCTATCCGCTAGACCATTTGGGAAGACTTGATATGTACACCCTAAGATATCTAAGTGTCATTTCGATGAGGTCTGTAGCAGAGGCCATAGAGCACAGCAAACAAATAATCATGTGTTTAAATATCCTTGTCGTTTTGAAAAATTACCATTGTCACCTGCACAGGAATGCCATGCGGCCAACATTGAAGAAATGTGCTTCTCAAATCTGTCATTAACACTGTTTTCCACACGCTTTTTTCATTGCATTGCCATATAATCAATTGGTCATTGATGCGTCACGAATAACGACAATGCGTCGAAAATTAAAGAAATGTAAACATGAATTATGTTATTACTGTCTAAGCATCGCAAAGCTGTATGCGTAAAGGCGTCTGACGTCACAGTGGCTTGCCTGAAACAAAGGAATTAGAGAAACATGTGCTTACAGGGGCGTCGAACCGCATTCTCCCGCTGATGGAGCAAAGTTGCTACAGTGACAAAGACAAGCTCCGCGCTCATGGGCAATTTATATGGGGCAACTGTGCTGCGAGTATCTAAGCAGTCGTCGTGCATGGATAAAATGCAATGTTTCAAACAGATCTGATGAATTCACCTACTTTGAAAAAGTGTGCGTTAGGAAGTTCTTTTGACACAAAGCGAAAATCTACAGTCAAGCGTCAATCAGCAGACAGCCGTGTGTTCTTTAGTCATGAGCCTGTTGTCAAAACGGCAGAAAAAAATGTTCACAAACGAAATATTGTTTCTACACTTAAAATGAACAAAGAAAAAATGAGCTAGCCTGATATAAGTCATGTTCATGACGATGCAAATGTAACGAGATTTCGAACTGTTCTGTTGCACACGTTGGGACTCATTTTATTTTTCTACAAAAAACATTTGCCATGACGGGAATCGAACCCGGGCCGCCCTGCGTTACAAGGTAGATGCCTATCCGCTAGACCATTTGGGAAGACTTGATATGTACACCCTAAGATATCTAAGTGTCATTTCGATGAGGTCTGTAGCAGAGGCCATAGAGCACAGCAAACAAATAATCATGTGTTTAAATATCCTTGTCGTTTTGAAAAATTACCATTGTCACCTGCACAGGAATGCCATGCGGCCAACATTGAAGAAATGTGCTTCTCAAATCTGTCATTAACACTGTTTTCCACACGCTTTTTTCATTGCATTGCCATATAATCAATTGGTCATTGATGCGTCACGAATAACGACAATGCGTCGAAAATTAAAGAAATGTAAACATGAATTATGTTATTACTGTCTAAGCATCGCAAAGCTGTATGCGTAAAGGCGTCTGACGTCACAGTGGCTTGCCTGAAACAAAGGAATTAGAGAAACATGTGCTTACAGGGGCGTCGAACCGCCTTCTCCCGCTGATGGAGCAAAGTTGCTACAGTGACAAAGACAAACTCCGCGCTCATGGGCAATTTATATGAGGCAACTGTGCTGCGAGTATCTAAGTAGTCGTCGTGCATGGATAAAATGCAATGTTTCAAACAGATCTGATGAATTCACCTACTTTGAAAAAGTGTGCGTTAGGGAGTTCTTTTGACACAAAGCGAAAATCTACAGTCAAGCGTCAATCAGCAGACAGCAGTGTGTTCTTTAGTAATGAGCCTGTTTTCAAAACGGCAGAAAAAAATGTTCACAAACGAAATATTGTTTCTACACTTAAAATGAACAAAGAAAAAATTAGCTAGCCTGATATAAGTCATGTTCATGACGATGCAAATGTAACGAGATTTCGAACTGTTCTGTTGCACACGTTGGGACTCATTTTATTTTTCTACAAAAATCCTTGGCCATGACGGGAATCGAACCCGGGCCGTCCTGCGTGACAAGGCAGATTCCTATCCGCTAGACCATTTGGGAAGACTTGATATGTACACCCTAAGATATCTAAGTGTCATTTCGATGAGGTCTGTAGCAGAGGCCATAGAGCACAGCAAACAAATAATCATGTGTTTAAATATCCTTGTCGTTTTGAAAAATTACCATTGTCACCTGCACAGGAATGCCCTGCGGCCAACATTGAAGAAATGTGCTTCTCAAATCTGTCATTAACACTGTTTTCCACACGCTTTTTTCATTGCATTGCCATATAATCAATTGGTCATTGATGCGTCACGAATAACGACAATGCGTCGAAAATTAAAGAAATGTAAACATGAATTATGTTATTACTGTCTAAGCATCGCAAAGCTGTATGCGTAAAGGCGTCTGACGTCACAGTGGCTTGCCTGAAACAAAGGAATTAGAGAAACATGTGCTTAGAGGGGCGTCGAACCGCCTTCTCCCGCTGATGGAGCAAAGTTGCTACAGTGACAAAGACAAGCTCCGCGCTCATGGGCAATTTATATGAGGCAACTGTGCTGCGAGTATCTAAGTAGTCGTCGTGCATGGATAAAATGCAATGTTTCAAACAGATCTGATGAATTCACCTACTTTGAAAAAGTGTGCGTTAGGGAGTTCTTTTGACACAAAGCGAAAATCTACAGTCAAGCGTCAATCAGCAGACAGCCGTGTGTTCTTTAGTCATGAGCCTGTTGTCAAAACGGCAGAAAAAAATGTTCACAAACGAAATATTGTTTCTACACTTAAAATGAACAAAGAAAAAATTAGCTAGCCTGATATAAGTCATGTTCATGACGATGCAAATGTAACGAGATTTCGAACTGTTCTGTTGCACACGTTGGGACTCATTTTATTTTTCTACAAAAATCCTTTGCCATGACGGGAATCGAACCCGGGCCGCCCTGCGTGACAAGGCAGATTCCTATCCGCTAGACCATTTTGGAAGACTTGATATGTACACCCTAAGATATCTAAGTGTCATTTCGATGAGGTCTGTAGCAGAGGCCATAGAGCACAGCAAACAAATAATCATGTGTTTAAATATCCTTGTCGTTTTGAAAAATTACCATTGTCACCTGCACAGGAATGCCCTGCAGCCAACATTGAAGAAATGTGCTTCTCAAATCTGTCATTAACACTGTTTTCCACACGCTTTTTTCATTGCATTGCCATATAATCAATTGGTCATTGATGCGTCACGAATAACGACAATGCGTCGAAAATTAAAGAAATGTAAACATGAATTATGTTATTAGTGTCTAAGCATTGCAAAGCTGTATGCGTAAAGGCGTCTGACGTCACAGTGGCTTGCCTGAAACAAAGGAATTAGAGAAACATGTGCTTACAGGTGCGTCGAACCACCTTCTCCCGCTGATGGAGCAAAGTTGCTACAGTGACAAAGACAAGCTCCGCGCTCATGGGCAATTTATATGAGGCAACTGTGCTGCGAGTATCTAAGTAGTCGTCGTGCATGGATAAAATGCAATGTTTCAAACAGATCTGATGAATTCACCTACTTTGAAAAAGTGTGCGTTAGGGAGTTCTTTTGACACAAAGCGAAAATCTACAGTCAAGCGTCAATCAGCAGACAGCCGTGTGTTCTTTAGTCATGAGCCTGTTGTCAAAACGGCAGAAAAAAATGTTCACAAACGAAATATTGTTTCTACACTTAAAATGAACAAAGAAAAAATTAGCTAGCCTGATATAAGTCATGTTCATGACGATGCAAATGTAACGAGATTTCGAACTGTTCTGTTGCACACGTTGGGACTCATTTTATTTTTCTACAAAAAACATTTGCCATGACGGGAATCGAACCCGGGCCGCCCTGCGTGACAAGGCAGATTCCTATCCGCTAGACCATTTGTGAAGACTTGATATGTACACCCTAAGATATCTAAGTGTCATTTCGATGAGGTCTGTAGCAGAGGCCATAGAGCACAGCAAACAAATAATCATGTGTTTAAATATCCTTGTCGTTTTGAAAAATTACCATTGTCACCTGCACAGGAATGCCCTGCAGCCAACATTGAAGAAATGTGCTTCTCAAATCTGTCATTAACACTGTTTTCCACACGCTTTTTTCATTGCATTGCCATATAATCAATTGGTCATTGATGCGTCACGAATAACGACAATGCGTCGAAAATTAAAGAAATGTAAACATGAATTATGTTATTACTGTCTAAGCATCGCAAAGCTGTATGCGTAAAGGCGTCTGACGTCACAGTGGCTTGCCTGAAACAAAGGAATTAGAGAAACATGTGCTTACAGGGGCGTCGAACCGCCTTCTCCCGCTGATGGAGCAAAGTTGCTACAGTGACAAAGACAAGCTCCGCGCTCACGGGCAATTTATATGAGGCAACTGTGCTGCGAGTATCTAAGTAGTCGTCTGCATGGATAAAATGCAATGTTTCAAACAGATCTGATGAATTCACCTACTTTGAAAAAGTGTGCGTTAGGGAGTTCTTTTGACACAAAGCGAAAATCTACAGTCAAGCGTCAATCAGCAGACAGCCGTGTGTTCTTTAGTCATGAGCCTGTTGTCAAAACGGCAGAAAAAAATGTTCACAAACGAAATATTATTTCTACACTTAAAATGAACAAAGAAGAAATTAGCTAGCCTGATATAAGTCATGTTCATGACGATGCAAATGTAACGAGATTTCAAACTGTTCTGTTGCACACGTTGGGACTCATTTTATTTTTCTACAAAAAACATTTGCCATGACGGGAATCGAACCCGGGCCGCCCTGCGTTACAAGGTAGATGCCTATCCGCTAGACCATTTGGGAAGACTTGATATGTACACCCTAAGATATCTAAGTGTCATTTCGATGAGGTCTGTAGCAGAGGCCATAGAGCACAGCAAACAAATAATCATGTGTTTAAATATCCTTGTCGTTTTGAAAAATTACCATTGTCACCTGCACAGGAATGCCATGCAGCCAACATTGAAGAAATGTGCTTCTCAAATCTGTCATTAACACTGTTTTCCACACGCTTTTTTCATTGCATTGCCATATAATCAATTGGTCATTGATGCGTCACGAATAACGACAATGCGTCGAAAATTAAAGAAATGTAAACATGAATTATGTTATTACTGTCTAAGCATCGCAAAGCTGTATGAGTAAAGGCGTCTGACGTCACAGTGGCTTGCCTGAAACAAAGGAATTAGAGAAACATGTGCTTACAGGGGCGTCGAACCTCCTTCTCCCGCTGATGGAGCAAAGTTGCTACAGTGACAAAGACAAGCTCCGCGCTCATGGGCAATTTATATGAGGCAACTGTGCTGCGAGTATCTAAGTAGTCGTCGTGCATGGATAAAATGCAATGTTTCAAACAGATCTGATGAATTCACCTACTTTGAAAAAGTGTGCGTTAGGGAGTTCTTTTGACACAAAGCGAAAATCTACAGTCAAGCGTCAATCAGCAGACAGCCGTGTGTTCTTTAGTAATGAGCCTGTTGTCAAAACGGCAGAAAAAAATGTTCACAAACGAAATATTGTTTCTACACTTAAAATGAACAAAGAAAAAATTAGCTAGCCTGATATAAGTCATGTTCATGACGATGCAAATGTAACGAGATTTCGAACTGTTCTGTTGCACACGTTGGGACTCATTTTATTTTTCTACAAAAATCCTTTGCCATGACGGGAATCGAACCCGGGCCGCCCTGCGTGACAAGGCAGATTCCTATCCGCTAGACCATTTGGGAACACTTGATATGTACACCCTAAGATATCTAAGTGTCATTTCGATGAGGTCTGTAGCAGAGGCCATAGAGCACAGCAAACAAATAATCATGTGTTTAAATATCCTTGTCGTTTTGAAAAATTACCATTGTCACCTGCACAGGAATGCCATGCGGCCAACATTGAAGAAATGTGCTTCTCAAATCTGTCATTAACACTGTTTTCCACACGCTTTTTTCATTGCATTGCCATATAATCAATTGGTCATTGATGCGTCACGAATAACGACAATGCGTCGAAAATTAAAGAAATGTAAACATGAATTATGTTATTACTGTCTAAGCATCGCAAAGCTGTATGAGTAAAGGCGTCTGACGTCACAGTGGCTTGCCTGAAACAAAGGAATTAGAGAAACATGTGCTTACAGGGGCGTCGAACCTCCTTCTCCCGCTGATGGAGCAAAGTTGCTACAGTGACAAAGACAAGCTCCGCGCTCATGGGCAATTTATATGAGGCAACTGTGCTGCGAGTATCTAAGTAGTCGTCGTGCATGGATAAAATGCAATGTTTCAAACAGATCTGATGAATTCACCTACTTTGAAAAAGTGTGCGTTAGGGAGTTCTTTTGACACAAAGCGAAAATCTACAGTCAAGCGTCAATCAGCAGACAGCCGTGTGTTCTTTAGTAATGAGCCTGTTGTCAAAACGGCAGAAAAAAATGTTCACAAACGAAATATTGTTTCTACACTTAAAATGAACAAAGAAAAAATTAGCTAGCCTGATATAAGTCATGTTCATGACGATGCAAATGTAACGAGATTTCGAACTGTTCTGTTGCACACGTTGGGACTCATTTTATTTTTCTACAAAAATCCTTTGCCATGACGGGAATCGAACCCGGGCCGCCCTGCGTGACAAGGCAGATGCCTATCCGCTAGACCATTTGGGAAGACTTGATATGTACACCCTAAGATATCTAAGTGTCATTTCGATGAGGTCTGTAGCAGAGGCCATAGAGCACAGCAAACAAATAATCATGTGTTTAAATATCCTTGTCGTTTTGAAAAATTACCATTGTCACCTGCACAGGAATGCCCTGCAGCCAACATTGAAGAAATGTGCTTCTCAAATCTGTCATTAACACTGTTTTCCACACGCTTTTTTCATTGCATTGCCATATAATCAATTGGTCATTGATGCGTCACGAATAACGACAATGCGTCGAAAATTAAAGAAATGTAAACATGAATTATGTTATTACTGTCTAAGCATCGCAAAGCTGTATGCGTAAAGGCGTCTGACGTCACAGTGGCTTGCCTGAAACAAAGGAATTAGAGAAACATGTGCTTACAGGGGCGTCGAACCGCATTCTCCCGCTGATGGAGCAAAGTTGCTACAGTGACAAAGACAAGCTCCGCGCTCATGGGCAATTTATATGGGGCAACTGTGCTGCGAGTATCTAAGCAGTCGTCGTGCATGGATAAAATGCAATGTTTCAAACAGATCTGATGAATTCACCTACTTTGAAAAAGTGTGCGTTAGGAAGTTCTTTTGACATAAAGCGAAAATCTACAGTCAAGCGTCAATCAGCAGAGAGCCGTGTGTTCTTTAGTCATGAGCCTGTTGTCAAAACGGCAGAAAAAAATGTTCACAAACGAAATATTGTTTCTACACTTAAAATGAACAAAGAAGAAATTAGCTAGCCTGATATAAGTCATGTTCATGACGATGCAAATGTAACGAGATTTCAAACTGTTCTGTTGCACACGTTGGGACTCATTTTATTTTTCTACAAGAAACATTTGCCATGACGGGAATCGAACCCGGGCCGCCCTGCGTTACAAGGTAGATGCCTATCCGCTAGACCATTTGGGAAGACTTGATATGTACACCCTAAGATATCTAAGTGTCATTTCGATGAGGTCTGTAGCAGAGGCCATAGAGCACAGCAAACAAATAATCATGTGTTTAAATATCCTTGTCGTTTTGAAAAATTACCATTGTCACCTGCACAGGAATGCCATGCAGCCAACATTGAAGAAATGTGCTTCTCAAATCTGTCATTAACACTGTTTTCCACACGCTTTTTTCATTGCATTGCCATATAATCAATTGGTCATTGATGCGTCACGAATAACGACAATGCGTCGAAAATTAAAGAAATGTAAACATGAATTATGTTATTACTGTCTAAGCATCGCAAAGCTGTATGAGTAAAGGCGTCTGACGTCACAGTGGCTTGCCTGAAACAAAGGAATTAGAGAAACATGTGCTTACAGGGGCGTCGAACCTCCTTCTCCCGCTGATGGAGCAAAGTTGCTACAGTGACAAAGACAAGCTCCGCGCTCATGGGCAATTTATATGAGGCAACTGTGCTGCGAGTATCTAAGTAGTCGTCGTGCATGGATAAAATGCAATGTTTCAAACAGATCTGATGAATTCACCTACTTTGAAAAAGTGTGCGTTAGGGAGTTCTTTTGACACAAAGCGAAAATCTACAGTCAAGCGTCAATCAGCAGACAGCCGTGTGTTCTTTAGTCATGAGCCTGTTGTCAAAACGGCAGAAAAAAATGTTCACAAACGAAATATTGTTTCTACACTTAAAATGAACAAAGAAAAAATTAGCTAGCCTGATATAAGTCATGTTCATGACGATGCAAATGTAACGAGATTTCGAACTGTTCTGTTGCACACGTTGGGACTCATTTTATTTTTCTACAAAAATCCTTTGCCATGACGGGAATCGAACCCGGGCCGCCCTGCGTGACAAGGCAGATGCCTATCCGCTAGACCATTTGGGAAGACTTGATATGTACACCCTAAGATATCTAAGTGTCATTTCGATGAGGTCTGTAGCAGAGGCCATAGAGCACAGCAAACAAATAATCATGTGTTTAAATATCCTTGTCGTTTTGAAAAATTACCATTGTCACCTGCACAGGAATGCCCTGCAGCCAACATTGAAGAAATGTGCTTCTCAAATCTGTCATTAACACTGTTTTCCACACGCTTTTTTCATTGCATTGCCATATAATCAATTGGTCATTGATGCGTCACGAATAACGACAATGCGTCGAAAATTAAAGAAATGTAAACATGAATTATGTTATTACTGTCTAAGCATCGCAAAGCTGTATGCGTAAAGGCGTCTGACGTCACAGTGGCTTGCCTGAAACAAAGGAATTAGAGAAACATGTGCTTACAGGGGCGTCGAACCACCTTCTCCCGCTGATGGAGCAAAGTTGCTACAGTGACAAAGACAAGCTCCGCGCTCATGGGCAATTTATATGAGGCAACTGTGCTGCGAGTATCTAAGTAGTCGTCGTGCATGGATAAAATGCAATGTTTCAAACAGATCTGATGAATTCACCTACTTTGAAAAAGTGTGCGTTAGGGAGTTCTTTTGACACAAAGCGAAAATCTACAGTCAAGCGTCAATCAGCAGACAGCCGTGTGTTCTTTAGTAATGAGCCTGTTGTCAAAACGGCAGAAAAAAATGTTCACAAACGAAATATTGTTTCTACACTTAAAATGAACAAAGAAAAAATTAGCTAGCCTGATATAAGTCATGTTCATGACGATGCAAATGTAACGAGATTTCGAACTGTTCTGTTGCAATCGTTGGGACTCATTTTATTTTTCTACAAAAATCCTTTGCCATGACGGGAATCGAACCCGGGCCGCCCTGCGTGACAAGACAGATTCCTATCCGCTAGACCATTTGGGAAAACTTGATATGTACACCCTAAGATATCTAAGTGTCATTTCGATGAGGTCTGTAGCAGAGGCCATAGAGCACAGCAAACAAATAATCATGTGTATAAATATCCTTGTCGTTTTGAAAAATTACCATTGTCACCTGCACAGGAATGCCCTGCGGCCAACATTGAAGAAATGTGCTTCTCAAATCTGTCATTAACACTGTTTTCCACACGCTTTTTTCATTGCATTGCCATATAATCAATTGGTCATTGATGCGTCACGAATAACGACAATGCGTCGAAAATTAAAGAAATGTAAACATGAATTATGTTATTACTGTCTAAGCATCGCAAAGCTGTATGCGTAAAGGCGTCTGACGTCACAGTGGCTTGCCTGAAACAAAGGAATTAGAGAAACATGTGCTTACAGGGGCGTCGAACCGCATTCTCCCGCTGATGGAGCAAAGTTGCTACAGTGACAAAGACAAGCTCCGCGCTCATGGGCAATTTATATGGGGCAACTGTGCTGCGAGTATCTAAGCAGTCGTCGTGCATGGATAAAATGCAATGTTTCAAACAGATCTGATGAATTCACCTACTTTGAAAAAGTGTGCGTTAGGAAGTTCTTTTGACACAAAGCGAAAATCTACAGTCAAGCGTCAATCAGCAGAGAGCCGTGTGTTCTTTAGTCATGAGCCTGTTGTCAAAACGGCAGAAAAAAATGTTCACAAACAAAATATTGTTTCTACACTTAAAATGAACAAAGAAAAAATTAGCTAGCCTGATATAAGTCATGTTCATGACGATGCAAATGTAACGAGATTTCGAACTGTTCTGTTGCAATCGTTGGGACTCATTTTATTTTTCTACAAAAATCCTTTGCCATGACGGGAATCGAACCCGGGCCGCCCTGCGTGACAAGACAGATTCCTATCCGCTAGACCATTTGGGAAGACTTGATATGTACACCCTAAGATATCTAAGTGTCATTTCGATGAGGTCTGTAGCAGAGGCCATAGAGCACAGCAAACAAATAATCAAGTGTTTAAATATCCTTGTCGTTTTGAAAAATTACCATTGTCACCTGCACAGGAATGCCCTGCGGCCAACATTGAAGAAATGTGCTTCTCAAATCTGTCATTAACACTGTTTTCCACACGCTTTTTTCATTGCATTGCCATATAATCAATTGGTCATTGATGCGTCACGAATAACGACAATGCGTCGAAAATTAAAGAAATGTTAACATGAATTATGTTATTACTGTCTAAGCATCGCAAAGCTGTATGCGGAAAGGCGTCTGACGTCACAGTGGCTTGCCTGAAACAAAGGAATTAGAGAAACATGTGCTTACAGGGGCGTCGAACCGCCTTCTCCCTCTGATGGAGCAAAGTTGCTACAGTGACAAAGACAAGCTCCGCGCTCATGGGCAATTTATATGGGGCAACTGTGCTGCAAGTATCTAAGCAGTCGTCGTGCATGGATAAAATGCAATGTTTCAAACAGATCTGATGAATTCACCTACTTTGAAAAAGTGTGCGTCAGGAAGTTCTTTTGACACAAAGCGAAAATCTACAGTCAAGCGTCAATCAGCAGACAGCCGTGTGTTCTTTAGTCATGAGCCTGTTGTCAAAACGGCAGAAAAAAATGTTCACAAACGAAATATTGTTTCTACACTTAAAATGAACAAAGAAAAAATTAGCTAGCCTGATATAAGTCATGTTCATGACGATGCAAATGTAACGAGATTTCGAACTGTTCTGTTGCACACGTTGGGACTCATTTTATTTTTCTACAAAAATCATTTACCATGACGGGAATCGAACCCGGGCCGCCCTGCGTGACAAGGCAGATTCCTATCCGCTAGACCATTTGGGAAGACTTGATATGTACACCCTAAGATATCTAAGTGTCATTTCGATGAGGTCTGTAGCAGAGGCCATAGAGCACAGCAAACAAATAATCATGTGTTTAAATATCCTTGTCGTTTTGAAAAATTACCATTGTCACCTGCACAGGAATGCCATGCGGCCAACATTGAAGAAATGTGCTTCTCAAATCTGTCATTAACACTGTTTTCCACACGCTTTTTTCATTGCATTGCCATATAATCAATTGGTCATTGATGCGTCACGAATAACGACAATGCGTCGAAAATTAAAGAAATGTAAACATGAATTATGTTATTACTGTCTAAGCATCGCAAAGCTGTATGCGTAAAGGCGTCTGACGTCACAGTGGCTTGCCTGAAACAAAGGAATTAGAGAAACATGTGCTTACAGGGGCGTCGAACCGCCTTCTCCCGCTGATGGAGCAAAGTTGCTACAGTGACAAAGACAAGCTCCGCGCTCATGGGCAATTTATATGAGGCAACTGTGCTGCGAGTATCAAAGTAGTCATCGTGCATGGATAAAATGCAATGTTTCAAACAGATCTGATGAATTCACCTACTTTGAAAAAGTGTGCGTAAGGAAGTTCTTTTGACACAAAGCGAAAATCTACAGTCAAGCGTCAATCAGCAGACAGCCGTGTGTTCTTTAGTCATGAGCCTGTTGTCAAAACGGCAGAAAAAAATGGTCACAAACGAAGTATTGTTTCTACACTTAAAATGAACAAAGAAAAAATGAGCTAGCCTGATATAAGTCATGTTCATGACGATGCAAATGTAACGAGATTTCGAACTGTTCTGTTGCACACGTTGGGACTCATTTTATTTTTCTACAAAAAACATTTGCCATGACGGGAATCGAACCCGGGCCGCCCTGCGTTACAAGGTAGATGCCTATCCGCTAGACCATTTGGGAAAACTTGATATGTACACCCTAAGATATCTAAGTGTCATTTCGATGAGGTCTGTAGCAGAGGCCATAGAGCACAGCAAACAAATAATCATGTGTTTAAATATCCTTGTCGTTTTGAAAAATTACCATTGTCACCTGCACAGGAATGCCATGCGGCCAACATTGAAGAAATGTGCTTCTCAAATCTGTCATTAACACTGTTTTCCACACGCTTTTTTCATTGCATTGCCATATAATCAATTGGTCATTGATGCGTCACGAATAACGACAATGCGTCGAAAATAAAAGAAATGTAAACATGAATTATGTTATTACTGTCTAAGCATCGCAAAGCTGTATGCGTAAAGGCGTCTGACGTCACAGTGGCTTGCCTGAAACAAAGGAATTAGAGAAACATGTGTTTACAGGGGCGTCGAACCGCCTTCTCCCGCTGATGGAGCAAAGTTGCAACAGTGACAAAGACAAGCTCCGCGCTCATGGGCAATTTATATGAGGCAACTGTGCTGCGAGTATCTAAGTAGTCGTCGTGCATGGATAAAATGCAATGTTTCAAACAGATCTGATGAATTCACCTACTTTGAAAAAGTGTGCGTTAGGGAGTTCTTTTGACACAAAGCGAAAATCTACAGTCAAGCGTCAATCAGCAGACAGCCGTGTGTTCTTTAGTCATGAGCCTGTTGTCAAAACGGCAGAAAAAAATGTTCACAAACGAAATATTGTTTCTACACTTAAAATGAACAAAGAAAAAATGAGCTAGCCTGATATAAGTCATGTTCATGACGATGCAAATGTAACGAGATTTCGAACTGTTCTGTTGCACACGTTGGGACTCATTTTATTTTTCTACAAAAACCCTTTGCCATGACGGGAATCGAACCCGGGCCGCCCTGCGTGACAAGGCAGATTCTTATCCGCTAGACCATTTGGGAAGACTTGATATGTACACCCTAAGATATCTAAGTGTCATTTCGATGAGGTCTGTAGCAGAGGCCATAGAGCACAGCAAACAAATAATCATGTGTTTAAATATCCTTGTCGTTTTGAAAAATTACCATTGTCACCTGCACAGGAATGCCCTGCGGCCAACATTGAAGAAATGTGCTTCTCAAATCTGTCATTAACACTGTTTTCCACACGCTTTTTTCATTGCATTGCCATATAATCAATTGGTCATTGATGCGTCACGAATAACGACAATGCGTCGAAAATTAAAGAAATGTAAACATGAATTATGTTATTACTGTCTAAGCATCGCAAAGCTGTATGCGTAAAGGCGTCTGACGTCACAGTGGCTTGCCTGAAACAAAGGAATCAGAGAAACATGTGCTTACAGGGGCGTTGAAGCGCCTTCTCCCGCTGATGGAGCAAAGTTGCGACAGTGACAAAGACAAGCTCCGCGCTCATGGGCAATGTATATGGGGCAACTGTGCTGCGAATATCTAAGCAGTCGTCGTGCATGGATAAAATGCAATGTTTCAAACAGATCTGATGAATTCACCTACTTTGAAAAAGTGTGCGTTAGGAAGTTCTTTTGACACAAAGCGAAAATCTACAGTCAAGCGTCAATCAGCAGACAGCCGTGTGTTCTTTAGTCATGAGCCTGTTGTCAAAACGGCAGAAAGAAATGGTCACAAACGAAATATTGTTTCTACACTTAAAATGAACAAAGAAAAAATGAGCTAGCCTGATATAAGTCATGTTCATGACGATGCAAATGTAACGAGATTTCGAACTCTTCTGTTGCACACGTTGGGACTCATTTTATTTTTCTACAAAAAACATTTGCCATGACGAGAATCGAACCCGGGCCGCCCTGCGTTACAAGGTAGATGCCTATCCGCTAGACCATTTGGGAAGACTTGATATGTACACCCTAAGATATCTAAGTGTCATTTCGATGAGGTCTGTAGCAGAGGCCATAGAGCACAGCAAACAAATAATCATGTGTTTAAATATCCTTGTCGTTTTGAAAAATTACCATTGTCACCTGCACAGGAATGCCATGCGGCCAACATTGAAGAAATGTGCTTCTCAAATCTGTCATTAACACTGTTTTCCACACGCTTTTTTCATTGCATTGCCATATAATCAATTGGTCATTGATGCGTCACGAATAACGACAATGCGTCGAAAATTAAAGAAATGTAAACATGAATTATGTTATTACTGTCTAAGCATCGCAAAGCTGTATGCGTAAAGGCGTCTGACGTCACAGTGGCGTGCCTGAAACAAAGGAATTAGAGAAACATGTGCTTACAGGGGCGTCGAACCGCCTTCTCCCGCTGATGGAGCAAAGTTGCTACAGTGACAAAGACAAGCTCCGCGCTCATGGGCAATTTATATGAGGCAACTGTGCTGCGAGTATCTAAGCAGTCGTCGTGCATGGATAAAATGCAATGTTTCAAACAGATCTGATGAATTCACCTACTTTGAAAAAGTGTGCGTTAGGGAGTTCTTTTGACACAAAGCGAAAATCTACAGTCAAGCGTCAATCAGCAGACAGCCGTGTGTTCTTTAGTCATGAGCCTGTTGTCAAAACGGCAGAAAAAAATGTTCACAAACGAAATATTGTTTCTACACTTAAAATGAACAAAGAAAAAATGAGCTAGCCTGATATAAGTCATGTTCATGACGATGCAAATGTAACGAGATTTCGAACTGTTCTGTTGCACACGTTGGGACTCATTTTATTTTTCTACAAAAAACATTTGCCATGACGGGAATCGAACCCGGGCCGCCATGTGTTACAAGGTAGATGCCTATCCGCTAGACCATTTGGGAAAACTTGATATGTATACCCTAAGATATCTAAGTGTCATTTCGATGAGGTCTGTAGCAGAGGCCATAGAGCACAGCAAACAAATAATCATGTGTTTAAATATCCTTGTCGTTTTGAAAAATTACCATTGTCACCTGCACAGGAATGCCATGCGGCCAACATTGAAGAAATGTGCTTCTCAAATCTGTCATTAACACTGTTTTCCACACGCTTTTTTCATTGCATTGCCATATAATCAATTGGTCATTGATGCGTCACGAATAACGACAATGCGTCGAAAATTAAAGAAATGTAAACATGAATTATGTTATTACTGTCTAAGCATCGCAAAGCTGTATGCGTAAAGGCGTCTGACGTCACAGTGGCTTGCCTGAAACAAAGGAATCAGAGAAACATGTGCTTACAGGGGCGTCGAAGCGCCTTCTCCCGCTGATGGAGCAAAGTTGCTACAGTGACAAAGACAAGCTCCGCGCTCATGGGCAATTTATATGAGGCAACTGTGCTGCGAGTATCTAAGCAGTCGTCGTGCATGGATAAAATGCAATGTTTCAAACAGATCTGATGAATTCACCTACTTTGAAAAAGTGTGCGTTAGGGAGTTCTTTTGACACAAAGCGAAAATCTACAGTCAAGCGTCAATCAGCAGACAGCCGTGTGTTCTTTAGTCATGAGCCTGTTGTCAAAACGGCAGAAAAAAATGTTCACAAACGAAATATTGTTTCTACACTTAAAATGAACAAAGAAAAAATGAGCTAGCCTGATATAAGTCATGTTCATGACGATGCGATTGTAACGAGATTTCGAACTGTTCTGTTGCACACGTTGGGACTCATTTTATTTTTCTACAAAAAACATTTGCCATGACGGGAATCGAACCCGGGCCGCCATGTGTTACAAGGTAGATGCCTATCCGCTAGACCATTTGGGAAAACTTGATATATATACCCTAAGATATCTAAGTGTCATTTCGATGAGGTCTGTAGCAGAGGCCATAGAGCACAGCAAACAAATAATCATGTGTTTAAATATCCTTGTCGTTTTGAAAAATTACCATTGTCACCTGCACAGGAATGCCATGCGGCCAACATTGAAGAAATGTGCTTCTCAAATCTGTCATTAACACTGTTTTCCACACGCTTTTTTCATTGCATTGCCATATAATCAATTGGTCATTGATGCGTCACGAATAACGACAATGCGTCGTAAATTAAAGAAATGTAAACATGAATTATGTTATTACTGTCTAAGCATCGCAAAGCTGTTTGCGTAAAGGCGTCTGACGTCACAGTGGCTTGCCTGAAACAAAGGAATTCGAGAAACATGTGCTTACAGGGGCGTCGAACCGCCTTCTCCCCTGATGGAGCAAAGTTGCTACAGTGACAAAGACAAGCTCCGCGCTCATGGGCAATTTATATGAGGCAACTGTGCTGCGAGTATCTAAGTAGTCGTCGTACATGGATAAAATGCAATGTTTCAAACAGATCTGATGAATTCACCTACTTTGAAAAAGTGTGCGTTAGGAAGTTCTTTTGACACAAAGCGAAAATCTACAGTCAAGCGTCAATCAGCAGACAGCCGTGTGTTCTTTAGTCATGAGCCTGTTGTCAAAACGGCAGAAAGAAATGGTCACAAACGAAATATTGTTTCTACACTTAAAATGAACAAAGAAAAAATGAGCTAGCCTGATATAAGTCATGTTCATGACGATGCAAATGTAACGAGATTTCGAACTCTTCTGTTGCACACGTTGGGACTCATTTTATTTTTCTACAAAAAACATTTGCCATGACGAGAATCGAACCCGGGCCGCCCTGCGTTACAAGGTAGATGCCTATCCGCTAGACCATTTGGGAAGACTTGATATGTACACCCTAAGATATCTAAGTGTCATTTCGATGAGGTCTGTAGCAGAGGCCATAGAGCACAGCAAACAAATAATCATGTGTTTAAATATCCTTGTCGTTTTGAAAAATTACCATTGTCATCTGCACAGGAATGCCATGCGGCCAACATTGAAGAAATGTGCTTCTCAAATCTGTCATTAACACTGTTTTCCACACGTTTTTTTCATTGCATTGCCATATAATCAATTGGTCATTGATGCGTCACGAATAACGACAATGCGTCGAAAATTAAAGAAATGTAAACATGAATTATGTTATTACTGTCTAAGCATCGCAAAGCTGTATGCTTAAAGGAGTCTGACGTCACAGTGGCTTGCCTGAAACAAAGGAATCAGAGAAACATGTGCTTACAGGGGCGTCGAAGCGCCTTCTCCCGCTGATGGAGCAAAGTTGCTACAGTGACAAAGACAAGCTCCGCGCTCATGGGCAATGTATATGGGGCAACTGTGCTGCGAGTATCTAAGCAGTCGTCGTGCATGGATAAAATGCAATGTTTCAAACAGATCTGATGAATTCACCTACTTTGAAAAAGTGTGCGTTAGGAAGTTCTTTTGACACAAAGCGAAAATCTACAGTCAAGCGTCAATCAGCAGACAGCCGTGTGTTCTTTAGTCATGAGCCTGTTGTCAAAACGGCAGAAAAAAATGGTCACAAACGAAATATTGTTTCTACACTTAAAATGAACAAAGAAAAAATGAGCTAGCCTGATATAAGTCATGTTCATGACGATGCAAATGTAACGAGATTTCGAACTGTTCTGTTTCACACGTTGGGACTCATTTTATTTTTCTACAAAAAACACTTGCCATGACGGGAATCGAACCCGGGCCGCCCTGCGTTACAAGGTAGATGCCTATCCGCTAGACCATTTGGGAAAACTTGATATGTACACCCTAAGATATCTAAGTGTCATTTCGATGAGGTCTGTAGCAGAGGCCATAGAGCACAGCAAACAAATAATCATGTGTTTAAATATCCTTGTCGTTTTGAAAAATTACCATTGTCACCTGCACAGGAATGCCATGCGGCCAACATTGAAGAAATGTGCTTCTCAAATCTGTCATTAACACTGTTTTCCACACGCTTTTTTCATTGCATTGCCATATAATCAATTGGTCATTGATGCGTCACGAATAACGACAATGCGTCGAAAATTAAAGAAATGTAAACATGAATTATGTTATTACTGTCTAAGCATCGCAAAGCTGTATGCGTAAAGGCGTCTGACGTCACAGTGGCTTGCCTGAAACAAAGGAATCAGAGAAACATGTGCTTACAGGGGCGTCGAAGCGCCTTCTCCCGCTGATGGAGCAAAGTTGCGACAGTGACAAAGACAAGCTCCGCGCTCATGGGCAATGTATATGGGGCAACTGTGCTGCGAGTATCTAAGCAGTCGTCGTGCATGGATAAAATGCAATGTTTCAAACAGATCTGATGAATTCACCTACTTTGAAAAAGTGTGCGTTAGGAAGTTCTTTTGACACAAAGCGAAAATCTACAGTCAAGCGTCAATCAGCAGACAGCCGTGTGTTCTTTAGTCATGAGCCTGTTGTCAAAACGGCAGAAAAAAATGGTCACAAACGAAATATTGTTTCTACACTTAAAATGAACAAAGAAAAAATGAGCTAGCCTGATATAAGTCATGTTCATGACGATGCAAATGTAACGAGATTTCGAACTGTTCTGTTTCACACGTTGGGACTCATTTTATTTTTCTACAAAAAACACTTGCCATGACGGGAATCGAACCCGGGCCGCCCTGCGTTACAAGGTAGATGCCTATCCGCTAGACCATTTGGGAAAACTTGATATGTACACCCTAAGATATCTAAGTGTCATTTCGATGAGGTCTGTAGCAGAGGCCATAGAGCACAGCAAACAAATAATCATGTGTTTAAATATCCTTGTCGTTTTGAAAAATTACCATTGTCACCTGCACAGGAATGCCATGCGGCCAACATTGAAGAAATGTGCTTCTCAAATCTGTCATTAACACTGTTTTCCACACGCTTTTTTCATTGCATTGCCATATAATCAATTGGTCATTGATGCGTCACGAATAACGACAATGCGTCGAAAATTAAAGAAATGTAAACATGAATTATGTTATTACTGTCTAAGCATCGCAAAGCTGTATGCGTAAAGGCGTCTGACGTCAAAGTGGCTTGCCTGAAACAAAGGAATCAGAGAAACATGTGCTTACAGGGGCGTCGAAGCGCCTTCTCCCGCTGATGGAGCAAAGTTGCGACAGTGACAAAGACAAGCTCCGCGCTCATGGGCAATGTATATGGGACAACTGTGCTGCGAATATCTAAGTAGTCGTCGTGCATGGATAAAATGCAATGTTTCAAACAGATCTGATGAATTCACCTACTTTGAAAAAGTGTGCGTTAGGGAGTTCTTTTGACACAAAGCGAAAATCTACAGTCAAGCGTCAATCAGCAGACAGCCGTGTGTTCTTTAGTCATGAGCCTGTTGTCAAAACGGCAGAAAAAAATGGTCACAAACGAAATATTGTTTCTACACTTAAAATGAACAAAGAAAAAATGAGCTAGCCTGATATAAGTCATGTTCATGACGATGCAAATGTAACGAGATTTCGAACTGTTCTGTTGCACACGTTGGGACTCATTTTATTTTTCTACAAAAAACATTTGCCATGACGGGAATCGAACCCGGGCCGCCATGTGTTACAAGGTAGATGCCTATCCGCTAGACCATTTGGGAAAACTTGATATATATACCCTAAGATATCTAAGTGTCATTTCGATGAGGTCTGTAGCAGAGGCCATAGAGCACAGCAAACAAATAATCATGTGTTTAAATATCCTTGTCGTTTTGAAAAATTACCATTGTCACCTGCACAGGAATGCCATGCGGCCAACATTGAAGAAATGTGCTTCTCAAATCTGTCATTAACACTGTTTTCCACACGCTTTTTTCATTGCATTGCCATATAATCAATTGGTCATTGATGCGTCACGAATAACGACAATGCGTCGAAAATTAAAGAAATGTAAACATGAATTATGTTATTACTGTCTAAGCATCGCAAAGCTGTATGCGTAAAGGCGTCTGACGTCACAGTGGCTTGCCTGAAACAAAGGAATCAGAGAAACATGTGCTTACAGGGGCGTCGAAGCGCCTTCTCCCGCTGATGGAGCAAAGTTGCGACAGTGACAAAGACAAGCTCCGCGCTCATGGGCAATGTATATGGGGCAACTGTGCTGCGAGTATCTAAGCAGTCGTCGTGCATGGATAAAATGCAATGTTTCAAACAGATCTGATGAATTCACCTACTTTGAAAAAGTGTGCGTTAGGAAGTTCTTTTGACACAAAGCGAAAATCTACAGTCAAGCGTCAATCAGCAGACAGCCGTGTGTTCTTTAGTCATGAGCCTGTTGTCAAAACGGCAGAAAAAAATGGTCACAAACGAAATATTGTTTCTACACTTAAAATGAACAAAGAAAAAATGAGCTAGCCTGATATAAGTCATGTTCATGACGATGCAAATGTAACGAGATTTCGAACTGTTCTGTTTCACACGTTGGGACTCATTTTATTTTTCTACAAAAAACACTTGCCATGACGGGAATCGAACCCGGGCCGCCCTGCGTTACAAGGTAGATGCCTATCCGCTAGACCATTTGGGAAAACTTGATATGTACACCCTAAGATATCTAAGTGTCATTTCGATGAGGTCTGTAGCAGAGGCCATAGAGCACAGCAAACAAATAATCATGTGTTTAAATATCCTTGTCGTTTTGAAAAATTACCATTGTCACCTGCACAGGAATGCCATGCGGCCAACATTGAAGAAATGTGCTACTCAAATCTGTCATTAACACTGTTTTCCACACGCTTTTTTCATTGCATTGCCATATAATCAATTGGTCATTGATGCGTCACGAATAACGACAATGCGTCGAAAATTAAAGAAATGTAAACATGAATTATGTTATTACTGTCTAAGCATCGCAAAGCTGTATGCGTAAAGGCGTCTGACGTCAAAGTGGCTTGCCTGAAACAAAGGAATCAGAGAAACATGTGCTTACAGGGGCGTCGAAGCGCCTTCTCCCGCTGATGGAGCAAAGTTGCGACAGTGACAAAGACAAGCTCCGCGCTCATGGGCAATGTATATGGGGCAACTGTGCTGCGAATATCTAAGTAGTCGTCGTGCATGGATAAAATGCAATGTTTCAAACAGATCTGATGAATTCACCTACTTTGAAAAAGTGTGCGTTAGGGAGTTCTTTTGACACAAAGCGAAAATCTACAGTCAAGCGTCAATCAGCAGACAGCCGTGTGTTCTTTAGTCATGAGCCTCTTGTCAAAACGGCAGAAAAAAATGTTCACAAACGAAATATTGTTTCTACACTTAAAATGAACAAAGAAAAAATGAGCTAGCCTGATATAAGTCATGTTCATGACGATGCAAATGTAAAGAGATTTCGAACTGTTCTGTTGCACACGTTGGGACTCATTTTATTTTTCTACAAAAACCCTTTGCCATGACGGGAATCGAACCCGGGCCGCCCTGCGTGACAAGGCAGATTCTTATCCGCTAGACCATTTGGGAAGACTTGATATGTACACCCTAAGATATCTAAGTGTCATTTCGATGAGGTCTGTAGCAGAGGCCATAGAGCACAGCAAACAAATAATCATGTGTTTAAATATCCTTGTCGTTTTGAAAAATTACCATTGTCACCTGCACAGGAATGCCATGCGGCCAACATTGAAGAAATGTGCTTCTCAAATCTGTCATTAACACTGTTTTCCACACGCTTTTTTCATTGCATTGCCATATAATCAATTGGTCATTGATGCGTCACGAATAACGACAATGCGTCGAAAATTAAAGAAATGTAAACATGAATTATGTTATTACTGTCTAAGCATCGCAAAGCTGTATGCGTAAAGGCGTCTGACGTCACAGTGGCTTGCCTGAAACAAAGGAATCAGAGAAACATGTGCTTACAGGGGCGTCGAAGCGCCTTCTCCCGCTGATGGAGCAAAGTTGCGACAGTGACAAAGACAAGCTCCGCGCTCATGGGCAATGTATATGGGGCAACTGTGCTGCGAATATCTAAGCAGTCGTCGTGCATGGATAAAATGCAATGTTTCAAACAGATCTGATGAATTCACCTACTTTGAAAAAGTGTGCGTTAGGAAGTTCTTTTGACACAAAGCGAAATTCTACAGTCAAGCGTCAATCAGCAGACAGCCGTGTGTTCTTTAGTCATGAGCCTGTTGTCAAAACGGCAGAAAAAAATGGTCACAAACGAAATATTGTTTCTACACTTAAAATGAACAAAGAAAAAATTAGCTAGCCTGATATAAGTCATGTTCATGACGATGCAAATGTAACGAGATTTCGAACTGTTCTGTTGCACACGTTGGGACTCATTTTATTTTTCTACAAAAAACACTTGCCATGACGGGAATCGAACCCGGGCCGCCCTGCGTTACAAGGTAGATGCCTATCCGCTAGACCATTTGGGAAAACTTGATATGTACACCCTAAGATATCTAAGTGTCATTTCGATGAGGTCTGTAGCAGAGGTCATAGAGCACAGCAAACAAATAATCATGTGTTTAAATATCCTTGTCGTTTTGAAAAATTACCATTGTCACCTGCACAGGAATGCCATGCGGGCAACATTGAAGAAATGTGCTTCTCAAATCTGTCATTAACACTGTTTTCCACACGCTTTTTTCATTGCATTACCATATAATCAATTGGTCATTGATGCGTCACGAATAACGACAATGCGTCGAAAATTAAAGAAATGTAAACATGAATTATGTTATTACTGTCTAAGCATCGCAAAGCTGTATGCGTAAAGGCGTCTGACGTCACAGTGGCTTGCCTGAAACAAAGGAATCAGAGAAACATGTGCTTACAGGGGCGTCGAAGCGCCTTCTCCCGCTGATGGAGCAAAGTTGCGACAGTGACAAAGACAAGCTCCGCGCTCATGGGCAATGTATATGGGGCAACTGTGCTGCGAGTATCTAAGCAGTCGTCGTGGATGGATAAAATGCAATGTTTCAAACAGATCTGATGAATTCACCTACTTTGAAAAAGTGTGCGTTAGGAAGTTCTTTTGACACAAAGCGAAAATCTACAGTCAAGCGTCAATCAGCAGACAGCCGTGTGTTCTTTAGTCATGAGCCTGTTGTCAAAACGGCAGAAAAAAATGGTCACAAACGAAATATTGTTTCTACACTTAAAATGAACAAAGAAAAAATGAGCTAGCCTGATATAAGTCATGTTCATGACGATGCAAATGTAACGAGATTTCGAACTGTTCTGTTGCACACGTTGGGACTCATTTTATTTTTCTACAAAAAACACTTGCCATGACGGGAATCGAACCCGGGCCGCCCTGCGTTACAAGGTAGATGCCTATCCGCTAGACCATTTGGGAAAACTTGATATGTACACCCTAAGATATCTAAGTGTCATTTCGATGAGGTCTGTAGCAGAGGCCATAGAGCACAGCAAACAAATAATCATGTGTTTAAATATCCTTGTCGTTTTGAAAAATTACCATTGTCACCTGCACAGGAATGCCATGCGGCCAACATTGAAGAAATGTGCTTCTCAAATCTGTCATTAACACTGTTTTCCACACGCTTTTTTCATTGCATTGCCATATAATCAATTGGTCATTGATGCGTCACGAATAACGACAATGCGTCGAAAATTAAAGAAATGTAAACATGAATTATGTTATTACTGTCTAAGCATCGCAAAGCTGTATGCGTAAAGGCGTCTGACGTCACAGTGGCGTGCCTGAAACAAAGGAATTAGAGAAACATGTGCTTACAGGGGCGTCGAACCGCCTTCTCCCGCTGATGGAGCAAAGTTGCTACAGTGACAAAGACAAGCTCCGCGCTCATGGGCAATTTATATGAGGCAACTGTGCTGCGAGTATCTAAGCAGTCGTCGTGCATGAATAAAATGCAATGTTTCAAACAGATCTGATGAATTCACCTACTTTGAAAAAGTGTGCGTTAGGGAGTTCTTTTGACACAAAGCGAAAATCTACAGTCAAGCGTCAATCAGCAGACAGCCGTGTGTTCTTTAGTCATGAGCCTGTTGTCAAAACGGCAGAAAAAAATGTTCACAAACGAAATATTGTTTCTACACTTAAAATGAACAAAGAAAAAATGAGCTAGCCTGATATAAGTCATGTTCATGACGATGCAAATGTAACGAGATTTCGAACTGTTCTGTTGCACACGTTGGGACTCATTTTATTTTTCTACAAAAAACATTTGCCATGACGGGAATCGAACCCGGGCCGCCATGTGTTACAAGGTAGATGCCTATCCGCTAGACCATTTGGGAAGACTTGATATGTATACCCTAAGATATCTAAGTGTCATTTCGATGAGGTCTGTAGCAGAGGCCATAGAGCACAGCAAACAAATAATCATGTGTTTAAATATCCTTGTCGTTTTGAAAAATTACCATTGTCACCTGCACAGGAATGCCATGCGGCCAACATTGAAGAAATGTGCTTCTCAAATCTGTCATTAACACTGTTTTCCACACGCTTTTTTCATTGCATTGCCATATAATCAATTGGTCATTGATGCGTCACGAATAACGACAATGCGTCGAAAATTAAAGAAATGTAAACATGAATTATGTTATTACTGTCTAAGCATCGCAAAGCTGTATGCGTAAAGGCGTCTGACGTCACAGTGGCTTGCCTGAAACAAAGGAATCAGAGAAACATGTGCTTACAGGGGCGTCGAAGCGCCTTCTCCCGCTGATGGAGCAAAGTTGCTACAGTGACAAAGACAAGCTCCGCGCTCATGGGCAATTTATATGAGGCAACTGTGCTGCGAGTATCTAAGCAGTCGTCGTGCATGGATAAAATGCAATGTTTCAAACAGATCTGATGAATTCACCTACTTTGAAAAAGTGTGCGTTAGGGAGTTCTTTTGACACAAAGCGAAAATCTACAGTCAAGCGTCAATCAGCAGACAGCCGTGTGTTCTTTAGTCATGAGCCTGTTGTCAAAACGGCAGAAAAAAATGTTCACAAACGAAATATTGTTTCTACACTTAAAATGAACAAAGAAAAAATGAGCTAGCCTGATATAAGTCATGTTCATGACGATGCAAATGTAACGAGATTTCGAACTGTTCTGTTGCACACGTTGGGACTCATTTTATTTTTCTACAAAAAACATTTGCCATGACGGGAATCGAACCCGGGCCGCCATGTGTTACAAGGTAGATGCCTATCCGCTAGACCATTTGGGAAAACTTGATATATATACCCTAAGATATCTAAGTGTCATTTCGATGAGGTCTGTAGCAGAGGCCATAGAGCACAGCAAACAAATAATCATGTGTTTAAATATCCTCGTCGTTTTGAAAAATTACCATTGTCACCTGCACAGGAATGCCATGCGGCCAACATTGAAGAAATGTGCTTCTCAAATCTGTCATTAACACTGTTTTCCACACGCTTTTTTCATTGCATTGCCATATAATCAATTGGTCATTGATGCGTCACGAATAACGACAATGCGTCGTAAATTAAAGAAATGTAAACATGAATTATGTTATTACTGTCTAAGCATCGCAAAGCTGTTTGCGTAAAGGCGTCTGACGTCACAGTGGCTTGCCTGAAACAAAGGAATTCGAGAAACATGTGCTTACAGGGGCGTCGAAGCGCCTTCTCCCGCTGATGGAGCAAAGTTGCTACAGTGACAAAGACAAGCTCCGCGCTCATGGGCAATGTATATGGGGCAACTGTGCTGCGAGTATCTAAGCAGTCGTCGTGCATGGATAAAATGCAATGTTTCAAACAGATCTGATGAATTCACCTACTTTGAAAAAGTGTGCGTTAGGAAGTTCTTTTGACACAAAGCGAAAATCTACAGTCAAGCGTCAATCAGCAGACAGCCGTGTGTTCTTTAGTCATGAGCCTGTTGTCAAAACGGCAGAAAAAAATGGTCACAAACGAAATATTGTTTCTACACTTAAAATGAACAAAGAAAAAATGAGCTAGCCTGATATAAGTCATGTTCATGACGATGCAAATGTAACGAGATTTCGAACTGTTCTGTTGCACACGTTGGGACTCATTTTATTTTTCTACAAAAAACATTTGCCATGACGGGAATCGAACCCGGGCCGCCATGGGTTACAAGGTAGATGCCTATCCGCTAGACCATTTGGGAAAACTTGATATGTATACCCTAAGATATCTAAGTGTCATTTCGATGAGGTCTGTAGCAGAGGCCATAGAGCACAGCAAACAAATAATCATGTGTTTAAATATCCTTGTCGTTTTGAAAAATTACCATTGTCACCTGCACAGGAATGCCATGCGGCCAACATTGAAGAAATGTGCTTCTCAAATCTGTCATTAACACTGTTTTCCACACGCTTTTTTCATTGCATTGCCATATAATCAATTGGTCATTGATGCGTCACGAATAACGACAATGCGTCGAAAATTAAAGAAATGTAAACATGAATTATGTTATTACTGTCTAAGCATCGCAAAGCTGTATGCGTAAAGGCGTCTGACGTCACAGTGGCTTGCCTGAAACAAAGGAATCAGAGAAACATGTGCTTACAGGGGCGTCGAAGCGCCTTCTCCCGCTGATGGAGCAAAGTTGCTACAGTGACAAAGACAAGCTCCGCGCTCATGGGCAATGTATATGGGTCAACTGTGCTGCGAGTATCTAAGCAGTCGTCGTGCATGGATAAAATGCAATGTTTCAAACAGATCTGATGAATTCACCTACTTTGAAAAAGTGTGCGTTAGGAAGTTCTTTTGACACAAAGCGAAAATCTACAGTCAAGCGTCAATCAGCAGACAGCCGTGTGTTCTTTAGTCATGAGCCTGTTGTCAAAACGGCAGAAAAAAATGGTCACAAACGAAATATTGTTTCTACACTTAAAATGAACAAAGAAAAAATGAGCTAGCCTGATATAAGTCATGTTCATGACGATGCAAATGTAACGAGATTTCGAACTGTTCTGTTGCACACGTTGGGACTCATTTTATTTTTCTACAAAAAACATTTGCCATGACGGGAATCGAACCCGGGCCGCCCTGCGTGACAAGGCAGATTCCTATCCGCTAGACCATTTGGGAAGACTTGATATGTACACCCTAAGATATCTAAGTGTCATTTCGATGAGGTCTGTAGCAGAGGCCATAGAGCACAGCAAACAAATAATCATGTGTTTAAATATCCTTGTCGTTTTGAAAAATTACCATTGTCACCTGCACAGGAATGCCATGCGGCCAACATTGAAGAAATGTGCTTCTCAAATCTGTCATTAACACTGTTTTCCACACGCTTTTTTCATTGCATTGCCATATAATCAATTGGTCATTGATGCGTCACGAATAACGACAATGCGTCGAAAATTAAAGAAATGTAAACATGAATTATGTTATTACTGTCTAAGCATCGCAAAGCTGTATGCGTAAAGGCGTCTGACGTCACAGTGGCTTGCCTGAAACAAAGGAATCAGAGAAACATGTGCTTACAGGGGCGTCGAAGCGCCTTCTCCCGCTGATGGAGCAAAGTTGCTACAGTGACAAAGACAAGCTCCGCGCTCATGGGCAATGTATATGGGGCAACTGTGCTGCGAGTATCTAAGCAGTCGTCGTGCATGGATAAAATGCAATGTTTCAAACAGATCTGATGAATTCACCTACTTTGAAAAAGTGTGCGTTAGGAAGTTCTTTTGACACAAAGCGAAAATCTACAGTCAAGCGTCAATCAGCAGACAGCCGTGTGTTCTTTAGTCATGAGCCTGTTGTCAAAACGGCAGAAAAAAATGTTCACAAACGAAATATTGTTTCTACACTTAAAATGAACAAAGACAAAATGAGCTAGCCTGATATAAGTCATGTTCATGACGATGCAAATGTAACGAGATTTCGAACTGTTCTGTTGCACACGTTGGGACTCATTTTATTTTTCTACAAAAAACATTTGCCATGACGGGAATCGAACCCGGGCCGCCCTGCGTTACAAGGTAGATGCCTATCCGCTAGACCATTTGGGAAAACTTGATATGTACACCCTAAGATATCTAAGTGTCATTTCGATGAGGTCTGTAGCACAGGCCATAGAGCACAGCAAACAAATAATCATGTGTTTAAATATCCTAGTCGTTTTGAAAAATTACCATTGTCACCTGCACAGGAATGCCATGCGGCCAACATTGAAGAAATGTGCTTCTCAAATCTGTCATTAACACTGTTTTCCACACGCTTTTTTCATTGCATTGCCATATAATCAATTGGTCATTGATGCGTCACGAATAACGACAATGCGTCGAAAATTAAAGAAATGTAAACATGAATTATGTTATTACTGTCTAAGCATCGAAAAGCTGTATGCGTAAAGGCGTCTGACGTCACAGTGGCTTGCCTGAAACAAAGGAATTAGAGAAACATGTGCTTACAGGGGCGTCGAAGCGCCTTCTCCCGCTGATGGAGCAAAGTTGCTACAGTGACAAAGACAAGCTCCGCGCTCATGGGCAATTTATATGAGGCAACTGTGCTGCGAGTATCTAAGTAGTCGTCGTGCATGGATAAAATGCAATGTTTCAAACAGATCTGATGAATTCACCTACTTTGAAAAAGTGTGCGTTAGGAAGTTCTTTTGACACAAAGCGAAAATCTACAGTCAAGCGTCAATCAGCAGACAGCCATGTGTTCTTTAGTCATGAGCCTGTTGTCAAAACGGCAGAAAAAAATGTTCACAAACGAAATATTGTTTCTACACTTAAAATGAACAAAGAAAAAATTAGCTAGCCTGATATAAGTCATGTTCATGACGATGCAAATGTAACGAGATTTCGAACTGTTCTGTTGCACACGTTGGGACTCATTTTATTTTTCTACAAAAAACATTTGCCATGACGGGAATCGAACCCGGGCCGCCCTGCGTGACAAGGCAGATTCCTATCCGCTAGACCATTTGGGAAGACTTGATATGTACACCCTAAGATATCTAAGTGTCATTTCGATGAGGTCTGTAGCAGAGGCCATAGAGCACAGCAAACAAATAATCATGTGTTTAAATATCCTTGTCGTTTTGAAAAATTACCATTGTCACCTGCACAGGAATGCCATGCGGCCAACATTGAAGAAATGTGCTTCTCAAATCTGTCATTAACACTGTTTTCCACACGCTTTTTTCATTGCATTGCCATATAATCAATTGGTCATTGATGCGTCACGAATAACGACAATGCGTCGAAAATTAAAGAAATGTAAACATGAATTATGTTATTACTGTCTAAGCATCGCAAAGCTGTATGCGTAAAGGCGTCTGACGTCACTGTGGCTTGCCTGAAACAAAGGAATTAGAGAAACATGTGCTTACCGGGGCGTCGAACCGGCTTGTCCTCCTGATGGAGCAAAGTTGCTACAGTGACAAAGACAAGCTCCGCGCTCATGGGCAATTTATATGGGGCAACTGTGCTGCGAGTATCTAAGCAGTCGTCGTGCATGGATAAAATGCAATGTTTCAAACAGATCTGATGAATTCACCTACTTTGAAAAAGTGTGCGTTAAGGGAGTCATTTTGACACAAAGCGGAAATCTACAGTCAAGCGTCAATCAGCAGACAGCCGTGTGTTCTTTAGTCATGAGCCTGTTGTCAAAACGGCAGAAAAAAATGGTCACAAACGAAATATTGTTTCTACACTTAAAATGAACAAAGAAAAAATGAGCTAGCCTGATATAAGTCATGTTCATGACGATGCAAATGTAACGAGATTTCGAACTGTTCTGTTGCACACGTTGGGACTCATTTTATTTTTCTACAAGAATCATTTGCCATGACGGGAATCGAACCCGGGCCGCCCTGCGTTACAAGGCAGATTCCTATCCGCTAGACCATTTGGGAAGACTTGATATGTAAACCCTAAGATATCTAAGTGTCATTTCGATGAGGTCTGTAGCAGAGGCCATAGAGCACAGCAAACAAATAATCATGTGTTTAAATATCCTTGTCGTTTTGAAAAATTACCATTGTCACCTGCACAGGAATGCCATGCGGCCAACATTGAAGAAATGTGCTTCTCAAATCTGTCATTAACACTGTTTTCCACACGCTTTTTTCATTGCATTGCCATATAATCAATTGGTCATTGATGCGTCACGAATAACGACAATGCGTCCAAAATTAAAGAAATGTAAACATGAATTATGTTATTATTGTCTAAGCATCGCAAAGCTGTATGCGCAAAGGCGTCTGACGTCACTGTGGCTTGCCTGAAACAAAGGAATTAGAGAAACATGTGCTTACAGGGGCGTCGAACCGGCTTGTCCCCCTGATGGAGCAAAGTTGCTACAGTGACAAAGACAAGCTCCGCGCTCATGGGCAATTTATATGGGGCAACTGTGCTGCGAGTATCTAAGCAGTCGTCGTGCATGGATAAAATGCAATGTTTCAAACAGATCTGATGAATTCACCTACTTTGAAAAAGTGTGTGTTAGGGAGTCCTTTTGAAACAAAGCGAAAATCTACAGTCAAGCGTCAATCAGCAGACAGCCGTGTGTTCTTTAGTCATGAGCCTGTTGTCAAAACGGCAGAAAAAAATGGTCACTAACGAAATATTGTTTCTACACTTAAAATGAACAAAGAAAAAAATGAGCTAGCCTGATATAAGTCATGTTCATGACGATGCAAATATAACGAGATTTCGAACTGTTCTGTTGCACACGTTGGGACTCATTTTATTTTTCTACAAAAATCATTTGCCATGACGGGAATCGAACCCGGGCCGCCCTGCGTTACAAGGCAGATTCCTATCCGCTAGACCATTTGGGAAGACTTGATATGTACACCCTAAGATATCTAAGTGTCATTTCGATGAGGTCTGTAGCAGAGGCCATAGAGCACAGCAAACAAATAATCATGTGTTTAAATATCCTTGTCGTTTTGAAAAATTACCATTGTCACCTGCACAGGAATGCCATGCGGCCAACATTGAAGAAATGTGCTTCTCAAATCTGTCATTAACACTGTTTTCCACACGCTTTTTTCATTGCATTGCCATATAATCAATTGGTCATTGATGCATCACGAATAACGACAATGCGTCGAAAATTAAAGAAATGTAAACATGAATTATGTTATTACTGTCTAAGCATCGCAAAGCTGTATGCGTAAAGGCGTCTGACGTCACTGTGGCTTGCCTGAAACAAAGGAATTAGAGAAACATGTGCTTACCGGGGCGTCGAACCGGCTTGTCCTCCTGATGGAGCAAAGTTGCTACAGTGACAAAGACAAGCTCCGCGCTCATGGGCAATTTATATGGGGCAACTGTGCTGCGAGTATCTAAGCAGTCGTCGTGCATGGATAAAATGCAATGTTTCAAACAGATCTGATGAATTCACCTACTTTGAAAAAGTGTGCGTTAAGGGAGTCATTTTGACACAAAGCGGAAATCTACAGTCAAGCGTCAATCAGCAGACAGCCGTGTGTTCTTTAGTCATGAGCCTGTTGTCAAAACGGCAGAAAAAAATGGTCACAAACGAAATATTGTTTCTACACTTAAAATGAACAAAGAAAAAATGAGCTAGCCTGATATAAGTCATGTTCATGACGATGCAAATGTAACGAGATTTCGAACTGTTCTGTTGCACACGTTGGGACTCATTTTATTTTTCTACAAGAATCATTTGCCATGACGGGAATCGAACCCGGGCCGCCCTGCGTTACAAGGCAGATTCCTATCCGCTAGACCATTTGGGAAGACTTGATATGTAAACCCTAAGATATCTAAGTGTCATTTCGATGAGGTCTGTAGCAGAGGCCATAGAGCACAGCAAACAAATAATCATGTGTTTAAATATCCTTGTCGTTTTGAAAAATTACCATTGTCACCTGCACAGGAATGCCATGCGGCCAACATTGAAGAAATGTGCTTCTCAAATCTGTCATTAACACTGTTTTCCACACGCTTTTTTCATTGCATTGCCATATAATCAATTGGTCATTGATGCGTCACGAATAACGACAATGCGTCCAAAATTAAAGAAATGTAAACATGAATTATGTTATTATTGTCTAAGCATCGCAAAGCTGTATGCGCAAAGGCGTCTGACGTCACTGTGGCTTGCCTGAAACAAAGGAATTAGAGAAACATGTGCTTACAGGGGCGTCGAACCGGCTTGTCCCCCTGATGGAGCAAAGTTGCTACAGTGACAAAGACAAGCTCCGCGCTCATGGGCAATTTATATGGGGCAACTGTGCTGCGAGTATCTAAGCAGTCGTCGTGCATGGATAAAATGCAATGTTTCAAACAGATCTGATGAATTCACCTACTTTGAAAAAGTGTGTGTTAGGGAGTCCTTTTGAAACAAAGCGAAAATCTACAGTCAAGCGTCAATCAGCAGACAGCCGTGTGTTCTTTAGTCATGAGCCTGTTGTCAAAACGGCAGAAAAAAATGGTCACTAACGAAATATTGTTTCTACACTTAAAATGAACAAAGAAAAAAATGAGCTAGCCTGATATAAGTCATGTTCATGACGATGCAAATATAACGAGATTTCGAACTGTTCTGTTGCACACGTTGGGACTCATTTTATTTTTCTACAAAAATCATTTGCCATGACGGGAATCGAACCCGGGCCGCCCTGCGTTACAAGGCAGATTCCTATCCGCTAGACCATTTGGGAAGACTTGATATGTACACCCTAAGATATCTAAGTGTCATTTCGATGAGGTCTGTAGCAGAGGCCATAGAGCACAGCAAACAAATAATCATGTGTTTAAATATCCTTGTCGTTTTGAAAAATTACCATTGTCACCTGCACAGGAATGCCATGCGGCCAACATTGAAGAAATGTGCTTCTCAAATCTGTCATTAACACTGTTTTCCACACGCTTTTTTCATTGCATTGCCATATAATCAATTGGTCATTGATGCATCACGAATAACGACAATGCGTCGAAAATTAAAGAAATGTAAACATGAATTATGTTATTACTGTCTAAGCATCTCAAAGCTGTATGCGTAAAGGCGTCTGACGTCACAGTGGCTTGCCTGAAACAAAGGAATTAGAGAAACATGTGCTTACAGGGGCGTCGAACCGGCTTCTCACGCTGATGGAGCAAAGTTGCTCCAGTGACAAAGACAAGCTCCGCGCTCATGGGCAATTTATATGGGGCAACTGTGCTGCGAGTATCTAAGCAGTCGTCGTGCATGGATAAAATGCAATGTTTCAAACAGATCTGATGAATTCACCTACTTTGAAAAAGTGTGCGTTAGGGAGTTCTTTCGACACAAAGCGAAAATCTACAGTCAAGCGTCAATCAGCAGACAGCCGTGTGTTCTTTTGTCATGAGCCTGTTGTCAAAACGGCAGAAAAAAAAGGTCACAAACGAAATATTGTTTCTACACTTAAAATGAACAAAGAAAAAATGAGCTAGCCTGATATAAGTCACGTTCATGACGATGCAAATGTAACGAGATTTCGAACTGTTCTGTTGCACACGTTGGGACTCATTTTATTTTTCTACAAAAATCATTTGCCATGACGGAAATCGAACCCGGGCCGCCCTGCGTTACAAGGCAGAGTCCTATCCGCTAGACCATTTGGGAAGACTTGATATGTACACCCTAAGATATCTAAGTGTCATTTCGATGAGGTCTGTAGCAGAGGCCATAGAGCACAGCAAACAAATAATCATGTGTTTAAATATCCTTGTCGTTTTGAAAAATTACCATTGTCACCTGCACAGGAATGCCATGCGGCCAACATTGAAGAAATGTGCTTCTCAAATCTGTCATTAACACTGTTTTCCACACGCTTTTTTCATTGCATTGCCATATAATCAATTGGTCATTGATGCGTCACGAATAACGACAATGCGTCGAAAATTAAAGAAATGTAAACATGAATTATGTTATTACTGTCTAAGCATCTCAAAGCTGTATGCGTAAAGGCGTCTGACGTCACAGTGGCTTGCCTGAAACAAAGGAATTAGAGAAACATGTGCTTACAGGGGCGTCGAACCGGCTTCTCACGCTGATGGAGCAAAGTTGCTCCAGTGACAAAGACAAGCTCCGCGCTCATGGGCAATTTATATGAGGCAACTGTGCTGCGAGTATCTAAGCAGTCGTCGTGCATGGATAAAATGCAATGTTTCAAACAGATCTGATGAATTCACCTACTTTGAAAAAGTGTGCGTTAGGGAGTTCTTTCGACACAAAGCGAAAATCTACAGTCAAGCGTCAATCAGCAGACAGCCGTGTGTTCTTTTGTCATGAGCCTGTTGTCAAAACGGCAGAAAAAAAAGGTCACAAACGAAATATTGTTTCTACACTTAAAATGAACAAAGAAAAAATGAGCTAGCCTGATATAAGTCACGTTCATGACGATGCAAATGTAACGAGATTTCGAACTGTTCTGTTGCACACGTTGGGACTCATTTTATTTTTCTACAAAAATCATTTGCCATGACGGGAATCGAACCCGGGCCGCCCTGCGTTACAAGGCAGATTCCTATCCGCTAGACCATTTGGGAAGACTTGATATGTACACCCTAAGATATCTAAGTGTCATTTCGATGAGGTCTGTAGCAGAGGCCATAGAGCACAGCAAACAAATAATCATGTGTTTAAATATCCTTGTCGTTTTGAAAAATTACCATTGTCACCTGCACAGGAATGCCATGCGGCCAACATTGAAGAAATGTGCTTCTCAAATCTGTCATTAACACTGTTTTCCACACGCTTTTTTCACTACATTGCCATATAATCAATTGGTCATTGATGCGTCACGAATAACGACAATGCGTCGTAAATTAAAGAAATGTAAACATGAATTATGTTATTACTGTCTAAGCATCGCAAAGCTGTATGCGCAAAGGCGTCTGACGTCACTGTGGCTTGCCTGAAACAAAGGAATTAGAGAAACATGTGCTTACAGGGGCGTCGAACCGGCTTGTCCCCCTGATGGAGCAAAGTTGCTACAGTGACAAAGACAAGCTCCGCGCTCATGGGCAATTTATATGGGACAACTGTGCTGCGAGTATCTAAGCAGTCGTCGTGCATGGATAAAATGCAATGTTTCAAACAGATCTGATGAATTCACCTACTTTGAAAAAGTGTGCGTTAAGGGAGTCCTTTTGACACAAAGCGAAAATCTACAGTCAAGCGTCAATCAGCAGACAGCCGTGTGTTCTTTAGTCATGAGCCTGTTGTCAAAACGGCAGAAAAAAATGGTCACAAACGAAATATTGTTTCTACACTTAAAATGAACAAAGAAAAAATGAGCTAGCCTGATATCAGTCATGTTCATGACGATGCAAATGTAACGAGATTTCGAACTGTTCTGTTGCACACGTTGGGACTCATTTTATTTTTCTACAAGAATCATTTGCCACGACGGGAATCGAACCCAGGCCGCCCTGCGTTACAAGGCAGATTCCTATCCGCTAGACCATTTGGGAAGATTTCATAGGTGCACCCTAAGATATCTAAGTGTCATTTCGATGAGGTCTGTAGCAGAGGCCATAGAGCACACCAAACAAATAATCATGTGTTTAAATATCCTTGTCGTTTTGAAAAATTACCATTGTCACCTGCACAGGAATGCCATGCGGCCAACATTGAAGAAATGTGCTTCTCAAATCTGTCATTAACACTGTTTTCCACACGCTTTTTTCACTACATTGCCATATAATCAATTGGTCATTGATGCGTCACGAATAACGACAATGCGTCGTAAATTAAAGAAATGTAAACATGAATTATGTTATTACTGTCTAAGCATCGCAAAGCTGTATGCGCAAAGGCGTCTGACGTCACTGTGGCTTGCCTGAAACAAAGGAATTAGAGAAACATGTGCTTACAGGGGCGTCGAACCGGCTTGTCCCCCTGATGGAGCAAAGTTGCTACAGTGACAAAGACAAGCTCCGCGCTCATGGGCAATTTATATGGGGCAACTGTGCTGCGAGTATCTAAGCAGTCGTCGTGCATGGAAAAAATGCAATGTTTCAAACAGATCTGATGAATTCACCTACTTTGAAAAAGTGTGCGTTAAGGGAGTCCTTTTGACACAAAGCGAAAATCTACAGTCAAGCGTCAATAAGCAGACAGCCGTGTGTTCTTTAGTCATGAGCCTGTTGTCAAAACGGCAGAAATAAATGGTCACAAACGAAATATTGTTTCTACACTTAAAATGAACAAAGACAAAATGAGCTAGCCTGATATAAGTCATGTTCATGACGATGCAAATGTAACGAGATTTCGAACTGTTCTGTTGCACACGTTGGGACTCATTTTATTTTTCTACAAGAATCATTTGCCATGACGGGAATCGAACCCGGGCCGCCCTGCGTTACAAGGCAGATTCCTATCCGCTAGACCATTTGGGAAGATTTCATAGGTGCACCCTAAGATATCTAAGTGTCATTTCGATGAGGTCTGTCGCAGAGGCCATAGAGCACACCAAACAAATAATCATGTGTTTAAATATCCTTGTCGTTTTGAAAAATTACCATTGTCACCTGCACAGGAATGCCATGCGGCCAACATTGAAGAAATGTGCTTCTCAAATCTGTCATTAACACTGTTTTCCACACGCTTTTTTCATTGCATTGCCATATAATCAATTGGTCATTGATTCGTCACGAATAACGACAATGCGTCGAAAATTAAAGAAATGTAAACATGAATTATGTTATTACTGTCTAAGCATCGCAAAGCTGTATGCGCAAAGGCGTCTGACGTCACTGTGGCTTGCCTGAAACAAAGGAATTAGAGAAACATGTGCTTACAGGGGCGTCGAACCGGCTTGTCCCCCTGATGGAGCAAAGTTGCTACAGTGACAAAGACAAGCTCCGCACTCATGGGCAATTTATATGGGGCAACTGTGCTGCGAGTATCTAAGCAGTCGTCGTGCATGGATAAAATGCAATGTTTCAAACAGATCTGATGAATTCACCTACTTTGAAAAAGTGTGCGTTAAGGGAGTCCTTTTGACACAAAGCGAAAATCTACAGTCAAGCGTCAATCAGCAGACAGCCGTGTGTTCTTTAGTCATGAGCCTGTTGTCAAAAGGCAGAAAAAAATAGTCACAAACGAAATATTGTTTCTACACTTAAAATGAACAAAGACAAAATGAGCTAGCCTGATATAAGTCATGTTCATGACGATGCAAATGTAACGAGATTTCGAACTGTTCTGTTGCACACGTTGGGACTCATTTTATTTTTCTACAAGAATCATTTGCCATGACGGGAATCGAACCCAGGCCGCCCTGCGTTACAAGGCAGATTCCTATCCGCTAGACCATTTGGGAAGATTTCATACGTCGACCCTAAGATATCTAAGTGTCATTTCGATGAGGTCTGTAGCAGAGGCCATACAGCACACCAAACAAATAATCATGTGTTTAAATATCCTTGTCGTTTTGAAAAATTACCATTGTCACCTGCACAGGAATGCCATGCGGCCAACATTGAAGAAATGTGCTTCTCAAATCTGTCATTAACACTGTTTTCCATACGCTTTTTTCATTGCATTGCCATATAATCAATTGGTCATTGATGCGTCACGAATAACGACAATGCGTCGAAAATTAAAGAAATGTAAACATGAATTATGTTATTACTGTCTAAGCATCGCAAAGCTGTATGCGTAAAGGCGTCTGACGTCACAGTGGCTTGCCTGAAACAAAGGAATCAGAGAAACATGTGCTTACAGGGGCGTCGAACCGGCTTGTCCCCCTGATGGAGCAAAGTTGCTACAGTGACAAAGACAAGCTCCGCACTCATGGGCAATTTATATGGGGCAACTGTGCTGCGAGTATCTAAGCAGTCGTCGTGCATGGATAAAATGCAATGTTTCAAACAGATCTGATGAATTCACCTACTTTGAAAAAGTGTGCGTTAAGGGAGTCCTTTTGACACAAAGCGAAAATCTACAGTCAAGCGTCAATCAGCAGACAGCCGTGTGTTCTTTAGTCATGAGCCTGTTGTCAAAAGGCAGAAAAAAATAGTCACAAACGAAATATTGTTTCTACACTTAAAATGAACAAAGACAAAATGAGCTAGCCTGATATAAGTCATGTTCATGATGATGCAAATGTAACGAGATTTCGAACTGTTCTGTTGCACACGTTGGGACTCATTTTATTTTTCTACAAGAATCATTTGCCATGACGGGAATCGAACCCAGGCCGCCCTGCGTTACAAGGCAGATTCCTATCCGCTAGACCATTTGGGAAGATTTCATACGTCGACCCTAAGATATCTAAGTGTCATTTCGATGAGGTCTGTAGCAGAGGCCATACAGCACACCAAACAAATAATCATGTGTTTAAATATCCTTGTCGTTTTGAAAAATTACCATTGTCACCTGCACAGGAATGCCATGCGGCCAACATTGAAGAAATGTGCTTCTCAAATCTGTCATTAACACTGTTTTCCATACGCTTTTTTCATTGCATTGCCATATAATCAATTGGTCATTGATGCGTCACGAATAACGACAATGCGTCGAAAATTAAAGAAATGTAAACATGAATTATGTTATTACTGTCTAAGCATCGCAAAGCTGTATGCGTAAAGGCGTCTGACGTCACAGTGGCTTGCCTGAAACAAAGGAATCAGAGAAACATGTGCTTACAGGGGCGTCGAAGCGCCTTCTCCCGCTGATGGAGCAAAGTTGCTACAGTGACAAAGACAAGCTCCGCGCTCATGGGCAATTTATATGAGGCAACTGTGCTGCGAGTATCTAAGCAGTCGTCGTGCATGGATAAAATGCAATGTTTCAAACAGATCTGATGAATTCACCTACTTTGAAAAAGTGTGCGTTAGGGAGTTCTTTTGACACAAAGCGAAAATCTACAGTCAAGCGTCAATCAGCAGACAGCCGTGTGTTCTTTAGTCATGAGCCTGTTGTCAAAACGGCAGAAAAAAATGTTCACAAACGAAATATTGTTTCTACACTTAAAATGAACAAAGAAAAAATGAGCTAGCCTGATATAAATCATGTTCATGACGATGCAAATGTAACGAGATTTCGAACTGTTCTGTTGCACACGTTGGGACTCATTTTATTTTTCTACAAAAAACATTTGCCATGACGGGAATCGAACCCGGGCCGCCATGTGTTACAAGGTAGATGCCTATCCGCTAGACCATTTGGGAAAACTTGATATATATACCCTAAGATATCTAAGTGTCATTTCGATGAGGTCTGTAGCAGAGGCCATAGAGCACAGCAAACAAATAATCATGTGTTTAAATATCCTTGTCGTTTTGAAAAATTACCATTGTCACCTGCACAGGAATGCCATGCGGCCAACATTGAAGAAATGTGCTTCTCAAATCTGTCATTAACACTGTTTTCCACACGCTTTTTTCATTGCATTGCCATATAATCAATTGGTCATTGATGCGTCACGAATAACGACAATGCGTCGAAAATTAAAGAAATGTAAACATGAATTATGTTATTACTGTCTAAGCATCGCAAAGCTGTATGCGTAAAGGCGTCTGACGTCACTGTGGCTTGCCTGAAACAAAGGAATTAGAGAAACATGTGCTTACCGGGGCGTCGAACCGGCTTGTCCTCCTGATGGAGCAAAGTTGCTACAGTGACAAAGACAAGCTCCGCGCTCATGGGCAATTTATATGGGGCAACTGTGCTGCGAGTATCTAAGCAGTCGTCGTGCATGGATAAAATGCAATGTTTCAAACAGATCTGATGAATTCACCTACTTTGAAAAAGTGTGCGTTAAGGGAGTCCTTTTGACACAAAGCGAAAATCTACAGTCAAGCGTCAATCAGCAGACAGCCGTGTGTTCTTTAGTCATGAGCCTGTTGTCAAAAGGCAGAAAAAAATAGTCACAAACGAAATATTGTTTCTACACTTAAAATGAACAAAGACAAAATGAGCTAGCCTGATATAAGTCATGTTCATGACGATGCAAATGTAACGAGATTTCGAACTGTTCTGTTGCACACGTTGGGACTCATTTTATTTTTCTACAAGAATCATTTGCCATGACGGGAATCGAACCCAGGCCGCCCTGCGTTACAAGGCAGATTCCTATCCGCTAGACCATTTGGGAAGATTTCATACGTCGACCCTAAGATATCTAAGTGTCATTTCGATGAGGTCTGTAGCAGAGGCCATACAGCACACCAAACAAATAATCATGTGTTTAAATATCCTTGTCGTTTTGAAAAATTACCATTGTCACCTGCACAGGAATGCCATGCGGCCAACATTGAAGAAATGTGCTTCTCAAATCTGTCATTAACACTGTTTTCCATACGCTTTTTTCATTGCATTGCCATATAATCAATTGGTCATTGATGCGTCACGAATAACGACAATGCGTCGAAAATTAAAGAAATGTAAACATGAATTATGTTATTACTGTCTAAGCATCGCAAAGCTGTATGCGTAAAGGCGTCTGACGTCACAGTGGCTTGCCTGAAACAAAGGAATCAGAGAAACATGTGCTTACAGGGGCGTCGAAGCGCCTTCTCCCGCTGATGGAGCAAAGTTGCTACAGTGACAAAGACAAGCTCCGCGCTCATGGGCAATTTATATGAGGCAACTGTGCTGCGAGTATCTAAGCAGTCGTCGTGCATGGATAAAATGCAATGTTTCAAACAGATCTGATGAATTCACCTACTTTGAAAAAGTGTGCGTTAGGGAGTTCTTTTGACACAAAGCGAAAATCTACAGTCAAGCGTCAATCAGCAGACAGCCGTGTGTTCTTTAGTCATGAGCCTGTTGTCAAAACGGCAGAAAAAAATGTTCACAAACGAAATATTGTTTCTACACTTAAAATGAACAAAGAAAAAATGAGCTAGCCTGATATAAGTCATGTTCATGACGATGCAAATGTAACGAGATTTCGAACTGTTCTGTTGCACACGTTGGGACTCATTTTATTTTTCTACAAAAATCATTTGCCATGACGGGAATCGAACCCGGGCCGCCCTGCGTTACAAGGCAGATTCCTATCCGCTAGACCATTTGGGAAGACTTGATATGTAAACCCTAAGATATCTAAGTGTCATTTCGATGAGGTCTGTAGCAGAGGCCATAGAGCACAGCAAACAAATAATCATGTGTTTAAATATCCTTGTCGTTTTGAAAAATTACCATTGTCACCTGCACAGGAATGCCATGCGGCCAACATTGAAGAAATGTGCTTCTCAAATCTGTCATTAACACTGTTTTCCACACGCTTTTTTCATTGCATTGCCATATAATCAATTGGTCATTGATGCGTCACGAATAACGACAATGCGTCGAAAATTAAAGAAATGTAAACATGAATTATGTTATTACTGTCTAAGCATCTCAAAGCTGTATGCGTAAAGGCGTCTGACGTCACAGTGGCTTGCCTGAAACAAAGGAATTAGAGAAACATGTGCTTACAGGGGCGTCGAACCGGCTTCTCACGCTGATGGAGCAAAGTTGCTCCAGTGACAAAGACAAGCTCCGCGCTCATGGGCAATTTATATGAGGCAACTGTGCTGCGAGTATCTAAGCAGTCGTCGTGCATGGATAAAATGCAATGTTTCAAACAGATCTGATGAATTCACCTACTTTGAAAAAGTGTGCGTTAGGGAGTTCTTTCGACACAAAGCGAAAATCTACAGTCAAGCGTCAATCAGCAGACAGCCGTGTGTTCTTTTGTCATGAGCCTGTTGTCAAAACGGCAGAAAAAAAAGGTCACAAACGAAATATTGTTTCTACACTTAAAATGAACAAAGAAAAAATGAGCTAGCCTGATATAAGTCACGTTCATGACGATGCAAATGTAACGAGATTTCGAACTGTTCTGTTGCACACGTTGGGACTCATTTTATTTTTCTACAAAAATCATTTGCCATGACGGGAATCGAACCCGGGCCGCCCTGCGTTACAAGGCAGATTCCTATCCGCTAGACCATTTGGGAAGACTTGATATGTACACCCTAAGATATCTAAGTGTCATTTCGATGAGGTCTGTAGCAGAGGCCATAGAGCACAGCAAACAAATAATCATGTGTTTAAATATCCTTGTCGTTTTGAAAAATTACCATTGTCACCTGCACAGGAATGCCATGCGGCCAACATTGAAGAAATGTGCTTCTCAAATCTGTCATTAACACTGTTTTCCACACGCTTTTTTCACTACATTGCCATATAATCAATTGGTCATTGATGCGTCACGAATAACGACAATGCGTCGTAAATTAAAGAAATGTAAACATGAATTATGTTATTACTGTCTAAGCATCGCAAAGCTGTATGCGCAAAGGCGTCTGACGTCACTGTGGCTTGCCTGAAACAAAGGAATTAGAGAAACATGTGCTTACAGGGGCGTCGAACCGGCTTGTCCCCCTGATGGAGCAAAGTTGCTACAGTGACAAAGACAAGCTCCGCGCTCATGGGCAATTTATATGGGACAACTGTGCTGCGAGTATCTAAGCAGTCGTCGTGCATGGATAAAATGCAATGTTTCAAACAGATCTGATGAATTCACCTACTTTGAAAAAGTGTGCGTTAAGGGAGTCCTTTTGACACAAAGCGAAAATCTACAGTCAAGCGTCAATCAGCAGACAGCCGTGTGTTCTTTAGTCATGAGCCTGTTGTCAAAACGGCAGAAAAAAATGTTCACAAACGAAATATTGTTTCTACACTTAAAATGAACAAAGAAAAAATGAGCTAGCCTGATATAAGTCATGTTCATGACGATGCAAATGTAACGAGATTTCGAACTGTTCTGTTGCACACGTTGGGACTCATTTTATTTTTCTACAAAAAACATTTGCCATGACGGGAATCGAACCCGGGCCGCCATGTGTTACAAGGTAGATGCCTATCCGCTAGACCATTTGGGAAAACTTGATATATATACCCTAAGATATCTAAGTGTCATTTCGATGAGGTCTGTAGCAGAGGCCATAGAGCACAGCAAACAAATAATCATGTGTTTAAATATCCTCGTCGTTTTGAAAAATTACCATTGTCACCTGCACAGGAATGCCATGCGGCCAACATTGAAGAAATGTGCTTCTCAAATCTGTCATTAACACTGTTTTCCACACGCTTTTTTCATTGCATTGCCATATAATCAATTGGTCATTGATGCGTCACGAATAACGACAATGCGTCGTAAATTAAAGAAATGTAAACATGAATTATGTTATTACTGTCTAAGCATCGCAAAGCTGTTTGCGTAAAGGCGTCTGACGTCACAGTGGCTTGCCTGAAACAAAGGAATTCGAGAAACATGTGCTTACAGGGGCGTCGAAGCGCCTTCTCCCGCTGATGGAGCAAAGTTGCTACAGTGACAAAGACAAGCTCCGCGCTCATGGGCAATGTATATGGGGCAACTGTGCTGCGAGTATCTAAGCAGTCGTCGTGCATGGATAAAATGCAATGTTTCAAACAGATCTGATGAATTCACCTACTTTGAAAAAGTGTGCGTTAGGAAGTTCTTTTGACACAAAGCGAAAATCTACAGTCAAGCGTCAATCAGCAGACAGCCGTGTGTTCTTTAGTCATGAGCCTGTTGTCAAAACGGCAGAAAAAAATGGTCACAAACGAAATATTGTTTCTACACTTAAAATGAACAAAGAAAAAATGAGCTAGCCTGATATAAGTCATGTTCATGACGATGCAAATGTAACGAGATTTCGAACTGTTCTGTTGCACACGTTGGGACTCATTTTATTTTTCTACAAAAAACATTTGCCATGACGGGAATCGAACCCGGGCCGCCATGGGTTACAAGGTAGATGCCTATCCGCTAGACCATTTGGGAAAACTTGATATGTATACCCTAAGATATCTAAGTGTCATTTCGATGAGGTCTGTAGCAGAGGCCATAGAGCACAGCAAACAAATAATCATGTGTTTAAATATCCTTGTCGTTTTGAAAAATTACCATTGTCACCTGCACAGGAATGCCATGCGGCCAACATTGAAGAAATGTGCTTCTCAAATCTGTCATTAACACTGTTTTCCACACGCTTTTTTCATTGCATTGCCATATAATCAATTGGTCATTGATGCGTCACGAATAACGACAATGCGTCGAAAATTAAAGAAATGTAAACATGAATTATGTTATTACTGTCTAAGCATCGCAAAGCTGTATGCGTAAAGGCGTCTGACGTCACAGTGGCTTGCCTGAAACAAAGGAATCAGAGAAACATGTGCTTACAGGGGCGTCGAAGCGCCTTCTCCCGCTGATGGAGCAAAGTTGCTACAGTGACAAAGACAAGCTCCGCGCTCATGGGCAATGTATATGGGTCAACTGTGCTGCGAGTATCTAAGCAGTCGTCGTGCATGGATAAAATGCAATGTTTCAAACAGATCTGATGAATTCACCTACTTTGAAAAAGTGTGCGTTAGGAAGTTCTTTTGACACAAAGCGAAAATCTACAGTCAAGCGTCAATCAGCAGACAGCCGTGTGTTCTTTAGTCATGAGCCTGTTGTCAAAACGGCAGAAAAAAATGGTCACAAACGAAATATTGTTTCTACACTTAAAATGAACAAAGAAAAAATGAGCTAGCCTGATATAAGTCATGTTCATGACGATGCAAATGTAACGAGATTTCGAACTGTTCTGTTGCACACGTTGGGACTCATTTTATTTTTCTACAAAAAACATTTGCCATGACGGGAATCGAACCCGGGCCGCCCTGCGTGACAAGGCAGATTCCTATCCGCTAGACCATTTGGGAAGACTTGATATGTACACCCTAAGATATCTAAGTGTCATTTCGATGAGGTCTGTAGCAGAGGCCATAGAGCACAGCAAACAAATAATCATGTGTTTAAATATCCTTGTCGTTTTGAAAAATTACCATTGTCACCTGCACAGGAATGCCATGCGGCCAACATTGAAGAAATGTGCTTCTCAAATCTGTCATTAACACTGTTTTCCACACGCTTTTTTCATTGCATTGCCATATAATCAATTGGTCATTGATGCGTCACGAATAACGACAATGCGTCGAAAATTAAAGAAATGTAAACATGAATTATGTTATTACTGTCTAAGCATCGCAAAGCTGTATGCGTAAAGGCGTCTGACGTCACAGTGGCTTGCCTGAAACAAAGGAATCAGAGAAACATGTGCTTACAGGGGCGTCGAAGCGCCTTCTCCCGCTGATGGAGCAAAGTTGCTACAGTGACAAAGACAAGCTCCGCGCTCATGGGCAATGTATATGGGGCAACTGTGCTGCGAGTATCTAAGCAGTCGTCGTGCATGGATAAAATGCAATGTTTCAAACAGATCTGATGAATTCACCTACTTTGAAAAAGTGTGCGTTAGGAAGTTCTTTTGACACAAAGCGAAAATCTACAGTCAAGCGTCAATCAGCAGACAGCCGTGTGTTCTTTAGTCATGAGCCTGTTGTCAAAACGGCAGAAAAAAATGTTCACAAACGAAATATTGTTTCTACACTTAAAATGAACAAAGACAAAATGAGCTAGCCTGATATAAGTCATGTTCATGACGATGCAAATGTAACGAGATTTCGAACTGTTCTGTTGCACACGTTGGGACTCATTTTATTTTTCTACAAAAAACATTTGCCATGACGGGAATCGAACCCGGGCCGCCCTGCGTTACAAGGTAGATGCCTATCCGCTAGACCATTTGGGAAAACTTGATATGTACACCCTAAGATATCTAAGTGTCATTTCGATGAGGTCTGTAGCACAGGCCATAGAGCACAGCAAACAAATAATCATGTGTTTAAATATCCTAGTCGTTTTGAAAAATTACCATTGTCACCTGCACAGGAATGCCATGCGGCCAACATTGAAGAAATGTGCTTCTCAAATCTGTCATTAACACTGTTTTCCACACGCTTTTTTCATTGCATTGCCATATAATCAATTGGTCATTGATGCGTCACGAATAACGACAATGCGTCGAAAATTAAAGAAATGTAAACATGAATTATGTTATTACTGTCTAAGCATCGCAAAGCTGTATGCGTAAAGGCGTCTGACGTCACAGTGGCTTGCCTGAAACAAAGGAATTAGAGAAACATGTGCTTACAGGGGCGTCGAAGCGCCTTCTCCCGCTGATGGAGCAAAGTTGCTACAGTGACAAAGACAAGCTCCGCGCTCATGGGCAATTTATATGAGGCAACTGTGCTGCGAGTATCTAAGTAGTCGTCGTGCATTGATAAAATGCAATGTTTCAAACAGATCTGATGAATTCACCTACTTTGAAAAAGTGTGCGTTAGGAAGTTCTTTTGACACAAAGCGAAAATCTACAGTCAAGCGTCAATCAGCAGACAGCCATGTGTTCTTTAGTCATGAGCCTGTTGTCAAAACGGCAGAAAAAAATGTTCACAAACGAAATATTGTTTCTACACTTAAAATGAACAAAGAAAAAATTAGCTAGCCTGATATAAGTCATGTTCATGACGATGCAAATGTAACGAGATTTCGAACTGTTCTGTTGCACACGTTGGGACTCATTTTATTTTTCTACAAAAAACATTTGCCATGACGGGAATCGAACCCGGGCCGCCCTGCGTGACAAGGCAGATTCCTATCCGCTAGACCATTTGGGAAGACTTGATATGTACACCCTAAGATATCTAAGTGTCATTTCGATGAGGTCTGTAGCAGAGGCCATAGAGCACAGCAAACAAATAATCATGTGTTTAAATATCCTTGTCGTTTTGAAAAATTACCATTGTCACCTGCACAGGAATGCCATGCGGCCAACATTGAAGAAATGTGCTTCTCAAATCTGTCATTAACACTGTTTTCCACACGCTTTTTTCATTGCATTGCCATATAATCAATTGGTCATTGATGCGTCACGAATAACGACAATGCGTCGAAAATTAAAGAAATGTAAACATGAATTATGTTATTACTGTCTAAGCATCGCAAAGCTGTATGCGTAAAGGCGTCTGACGTCACTGTGGCTTGCCTGAAACAAAGGAATTAGAGAAACATGTGCTTACCGGGGCGTCGAACCGGCTTGTCCTCCTGATGGAGCAAAGTTGCTACAGTGACAAAGACAAGCTCCGCGCTCATGGGCAATTTATATGAGGCAACTGTGCTGCGAGTATCTAAGTAGTCGTCGTGCATGGATAAAATGCAATGTTTCAAACAGATCTGATGAATTCACCTACTTTGAAAAAGTGTGCGTTAGGAAGTTCTTTTGACACAAAGCGAAAATCTACAGTCAAGCGTCAATCAGCAGACAGCCATGTGTTCTTTAGTTATGAGCCTGTTGTCAAAACGGCAGAAAAAAATGTTCACAAACGAAATATTGTTTCTACACTTAAAATGAACAAAGAAAAAATTAGCTAGCCTGATATAAGTCATGTTCATGACGATGCAAATGTAACGAGATTTCGAACTGTTCTGTTGCACACGTTGGGACTCATTTTATTTTTCTACAAAAAACATTTGCCATGACGGGAATCGAACCCGGGCCGCCCTGCGTGACAAGGCAGATTCCTATCCGCTAGACCATTTGGGAAGACTTGATATGTACACCCTAAGATATCTAAGTGTCATTTCGATGAGGTCTGTAGCAGAGGCCATAGAGCACAGCAAACAAATAATCATGTGTTTAAATATCCTTGTCGTTTTGAAAAATTACCATTGTCACCTGCACAGGAATGCCATGCGGCCAACATTGAAGAAATGTGCTTCTCAAATCTGTCATTAACACTGTTTTCCACACGCTTTTTTCATTGCATTGCCATATAATCAATTGGTCATTGATGCGTCACGAATAACGACAATGCGTCGAAAATTAAAGAAATGTAAACATGAATTATGTTATTACTGTCTAAGCATCGCAAAGCTGTATGCGTAAAGGCGTCTGACGTCACTGTGGCTTGCCTGAAACAAAGGAATTAGAGAAACATGTGCTTACCGGGGCGTCGAACCGGCTTGTCCTCCTGATGGAGCAAAGTTGCTACAGTGACAAAGACAAGCTCCGCGCTCATGGGCAATTTATATGGGGCAACTGTGCTGCGAGTATCTAAGCAGTCGTCGTGCATGGATAAAATGCAATGTTTCAAACAGATCTGATGAATTCACCTACTTTGAAAAAGTGTGCGTTAAGGGAGTCATTTTGACACAAAGCGGAAATCTACAGTCAAGCGTCAATCAGCAGACAGCCGTGTGTTCTTTAGTCATGAGCCTGTTGTCAAAACGGCAGAAAAAAATGGTCACAAACGAAATATTGTTTCTACACTTAAAATGAACAAAGAAAAAATGAGCTAGCCTGATATAAGTCATGTTCATGACGATGCAAATGTAACGAGATTTCGAACTGTTCTGTTGCACACGTTGGGACTCATTTTATTTTTCTACAAGAATCATTTGCCATGACGGGAATCGAACCCGGGCCGCCCTGCGTTACAAGGCAGATTCCTATCCGCTAGACCATTTGGGAAGACTTGATATGTAAACCCTAAGATATCTAAGTGTCATTTCGATGAGGTCTGTAGCAGAGGCCATAGAGCACAGCAAACAAATAATCATGTGTTTAAATATCCTTGTCGTTTTGAAAAATTACCATTGTCACCTGCACAGGAATGCCATGCGGCCAACATTGAAGAAATGTGCTTCTCAAATCTGTCATTAACACTGTTTTCCACACGCTTTTTTCATTGCATTGCCATATAATCAATTGGTCATTGATGCGTCACGAATAACGACAATGCGTCCAAAATTAAAGAAATGTAAACATGAATTATGTTATTATTGTCTAAGCATCGCAAAGCTGTATGCGCAAAGGCGTCTGACGTCACTGTGGCTTGCCTGAAACAAAGGAATTAGAGAAACATGTGCTTACAGGGGCGTCGAACCGGCTTGTCCCCCTGATGGAGCAAAGTTGCTACAGTGACAAAGACAAGCTCCGCGCTCATGGGCAATTTATATGGGGCAACTGTGCTGCGAGTATCTAAGCAGTCGTCGTGCATGGATAAAATGCAATGTTTCAAACAGATCTGATGAATTCACCTACTTTGAAAAAGTGTGTGTTAGGGAGTCCTTTTGAAACAAAGCGAAAATCTACAGTCAAGCGTCAATCAGCAGACAGCCGTGTGTTCTTTAGTCATGAGCCTGTTGTCAAAACGGCAGAAAAAAATGGTCACTAACGAAATATTGTTTCTACACTTAAAATGAACAAAGAAAAAAATGAGCTAGCCTGATATAAGTCATGTTCATGACGATGCAAATATAACGAGATTTCGAACTGTTCTGTTGCACACGTTGGGACTCATTTTATTTTTCTACAAAAATCATTTGCCATGACGGGAATCGAACCCGGGCCGCCCTGCGTTACAAGGCAGATTCCTATCCGCTAGACCATTTGGGAAGACTTGATATGTACACCCTAAGATATCTAAGTGTCATTTCGATGAGGTCTGTAGCAGAGGCCATAGAGCACAGCAAACAAATAATCATGTGTTTAAATATCCTTGTCGTTTTGAAAAATTACCATTGTCACCTGCACAGGAATGCCATGCGGCCAACATTGAAGAAATGTGCTTCTCAAATCTGTCATTAACACTGTTTTCCACACGCTTTTTTCATTGCATTGCCATATAATCAATTGGTCATTGATGCATCACGAATAACGACAATGCGTCGAAAATTAAAGAAATGTAAACATGAATTATGTTATTACTGTCTAAGCATCTCAAAGCTGTATGCGTAAAGGCGTCTGACGTCACAGTGGCTTGCCTGAAACAAAGGAATTAGAGAAACATGTGCTTACAGGGGCGTCGAACCGGCTTCTCACGCTGATGGAGCAAAGTTGCTCCAGTGACAAAGACAAGCTCCGCGCTCATGGGCAATTTATATGGGGCAACTGTGCTGCGAGTATCTAAGCAGTCGTCGTGCATGGATAAAATGCAATGTTTCAAACAGATCTGATGAATTCACCTACTTTGAAAAAGTGTGCGTTAGGGAGTTCTTTCGACACAAAGCGAAAATCTACAGTCAAGCGTCAATCAGCAGACAGCCGTGTGTTCTTTTGTCATGAGCCTGTTGTCAAAACGGCAGAAAAAAAAGGTCACAAACGAAATATTGTTTCTACACTTAAAATGAACAAAGAAAAAATGAGCTAGCCTGATATAAGTCACGTTCATGACGATGCAAATGTAACGAGATTTCGAACTGTTCTGTTGCACACGTTGGGACTCATTTTATTTTTCTACAAAAATCATTTGCCATGACGGAAATCGAACCCGGGCCGCCCTGCGTTACAAGGCAGAGTCCTATCCGCTAGACCATTTGGGAAGACTTGATATGTACACCCTAAGATATCTAAGTGTCATTTCGATGAGGTCTGTAGCAGAGGCCATAGAGCACAGCAAACAAATAATCATGTGTTTAAATATCCTTGTCGTTTTGAAAAATTACCATTGTCACCTGCACAGGAATGCCATGCGGCCAACATTGAAGAAATGTGCTTCTCAAATCTGTCATTAACACTGTTTTCCACACGCTTTTTTCATTGCATTGCCATATAATCAATTGGTCATTGATGCGTCACGAATAACGACAATGCGTCGAAAATTAAAGAAATGTAAACATGAATTATGTTATTACTGTCTAAGCATCTCAAAGCTGTATGCGTAAAGGCGTCTGACGTCACAGTGGCTTGCCTGAAACAAAGGAATTAGAGAAACATGTGCTTACAGGGGCGTCGAACCGGCTTCTCACGCTGATGGAGCAAAGTTGCTCCAGTGACAAAGACAAGCTCCGCGCTCATGGGCAATTTATATGAGGCAACTGTGCTGCGAGTATCTAAGCAGTCGTCGTGCATGGATAAAATGCAATGTTTCAAACAGATCTGATGAATTCACCTACTTTGAAAAAGTGTGCGGTAGGGAGTTCTTTCGACACAAAGCGAAAATCTACAGTCAAGCGTCAATCAGCAGACAGCCGTGTGTTCTTTTGTCATGAGCCTGTTGTCAAAACGGCAGAAAAAAAAGGTCACAAACGAAATATTGTTTCTACACTTAAAATGAACAAAGAAAAAATGAGCTAGCCTGATATAAGTCACGTTCATGACGATGCAAATGTAACGAGATTTCGAACTGTTCTGTTGCACACGTTGGGACTCATTTTATTTTTCTACAAAAATCATTTGCCATGACGGGAATCGAACCCGGGCCGCCCTGCGTTACAAGGCAGATTCCTATCCGCTAGACCATTTGGGAAGACTTGATATGTACACCCTAAGATATCTAAGTGTCATTTCGATGAGGTCTGTAGCAGAGGCCATAGAGCACAGCAAACAAATAATCATGTGTTTAAATATCCTTGTCGTTTTGAAAAATTACCATTGTCACCTGCACAGGAATGCCATGCGGCCAACATTGAAGAAATGTGCTTCTCAAATCTGTCATTAACACTGTTTTCCACACGCTTTTTTCACTACATTGCCATATAATCAATTGGTCATTGATGCGTCACGAATAACGACAATGCGTCGTAAATTAAAGAAATGTAAACATGAATTATGTTATTACTGTCTAAGCATCGCAAAGCTGTATGCGCAAAGGCGTCTGACGTCACTGTGGCTTGCCTGAAACAAAGGAATTAGAGAAACATGTGCTTACAGGGGCGTCGAACCGGCTTGTCCCCCTGATGGAGCAAAGTTGCTACAGTGACAAAGACAAGCTCCGCGCTCATGGGCAATTTATATGGGACAACTGTGCTGCGAGTATCTAAGCAGTCGTCGTGCATGGATAAAATGCAATGTTTCAAACAGATCTGATGAATTCACCTACTTTGAAAAAGTGTGCGTTAAGGGAGTCCTTTTGACACAAAGCGAAAATCTACAGTCAAGCGTCAATCAGCAGACAGCCGTGTGTTCTTTAGTCATGAGCCTGTTGTCAAAACGGCAGAAAAAAATGGTCACAAACGAAATATTGTTTCTACACTTAAAATGAACAAAGAAAAAATGAGCTAGCCTGATATCAGTCATGTTCATGACGATGCAAATGTAACGAGATTTCGAACTGTTCTGTTGCACACGTTGGGACTCATTTTATTTTTCTACAAGAATCATTTGCCACGACGGGAATCGAACCCAGGCCACCCTGCGTTACAAGGCAGATTCCTATCCGCTAGACCATTTGGGAAGATTTCATAGGTGCACCCTAAGATATCTAAGTGTCATTTCGATGAGGTCTGTAGCAGAGGCCATAGAGCACACCAAACAAATAATCATGTGTTTAAATATCCTTGTCGTTTTGAAAAATTACCATTGTCACCTGCACAGGAATGCCATGCGGCCAACATTGAAGAAATGTGCTTCTCAAATCTGTCATTAACACTGTTTTCCACACGCTTTTTTCACTACATTGCCATATAATCAATTGGTCATTGATGCGTCACGAATAACGACAATGCGTCGTAAATTAAAGAAATGTAAACATGAATTATGTTATTACTGTCTAAGCATCGCAAAGCTGTATGCGCAAAGGCGTCTGACGTCACTGTGGCTTGCCTGAAACAAAGGAATTAGAGAAACATGTGCTTACAGGGGCGTCGAACCGGCTTGTCCCCCTGATGGAGCAAAGTTGCTAGAGTGACAAAGACAAGCTCCGCGCTCATGGGCAATTTATATGGGGCAACTGTGCTGCGAGTATCTAAGCAGTCGTCGTGCATGGAAAAAATGCAATGTTTCAAACAGATCTGATGAATTCACCTACTTTGAAAAAGTGTGCGTTAAGGGAGTCCTTTTGACACAAAGCGAAAATCTACAGTCAAGCGTCAATAAGCAGACAGCCGTGTGTTCTTTAGTCATGAGCCTGTTGTCAAAACGGCAGAAATAAATGGTCACAAACGAAATATTGTTTCTACACTTAAAATGAACAAAGACAAAATGAGCTAGCCTGATATAAGTCATGTTCATGACGATGCAAATGTAACGAGATTTCGAACTGTTCTGTTGCACACGTTGGGACTCATTTTATTTTTCTACAAGAATCATTTGCCATGACGGGAATCGAACCCGGGCCGCCCTGCGTTACAAGGCAGATTCCTATCCGCTAGACCATTTGGGAAGATTTCATAGGTGCACCCTAAGATATCTAAGTGTCATTTCGATGAGGTCTGTCGCAGAGGCCATAGAGCACACCAAACAAATAATCATGTGTTTAAATATCCTTGTCGTTTTGAAAAATTACCATTGTCACCTGCACAGGAATGCCATGCGGCCAACATTGAAGAAATGTGCTTCTCAAATCTGTCATTAACACTGTTTTCCACACGCTTTTTTCATTGCATTGCCATATAATCAATTGGTCATTGATTCGTCACGAATAACGACAATGCGTCGAAAATTAAAGAAATGTAAACATGAATTATGTTATTACTGTCTAAGCATCGCAAAGCTGTATGCGCAAAGGCGTCTGACGTCACTGTGGCTTGCCTGAAACAAAGGAATTAGAGAAACATGTGCTTACAGGGGCGTCGAACCGGCTTGTCCCCCTGATGGAGCAAAGTTGCTACAGTGACAAAGACAAGCTCCGCACTCATGGGCAATTTATATGGGGCAACTGTGCTGCGAGTATCTAAGCAGTCGTCGTGCATGGATAAAATGCAATGTTTCAAACAGATCTGATGAATTCACCTACTTTGAAAAAGTGTGCGTTAAGGGAGTCCTTTTGACACAAAGCGAAAATCTACAGTCAAGCGTCAATCAGCAGACAGCCGTGTGTTCTTTAGTCATGAGCCTGTTGTCAAAAGGCAGAAAAAAATAGTCACAAACGAAATATTGTTTCTACACTTAAAATGAACAAAGACAAAATGAGCTAGCCTGATATAAGTCATGTTCATGACGATGCAAATGTAACGAGATTTCGAACTGTTCTGTTGCACACGTTGGGACTCATTTTATTTTTCTACAAGAATCATTTGCCATGACGGGAATCGAACCCAGGCCGCCCTGCGTTACAAGGCAGATTCCTATCCGCTAGACCATTTGGGAAGATTTCATACGTCGACCCTAAGATATCTAAGTGTCATTTCGATGAGGTCTGTAGCAGAGGCCATACAGCACACCAAACAAATAATCATGTGTTTAAATATCCTTGTCGTTTTGAAAAATTACCATTGTCACCTGCACAGGAATGCCATGCGGCCAACATTGAAGAAATGTGCTTCTCAAATCTGTCATTAACACTGTTTTCCATACGCTTTTTTCATTGCATTGCCATATAATCAATTGGTCATTGATGCGTCACGAATAACGACAATGCGTCGAAAATTAAAGAAATGTAAACATGAATTATGTTATTACTGTCTAAGCATCGCAAAGCTGTATGCGCAAAGGCGTCTGACGTCACTGTGGCTTGCCTGAAACAAAGGAATTAGAGAAACATATGCTTTCAGGGGCGTCGAACCGGCTTGTCCCCCTGATGGAGCAAAGTTGCTACAGTGACAAAGACAAGCTCCGCGCTCATGGGCAATTTATATGGGACAACTGTGCTGCGAGTATCTAAGCAGTCGTCGTGCATGGATAAAATACAATGTTTCAAACAGATCTGATGAATTCACCTACTTTGAAAAAGTGTGCGTTAAGGGAGTCCTTTTGACACAAAGCGAAAATCTACAGTCAAGCGTCAATCAGCAGACAGCCGTGTGTTCTTTAGTCATGAGCCTGTTGTCAAAACGGCAGAAAAAAATGGTCACAAACGAAATATTGTTTCTACACTTAAAATGAACAAAGAAAAAATGAGCTAGCCTGATATAAGTCATGTTCATGACGATGCGAATGTAACGAGATTTCGAACTGTTCTGTTGCACACGTTGGGACTCATTTTACTTTTCTACAAGAATCATTTGCCATGACGGGAATCGAACCCGGGCCACCCTGCGTTACAAGGCAGATTCCTATCCGCTAGACCATTTGGGAAGATTTCATAGGTGCACCCTAAGATATCTAAGTGTCATTTCGATGAGGTCTGTAGCAGAGGCCATAGAGCACACCAAACAAATAATCATGTGTTTAAATATCCTTGTCGTTTTGAAAAATTACCATTGTCACCTGCACAGGAATGCCATGCGGCCAACATTGAAGAAATGTGCTTCTCAAATCTGTCATTAACACTGTTTTCCACACGCTTTTTTCATTGCATTGCCATATAATCAATTGGTCATTGATGCGTCACGAATAACGACAATGCGTCGAAAATTAAAGAAATGTAAACATGAATTATGTTATTACTGTCTAAGCATCGCAAAGCTGTATGCGCAAAGGCGTCTGACGTCACTGTGGCTTGCCTGAAACAAAGGAATTAGAGAAACATATGCTTTCAGGGGCGTCGAACCGGCTTGTCCCCCTGATGGAGCAAAGTTGCTACAGTGACAAAGACAAGCTCCGCGCTCATGGGCAATTTATATGGGACAACTGTGCTGCGATTATCTAAGCAGTCGTCGTGCATGGATAAAATACAATGTTTCAAACAGATCTGATGAATTCACCTACTTTGAAAAAGTGTGCGTTAAGGGAGTCCTTTTGACACAAAGCGAAAATCTACAGTCAAGCGTCAATCAGCAGACAGCCGTGTGTTCTTTAGTCATGAGCCTGTTGTCAAAACGGCAGAAAAAAATGGTCACAAACGAAATATTGTTTCTACACTTAAAATGAACAAAGAAAAAATGAGCTAGCCTGATATAAGTCATGTTCATGACGATGCAAATGTAACGAGATTTCAAACTGTTCTGTTGCACACGTTGGGACTCATTTTACTTTTCTACAAGAATCATTTGCCATGACGGGAATCGAACCCAGGCCGCCCTGCGTTACAAGGCAGATTCCTATCCGCTAGACCATTTGGGAAGATTTCATACGTCGACCCTAAGATATCTAAGTGTCATTTCGATGAGGTCTGTAGCAGAGGCCATAGAGCACACCAAACAAATAATCATGTGTTTAAATATCCTTGTCGTTTTGAAAAATTACCATTTTCACCTGCACAGGAATGCCATGCGGCCAACATTGAAGAAATGTGCTTCTCAAATCTGTCATTAACACTGTTTTCCACACGCTTTTTTCATTGCATTGCCATATAATCAATTGGTCATTGATGCGTCACGAATAACGACAATGCGTCGAAAATTAAAGAAATGTAAACATGAATTATGTTATTACTGTCTAAGCATCGCAAAGCTGTATGCGTAATGGCGTCTGACGTCACAGTGGCTTGCCTGAAACAAAGGAATTAGAGAAACATGTGCTGACAAGGGGCGTCGAACCGGGTTGTCCCCCTGATGGAGCAAAGTTGCTACAGTGACAAAGACAAGCTCCGCGCTCATGGGCAATTTATATGGGGCAACTGTGCTGCGAGTATCTAAGCAGTCGTCGTGCATGGATAAAATGCAATGTTTCAAACAGATCTGATGAATTCACCTACTTTGAAAAAGTGTGCGTTAAGGGAGTCCTTTTGACACAAAGCGAAAATCTACAGTCAAGAGTCAATCAGCAGACAGCCGTGTGTTCTTTAGTCATGAGCCTGTTGTCAAAACGGCAGAAAAAAATGGTCACAAACGAAATATTGTTTCTACACTTAAAATGAACAAAGAAAAAATGAGCTAGCCTGATATAAGTCATGTTCATGACGATGCAAATGCAACGAGATTTCGAACTGTTCTGTTGCACACGTTGGGACTCATTTTATTTTTCTACAAGAATCATTTGCCATGACGGGAATCGAACCCGGGCCGCCCTGCGTTACAAGGCAGATTCCTATCCGCAAGACCATTTGGGAAGATTTCATATGTAGACCCTAAGATATCTAAGTGTCATTTCGATGAGGTCTGTAGCAGAGGCCATAGAGCACACCAAACAAATAATCATGTGTTTAAATATCCTTGTCGTTTTGAAAAATTACCATTGTCACCTGCACAGGAATGCCATGCGGCCAACATTGAAGAAATGTGCTTCTCAAATCTGTCATTAACACTGTTTTCCACACGCTTTTTTCATTGCATTGCCATATAATCAATTGGTCATTGATGCGTCACGAATAACGACAATGCGTCGAAAATTAAAGAAATGTAAACATGAATTATGTTATTACTGTCTAAGCATCGCAAAGCTGTATGCGTAAAGGCGTCTGACGTCACAGTGGCTTGCCTGAAACAAAGGAATTAGAGAAACATGTGCTGACAAGGGGCGTCGAACCGGGTTGTCCCCCTGATGGAGCAAAGTTGCTACAGTGACAAAGACAAGCTCCGCGCTCATGGGCAACTTATATGGGGCAACTGTGCTGCGAGTATCTAAGCAGTCGTCGTGCATGGATAAAATGCAATGTTTCAAACAGATCTGATGAATTCACCTACTTTGAAAAAGTGTGCGTTAAGGGAGTCCTTTTGACACAAAGCGAAAATCTACAGTCAAGCGTCAATCAGCAGACAGCCGTGTGTTCTTTAGTCATGAGCCTGTTGTCAAAACGGCAGAAAAAAATGGTCACAAACGAAATATTGTTTCTACACTTAAAATGAACAAAGAAAAAATGAGCTAGACTGATATATGTTCATGTTCATGACGATGCAAATGTAACGAGATTTCATCTGTTCGGTTGCACACGTTGCGGACTCATTTTATTTTTCTACAAGACTCATTTGCCATGACGGGAATCGAACCCGGGCCGCCCTGCGTTACAAGGCAGATTCCTATCCGCTAGACCATTTGGGAAGATTCATATGTAGACCCTAAGATATCCTAGAGTGTCATTTCGATGAGGTCTGTAGCAGAGGGCCATAGAGCACACGCAAACAAATAATCATGTGTTTAAATATCCTTGTCGTTTTGAAAAATTACCATTGTCACCTGCACAGGAATGCCATGCGGCCAACATTGAAGAAATGTGCTTCTCAAATCTGTCATTAACACTGTTTTCCACACGCTTTTTTCATTGCATTGCAGATAATCAATTGGTCATTGATGCGTCACGAATAACGACAATGCGTCGTAAATTAAAGAAATGTAAACATGAATTATGTTATTACTGTCCAAGCATCGCAAAGCTGTATGCGTAAAGGCGTCTGACGTCACAGTGGCTTGCCTGAAACAAAGGAATTAGAGAAACATGTGCTTACAGGGGCGTCGAACCGGCTTGTCCCCCTGATGGAGCAAAGTTGCTACAGTGACAAAGACAAGCTCCGCGCTCATGGGCAATTTATATGGGGCAACTGTGCTGCGAGTATCTAAGCAGTCGTCGTGCATGGATAAAATGCAATGTTTCAAACAGATCTGATGAATTCACCTACTTTGAAAAAGTGTGCGTTAAGGGAGTCCTTTTGACACAAAGCGAAAATCTACAGTCAAGCGTCAAGCAGCCAGACAGCCGTGTGTTCTTTAGTCATGAGCCTGTTGTCAAAACGGCAGAAAAAAATGGTCACAAACGAAATATTGTTTCTACACTTAAAATGAACAAAGACAAAATGAGCTAGCCTGATATAAGTCATGTTCATGACGATGCAAATGTAACGAGATTTCGAACTTTTCTGTTGCACACGTGGGACTCATTTTATTTTTCTACAAAAATCATTTGCCATGACGGGAATCGAACCCGGGCCGCCCTGCGTTACAAGGCAGATTCCTATCCGATAGACCATTTGGGAAGATTTCATATGTAGACCCTAAGATATCTAAGTGTCATTTCGATGAGGTCTGTAGCAGAGGCCATAGAGCACACCAAACAAATAATCATGTGTTTAAATATCCTTGTCGTTTTGAAAAATTACCATTGTCACCTGCACAGGAATGCCATGCGGCCAACATTGAAGAAATGTGCTTCTCAAATCTGTCATTAACACTGTTTTCCACACGCTTTTTTCATTGCATTGCCATATAATCAATTGGTCATTGATGCGTCACGAATAACGACAATGCGTCGAAAATTAAAGAAATGTAAACATGAATTATGTTATTACTGTCTAAGCATCGCAAAGCTGTATGCGCAAAGGCGTCTGACGTCACTGTGGCTTGCCTGAAACAAAGGAATTAGAGAAACATGTGCTTACAGGGGCGTCGAACCGCTTGTCCCCCTGATGGAGCAAAGTTGCTACAGTGACAAAGACAAGCTCCGCGCTCATGGGCAATTTATATGGGGCAACTGTGCTGCGAGTATCTAAGCAGTCGTCGTGCATGGATAAAATGCAATGTTTCAAACAGATCTGATGAATTCACCTACTTTGAAAAAGTGTGCGTAAGGGAGTTCTTTTGACACAAAGCGAAAATCTACAGTCAAGCGTCAATCAGCAGACAGCCGTGTGTTCTTTAGTCATGAGCCTGTTGTCAAAACGGCAGAAAAAAATGGTCACAAACGAAATATTGTTTCTACACTTAAAATGAACAAAGAAAAAATTAGCTAGCCTGATATAAGTCATGTTCATGACGATGCAAATGTAACGAGATTTCGAACTGTTCTGTTGCACACGTTGGGACTCATTTTATTTTTCTACAAGAATCATTTGCCATGACAGGAATCGAACCCGGGCCGCCCTGCGTTACAAGGCAGATTCCTATCCGCTAGACCATTTGGGAAGATTTCATATGTAGACCCTAAGATATCTAAGTGGCATTTCGATGAGGTCTGTAGCAGAGGCCATTGAGCACACCAAACAAATAATCATGTGTTTAAATATCCTTGTCGTTTTGAAAAATTACCATTGTCACCTGCACAGGAATGCCATGCGGCCAACATTGAAGAAATGTGCTTCTCAAATCTGTCATTAACACTGTTTTCCACACGCTTTTTTCATTGCATTGCCATATAATCAATTGGTCATTGATGCGTCACGAATAACGACAATGCGTCGAAAATTAAAGAAATGTAAACATGAATTATGTTATTACTGTCTAAGCATCGCAAAGCTGTATGCGCAAAGGCGTCTGACGTCACTGTGGCTTGTCTGAAACATAGGAATTAGAGAAACGTGCTTTCAGGGGCGTCGAACCGGCTTGTCCCCCTGATGGAGCAAAGTTGCTACAGTGACAAAGACAAGCTACGCGCTCATGGGCAATTTATATGGGGCAACTGTGCTGCGAGTATCTAAGCAGTCGTCGTGCATGGATAAAATGCAATGTTTCAAACAGATCTGATGAATTCACCTACTTTAAAAAAGTGTGCGTTAAGGGAGTCCTTTTGACACAAAGCGAAAATCTACAGTCAAGCGTCAATCAGCAGACAGCCGTGTGTTCTTTAGTCATGAGCCTGTTGTCAAAACGGCAGAAAAAAATGGTCACAAACGAAATATTGTTTCTACACTTAAAATGAACAAAGACAAAATGAGCTAGCCTGATATAAGTCATGTTCATGACGATGCAAATGTAACGAGATTTCAAACTGTTCTGTTGCACACGTTGGGACTCATTTTATTTTTCTACAAGAATCATTTGCCATGACGGGAATCGAACCCGGGCCGCCCTGCGTTACAAGGCAGATTCCTATCCGCTAGACCATTTGGGAAGATTTCATATGTAGACCCTAAGATATCTAAGTGTCATTTCGATGAGGTCTGTAGCAGAGGCCATAGAGCACACCAAACAAATAATCATGTGTTTAAATATCCTTGTCGTTTTGAAAAATTACCATTGTCACCTGCACAGGAATGCCATGCGGCCAACATTGAAGAAATGTGCTTCTCAAATCTGTCATTAACACTGTTTTCCACACGCTTTTTTCATTGCATTGCCATATAATCAATTGGTCATTGATGCGTCACGAATAACGACAATGCGTCGAAAATTAAAGAAATGTAAACATGAATTATGTTATTACTGTCTAAGCATCGCAAAGCTGTATGCGCAAAGGCGTCTGACGTCACTGTGGCTTGCCTGAAACAAAGGAATTAGAGAAACATGTGCTTACAGGGGCGTCGAACCGGCTTGTCCCCCTGATGGAGCAAAGTTGCTACAGTGACAAAGACAAGCTCCGCGCTCATGGGCAATTTATATGGGGCAACTGTGCTGCGAGTATCTAAGCAATCGTCGTGCATGGATAAAATGCAATGTTTCAAACAGATCTGATTAATTCACCTTCTTTGAAAAAGTGTGCGTTAAGGGAGTCCTTTTGACACAAAGCGAAAATCTACAGTCAAGCGTCAATCAGCAGACAGCCGTGTGTTCTTTAGTCATGAGCCTGTTGTCAAAACGGCAGAAAAAAATGGTCACAAACGAAATATTGTTTCTACACTTAAAATGAACAAAGACAAAATGAGCTAGCCTGATATAAGTCATGTTCATGACGATGCAAATGTAACGAGATTTCAAACTGTTCTGTTGCACACGTTGGGACTCATTTTATTTTTCTACAAGAATCATTTGCCATGACGGGAATCGAACACGGGCCGCCCTGCGTTACAAGGCAGATTCCTATCCGCTAGACCATTTGGGAAGATTTCATATGTAGACCCTAAGATATCTAAGTGTCATTTCGATGAGGTCTGTAGCAGAGGCCATAGAGCACACCAAACAAATAATCATGTGTTTAAATATCCTTGTCGTTTTGAAAAATTACCATTGTCACCTGCACAGGAATGCCATGCGGCCAACATTGAAGAAATGTGCTTCTCAAATCTGTCATTAACACTGTTTTCCACACGCTTTTTTCATTGCATTGCCATATAATCAATTGGTCATTGATGCGTCACGAATAACGACAATGCGTCGTAAATTAAAGAAATGTAAACATGAATTATGTTATTACTGTCTAAGCATCGCAAAGCTGTATGCGCAAAGGCGTCTGACGTCACTGTGGCTTGCCTGAAACAAAGGAATTAGAGAAACATGTGCTTACAGGGGCGTCGAACCGGCTTGTCCCCCTGATGGAGCAAAGTTGCTACAGTGACAAAGACAAGCTCCGCGCTCATGGGCAATTTATATGGGGCAACTGTGCTGCGAGTATCTAAGCAGTCGTCGTGCATGGATAAAATGCAATGTTTCAAACAGATCTGATGAATTCACCTACTTTGAAAAAGTGTGCGTAAGGGAGTTCTTTTGACACAAAGCGAAAATCTACAGTCAAGCGTCAATCAGCAGACAGCCGTGTGTTCTTTAGTCATGAGCCTGTTGTCAAAACGGCAGAAAAAAATGGTCACAAACGAAATATTGTTTCTACACTTAAAATGAACAAAGAAAAAATTAGCTAGCCTGATATAAGTCATGTTCATGACGATGCAAATGTAACGAGATTTCGAACTGTTCTGTTGCACACGTTGGGACTCATTTTTTTTTTCTACAAGAATCATTTGCCATGACGGGAATCGAACCCGGGCCGCCCTGCGTTACAAGGCAGATTCCTATCCGCTAGACCATTTGGGAAGATTTCATATGTAGACCCTAAGATATCTAAGTGTCATTTCGATGAGGTCTGTAGCAGAGGCCATAGAGCACACCAAACAAATAATCATGTGTTTAAATATCCTTGTCGTTTTGAAAAATTACCATTGTCACCTGCATAGGAATGCCATGCGGCCAACATTGAAGAAATGTGCTTCTCAAATCTGTCATTAACACTGTTTTCCACACGCTTTTTTCATTGCATTGCCATATAATCAATTGGTCATTGATGCGTCACGAATAACGACAATGCGTCGAAAATTAAAGAAATGTAAACATGAATTATGTTATTACTGTCTAAGCATCGCAAAGCTGTATGCGCAAAGGCGTCTGACGTCACTGTGGCTTGCCTGAAACAAAGGAATTAGAGAAACATGTGCTTACAGGGGCGTCGAACCGGCTTGTCCCCCTGATGGAGCAAAGTTGCTACAGTGACAAAGACAAGCTCCGCGCTCATGGGCAATTTATATGGGGCAACTGTGCTGCGAGTATCTAAGCAGTCGTCGTGCATGGATAAAATGCAATGTTTCAAACAGATCTGATTAATTCACCTACTTTGAAAAAGTGTGCGTTAAGGGAGTCCTTTTGACACAAAGCGAAAATCTACAGTCAAGCGTCAATCAGCAGACAGCCGTGTGTTCTTTAGTCATGAGCCTGTTGTCAAAACGGCAGAAAAAAATGGTCACAAACGAAATATTGTTTCTACACTTAAAATGAACAAAGACAAAATGAGCTAGCCTGATATAAGTCATGTTCATGACGATGCAAATGTAACGAGATTTCAAACTGTTCTGTTGCACACGTTGAGACTCATTTTATTTTTCTACAAGAATCATTTGCCATGATGGGAATCGAACCCGGGCCGCCCTGCGTTACAAGGCAGATTCCTATCCGCTAGACCATTTGGGAAGATTTCATATGTAGACCCTAAGATATCTAAGTGTCATTTCGATGAGGTCTGTAGCAGAGGCCATAGAGCACACCAAACAAATAATCATGTGTTTAAATATCCTTGTCGTTTTGAAAAATTACCATTGTCACCTGCACAGGAATGCCATGCGGCCAACATTGAAGAAATGTGCTTCTCAAATCTGTCATTAACACTGTTTTCCACACGCTTTTTTCATTGCATTGCCATATAATCAATTGGTCATTGATGCGTCACGAATAACGACAATGCGTCGAAAATTAAAGAAATGTAAACATGAATTATGTTATTACTGTCTAAGCATCGCAAAGCTGTATGCGCAAAGGCGTCTGACGTCACTGTGGCTTGCCTGAAACAAAGGAATGAGAGAAACATGTGCTTACAGGGGCGTCGAACCGGCTTGTCCCCCTGATGGAGCAAAGTTGCTACAGTGACAAAGACAAGCTCCGCGCTCATGGGCAATTTATATGGGGCAACTGTGCTGCGAGTATCTAAGCAGTCGTCGTGCATGGATAAAATGCAATGTTTCAAACAGATCTGATGAATTCACCTACTTTGAAAAAGTGTGCGTTAAGGGAGTCCTTTTGACACAAAGCGAAAATCTACAGTCAAGCGTCAATCAGCAGACAGCCGTGTGTTCTTTAGTCATGAGCCTGTTGTCAAAACGGCAGAAAAAAATGGTCACAAACGAAATATTGTTTCTACACTTAAAATGAACAAAGACAAAATGAGCTAGCCTGATGTAAGTCATGTTCATGACGATGCAAATGTAACGAGATTTCGAACTGTTCTGTTGCACACGTTGGGACTCATTTTATTTTTTTACAAGAATCATTTGCCATGACGGGAATCGAACCCGGTCCGCCCTGCGTTACAAGGCAGATTCCTATCCGCTAGACCATTTGGGAAGATTTCATATGTAGACCCTAAGATATCTAAGTGTCATTTCGATGAGGTCTGTAGCAGAGGCCATAGAGCACACCAAACAAATAATCATGTGTTTAAATATCCTTGTCGTTTTGAAAAATTACCATTGTCACCTGCACAGGAATGCCATGCGGCCAACATTGAAGAAATGTGCTTCTCAAATCTGTCATTAACACTGTTTTCCACACGCTTTTTTCATTGCATTGCCATATAATCAATTGGTCATTGATGCGTCACGAATAACGACAATGCGTCGAAAATTAAAGAAATGTAAACATGAATTATGTTATTACTGTCTAAGCATCGCAAAGCTGTATGCGCAAAGGCGTCTGACGTCACTGTGGCTTGCCTGAAACAAAGGAATGAGAGAAACATGTGCTTACAGGGGCGTCGAACCGGCTTGTCCCCCTGATGGAGCAAAGTTGCTACAGTGACAAAGACAAGCTCCGCGCTCATGGGCAATTTATATGGGGCAACTGTGCTGCGAGTATCTAAGCAGTCGTCGTGCATGGATAAAATGCAATGTTTCAAACAGATCTGATGAATTCACCTACTTTAAAAAAGTGTGCGTTAAGGGAGTCCTTTTGACACAAAGCGAAAATCTACAGTCAAGCGTCAATCAGCAGACAGCCGTGTGTTCTTTAGTCATGAGCCTGTTGTCAAAACGGCAGAAAAAAATGGTCACAAACGAAATATTGTTTCTACACTTAAAATGAACAAAGACAAAATGAGCTAGCCTGATATAAGTCATGTTCATGACGATGCAAATGTAACGAGATTTCAAACTGTTCTGTTGCACACGTTGGGACTCATTTTATTTTTCTACAAGAATCATTTGCCATGACGGGAATCGAACCCGGGCCGCCCTGCGTTACAAGGCAGATTCCTATCCGCTAGACCATTTGGGAAGATTTCATATGTAGACCCTAAGATATCTAAGTGTCATTTCGATGAGGTCTGTAGCAGAGGCCATAGAGCACACCAAACAAATAATCATGTGTTTAAATATCCTTGTCGTTTTGAAAAATTACCATTGTCACCTGCACAGGAATGCCATGCGGCCAACATTGAAGAAATGTGCTTCTCAAATCTGTCATTAACACTGTTTTCCACACGCTTTTTTCATTGCATTGCCATATAATCAATTGGTCATTGATGCGTCACGAATAACGACAATGCGTCGAAAATTAAAGAAATGTAAACATGAATTATGTTATTACTGTCTAAGCATCGCAAAGCTGTATGCGCAAAGGCGTCTGACGTCACTGTGGCTTGCCTGAAACAAAGGAATTAGAGAAACATGTGCTTACAGGGGCGTCGAACCGGCTTGTCCCCCTGATGGAGCAAAGTTGCTACAGTGACAAAGACAAGCTCCGCGCTCATGGGCAATTTATATGGGGCAACTGTGCTGCGAGTATCTAAGCAGTCGTCGTGCATGGATAAAATGCAATGTTTCAAACAGATCTGATTAATTCACCTACTTTGAAAAAGTGTGCGTTAAGGGAGTCCTTTTGACACAAAGCGAAAATCTACAGTCAAGCGTCAATCAGCAGACAGCCGTGTGTTCTTTAGTCATGAGCCTGTTGTCAAAACGGCAGAAAAAAATGGTCACAAACGAAATATTGTTTCTACACTTAAAATGAACAAAGACAAAATGAGCTAGCCTGATATAAGTCATGTTCATGACGATGCAAATGTAACGAGATTTCAAACTGTTCTGTTGCACACGTTGGGACTCATTTTATTTTTCTACAAGAATCATTTGCCATGACGGGAATCGAACCCGGGCCGCCCTGCGTTACAAGGCAGATTCCTATCCGCTAGACCATTTGGGAAGATTTCATATGTAGACCCTAAGATATCTAAGTGTCATTTCGATGAGGTCTGTAGCAGAGGCCATAGAGCACACCAAACAAATAATCATGTGTTTAAATATCCTTGTCGTTTTGAAAAATTACCATTGTCACCTGCACAGGAATGCCATGCGGCCAACATTGAAGAAATGTGCTTCTCAAATCTGTCATTAACACTGTTTTCCACACGCTTTTTTCATTGCATTGCCATATAATCAATTGGTCATTGATGCGTCACGAATAACGACAATGCGTCGAAAATTAAAGAAATGTAAACATGAATTATGTTATTACTGTCTAAGCATCGCAAAGCTGTATGCGCAAAGGCGTCTGACGTCACTGTGGCTTGCCTGAAACAAAGGAATTAGAGAAACATGTGCTTACAGGGGCGTCGAACCGGCTTGTCCCCCTGATGGAGCAAAGTTGCTACAGTGACAAAGACAAGCTCCGCGCTCATGGGCAATTTATATGCGGCAACTGTGCTGCGAGTATCTAAGCAGTCGTCGTGCATGGATAAAATGCAATGTTTCAAACAGATCTGATTAATTCACCTACTTTGAAAAAGTGTGCGTTAAGGGAGTCCTTTTGACACAAAGCGAAAATCTACAGTCAAGCGTCAATCAGCAGACAGCCGTGTGTTCTTTAGTCATGAGCCTGTTGTCAAAACGGCAGAAAAAAATGGTCACAAACGAAATATTGTTTCTACACTTAAAATGAACAAAGACAAAATGAGCTAGCCTGATATAAGTCATGTTCATGACGATGCAAATGTAACGAGATTTCAAACTGTTCTGTTGCACACGTTGGGACTAATTTTATTTTTCTACAAGAATCATTTGCCATGACGGGAATCGAACCCGGGCCGCCCTGCGTTACAAGGCAGATTCCTATCCGCTAGACCATTTGGGAAGATTTCATATGTAGACCCTAAGATATCTAAGTGTCATTTCGATGAGGTCTGTAGCAGAGGCCATAGAGCACACCAAACAAATAATCATGTGTTTAAATATCCTTGTCGTTTTGAAAAATTACCATTGTCACCTGCACAGGAATGCCATGCGGCCAACATTGAAGAAATGTGCTTCTCAAATCTGTCATTAACACTGTTTTCCACACGCTTTTTTCATTGCATTGCCATATAATCAATTGGTCATTGATGCGTCACGAATAACGACAATGCGTCGAAAATTAAAGAAATGTAAACATGAATTATGTTATTACTGTCTAAGCATCGCAAAGCTGTATGCGCAAAGGCGTCTGACGTCACTGTGGCTTGCCTGAAACAAAGGAATGAGAGAAACATGTGCTTACAGGGGCGTCGAACCGGCTTGTCCCCCTGATGGAGCAAAGTTGCTACAGTGACAAAGACAAGCTCCGCGCTCATGGGCAATTTATATGGGGCAACTGTGCTGCGAGTATCTAAGCAGTCGTCGTGCATGGATAAAATGCAATGTTTCAAACAGATCTGATGAATTCACCTACTTTGAAAAAGTGTGCGTTAAGGGAGTCCTTTTGACACAAAGCGAAAATCTACAGTCAAGCGTCAATCAGCAGACAGCCATGTGTTCTTTAGTCATGAGCCTGTTGTCAAAACGGCAGAAAAAAATGGTCACAAACGAAATATTGTTTCTACACTTAAAATGAACAAAGAAAAAATGAGCTAGCCTGATATAAGTCATGTTCATGACGATGCAAATGTAACAAGATTTCGAACTGTTTTGTTGCACACGTTGGGACTCATTTTATTTTTCTACAAGAATCATTTGCCATGACGGGAATCGAACCCTGGCCGCCCTGCGTTACAAGGCAGATTCCTATCCGCTAGACCATTTGGGAAGATTTCATATGTAGACCCTAAGATATCTAAGTGTCATTTCGATGAGGTCTGTAGCAGAGGCCATAGAGCACACCAAACAAATAATCATGTGTTTAAATATCCTTGTCGTTTTGAAAAATTACCATTGTCACCTGCACAGGAATGCCATGTGGCCAACATTGAAGAAATGTGCTTCTCAAATCTTTCATTAACACTGTTTTCCACACGCTTTTTTCATTGCATTGCCATATAATCAATTGGTCATTGATGCGTCACGAATAACGACAATGCGTCGAAAATTAAAGAAATGTAAACATGAATTATGTTATTACTGTCTAAGCATCGCAAAGCTGTATGCGCAAAGGCGTCTGACGTCACTGTGGCTTGCCTGAAACAAAGGAATTAGAGAAACATGTGCTTACAGGGGCGTCGAACCGGCTTGTCCCCCTGATGGAGCAAAGTTGCTACAGTGACAAAGACAAGCTCCGCGCTCATGGGCAATTTATATGGGGCAACTGTGCGGCGAGTATCAAAGCAGTCGTCGTGCATGGATAAAATGCAATGTTTCAAACAGATCTGATGAATTCACCTACTTTGAAAAAGTGTGCGTTAAGGGAGTCCTTTTGACACAAAGCGAAAATCTACAGTCAAGCGTCAATCAGCAGACAGCCATGTGTTCTTTAGTCATGAGCCTGTTGTCAAAACGGCAGAAAAAAATGGTCACAAACGAAATATTGTTTCTACACTTAAAATGAACAAAGAAAAAATGAGCTAGCCTGATATAAGTCATGTTCATGACGATGCAAATGTAACGAGATTTCGAACTGTTCTGTTGCACACGTTGGGAGTCATTTTATTTTTCTACAAGAATCATTTGCCATGACGGGAATCGAACCCGGGCCGCCCTGCGTTACAAGGAAGATTCCTATCCGCTAGACCATTTGGGAAGATTTCATATGTAGACCCTAAGATATCTAAGTGTCATTTCGATGAGGTCTGTAGCAGAGGCCAAAGAGGACACCAAACAAATAATCATGTGCTTAAATATCCTTGTCGTTTTGAAAAATTACCATTGTCACCTGCACAGGAATGCCATGCGGCCAACATTGAAGAAATGTGCTTCTCAAATCTGTCATTAACACTGTTTTCCACACGCTTTTTTCATTGCATTGCCATATAATCAATTGGTCATTGATGCGTCACGAATAACGACAATGCGTCGAAAATTAAAGAAATGTAAACATGAATTATGTTATTACTGTCTAAGCATCGCAAAGCTGTCTGCGCAAAGGCGTTTGACGTCACTGTGGCTTGCCTGAAACAAAGGAATTAGAGAAACATGTGCTTACAAGGGGCGTCGAACCGGCTTGTCCACCTGATGGAGCAAAGTTGCTACAGACAAGCTCCGCGCTCATGGGCAATTTTTTGGGGCAACTGTGCTGCGAGTATCTAAGCAGTCGTCGTGCATGGATAAAATGCAATGTTTCAAACAGATCTGATGAATTCACCTACTCTGAAAAAGTGTGCGTTAAGGGTGTCCTTTTGACACAAAGCGAAAATCTACAGTCAAGCGTCAATCAGCAGACAGCCGTGTGTTCTTTAGTCATGAGCCTGTTGTCAAAACGGCAGAAAAAAATGGTCACAAACGAAATATTGTTTCTACACTTAAAATGAACAAAGAAAAAATGAGCTAGCCTGATATAAGTCATGTTCATGACGATGCAAATGTAACGAGATTTTAAACTGTTCTGTTGCACACGTTGGGACTCATTTTATTTTTCTACAAGAATCATTTGCCATGACGGGAATCGAACCCGGGCCGCCCTGCGTTACAAGGCAGATTCCTATCAGCTAGACCATTTGGGAAGATTTCATATGTAGACCCTAAGATATCTAAGTGTCATTTCAATGAGGTCTGTAGCAGAGGCCACCGAGCACACCAAACAAATAATCATGTGTTTAAATATCCTTGTCGTTTTGAAAAATTACCATTGTCACCTGCACAGGAATGCCATTCGGCCAACATTGAAGAAATGTGCTTCTCAAATCTGTCATTAACACTGTTTTCCACACGCTTTTTTCATTGCATTGCCATATAATCAATTGGTCATTGATGCGTCACGAATAACGACAATGCGTCGAAAATTAAAGAAATGTAAACATGAATTATGTTATTACTGTCTAAGATTCAAGATTCAAGATTCAAGATTCAAAGTGTTTATTATCATATGCACAGTAGAAAACATGTTTCACTGTACAACGAAATTCTTGCTTTGCTGTCCGCAGAATGCCAACCAATGTAAAATATACAATACTAAAGAATATACAATATATAATAAACAAATGTACAAGACAGCAAAATTTAAGGCATAAAATAAAATAGCAGCAATAATAATAATAAAACAGTGCAAATGTAGCAGTGCAATTATGCAAACTGGAAAGTTCAGTTATTGAGGTAGTACGGTTATATTAATCTCCTATGGGTTGTTTAGGAGTCTGATGGCAGTGGGAAAGAAGGAGTTCTTCAGTCGGGTGGTCCTGCATTTAACACTTCTGTACCTCCGGCCTGAGGGTAGAAGTGTGAACAGTCCGAGCTGGGGGTGGGTGGGGTCCTTGAGGATGGAGGCGGCTCTCCTGTGGACTCTGCGGTGGTAGATGCTCTGCAGAGAGGGCAGTGGAGTCCTGGTGATTTTCTCAGCAGTCTTCACCACTCTCTGCAGGCGTCTGCGGTCCATAGCAGTAGTGCTGCCATACCACACAGTGATACAGCTAGTTAGGATGCTCTCAACAATGCAGCTGTAGAAGTTGCTGAGGATCTTGGGCGACATGCCAAACTTCCTCAGCCTCCTCAGAAAGTACAGCCGCTGTTGGGCCTTCTTAACCAGCTGAGTGGTGTTAAGTGTCCAGGTGAGGTCCTCGCTGATGTGGACGCCCAGGTATTTGAAACTGCTCACCCTCTCTACTTCAAGTTCCCGGATGTACAGTGGCCGATGAGGTCCCCTCTTCTTCCTCATGTCCACTATCATCTCCTTCGTCTTGTCCGTATTGAGGGTGAGGTTGTTGTCCTCGCACCATGTTACCAGACTGGCCACCTCCCTCCTGTAAGCTGCTTCGTCCCCGCCAGTGATGCATCCTATCACTGCGGTGTCGTCTGCAAACTTTAGGATGATGTTGTCCTTGTGGGAGGCGACACAGTCGTGGGTGAACAGGGTGTAGAGAATGGGGCTGAGGACGCATCCCTGTGGGGTGCCAACATTTGTAATAATGCTGGCTGAAGTCCTATTGCCAATCCTGACAGACTGGGGCCTGCCAGTCAAAAAGTCTAGGAGCCAGTCACAGAGGGTGGGGTGCAGGCCAAGTGTGGACATTTTGTGGATGAGTCTGTGGGGGATGACTGTATTAAAAGCGGAGCTGTAGTCCACAAAGAGCGTCCTGATGTAGGAGTCTTTGTTTTCCAGGTGGGAGAGGGAATAGTGGAGGACAGCAGCGATAGCGTCTGAGGTGGACCTGTTGGGCCGGTAGGCATACTGCAGGGGGTCTAGGGTGTCCGGCATGCTGCTCTTAATGTGTGCCAGTACCACTCTCTCAAAACACTTCATAATGATTGGAGTGAGTGCTACTGGCCTGTAATCATTCAGGCAGGCAGGTTGGCTCTTCTTGGGGAGGGGGACGATGGTTGTGGTCTTGAAGCAGGAGGGAACAGTGCTGTGACTGAGGGAAAGGTTGAAGATGGAGGTGAGAACATCAGCCAGCTCGTTAGCACATGCTCTGAGAGCCCGCCCAGGGATGTTGTCTGGTCCTGCTGCCTTGCGGGGGTTGATCTTCCTCAGGGCTTTGTTTACCTGGCCTGATGAGATGGTTAGTGGAGGGGAGGGGGGTCGGGTGGTCCCGGTGTCTGTGTGCCTCCTCTCTGTGCTGTGGCTGGAGGTCTCAAAGCGGGTGTAGAAGATGTTAAGGTCGTCCGGCAGGCTGTCTGTGGAGCTGATGGTGTTGGTGGTGGTCCTGTAGTCTGTGATGTGCTGCAGGCCTTGCCACATCCGCCCGGAGTCAGCAGTGGAGTAGAAGCCGTCCAGCTTCTCTCTGTACTGCCTCTTGGCCGCTGTAATGGCTTTTTTCAGTCCATACTTCGCAGCTTTGTACTCCATCTCATTGCCTGATCTAAATGCAAGAGAGCGAGCACGCAGCATGTGGCGTACCTGACTGTTTATCCAGGGCTTCTGGTTGGGAAACTTCTTGACTTGTATGGTGGGCACGATGTAGTCAACACAAGTGCTAATGTACCCAGTCACATACTCAGCATAGTCCTGTATGCTGACAGAAGAGTCCTCCAGCGTGGCTGCAGCTTTAAACACATCCCAGTCTGTCTGAGCAAAACAGTCCTGCAGGGTGCTCTCAGTCTCTGGGGTCCAGAGTTTGATTTGTTTAGTGACAGGGTTTGTCTGTTTCAGTCTTTGTCTGAAGGCTGGATACAGGAACAACGAGATGTGGTCAGAGTGTCCAAAGTGGGGGCGGGGTGCAGCCTTGTATGCACTGCGTATACTGCTGTAAACATGATCCAGTGTATTCTTCTCACGGGTGGGAATATCCACATGTTGGTAGTATTTGGGAAATACAGTCCGTAAATTGCACTGGTTAAAGTCGCCGGCGGCAATAAAAACAGCATCAGGATGAGCAGTTTCTAACGCGCTGATAGCTTCGTGGAGTTTGCTGAGCGCTGCCGTGGAGTTAGCTCGCGGGGGGATGTAAACAGCGGCCAAAAACACAGCAGTAAATTCCCTCGGTAGATAGTAGGGACGGCATTTCAGCAGCAAAAACTCCACATCTGGCGAACAGTGCTTGTGAACGGTCTGTATGTCGCCACACCACGAGTTGTTGATAAACACACACACACCTCCCCCTTTGGTCTTACCGGAGGCTGCAGTCCTGTCTCCTCGGTGAACGGAGTGAGTCTGTAGCTGAACGGCGCATTCTGGGACTTTGTCTGAAAGCCAGGTCTCGGTGAAAATTATGTTGGCCGCATGGCATTCCTGTGCAGGTGACAATGGTAATTTTTCAAAACGACAAGGATATTTAAACACATGATTATTTGTTTGGTGTGCTCTATGGCCTCTGCTACAGACCTCATCGAAATGACACTTAGATATCTTAGGGTGCACATACCACGTCTTCCCAAATGGTCTAGCGGATAGGAATCTGCCTTGTTACGCAGGGTGGCCCGGGTTCGATTCCCGTCATGGTAAATGATTTTTGTAGAAAAATAAAATGAGTCCCAACGTGTGCAACAGAACAGTTCGAAATCTCGTTACATTTGCATCGTCATGAACATGACTTATATCAGGCTAGCTAATTTTTTCTTTGTTCATTTTAAGTGTAGAAACAATATTTCGTTTGTGACCATTTTTTTCTGCCGTTTTGACAAATTATGTGACCCATTACTTTCGCACGGTACTGTATAACCTTCTGTGGAAAAGGGTTCTACATGGAACCCAAAAGGTTTCTTCAAAGGGAGAGTGGAAGAAGAACCCTTTTTGGTTCTAGGTAGCACTTTTTTTCTCAGAGTGCAGGATCTGTGATGGGTCTGTCTGTCTCTATCTACGGTATATTCGCTTGAATGCCACAGCCTATTTGAGTATTGTTGCTGTCCATGTGCATCCCTTCATGGCCACAACTGACCCATCTTCTAATGGCTACTTCCAGCATGATAATGCACCATGTCACAAAGCAAAAGTTGTCTTAAACTGGTTTCATGAACATGACAATGAGTTCAGTGTTCTTCAGTGGCCTTCCCAGGATCTGAATCCAATAGAACACCTTTGGGATGTGGTAGAACGGGAGATTCACATTTTGAAAGTGAACCTGAAACATCTGCAGGAATTGAGTGATGCAATCATGTCATCATGGACCAGAATCTCAAAGGAATGTTTCCAACATCTTGTGGAATCAATGCCACGAAGAATTGAGGCTGTTTTGAGAGCAAAGGGAGGCCCTACCCAGTATTAGTATAGTGTTCCTCATAAAGTGCTCTGTGAGTGTATATCTAACTCTCTTTGTTTTTGCTGGTCTGTAGGATCTATGATGGCCGTCAGCCCATCCTGTGTATCATGGACACAGCCATGATCAAAACCATCCTCATCAAGGAATGCTACTCCCTTTTCACTAACAGGAGGGTAATACGCTACATTGAAGTGGGTGTATGGGGAAAAAAACATAAGGGCTCCTTAAATAGATAGTATCATTGTTATGATAGCATTATTAATATTAGGTTAATCTTGCAGTATATAATAATAATTATTTTTCTAGAATATCTATCTCAACGGGCCTCTGTATGACGCCGTGTTTATCGCTGAGGATGATGCATGGAGACGGATCCGCAGTGTCCTGTCTCCCTCCTTCACCAGTGGGCGGATCAAAGAGGTACAGTCCCATCTCTCCTCTCCTTCTTTCATTCATTCCTTTATACAACACAAATAAATGAATGACTAACAACTCTGACGTGTGTATGTGTGTGTGTGTGTGTGTGTGTGTGTGTGTGTGTGAGAGTGTGTGTGTGATTTGTACTATGTGTATAGTGTGTATTCATTGTTGTTTGTTGTTGTGTGAAGCAGCAACTTTAATGAATTAATCCAAGACAAATTTTCATCCAGGACAATAAAGTATATTTGATCTTATCTTCGATAAGTTCAGTGGTCAGATGACAGAGTATAGAATAATAGTTCATCTTTGGAGTCACTTATTCTTTGACTATATACATAATGTATCCTGTATGGATGTATATTCTCAGGCTATATAAACATTACAATAATTCCTGTTTCAAACATGATATTAATATATGTTTTGCACATATTAATCCACGTATCAATCATGATATTTTTCCATGTATCCTTCCCAACTCAGATGCTCAGGATCATGAAGCAGCACTCTGGTAACTTGGTCAGCAATCTGAAGAAGACGGCTGATAACGATGAGCCCATTGAACTAAAGGAGTGAGTAAAGAGGGAGTAAAGGAGCCCCCTCCTTTACTCCCTCTTCACCTACGACTGCACACCTGTACATGGCTCAAACACCATTGTTAAGTTTGCAGACGACACAACGGTGATCGGTCTCATCAGCAACAACGATGAGTCGGCCTACAGGGAGGAGGCCCAGCACCTAACAGTGTGGTGCAACGACAATAACCTGGCTCTCAACACCAAGAAGACCAAAGAACTCATTGTGGACTTCAGGAAGTCTAAAGCTGGCGCACACACCCCCATCCTCATCAACGAGACTGAGGTGGAGCGAGTCACCAGCTTCAAGTTTCTGGGTGTCCACATCTCTGAGGACCTCTCCTGGACCCTCAACACCTCCACCCTGATAAAGAAGGCTCACCAGCGTCTCTTCTTCCTGAGGAGACTAAAGAAGGTCCATCTGTCTCCTCAGATCCTGGTGAATTTCTACCGCTGCACCATCGAGAGTATCCTTACCAACTGTGTCACAGTATGGTATGGCAACTGCTCGGCATCGGACCGGAAAGCACTGCAGAGGGTGGTGAAAACTGCCCAACGCATCACCGGTTCCTCACTCCCCTCCATCGAGGCTGTCCAGGGCAAACGATGCTTGCGTAAGGCACGCAGCATCGTCAAGGACATTTCTCACCCCAACCATAGACTTTTCACCCCACTCCCCTCCGGGAGGCGCTACAGGTCTCTCCGCACCCGAACCAGTAGGTTCAGAGGCAGCTTCTTCCCTGCGGCTGTCACCCTACTGAACTTGAACACTGCACCGACCTGACAACCTACTACCCCTGCAACCCCCACCCCCCCCCGGACAATTGCACTATTGCACTATTACTCCACTCCCCTCCCCTGCTCTTACTCATACCACTGCTTCTGTACATACCTGTCCATACTGTTCATACTGCACATAATGCACATATCCTTATATTTTCTTTAATACTACTGCACATACTGTACATACCTGTTTATACTGTTTATACGGCATTCCATATTTATATTTATTCTGCTATCTACCTCATGCTACTGTTAATACATATATACTGCTAGACTGCACTACCCATACAGCTCATATGCTGCTACACTGTTCATACTGTAACTATTTATTCTGCTATAATGCTACTGTTACTCATATACTGCTATACTGCACTGCTATATTATACTGCACTACTACTGATCATATATTGCACTACCTGTAAATACTGTTCATTGCACTTTCTGCTATTTTGCACTTCTGGTTAGACGCAAACTGCATTTCGTTGTCTCTGTACTTGTACTCTGCACAATGACAATAAAGTTGAATCTAATCTAATTTATCTCCGAGACGATAAGGTGAATTTGTAATTTCAGTGAACTCCCCCTTTAATTTTGTGGTTGTGGTTCTGGTGGTCAGAGATTGTGTGGTTGTGTTCCAGGTTCTTTGGACCATACAGTATGGATGTGGTCGTCAGTACTTCATTCAGTGTCGACATCGACTCCCTCCACAACCCCTCCGACCCCTTTGTGACCAACATCAAGAAAATGCTCAAGTTTGACATCTTCAGCCCACTGTTCCTCACAGTTGGTACAACTGCCCCCATATAGCTTTCAGTCATTTTGTGCTTAATAAATGAAGCTATTGATTTCATTGATTAGACTGACATAAAACACAGCTGCCAATGGTTTGCGCTCTACTCATTTGACAAACACATGGGCCCTGTCAAGAACCAACCTCTAGTTCCTAAATGCTGGACACTTGGAGATCTGAGTGGATTGGATACAGAAGTGTCTAGGGATAGAGCCTAGGAGTTGTTTCTGGACAGGGCTGTGCATTGAATAGGATTGGAGTCACGTATCATGGTATTTCCTGTTCCTGTTTGTAACCGTGGCATTTCCTGTCCGTCCAGCATTCTTCCCCTTCATGGGTCCTGTTATGGCAAACATGGAGGTATCCCTATTCCCTGCCTCGGTCACAGATTTCTTCTACGCTGTCTTTCAGAAGATCAAGTCCAATCGCGTGGCTAGCACCAGGAAGGTATGTAAATATAACTGATCAAATATACGATCTTCAGCCAGTATTGTGTAATACAATTGTAGAGATTTGGTAGCATCTGGTAGTTCTCATGTGATTTTGATCTGACGTAAGCCTGCTTCCAGAGTCGGGTAGATTTCCTGCAGCTGATGATAGACTCGCAGAAAGACAGCAACTCAAAGGGAGAGGAGCAGAGTAAAGGTGCCTGCCTTAAACACACACACACACACACACACACACACACACATACAGTACCTGCCTCAAACACCTATACCTACAAACACACCGTGGAAATACTCTACTTCGTCCCTTTCTCACACCTACCACCCCATTTCTCCCATCATCATAGGATTGAGTGACCATGAGATCTTGTCCCAGGCAATGATGTTCATCTTTGCTGGCTATGAGACCACCAGTAGCTCTCTGTCCTTCCTGGCCTACAATCTGGCAACCAACCCTCACATCATGACCAAGCTGCAGGAGGAGATAGACACTGTGTTTCCCAACAAGGTAACCCCTCTGCAGACTCCTATATAGTACTATTCATGTGGAACAGGAAATATGATAGTGACAGTGTTTTAGAGGGTACTGATGAGTGTGTAACCCCTGTGCACTGCAGACTCCTACAGTATCTATTACTATTGCTTTGGAACAGATGGTTAGATAGGTGACAGTATTTTGCAGTGTGCTAATGTGTCCGTAGCATCCCTGTGCAGACTTCTGCCCAGTATTATTCATTTGAAACAGGAAGTAGATAAGTGCTGTTGGAATCTTCAGAATAGTTAAAAGGCCAGTACCTGAGGACCTGAGGGATCTACAGGGTATATACCTTAAAAGCATGTCTGAAATGCAGTGGTGTGCATGACCATAGAGTGATTTCTAAACTAATACAATTATCTTAAAATAAATTATAAAACTAACAGGTAATCAGTGCAGAGACTTGTGTGATATGTGCTCTCCATCTGACTCGTGCTGCTGCATTTTGTATCATTTGCCAAGAGCTTTCTTTGGTCGACCAGACAGGAGAGTGTTACAGCAATCAAGGCTGCTAGTAATACAAGCATGCATTCGTCTCTCAGTGTCTGCCTGGGAGAGGAAAGGTTGCACCTTTACAGCTGTGTTCTGTAAAGGTCCATGTAATATTCAAGCTTTCTAAAAGCTTCCTAATGGTTGTAATGACTATCTTTAATCGGTAGCGATCAGGGAACAAGATCCCTTATAATAAATCCCTTATGAATAAATATTTCATTTACGAACGCTGTTTTGGTTCGGAAAACACGCTTTTTAAAATGCAGTGTCCTACCTGACATTCGGTTTGCATATAAACATGTTGTGAGTGCCAGGGGTGTTCTAGGGGAGTAGACTGACTTTTCTCTGGTGGCTGCCTCTCCCAATCGTGTGCGCATGCAGAAACACAACAGCTAATGTCCAACACTGCAAGTTCATTTCGGGGGGATATATTATTATTAGGGAGGATGTTGTTGTTTGGACAACTTCAGACAGAATTTCTCCACGATGGCAGATTTCCGGCAAACTTACTTACTCTTCTTTAAGTGATACAAATATGTTTTAGTCACATTCTTGATATGGGTTTCAAAATTAAGATCTGAGTCAATGGTAACACCTTGTTTTTTTGCCTGGTGCTTAGTGTCACTGTAAGTAGTGTCTTTAAGTGTGCAGACAGTTTGACCAGGACAAGGACAAAGAGCATTTTGGCATCAGCATTAATTAATTAATTCTAAGGTCATTAAGAACCTAGTTAATAACTTAACAACATAGTGCTATCTCAGTGCTATGATTGGCACAAAAGCCAGATTGGAACATGTCAAAGGTACAGTTGGGAAGAAGGAGATTATTTAACAGTTTGAACACCTTTTTTTCAAGAATTATAATTTTTTTGCTTAAAAAGGGAAGGTTGGAGATTGGCCTAAAATCGCTAAGGACTGAAGAGTCTAAGTTACTTTTCTTCAGGAGGGGTTTCACCATGGTAGTTTTAGGTGCAGATGAACAGACCCCCACTTTGCTGAGCATTTCTGTATGACCACTGCAAAAGAGTTCATAGTGCTTCCATGTGGTGGAAGGTGGGGTAACAAGTCATCAAACACATCTTCAGGTCTTGCCTGAGTGATCCTCCTCACCTAATATTGGTTCTCTTATCTCAGAAGTATGTTGCAAATTCCTCACATTTGTAGGTGGAGAGCAGATCACCAGGTGTCTTGTGGGCGGGATTTATAAGGCTGTCAATCGTTGAAAAGAGCACTGTTTGAGTTGTTATGATTCATTATCAATTTTGAGAAATGATCCCGTCTTGGCGTTTTTTTATTGCCTTATTAAAAGCAGAAAGATGCTCTCGAAGAATATCAAGGTGGACCTGCAGTTTTTGTCAGCTCAGACTTTCTGCAAATTCTTTTAAATTTGGCCACAGCCTTTTTCAGTTTGACTGGTGCTACAGAGTCGATAGTTGCCCTTAGTTTGGTGTTGAAGCTGGTTACTAAATCATTATCACAAGAGGAAGCTGTTGATGGTGTACTATTCATATTCATATTCATCATGAAATTCTCATCTGCTCAGCGACATGGCTAGATAAATAATAGAGTGAAAATATATTTTTTCCCCACTTCTAATAGACTGACATGCATTCATGTTTAGCCAGGTTTCAGATAAAAACATTACAGTGCAGCTTTCGCTCTGAGATAAGATCAATAAAGGTTTTGCCAGATAGGGACCTAATATTCAAAAGCACCATGGTAATGTTCTCTGGGCTGTTCGGTGCTGCCCGGCCACAGTTAATGGAATGGATACCAAGTTATTCACATTTGAACCACCTGACAGTTTTCTTGTAGTCTGTCGACTGTGATAGGAAATAATAGACTATAGCACATTCAGTATTCCAAGCAGTCAATCCACTAAAAGCAGCCCAGTTTAGTGGCATTTTGACTTCTGATTGATCCTTGTGTACATCTATCATTTACATTGTTCAGTGGAATCTAAATGTATTTTCTTCTAACTATCAAGATAACATTATTTTGCGATTTTTTTGTTTATTCATGTACAACAAAAAAGCAAGTCACTATTACACACGTACATTGAAAGTAATGGCGTTCTGTATGCGGGTGTCATGAAATTAGGCTATGCAGATTAGAATAAGTACAGTACTGTGTTCATTTCCCAAAAAAAGAACACAAAAAACTAACAGCTCTTCAGATTTGCGACGAAAAATAGTTAGTTCTGGGCTTCGGCTACGTGAACGACCAATCACTAGTGCTCATGTGAGTGTAATATCCCTGTGCAGGCTCCTATCCAGTACGAGGCTCTGATGCAGATGGACTATCTAGACAGCGTGATCAACGAGTCTCTCAGGTTGTACCCCATCGACTTGAAAGAGTCGCCAAGAAATCTGTTGAGATCAGCGGCATCACCATCCCCAAGGGTATGGTTGTCATGATACCCATCTGGACCTTGCACCGTGACCCCGATGTGTGGGAAGACCCAGAGGAGTTCAAACCAGAGAGGTAATGGGCCACATCTTAACCACAACCACAATATCAATCACAACAGCAACGATAAGAGCAGTGTTCCACAAACAACCATAAAACAAACCTAAATGCGACGACCAAACACAAACAGGTTTCTTCAACCATGTATAACCATCATATTACTGTGATTTAATTGATATGTTCTTTAACCCCTCCTCCTCTGAACTCTCCGTGTGTAGGTTCAGTAAGGAGAACAAGGAGAGCATCGACCCATACACCTACATGCTGTTCGGGTTGGGCCCACGGAACTGTATCGGGATGCGATTCGCTCTGGTATTGATGAAACTGGCGATGGTGGAGATTCTACAGAGGTTCAACTTCACCGTCTGCAAAGAGACAGATGTGAGACAAAATAATGATACAATGATTGTAAATATAATTTTGTACCCATGACTTTGTTGCGTTTCTATATGTAGCAGAGGTGATTTTGGAATCACACTCGCGTGATGAGGTAGCCCTGCCTGAGACATGTAAACTGAAGTGTCGCACTCAGACCTTGAGGGTGTCCTCTTGGCTTAATAGTAGCGTTTGTGTCTTCCACATGGGAGACCCGGGTTTGAACCCCCATACTACAATTCTGTACTTGCGTACTGCATGAGTATGTAATCCCCATTTAATTTCCCAGATTGCATTTTTCAGTACTAGGCGCCAATCATCCTCAGTATAGGCTACCTACTAAATGATGGAAGTGTGAGATTTAAAAAAAAGCTATTTGTATTTCTGCAAAACTCCCTCGAGACTTCATAGGGCCATTTTAATGTATGTCGACCCAGGAGAGGTTGTCCAGGAGTTTGAGTTTATTTGAATTTATAGTGCAATGCTACCCGAACGTAACAGTGACACTGTATTAGGTAACATTCATAGTGTAACGCTGACATCTGTTTTACTCGTTCCTTCATACTTTAACTGTGTGTCAACTCTCACCAGATCCCCATTGAGATGGACCTACAGAACACTCTGATGCCCATACGGCCCATCAAACTCAAGCTGCTGTCCCGCTGCCAGGAGTCCAACGACAACCAGCTCAAAGCAGACAGCTAGTGATGAGGACCTGCCCTGCTGCAGGTCTCTCAGTTATTATGTTACACATAGATCTAGGATCAGCCCCAACACTGGCTACTTTCAAAAATGGGCTTAAAAAAAAAAAAGGGCTTCGCTTTTGCCTTAAATTGAAACTAAATTGGCGCTAATAATTGCACTGTGACCCTAAAATGCACTGTGACTTTTATTCTTTTTTTATGTCTTTTATGCGTTTTTATTCTAATTTTTTTTTCATGCTCTTTCCTTTTTATCTATTTTACGTAAAGCACTTTGAATTGCCTCTGTGTATGAAATGTGCTATATAAATAAACTTGCCTTGCCTTGCCTTGCCTCGCCTCGCCTCTGGGCTCTGCTGCTACTGTATGCTGCTCTCTTTGTATCTGTCTATTAGTGGAGGTCCAGGACTAGTTGTACAGAGACAGTTGTCTGTCGTCTGCAGTGCAGGGATTTGCATGTGACTTGTGTATGTTTTGTACTTGTCTGGTAGTGGGTCTCTATCATCACGCTAAAAACGTGTGTATAATCACAAACTAAATCATAACATGAGAATGAACAACATGCCATCAAAACATGACAATAAATAGGTGTTAGATTAGATTCAACTTTATTGTCATTGTGCAGAGTACAAGTAGATTCAAGATGGTTTTATTGTCATATGCACAACAATTACAGAGCAATCGCTGGCAATGAAATTCTTAAGTCTTGGGCTCCTCCAACAGTGCAATAAGAAGTGTAAATAATAAAAATAAAAGAAACAACAACAATAACAATAATTACCTAAATACAAAACTAAATAAATGTAAATGTAAATGTAAAATGTAAAAAGTGAAATGTAAACAGACGTTTTTATCCAGATGTCGACTGGTATAAAGTGGCATTTTATAAAGTGGCATGTTATAAAGTGGCATAGTTAAAGTGTCATTGTGGTGAGCTAAGTAGCTCAGGAGTTCAACAGTCTTATTGCCTGTGGGATGAAGTACAGAGACAACGAAATGCAGTTAGCGTCTAACCAGAAGTGCAAAAAAGCAGAAAAGTGCAATGTGAACAATATATACAGGTAGAGCAGTATAAGCAATATATGAGCAGTATAAGTAGTGCAGTATAAGCAGTATATGAGCAGTATAAGCAGTATATGAGCAGTATAAGTAGTGCAGTATAAGCAATATATGTATTAACAGTAACATTATAAGCAGAATAAATATAGAATGCAGTATGAACAGTATAAGCAGTAAATGAGCTGTATAAGTAGTGCAGTTACCAATGTATTGGGTCTGTCGATGGGTATCGTAGTGCAGCAGTAGTCAAAATGTACCTGCATTTTATCGGTTGAAGTGCCATCTCATCTGTCATAAGATTTGACTTGTAAAACTGAAAAGTAGGATACAACTAATAGCCTAAATGTATAAACACAGACCACAACCAAAAAACAACATGGGAAAATCGTTTACGCATCCTCTGCAGCAGGAACAGTGCAGAGAAAAAGTATGTACAGTAAACCCCATAACTGAATACACTTCATACGCTTCAGCGCGACACAGAACGCCTATACTGCAACAAAGTAAAAAGATGAGACAGACACGTGTCTTCAATAACTTGCATGTTTAATCAAAATACAAGCATTCGGCACATCGTTAACTTGTAGGAAAGTGTAATCAGGTTTTATCAATTGTATTATTTTAAATGTGAAATAAATAGCATCAGTGCAGAGGCTATAACACACTAAAAAAGTCACATTAAATCACGGAAAGTAGGCTAGGCTAATTAACGGAACTATATGAATATACAGCCCGAGCCCAGTCCAGGGTTCTGAAAGCGACAAGTAACAAGTGTGCCCATCAACGGTCTAGATATTAGGCCTATAGGTAACATTTAGTCCTCCACTTTATATCACAGCCAGTATAACGTTTAAAATGACTACAAAACAAAAGCAATATAGTCTACAGTGAACGGCGCATTGTCCATTTGTCATACATGTCCAAACAGACCTGCACACTTGAGTAGGAAAGTAGCGCGGCGGTTCGTTGCTTCAGCAAACCTCTCGGTGACTTTACTGTTGAAATCCATCTGTCCCTGGATCAATGCATTTTCAATGGAAATCATGTCAAGGCCGTTCAGTCGCTGGTGTCTGTTCTGTTCTGACAGATGTATAATGTCTTTGAATCCAGCCGATGCCCAAATAGTCTCCACCAAAAATCATACATGGGAAACAGAACAGCGCATGTTTCGAGGCGGTAGCGGTTAGCCATCTCTTTTTGTCAAACCATTCCTGTTGGCCCTAAACGTTTTATCTCCAACTTCTCTTCCAAAGGCAATGTACTAAACCGCATGGTCAACAAATAATCTACACGATTCATTGTGAAAACTTTAGCTAGCTAGCATTAGCGATAGACGTACAGTAGATGAACTGAATTGCTTTGTGATTATTTCCTGTCATGTCAGACCACGTTAACGACATTAGCGTTTAATAGTTTTTCGCCACCTGTTGCTAGGCAGAATTCATACCCAATATAATTTGCGTGAGGTTTCCCCTGCTTACGCCAAACACGCTCACGTTGTTCCCCTCGCAACGATGGGGCAAGAGTGCTCCGCTGCCCCACAGCAGAAAGACGGGACAGAGAGCGCAGTCCGCACACACTAGTAATTACTAGTAATTAGTAATTACTCCAAAAACAGCACTATACGGATTATGAGTCAAGTTTTATATATTTATACACACCAATTTCACCATTTAATCTATTTTGTATTAAATATAAAATACTTATTATTATTACTAATAAAAAATATGACTAATAATTGTTTCGTATTTGTAATGTACTTTATGAGACTTTATGTTTGTAATGTACTTTATAAAGAAAAAAAACCTGTATATCCCCAAATTTGATTCTATGCAATATGTTTTTTTCAAATGTTGTATTTGTCTTGTAGGCTACTTTTGTGTAAGCCGTATATTGTGGGTAAAATGCACTATAAATTCAAATGAACTTAAACTTAAATGTGTATTGCAGTGGAATCCTAACTCGAGATCCGCGTGTAAATCGAATCAATTTCCCATTGACATGAATGCAAGATTTACGCGCGCGGATTTGGAGTTAGGATTCCACCCAAAATGCGTTGCTATTGGTATCATTATGAAGTTGATATGTACACAGAATTGAGAATGTTCTGCAATAATACACAAAGTTCTTGAACTTTTAGTTCAGTGGCATAACGAGCTAAGACGCAACCTGAACCTGTGCAATCAGTATTACCAGAGTGAGATATAAAGAGATTATAACCGGAAGATTCGGCGCTTATACACAGCCTACTGACTGAGGTAGGCTAATGTAGGCCAGAGATGTAGTATAGTTGACATATAGTATAGTTTTATAACACTTGTATTTGTAAATACTTGAGACGGCATAGGCCGACTACCTTTACAGCATTTGGACAAGGGACGCGTAAAAATGTCACTGAGAGATATCTGTCACTAGGAGATGATATTCCCATTAAGTCGAATTCAGCGTTGGATATTTCTATATGCCTAAAAACTCACATCTTTAGAAAGGCCTTCCTTTAGGTCCTGTCCTCTTGTTGTTGTTAGTGTTTTGTTTGTGTTTTTGTTTGTGTGTCTATTGCACTCAACTGCACAGGCTTTGAAATTGTCGGCTACAAATGAAAAACACATTCCAAATAAAATATATTTTTTATTATTATTATGAGAGACCTAAATGCATGAATTGAATTAGGGCTATTTTAATTTTGCCGAGGTCTTCTGCTTGTTAGCCTATAGGCTCCTATCTGTACCAGGCCGATTCCAGTTAATAAAATGTGCCCATTATATGGCCACTGATATTTGACCTGTTGGCCACAATTGTAGGCTATATTTCAAGGTGTGTCAACAAACATAGCCAGCCAACCCACACTGGAAGCTTTTGCTGACTCTAACATAGGCCTCTGACAGGACCAAGTCACTTCGAACCATTGCATCGAACGCTGATAAGAGTTGTTAGGCAGTGAATTACCATGATAGTCATTCCAAACCCATTATGACGCCAGCCGAACGCACATTATAGATAATAACATTTCTTTGCTGCCAATCGGTGTACTGGTATTTGTTGACTGATTCAGAAGGGCAAACTCAAAGATTGTTATCCCTTTCTCATTTGGGGAATCTTTCTGACATTCCTGTTGTATTATAGTATGGGTGTGTGGAGATTATTTCAATAATTTTTGTTTGTGTTCTATCTACTGTAGGTGCATAAAAACAATGGAGGTGAAAATATATATGAGTATTGAGGATATCAGGAAGGAGCATGAGAGGATTAAGACAGAGAAGGCAGAGTTTGAGAAAAAGATAGAGGAATATGAGAAACAAAAGAGAAGGGACCAAAAAGTTAGGCAGAGGGAGGAGAAGATCCTGGCCAGAAAGGCAGAAAGACTGCAGGAGGACAGGAATGAGTTCAATAGGGAGAGGGAGGAGATGGACAGTGGGATCAAGATCCTCATGATGGAGATTGAGAAATAGAAGGAGTCCTCAAAGGAGATACTTAGAAAGGCTGAGAAGGCAGAGGCAGAGTTAAATATGATGAGGAAGGAGAGTGTGAAAATCCAAAGAGACGGACAGAAGGTGGAGCAAGAAATGCTCAGGATGTGGAAGGAGAAGGAGACATTTCTCAAGGCCAAGAAACAGATGGAGAAAGAGATGGAGAAAAATATGGTGGCAGTCAAGAGGAGAGAGGCCCTGGTGATTGAGGCCGAAGAAAGACTTAAGCTGAGCAAGGAAAAAGAGAAGGAAGAGCAGGAGATGGAGACCTCAAAGGAGATGCTTAGAAAGACAGAGAAGGTCGGAGCAGAGTTGCAAATGATAAAGAAGGAGTGGATGAAAATCAAAAGAGACGGGCAGGATGTGGAGCGAGAAATGCTCAAGATGTGGAAGGAGAAGGAGACATTTAAAAAGGATAAGAAACAGATGGAGAAAGAGATAGAGGCCATCAAGAGGAGAGAGGCCCTGGTGATGGTGGCTGAAGAAAGAGCGAAACAGAGTCTGGAAAAAGAGAAGCTAGAACAGGAGAGGGAGACATTGAAGAAGGTGAGCATAGTGACGATTAGAGAGATGGTAGAGAACCTATAGACTAAGTAGATGAAGGTGATTGTTGCTAGTATTACTATAGCATTTAGTCCATGACCTTCAACTCTTAGTTGAATTTGTCCAATTCTTGTCTCACCTTGCACTCCCCTCTGATGTTACTTTTTTAATTTCAGATGAATGATGGCTCCAGATATGCCCCAACCCTCATGTTCTCGTTGAGAGCGACTCCTCTGATGGCTCAGCTGGTACACAATCAGGCAAACCAGGGGACGAGCCTTTCTGTCAAAAGCCTTGTTGATGTGGCCCTGGCTGAGAGCGTGTGGGGGTGCAGAGATAAGACAGGGGACTGCACATGCCGACACCGTTAGCCTGGAACCCTCAACACAATTGGCCGCTATTTAGGGATACATAGCAAATCAATTTATATAGTTGTCTTAAGTTCAATAAATTAAGTTGAACATTAAATTAAATTGACTTCCTTTTTCTACCACTGTGACTGCTTGTGGCATTTATTATTATAGAAAGTCTTACTTGTGATGACCGTGATGTAGCTATTTATTTTAAGTCGCTCTGGATAAGAGCTTCTGCTAAATTACTCAAACGTAGGCCTGAAGTACATCCGTAAAATAATGTATCCATTTCCTGTTAACCATCTCTAAACCCTAGATGGCAGTATTTACTCTTACACCAGAAACGTGACCAGTTGCACGTGTGGATGCAGAAGAAATAGCCTCCCAGTCTGTTTCTGCAAGGAACTTCTAATTTATGGATTCTGTACATTGTTTTATGTTGAGAGTCTTGTCAAGTCTGAATATCTTAGAGTTGGGGTTTGTCCTCTACCTCCAAATATAAACGAGGACAATCACTTTGTTTTTCATACAGGTACCACTATTGTATGTATTTCTATAATCTATGTTTCTATTACTTTACCATACTATGAAACTAATTGAATATGTTTTTAAGCGTCCAAAAAGCATTGATACCAGCACTCCAAGAATCATTTTGCGTTGCTGCTGCAGCAGCCGCGCAATGTCAACACTTTACACACGCACTGGTGTAGCATGTAACATTAAAATCCATCAACTTCATATCACACCATTGATGATTGGTGAACTTGTTGGATCAGTTAAGGCCTGTGCCAGAAATCAGTACACACACCAATCACACAATGGGACTATAACAGGCACATACACTGCATTCTGAAAGTATTCAGACCCCTTCACTTTTTCCGTATTATGTTATGTTACAGCCTTATTCAAAAATAGATGAAATTATTTTTTTTTCCTCATTAATCTACACACAATACGCAATAATGACAAAGGTGCTTCAACAAAAAACGTAAAGGGTCTGAATACGTATGTAAAGGTGATATTTCAGTTTTTTATTTTGAATAAATTAGCAACAATTTCTAAAAACCTGTTTTTGCTTTGTCATTATGAGGTATTGTGTGTAGATTGATGAGGAAAAAGGCTGTAACATCACAAAATGTGGAAAAAGTGAAGGGGTCTGAATACTTTCCGAGAGCACTGTACTTACATCTTGATTCACAGAATCACACCTCGTACACACTTGCAAGTGATAGCAACGCCTATCACCTGTCCCAATAAAGGGATGCTACAAGCGCACCATTTCATCCTTTCCACTCTTCACTCTCTGACTGTCTGAAGTGTACTGTAGTTGTGTTGTTGTAGCTGGGTACACCTCAGCCTATGATTCTCATGTGGCGTTAGGTTGAAAAGTGTACTGTAGTTGTGTTGTTGTAGCTGGCTACACCTCAGCCTATGATTCTCATGGGGCGTTAGGTTGAAAAGTGTACTGTAGTTGTGTTGTTGTAGCTGGCTACACCTCAGCCTATGATTCTCACGGGGCGTTAGATTGTCTCTGATAGAATCCTACGGTTCAGCTCAACGATGATTTTCACCTTCTGAGCACCTGTTAACTCTCTGAGCTAACAGGCTAACCTGTGAGCTCTCAATTCTTTGTTATTGTTGAACCCTAGCTCGACGATAATTCCTCAGGTTATTATTAGAACTTGCAAGGTCACATGTGTAGGCTACAGCTAGCACTTGGGACAGACGGCTAACTAAGTTACTTGTTGTTTCCGGACAGCTGAGAACCTTGGCTAGCTTTGACAAGGTAATATTGAGAAATATTAGCACCCTGTTTGCAGGAGGGTTGGTCAGCTTGTGTTTGTAGCCCTAGGACTACTGAGCACTTTCTAGTAATTAATAATTTACTACCTAGTTACCTCGTATAATGATCTGGAACATACCAGTTCTCTCTGGTGTGGGACCAGCACCATATCTAACTATACGGGTACCAGTTCCCTGGGGTGGCACGTGGGTGTAGCAATGCTGAGGTGTGCTGATATTATACCTGTTTGTTGCATCGTGCGCTGTATCTAAACTAACCCCACAACTAAGTCAACTAATAAACATGGGCTACGCATATCTTAAACATGCCTCTGTGTGTGTGTGTGTGTGTGTGTGTGTGTGTGTGTGTGTGTGTGTGTGTGTGTGTGCGTGCGTGCGTGCGTGCGTGCGTGCGTGTGTGTGTGTGTGTTTGTGCGTGCTTGCGTACATGTGTTTTTTCGGGGATGCAGAGAAAGTCTTCCAGCTGTTCCAATGAGAACATCCATCCATCCATACATACATAGACCTATGCATTTAATTCTGGTTTGTTTATAACTAAGAGGAAGACACATTTATCATCAAAAACCACTAGTTATCATCAAAAAGGATGGTCACAGTTTGCTAAAAAAAGAGTCCCTAAAAAGCCTGCAGAGGTCTCGTAAAAGATATTGTGGACAGATGAGATGAATATTATCATGGACTAGAGTGACAAAAGTTTGGAGAAAAAAGGATCTGCCCAAGATCTACAGCATACCACCTCATCTGTGAAACATGGTGCAGGGGGTGTTAGGTGTGGGCATGTATAGTTGCCATTAGAACTTGCTAACTTGTCTTAATTGATGATTGTACCTGCTGATGGCAGCAGCAGAATGTATTCTGAAGTGCACAGAAACATCTTGTCTGCTTGAGTGCAAGCAAATGCCTCCAAATGCATTGGATGGAGCCACACCATACAATAAAACAATGACCCAAAACACTGCCATAGCAACTAGTGGAAAGATCTTGATTGGCCAAGTCAATCTTCAGATTAAAATTCAATTGAACATGCATTACATTTCCCTAATGATAAGAATTTAGGCAAAAAGACCTCAAAACAAACAACAACTAAAGATGGCTGCAGTACAGGCCTAGCAGAGCATCACCAAAGAAGATGCCCAGCGTCTGGTGGGGTTAGTGGGTTGCAGACTTCAGGCAGTTATTGTCCACTAAATACTAGTGGATTGTCCACTAAATACTAAACATGACTGCTTCATTTAGACATTTGATAAGTCTGTCCCATTACTTTTGGGTACACTGAAATAGGGGGATTATGCATAAAAGTGGGGTAATTTCTAAATGGTGAAACCAATGTGTATACAAATACCATCAAATAAAAGCTGAGAATCTCTACTTTAACCTTGTAGTAATTGTTTAATTTCAAATCCAAACGTTTGATAAAGTTCTTCATAACCAACATCAGGGAGATGTGACCAGAGAGTGGATCCTGGCTATAAGGGCACACTCTTGCCAACACACATTCTGGTGTGACATGTGGGATGTCTTATTGATCTTTGTTGCTTTGGCTGTCTCCATGTGTGGATCATTGTAATCAGGGGTGGGGCTGGCCTTTTAAACACCTGTGCTTTGTTTCATTCAGGGAAAACAAAGAGATTTTTAACATTTCTTTTAAAGAGACAACACACATTTTCTGCCATGCCTCTGTCAACTGATTTGGCTTTAATCAATGGTTTCTTCTTGATGTTGTGTACATGTTTTCAAGCCAATGTCACCTTTCAGAGGAAATCAAGGAACCTATCCAGATCTGATGTCGTATTAGATGAGTCAAACCCTGTCAGAACATAGTTTGCTTTTGCTAGATTCTTTTCTTTTCTTTTGTCTAGTATTGGTATACATGGTCGAAATTATGCACTCATATTTAGTATTTGGTCGACAATACTTTGTATGCAATAACCGTCTGGGACCCATTGACCCCACCAGGTGCTGGGTATCCTCTCTGGTGATATTCTGCCAGGCCAGCCATCTTTTTGCCAGGTCTTTTTGCCCAAAATCTTACCATCAGATAATGAAATGCATGTTCAATAGGATTTAAATCCAAACATTGACATGGCCAGTCAAGAACTTTCCACTTTTTCGCCCTGAAAATCTCCCTAGCTCCAATGGCAGTATGTTTTGGGTCATTGTCTTACTGTATGATGAAGCGCCATCCAATGAATTTGGAAGCATTGCTTTTACTCGACCAGACAAGATATTTCTGTACACTTCAGAATACATTCTGCTGCTGCTGTCAGCAGTAACATCATCAATTATGATAAGTTAGCAAGTTCTAGTGGCAGCTATACATGCCCAAACCATAGCATCCCCTCCACCATGTTTCACAGATGAGATGGTATGCTGTAAACCTTGGGCAGATCCTTTTTTCTCCAAACTTTCCTCTTGCAATCACTCTGATAATAGTCATCTTATCTGTCCACAAGACTTTTTTCCACACCTCTGCAGGCTTTTTAGGTACTTCTTAGCAAACTGTAACCTGACTATCCTTTTTAAGAATAACTAGTGGTTTGCATCTTGCAGTGAAGCCTCAGCCATTTGCGATTGCTGAGCTCATCAGTGCTTGATTTTGGCAAGTCTAAGGTTTTGACTATGTTTCAGATTTTTCAGCTTTCACCATTTGTCAATTCCTTTGCTATTGTAATGTATCTAACACCTTGTCCTTTGTTGGGAATGATATTTAAGGAGAGGGACAGCGAGATATTCTTTGAGTTTTGGGTTAGGCCCATCACGGGCATCATTCTCCCGCGTTGTCCTTGACGCACGTTAACGTATGGTTAAAACTTACAGACGTATGTTGTTTTAAATTGTGTTAAATTGGTTATTTTGTTGATACTCTATTCTCATTCTTCCTATGGGCATTAATGTGATGTTGTGCGCTCGATAAAGGTTCTGTTAATCAGGGCTGGCTCTAGCCATTTTGGTGCCCAAGCATTTTTCCTTCTTTTGCATTATCAAATGTCTAAATTAAGCACTCATGTTTAGTATTTGGTCCCCAATCCTTTGTATGCAAAAGTGCAAAAGTCTGTGACCCATTGACCCAACCAGACGCTGGGTATCTTCTCTGGTAATGCTATGTTGCAGCGACTGTTGTTGTTTTTTTAGGATGTTTTGCCCTAAGTCTCCTCTTGAGCAAATGAAATGCATGTTCTATAGGATTTAAATCTGGAGACTGACTTGGCCAGTCAACAACTTTCCACTTTTTGGCCCTGAAAAATTCCCTAGTTCCTATGGCAGTATGTTTTGGGTCATTGTCCTGCTGTATGATGAAATGCTGTCCAATGAGTTTGGAGCCATTTACTTGTACTTGGACTGACAAGATGTAAATAAATGATTCTCAATTATGGTGAGCATTCTTTGGTTATCCAATGGAAGTCTTCCTTGGCCTACTAGGTAATTTGCGATTTCTGAGCTCACCAGTGCTTTCTTTCCTTTTAATGAAGTTAAATGAAGTTCCAAACTGTTGATTTTGGTAGGTTTAAGGTTTTGGCTATGTTTATTTTTTTTCTGATATTTCAGCATCATAATGGCTTCCCTGACTTTCAATAACATCTCTTTGGTCCTCATGTTGACAAGACACCAATAGCAGACTGCACAAATTATGTGACGGAACACACCTGACGAACACACTTGTCAAGCCAATTGTCCTATCACTTTTGTGTAGCCTGAAATAGGGGGATTATGCATAAAAGTGTTGGAATTTCTGAATGATAAACCAATATGTACATTATATAAAAAATAAAAATCTCTACGTTTTTATTTCAAATCCAAACAGAAGAAAAAATGCTTCACTGTCCCATTACTTACGCACGGTACTGTATAACCTTCTGTGGAAAGGGTTCTACATGGAACCCAAAAGGTTTCTTCAAAGGGACAGTGGAAGAAGAACCCTTTTTGGTTCTAGGTAGCACTTTTTCAAAGAGTGCAGGATCTGTGATGGGTCTGTCTGTCTCTATCTACGGTATATTTGCTTGAATGCCACAGCCTATTTAAATATTGTTGCTGACCATGTGCATCCCTTCATGGCCACAATTTACCCACCTTCTAATGGCTACTTCCAGCATGATAATGCACCATGTCACAAAGCAAACGTCGTCTTAAACTGGCTTCATGAACATGACAATGAGTTCAGTGTTCTTCAGTGGCCTTCCTTGTCACCGGATCTGAATCCAATAGAACACCTTTGGGATGTGGCAAAACGGGAGATTTACATCTTGAAAGTGCACCTGAAACATGTGCAGGAATTGCGTGATGCAATCATGTCATCATTGACCAGAATCTCAAAGGAATCAATGTCACGAAGAATTGAGGCTGTTTTGAGAGCAAAGGGAGGCTCTACCTAGTATTAGTATAGTGTTCCTCATAAAGTGTTGGGTGAGTGTATATCTAACTATCTTTGTTTTTGCTGGTCTGTAGGATCTATGATGGCCGTCAGCCCGTCCTGTGTATCATGGACACAGCCATGATCAAAACCATCCTCATCAAGGAATGCTACTCCCTTTTCACTAACAGGAGGAAAATACGCTAAATTGAAGTTGTTGTATGGGGGAAAAAACATAAGGGCTCCTTAAATAGATAATATCATTGTTATTATAGCATTATTTATATTCGGTTAATTTTGCAGTATATAATCATTGTTATTTTTCTAGAATTTTTATCTCAACGGGCCTCTGTATGACGCCGTGTTTATCGCTGAGGATGATGCATGGAGACGGATCCGTAGTGTCCTGTCTCCCTCCTTCACCAGTGGGCGGATCAAAGAGGTACAGTCCCATCTCTCCTCTCCTTCTTTTATTCATTCCAACAACACAAATAAATGAATGACTAACAACTCTGACGTGTGTGTGTGTGTTTATGTGATTTGTACTATGTGTATAGTGTGTATTCATTGTTGTTTGTTGTTGTGTGAAGCAGCAACTTTAATTGTCCAAGACAAATTTCCATCCGGGACAACAAAGTATATTTAATCTTATCTTAGATAAGTTCAGTGGTCAGATGACAGAGTTTAGAATAATAGTTCATCTTTGGAGTCACTTATTCCTTGACTATATACATAATGTATCCTGTATGAATGTATATTCTCAGGCTATATAAACATTAAAATAATTCCTGTTTCAAACATGATATTAACCCATGTTTTGCACATATTAATCCATGTATCAATCATCATATTTTTCCATGTATCCTTCCCAACTCAGATGTTCGGGATCATGAAGCAGCACTCTGGTAATTTGGTCAGCAATCTGAAGAAGACGGCCAATAACGAAGAGCCCATTGAACTAAAAGAGTGAGTATTTCTCTCCGAGAAGATAAGGTGAATTTGTAATTTCAGTGAACTCCCCCTTTAATTTTGTGGTTGTGGTTCTGGTGGTCAAAGATTGTGTGGTTGTGTTCCAGGTTCTTTGGACCATACAGTATGGATGTGGTCGTCAGCACTTCATTCAGTGTCGACATCGACTCCCTCCACAACCCCTCTGACCCCTTTGTGACCAACATCAAGAAAATGCTCAAGTTTGACATCTTCAGCCCACTGTTCCTCACAGTCAGTACAACTTCCTCCATATAGCTTTCAGTCTCAATCATTTTGTGCTTAATAAATGAAGCTATCGATTTCATTGATTAGACTGACATACACTGTGGAAACACTCTATGAGACCACCAGTAGCTCTCTGTCCTTCCTGGCCTACAATCTGGCAACCAGCCCTCACATCATGACCAAGCTGCAGGAGGAGATAGACACTGTGTTTCCCAACAAGGTAACCCCTCTGCAGACTCCTATATAGTACTATTCATGTGGAACAGGAAATATGATAGTGACAGTATTTTAGAGGGTACTGATGAGTGTGTAACCCCTGTGCACTGCAGACTCCTACAGTATCTATTACTATTGCTTTGGAACAGATGGTTAGATAGGTGACAGTATTTTGCAGTGTGCTAATGTGTCTGTAGCATCCCTGTGCAGACTTCTGCCCAGTATTATTCATTTGAAACAGGAAGTAGATAGGTGTTGTTGGAATCTTCAGAATAGTTAAAAGGCCAGTACCTGAGGACCTGAGGGATCTACAGGGTATATACCTTAAAAGCATGTCTGACATGCAGTGGTGTGCGTGACCATAGAGTGATTTCTAAACTAATACAATTATCTTAAAATAAATTATAAAACGAACAGGTTATTAGTGCAGAGACTTTTATGATATGTGCTCTCCATCTGACTCGTGCTGCTGCATTCTGTATCATTTGCCAATAGCTTTCTTTGGTCGACCAGACAGGAGAGTGTTACAGTAATCAAGGCTGCTAGTAATACAAGCATGCATTCGTCTCTCAGTGTCAGCCTGGGAGAGGAAAGGTTGCATCTTTACAGCTGTGTTCTGTAAAGGTCCATGTAATATTCAACCTTTTTAAAAGCTTCCTAAAGGTTATAATGACTATCTTTAATCGGTAGAGATCAGGGAACGAGATCCCTTGAAATAAATATTTCATTTACAAACGCTGTTTTGGTTCGGAAAACACGCTTTTTAAAATGGAGTGTCCTACCTGGACACTCGGTTTGCATATAAACATGTTGTTACTGCCAGGGGTGTTATAGGGGAGTGGACTCACCTTTCTGTCTCTGGGGGCTGCCTCTTCCAATCGTGTGCGCATGCAGAAACACAACAGCTAATGTCCAACACTGCAAGTTCATTTCGGGGGGTTATATTATTATAAGGGAGGATGTTGTCGTTTGGACAACTTCAGACAGAATTTCTCCACGATGGCAGATTTCCGACAAACTTACTTACTCTTCTTTAAGTGATACAAATATGTTTTAGTCACATTCTTGATATGGGTTTCAAAATTAAGATCTGAGTCAATGGTGACACCTCTGTTTTTTGCCTGGTGCTTAGTGTTACTGTAAGTAGAAATGTCTTTAAGTATGCAGACAGTTTCTCTCTTTCGGTTTTTGCTCGAATGACTAGTTCTGTGACATCCATATGTCTGCAATGCATTTCACCAGGAAATCAATCAAACTGTTTGACTGGTGCTACAGAGTCGATAGTTGCCCTTAGTTTGGTGTTGAAGCTGGTTAATAAATCATTATCACAGGAGGAAGCTGTTGATGGTGTACTATTCATATTCATCATCATGAATCTCATCTGCTCAGCGACATGGCTAGATAAATAATAGAGGATGCAACAGGAGTAAGACCCTTTGTAATCACTAGGTCCAGGGTGTGGCAGTGGTTATGGGTGAGCCCAGTAACTCGCTTAATAAAGTCCGTAGAATTCAAATCAAATCCATGGCTGTCGAGTCAGTCTCATTGTCCACATGTAGGTTAAAATCACCAATGATAATAATCTTAGCATAATTTGAATGAAAGGTAGATGGGCCTTGGATGAAACCGTGATCTTTACATTTCTCATCCTTGTCATCAGGTGTCTTTATCACTCATTACTGTGCAACAGGAGGCTGATGGAGGTAGAAATGGGAGGACAGCTCATTGTAATTAGAGCTTGACAGATATATCTGATATTGGCCTTAAAGAAATATCTGGAGAGTTATTCACCATGTTATATATAATATAGAGGAAACTGGACAGCACTTATTATGGATCATTTAACACAATTACACATGACACAACTGTGTTAACAGAGACACAATACGTCCTGCTCCTGTACATGTTTGTATATACTGTACATTTTCCCCTATGTCTGCTAAGGGCTTCACTGCTTTTTCCACTGTTTATGTGGCACATAGGATATTTATATGTAATTGGCCACTTACGTAAATGGGCGATTCTTAGACTACGGGCACTTTCATGTCCTTTGATCATATTTTATAAAAAAAAAAAAAAAAGAATTGGGAATATTCACACTTTCATAGTTATCTTTACAATGAAAGTACTTTAGGAACTTTTTACCGGTAGTCTATGATGATTTTTTCACCTTTTTCAACATCGTTATAGATGCAAATATTGCTGTTTTGTTTTATCTATTTTTTTTTAAATGTGACAATAAAGTATCAGTAAAATAATCAAAACATAATTGGGGTATTTAAGGTCAAACAACTATTTATGTGATTTTATATACAAAATGTAGTTGTCCCACAGTATTGCCATCATTTCCACCACAACACTGTAATGTCCCTTTAAAAGGTTTGTGTGAAAGATGGTTTGGGTAGTTTCTATGGAGATGAACAGTTACATCACAGCACATGTCTGATATGGAGGATATTTTGGATTTCTTCACCAACTTTTGAAGAAAACTCAAGGTAAATATTGCTTGAAATGAAAATATTTTTATTGTATGTCATTTCCAAACATGACGTAACATCAATTGAGTTTGTAAATAAATCGATTTTTTAACGTACATAGATGTATTTTGCATGCATGAAATGCTAGGTACCAATTCATAGCTAATCTGTGATGCTAGCTTGGATTTTTTTACAAAATACTGTAAGATTGTCATTTCCACCTCCGTCATTTCCAACACATTACCTTCTTGCGTGGAAATGACAAAGGTGAGGTGGAAATTACATTTATGCTTACAAGGTGCAATTCATAGATTGTGAGGCTACATATGTGTAATTTATTTATTAAAATGTACAATGTTAATGTTTTATTCAAATGCATATTTGTTGAAATGCATTTTCATCTATTTTTAAGATGCCACGGACCTCTACTGCAGAAAGGTCTCAGGCCTATAGGGACAGAATAAAAGAGGACCCTGTCAAATATGAAGAGCAACTGAAAAGAGACAGGGAGAGATACCTGAGGAAAAAAGAAAGAGGGGTTGACCCAGAAATGACCCAGAAATGACCCAGTCATTTCCACCACCTCATACCTTTTTTTTAAAAGAGTTACAAAATTCTAATCACTCATTAAAAACTTCTGCATAGTTTATGGGATAATGTTCCACTTAATGTAATAACACAAGTAGTTATTTCCTGAAATGTATCTAACCAATCCAATATTATATTTCAGGTTGTGGTTGATGTAAGCTTTGTGTTTGGTCCTCATCTCAATTAATTTACCTAATCCACAAATGTATGGTAATTGCAATATAGGTATAAACTGGTAAAACTATGTGTGAAAGTGGTCTTACACTGTTGAGAAATTATGTATATCATACTTTTTTTAAATAATAATCAAATGTTTACATGTGATGGAAATTACATTTGTTCAATGCGGGTCGGACAATATGTAAAAAAACACCAATTTGTCTTGTAATGTTAGTGCGTTCTCTTATGGATCATGAAACTAGACTAGTTATATTAACCTGTTAGACTGTGACAATTTAGATTTGAACATTTTTTTTCCCCTCAAGTTCACAAGGCCAAAAGTGCCTGTAGTTGAAGAATCGCCCAAATGTGTTATTTTATATGTATGCACTTTATCTTGCATGTTTACAGACTCCCCCCATTCAATTTCACGCATTTCTATTTGGAGTATAAAAGGCACTAGATCACCTGCGGGTATATAAGCTGTGGCTTGCGCTGCGTTCTTCAGTTGGCAGTTAATACCTGAACCAGTAAAGACTGAGGACCAGACGACTCACTAGTGTGTTTTCCATTTATTCTTAAGCATAAGCATTAATACAGTTTGTCATTAATGTAGGCTTTCTATTTAGTGTACCGTTAGGCATAGTAGCATATGAAGTTTGTAGTTTGTTAGCGGTAATTGCGCTAGCTTGGTATCCTAAACGAGGACGAGTTAGCACTAGTTTGCCGTTTACGATGAGTGGTTGTTGTCAAATGACACCTGACAAAACATGTCGAAGGGAGTCTGGTGTAACGTTTGCCTGACTCCACTGATACAGATGTATGTGTAGGATTTAATGTTAGAGTGTTTTGTAGTTTACATTTTCTTTGTTTTTCTTCGTTTTCTCCTAACGGTTAAGAGAAGGTAGACGGTTAGAGCCAGAGCCCGAACCGCTGATGAACAGCGCTGTAGTTTACCGTTGCCAAGGCAACCAGGCAGCTCACAGGTTGTACCATATTTCTAAATCATTATTTTGATATAATACTGAAATGTTGATATTATATTGTTATTGTTTTACATTGTAATTTGTATTGTTCCAACTAAGTTCATTGGCAGTTAATACCTGAACCACGAGTATGTTTTCCATTTATCCCCCCCCCCCTATACTAACCCTAACCCCAACCCCACCCAGAGACCTCTTCATCCCCGCTACCCCTCTTGTACAAGTTCTCTCCTGCTAATACAAATAAAATGAAATAGCCGACTGCCTATGGCCCCTGGTGTGAGCATTGATTACTTTGTCTTATGATGACTGTTGGATAGATGATTCAATTACTTAAACAAATGTATTGTTGTAAGTCGCTTTGGATAAAGGCGTCTGCTAAATGCCATGAATGTAAATGTAAATTACAATGGAGGGCCATGTCCAGAAACCACCCCGAGCCCCTACCACTGATCTATATACCTATATCTATGTCTGTGTTTTGTCTATTAATTAATAATATGATGATGATTAATCCCAACGACGTATATTTTCCAAGAAACAACATGAGCATATCTGTAATCAAATAAATATCTCCTGCGTCATAATGCTGTTGTCTTGATGACGCTGCTAGCAATGACGTAAATTTATGTAAAAGTCACTTTGGTCACTTGAACCTCCAGTTGTTGTCAAATAGCCTTTGCTGATTGTCATTTGTAATGTGGTACGCTCATTAGTGGAAATAGATTCAATTACATTTCAACACAATGGAGAAAAACTGGTGGGACCCGCCGCAGGTAAGTTTGCCTTGCTCTATTTTAGTTTAAATAAACGGGAATACTTTACATTAAATTGCCCCAATACTTGGGCCAAATGTCCAAGGACGTAGGATGTATCTTTCGAGAGGGGGTGCTGCCTAAATGTTGTGTAAAGGGCTGTGCCATGGCTGCTGGTGGGCCGGTCGATCTGTGGGCTGCGGGGCCGGTGAGCGACACGATGTGTGGGCTTCGCGCAGATCCCCCCTACCTTAATCGAATAAGCACTAGGCCGACAAGCTCCTGTATATTTTCAGCCTACCTCAAGTCCGTGAACTGCCTTCAAGTAAACGCAAAGCTGTAAGAAGCAGGGCTGAAAATTTATCAAATTTAATCAAATCAAGCTCTATCATCCGTGGTGACAACATGTTACTGTACACTTGTTTGTATTCGTATGTTATCGTCCAGTCAAAGTAGCCTACAATTCAAAGCAACATTTCCCCCACAATCAGGACCTAGACCTACTGCAAAGAAATACCCTTAATTGGCTACTCTTTGTTGTTAGATCTCTGGGAAGTAATTCATCCGACTCGGCAGACAGTTTGATCCCAACATCAAGTCAAATCGCGGTAATTTCGGTGAGCGCTTAATTCCAAAAACAGCTGTTTGTCAGTGAAAGAGCAGCGTAACAGCCTAAAAAGTGAAACGGGACGAGCTCAATCGTTGTTACAGAGAGAAATGTGGCTGCAAAATCAACCATTTTAAAGATCAACATTAAAACGAGACAGCTTTATAAATAACCTATAGAGGATGGACTATCGAAGAAAGATGATTGACAGAACAATATCAAAATGGTTAATTTGATGTTTTCAGGTAGGCCCTATCTATAATATAACCAAACATAGTTGGCACTAATAGGTCTTAATCGACAGGACCTTTCCTTAAGTAAGTCGTAAGTTGACTTTGCAAAGGGCCTACAATTACTTACTGTACAGGCCTACATGATTTGCAATATAAATTGTGTCGGATATGTTGAATAAAAGGTAGATGTAGGCCTTTTTTAAAGGCAAAACTAGAGAGCCCCTTTTGGGAAATTGGGAACGCAACAGCCTATTCTTGAGAACATTGTGAGGTACCGCAATCTCTTTGCGAGGGAAGCCTGTTATCTAACGCAATCATATTTCTTGACGTTTCCCTGTCATTGTGTCTGTCATCTCCATCAGGAAGTTTCAAAGCCCTATGCTACTGTATTTGATAACTACCCACTCACCCCATTCAGGATGGCTAAACATAGAAAATATGTAAAGATCACTGGAGACAATTGAATGGTTTTATACTCAGAAAAGACAAATACATTCATAGAGACATTCTCGAGACTGCACCTGTAGTGTGTTCACTGTATGTCCACAGGAGTGTAAAGAGGATCAGGCTGCCCTGATGATGGAGGCAGCAGGACCGGCAGCTTTCGCAGCCTACACCCCACTCCCACAGAGGACATCAAGACGGGCCAGGCACACGAGAGAGAGGGCCAGAGTGGCTAAAGAAAGAAAGGAAGAGAAGGAGGGTTGGAGGAGGGAGATGGAGGAGAGAGCGGAAGAGGTGGAGGGAGCCCAAAACCTTCTGCATAAGGTGAAGGAGCACACCGATGCAGAGAAGGAGAGGCTGAAGGAGGAGAGAGAGAGGGTGGACAAGGACAGAGAAATGGTGGACAAGGACAGAGAAATGGTGGAGAGGAAGAGGAAGATAGTCAACCATCTTAAAGATAATATGGAGAGGAAGAGGAAAGTGTTGGATAGAGACACTGAGAAAGTGAATGAATGCAATGCAATACTCAGTCGCATTCAAAAGACGCAGGAAAATAACAAAAAGGATTTGGAGGAGAGGATTGTCCAGTTGGAAATAAAGGCGAAAGAGGTGGAGGAGGTGGAGAAAGTGACAAAGGAGATGGAGGAGACTTTCCAGAGGGAGATGGAAAAAACAAGAAATGAGATGAAGAGGAGAGAGAAGGAGGTGGAGGAGAGAGAGAGGGTGGTGCAGGAGAGAGAGAAGGAGGTAAAGAAGAGCGAAGAGAGATTAAAGATGAGTGAGAAGGAGACCGAAACAATGGAGGTGATGAAGAGAAGGGTAGAAGAGGTTGACAGAGAGATGGAGAGAATCCTAGAGGAGAAAGAAATGGAGGTGAAACAAGTGAAAGAGAGGATGGAGGTGATGAAATGGGCAGAGGAGGAGAGAGAAAAAGACAGGAATGAGAAGAAGAAAGAAAAGGATATTGAATGGATGAGAAAGGAGTTGGAGGTGATGAAGAGAGTAGAGGAGGTGGAGAGAGAGAAGGAGAAAATCCTGGAGGAGAAAGAATGCGACGTTAAACGTGTGAGAGAAGAGATGGATGTGATGATAAAGAATATGGTGGAAAGGAGGGAGAGGGAAGTGAAAGAGGAGATGAGGATGAAGACAGAGATGGAGAGAGAGAGGGAGAAGATTGAAAAGGAGAAAGAAAAGGTTATTGAATGGATGAGAAAGGAGATGGAGGCGGGTATGAAGAGAGAAGAAGAGATGGAGAGAGAGATGGAGAGAATCCTGGAGGAGAAAGAAAGGGAGGTGAAACAAGTGAAAGAGAGGATGGAGGTGATGAAATGGGCAGAGGAGGAGAGAGAGAGAAACAGGAGTGAGAAGGAGAAAGAAAAGGATTTTGAATGGATGAGAAAGGAGTTGGAGGCGATGAAGAGAGTCGAAGAGATGGAGAGAGAGATGGAGAGAATCCTGGAGGAGAAAGAATGTGACGTTAAACACGTGAGAGAAGAGATGGATGTGATAAAGAATATGTTGGAAAGGAGGGAGAGTGAAGTGGAAGAGGAGATGAGAAAGATTACAGAAGATGTCGTGAAGTGGATGAAGACAGAGATGGAGAGGGAGAAGGAGAAGATTGAGAAGGAGAAAGAAAACAATATTGAATGGATGAGAAAGGAGATGGAGGCGGGTATGAAGACAGTAGAAGAGATGGAGAGAATCCTGGAGGAGAAAGAAATGGAGGTGAAACAAGTGAAAGAGAGGATGGAGGTGATGAAATGGGCAGAGGAGGAGAGAGAGAGAAACAGGAGTGAGAAGGAGAAAGAAAAGGATTTTGAATGGATGAGAAAGGAGTTGGAGGCGATGAAGAGAGTAGAGGAGGCCGAGAAAGAGATGGAGAGAATCCTGGAGGAGAAAGAAATGGAGGTGAAACAAGTGAAAGAGAGGATGGAGGTGATGAAATGGGCAGAGGAGGAGAGACAGAGAAACAGGAATGAACAGGAGAAAGAAAAGGATATTGAATGGGTGAAAAAGGAGTTGGAGGCAATGAAGAGAGTAGAAGTGGTCGAGAAAGAGATGGAGAAAATCCTGAAGGAGAAAGAAGATGACGTTAAACGCATGAGAGAAGAGATGGATGGGATGATAAATAATATGGTGGAAAGGAGGGAGAGGGAAGTGAAAGAGTTGATGACAAAGATTACAGAAGATGTCGTGAAGAGGATGAAGACAGAAATGGAGAGAGAGAAGGAGAAGACTGAAAAGAAAAGAGTAATGGCGGCGAACCTGGAGTTTGCCAGAGAGAGCATGGAGAGGGCTTTCCATAAAGGGAAACAAAATACAGGTATGCCCTCCATTATCTGCTTACAGTGCATTCTAAGGATGATCCTTTTGGCTTCTCAAATCACCTCAAAATAATTTAGATTTTATCTATACAAATGATAAGACAATTTTTCTCTTTCAGATATTTCAACACAGAGACAATTCTGGAAATCCACAACTATCTCGAACTTACTACCACAATAACTACCCTGCATACTACCACTATAACTACACTTGCCGTTTCAATTCTCTTTCATTAAAGTCATATTCAAAGGCAAACTGTGTGTCATGTTTGAAATGCTGTATTTTACAAGTTGCATAGCTGTAAACTATGTTGAGTGATGATGAGTTTAGGAAGAAAAGGTATGTAAAAAATGAATACTCCTGCACACACGATTGTTACCTCTGCTTATTTATTGTGTCGACGTTTCGGTTTATGACCTTTATCAAAACATTTTTATCTGTGAGGTCTGTATTCCTAACACCACAAAAAGACAAAGTGGTGGTGTTTGTGTTTTTTACATTTACAAGTTGAGGAAGAAAAAACATGGCACATGTATGCACATGGGTTAGATTAGAAACAATCTGGGTAAACCTTAATTTGAAGAGGTATGCATGAGGTCTGTTATGTTTTTCTCTATATGCCATAATATTGATTACAATGATCAACATATTTGTACCCTGAAAAGAACCCAAACTGAACAAGTTCCCCATTATAAGTACTTGGGCATTTACATAGATGATACACTTTTAAAATACATGTTGAAAAAGTGATCAAGAGTTTGTGAGTTAGACTTGTACTTGTTTTGTAAAGAAATGTCTTGCTTCACCTTTGATAATAGGAGGAAGATTGTCTTGGCAACGCTCCTCCCTGTCCGTGATTATGGTGACACAATTTAAAATCACACGACAGCCTCAATTCTTAAACCACTAGACCCGATTTATCACTCTGCTCTGCAGTTCATTTGTAGGCATGTTTTCTGTACCCACCATTGTCTTTTGTATCAGTCTGTGGGTTGGGATTCTTTGACGTTGAGAAGGGCTTATCATTGGATTTCATCTGTATATGAAGCAGTTCTTTTAAAACTCCCATTTTAGGGTTAGGGTTAGGGTTAGGGTCATTGCTTTTATGGCGACTTAGTGGCGATCAAACTTACAGCTTGTTACTATTTAATGTGCTACAAGTGATTACAGAATTGAGAAGAACTTTTTAGCTGCTGTGCTCCTCAGATATGGAATGATCTTCAGGCTAGACTGAGGTTGGAGCACTTGGTCCCTTACACTTGTACCATCATCTGCTTTTTAGTGGACAATATATGCAATAAATACCTTTTTTACACAAACATCTTGAATCAGAATGGGTCAGCCCTAGCCTCTTACACAAACAGGGTCACAGTCAATGGGTACAAAACTGGAGCAAACGTGTGTATACCAAGATACTGTACCTCGACTCCTTTCCATTCCAAAAGAAATGTGTCCCTTTCCCTTCACTCAAATGTTGTGGATGACATGTACATAAAGCTACACACTGGTGCAGGTGTGATGTTATGAGAGCTTTAGCATTTAGCATTTCCTGTGTCCAGGCGTTCTATTCACTTCTAATAGGACAAATGAAGGTACACTTGCCTCATAAGGCTCATTCTTGTTTCATTTGTCCTATTAGCTCCTACTGACCTCACTTTACACAGACACAGAGGAGGAGAGATTCAGACTCATTAGAAGTTTATTACTGGATCAGTTTACAAAACAAAACAAAACTGCATGGAGCGTACAGTACAGCAGAGCTTGGAGTACCAGACATGAACACACACCTCACATGCACACACACATCGGAGCTGTCACAGTGGTATACCTTGGATCACACACAGACACACACACACACACACACACACACACACACACACACACACACACACACACACACTCACTCTCTCTCAGGGCTGCATGCGGATAGCTCCATCCAGTTTGATGACCTCTCCATTGATCATGGGGTTCTCAGCCAGTGATGTCACCAGGTGGGCAAACTCTGCAGGGTCTCCCAGGCGCGAGGGGAAAAGCACTTGGCGGGCCAGGAATGAACGCACCTTCTCAGGTTAACCCGCCAGGAGAGGAGTGGAGAACAGAACCTAAGGAGAGGGAGAGAGAGGTTGTCTGATATGGAGAGGAAGGGGGGGGGGGAGGAGTGTGTGAAAGAGTGCGTATGTATGTGTGTGTGTTTACTGACTGGGTGCGATGGTGACCACACAGATGTCCATGGGTGCCAGGTCTCGGGCGATGGGTAGAGTCATCCCAACAATACCCCCCTTAGAGGCTGAATACGCAGCCTCACCCACCTACAGAGAGAGAGAGTGCGAGTGAAGGAAGGGGCTGTTGAGACAGTGTTTGTGTGTGTGTGTGTGTGTGTGTGTGTGTGTGTGTGTGTGTGTGTGTGTGCGTGCGTGCATGGTTCAATGGAGGTCTTGGCGATCTGTTGGTTCTTGTGTGTGATTGGCTGACGGTACTGCAGCATGTTGACCTCTTCCTCACTGCAGGGTCTACTACAGTTGGAGCAGTCAGAGAGCACAGCCTGGGCCCCTGCAACCAAACATACACCCTGAAATATGGTTTGGACAAAGGATCCCAATGTCAAGATAATATTGCTGTAGGGAAGCTACTCTATGACACAATACCATGTGGAAATGTCAATGATTTTCTAAAGATGAGTGGATAGTGGATAGTGGATAGTGGATAGTGGATAGTGGATAGTGCCTGGTGGGGTCGCAGACTTCAGGCAGATTGTTGACCTAATACGAAACATTAGTACTTTATTTGGACATTATATGATACTTTTGAAGCCCTGAAATAGTGGGAGTATGTTTACAAATGTTTTTTTAAAAACCCATTGAATTAAAGTTGAGAATCTCTACTTTGACCCCATAATATTTGTTTGATTTCAAATCCAAGTGTAGAGCTAAAAGAACAGAAAATGCTTCCTCTTTCCAATACTTATGAAGAGCACTGTATTCATGTTAATCAGTTGCTTCATTACTGTAATATGTGATGTGTTTTGAACTAGTATTTTGAAATACTGTTTTTAGGAGCCAATGATATAAAACAAGTGCATACATGTAAAGAACATAACACATTTTTAGAGGAGTTCAAATATGTAAAATTCAGTATTACTCGAAAGAAAATATTTGCCCAAAAATATTTGCCCCATAGTCCTTCTTGATTCAATGGGTCTGCAAACTATTAAAACCCGATAGGGATCAAACAGGCAGCAACTATTAGCAGGATGTTAAGATAAAGGCCGACAATAACATCACTGAGTGTTGCCCTCTGCGCAGGGATCCTTTCAATCATTCACTAGCCATGGCTTCAACTTCACCTCTCACATACTCGTTCGCCTGTGTTTCATGATCTGAAACACAGGTGTCATGATGGGATAAAATAATCACTTCAGCAGACGTGTCCGGGGTTACTCAGAAGAAGCGATTGAACCTGTAAAGATGGGTTACCTTCCGTACTTCTCCACCGAGACATGGACTCTCCTTGCCTCACTCATCACTCTGATCGTAGTGTAAGAAGTTTTAATAAAAAATATTATTTGTTAGTTAGTTAGTTGTAATAATACATACAAATGATAGTATTGATAATTACAGTTATCTAACAGTTTCAATGATACCTATGACTTGATCGTTTTGCTTTTGTTTCAAGTCAGATTGTTGATTTATATTTGTTCTGACCAGGTATGGATACTGACCATATGGAATATTAAAAAAACTAGGCATTCCTTGTCTCAAACCCATCCCTTTCCTCGGGACGATGATGGGATATAAGAAGGTTTGTAGAGATTAAGCCCATAAACAACAACATTGTAGACTCATCCATGATGTGTGTTGTTGTGGTGAAAGCCATGGGAGCTGAATATGAATTGTTTTACCCAGAAAAATGGGCAATAAAGCTTTTGAACGAAAACGAAAAGAGAGGAGTGGGAGCCGGTCTGTAGTGGAAAAGGGCCATCATAAACTAAGCCACAATTCAGGTTTATGACAAGCATTTATGAACTGGCTATTTCTTTGTTTTGTTTTTTGTTCCCAGGGTGGTTTCACCAATTTTGACACAGAGAGCTTCCAGAAATATGGGAAACTGTGGGGCTGAGTCTGCTAAACTGATCCTGGTTATTGTTAACTATGATGGATATATGTATCTCTCAGTGTCTACAGTATACACTCTTAAACCAGGCGGACACCGTGCGATTTTCACAAACACAGACGATCCAACCGACGAAATGGTCTCGTACACCAAGACAAATGATCTGTCTTGATGCAATGTACACTGCCCAAGCAACAATTTCATGCTTCCACATTAATAATTTGAATCTGTTATTGAGCGATTTAAGTTTTAAGCTTTTAAGTATTCTGTAGTATAGTCCCTGTGGGGGGACATGCAGCGTTCGGCCTGTAGAGGGAGCTACAGGACCGTGGCCAGGGTGACGTCGGCGAGGCTCCGTTGCACACCTGTTGCAAATGAAGCCTCGTTGACTAGATGGTTTAAGATGTGTGTGCCTCGGCGTTCGAGGGAGAAGGAGGGCGACTGGAAAGTCGCCGAGTGGCGTGTTACGAATATTGAAATTATTAAGAACATTGGAATTATTACTAACATTTTATGAAAATAAACGGGATACTCCCAGAAAACAGTACCTCGACTCCGCCTCTGTGTCACAGACTTGTTACAGTGGCGCCCAACGTGGGGCACAGCGAAGGCGGAGAAAAAAAGGGAATGGAGGCGTTAAGCGCGGCTATCGGAAGGATGGCCCTTATACTGGAGCAGCAGGCCCACCTCCAGCAGGAGCACCAGACCGCGGTGAGGGAGATGGTGACGGCAAGGGCTGAGGACCGTACCCTCCTCCTGGAGCTCGTCAGGGCCCTGATGATGGAGGAGGGGAGCCGGCCCTTTGCCTACGCCCAGCAGCTGCGGGACAGCGCGCGGCGGTGGCTGGACCCAGGGAACAGCTCGTCGGAGGAGGTCGGGGACCGGGTGGTGTTGGAGCAATTCCCCACGGGGCTCCCGGCCCGGACCGCCGCCTGGGTCCAGTACCACCGGCCCCAGGATCTCGCGGCCGCCGTTACCTTGGTGGAGGACCATCTCTCCTTCCCGCCGCAGGAGCCCCGATGACCAACGCCCGGTCCGGCGCCCGGAAGGAGCCATGGTGACGGAGGAGGAGAGACCGGCGCCCGCCCCGAGGACGAGATGGCAGGGGCAGGCATGTCGAGAACCAGCCCTGGCCCCACAGGAAGCACCCCGAGCGACAGGGGGGGTGTGTTGGCGATGCGGACGGCCGGGCCATGTACAGGCGGAGTGCCCAGTGAGGGAGGTGGGGCAGGTCGTCCGCATCGGCGACATACCGGGTCCTCCCCCCGGACCAGGAGCGGCGTATCGTGTTCCGGTAAGGATACAACATGATATGCACCAGGCCTTCTTGGATTCGGGCTGCATGCAGTCCATGATCCAGGAGCGCCTGGTTCGACCGGGGGCATTGTTAAAGGCATCGAGGGTGTTGGTGAAGTGTGTGCATGGGGACATTCACGAATATCCTGTGGTCACGATCAAGATTCATTTTGAAGGGAAAAAGCATAGTGTACAGGCGGCGGTTAGCCCGCGCCTCACGCATCCCCTTATTCTGGGTGTAGATTGGGAGGGGTTTCCTCAAGCGGTAAGCAGGGCTACCGGGGTGCGTGCACGACAGAGAGGGAGGTGTGAGGCGGGTAATGTGTTCTGTGCTGAGGCGGCGCCTCGCGACGCTGCCGAGGAGCCGGAGCCGGCGGGGGGGTCTCAACCCGAGATTCCCCCGCCGAACTATCCGTTGCTAGGTGACTTCCCCCTCGAGCAGTCTCGTGACGAGACCCTACAATCGGCCTATGACCAAGTGATAGCGATTGATGGTACTTTGGTACGGCCAGACGCAGTACGCGCCCACCCCTATTTCGCGATTATCAGCGACAGGTTGTACCGAGTAAGTCGTGACTCACATAGCCAGGAGGAAGTAACCCAGTTGTTGGTTCCCCGTAGCCGCCGGGAAATGGTCTTCCAGGCGGCTCATTTCAACCCCATGGCGGGCCATTTAGGTTATGATAAGACACTAAACCGTATAATGGCTCGATTTTATTGGCCGGGAATTCGGGCAGAGGTGCGTAGGTGGTGCGCGAATGTCAGTTGGTAAAGCCCCCTTGCGGCCCTTACCATTGGTCGAGAACCCATTCGACCGCATTGCGATGGATATTATCGGGCCATTTGATCGGTGTACACAGGGATATCGATTTGTGTTGGTCTTGATAGATTACGCAACCCAATACCCCGAGGCAATACCGCTGCGCAATATCTCTGCCAGGAGTGTAGCGCAGGCATTGTTTCAAGTAATCTCCCACGTGGGAATCCCGAAAGAGATTCTCACCGATCAGGGCACTAATTTTATGTCACGCACCCTCAAGGAACTGTATGGCTTGTTGAACATCAAGGCGATTCGAACCAGTGTTTACCACCCGGCCACTGATGGCCTTTGTGAGCGGTTCAATCGGACCTTGAAGTCAATGATCCGGAAGTTCGTACACGAAGATAGTCGGAATTGGCATAAATGGCTAGATCCCCTGTTGTTTGCGGTACGGGAAGTCCCCCAAGCTTCCACTGGGTTTTCCCCGTTTGAATTACTCTACGGGCGTAAGCCTCGGGGTGTCCTAGACCTTCTTAAAGAAAATTGGGAGGAAGGGTCTAGCGACAGTAAAAATGAGATTCAATACGTCCTGGACTTGCGCACAAAGCTCCACGCCCTAGGGGTTATCTCACGCGAGCATTTGCTGCAAGCCCAGGAGCGTCAAAAGTGACTGTACGACAGGGGAACTAACCTGCGAGAATTTACAGGTGTGGTCACACGTCGCATGGGGGACGTGGATTACGAGGTAGTACGCTCGGACCGGGGGGATAGCTTGCAGGTGTATCACGTAAATCTCCTAAAAAAATGTAACGACGTGGTCACTGTTGCTCTGGCTACAATAATTCCAGAGAGAGATGAGTTCGGTCCGGAAGTCCCAAAATCAAAAGTTAGCACTCCGGTCGGTATTGATAACCATCTCTCTGCTAGCCAGGCCACGGACGTTGCAGATTTGCAAGCTAAGTTCGCAGACGTGTTCTCTCCCTTGCCCGGTCGGACTACGCTTATCGACCACCACATAGAAACGCAGCCGGGTTTAACGGTGCGCACGCGTCCCTATAGGTTGCCGGTACACAAACGAGACATTGTGTGCAGGGAATTGGAAGCCATGCTGGAGCTGGGTGTGGTCGAGGAGTCCCGCAGTGACTGGTGTAGCCCCATCGTGCTTGTCAACAAGCCGGATGGGGCTATACGGTTCTGTGTGGATTATAGACGGGTTAATGCGGTCTCCAAGTTCGATGCCTACCCGATGCCCCGGGTTGACGAGCTCTTGGACCGGCTTGGCACGGCCAAGTATTTCACGACGTTGGATTTCACGAAGGGATACTGGCAGATTCCACTCTCGCCGGTATCCCGGGAGAAAACTGCATTCTCCACTCCACTCCAAGTTTGAAGCCATAGTTAGGGTTAGGGTTAGGGTTAGGGTTAGGGAAGTTTATAGCTAGATTTAGGGTTAGGGTTTAGGGTTAGGGAAGTTTATAGCTAGAGTTAGGGTTAGGGTTAGGGTTTAGGGTTAGGGTTAGGGTTAGGGTTAGGGTTAGGGTTTAGGGTTAGGGTTAGGGAAGTTTATAGCTAGAGTTAGGGTTAGGGTTAGGGTTAGGGTTAGGGTTTAGGGTTAGGGTTAGGGAAGTTTATAGCTAGAGTTAGGGTTAGGGTTAGGGTTAGGGTTTAGGGTTAGGGTTAGGGTTAGGGTTTAGGGTTAGGGTTAGGGTTAGGGAAGTTTATAGCTAGGGTTAGGGTTAGGGTTTAGGGTTAGGGTTTAGGGTTAGGGTTAGGGTTAGGGTTTAGGGTTAGGGTTTAGGGTTAGGGTTAGGGTTAGGGTTAGGGAAGTTTATAGCTAGAGTTAGGGTTAGGGTTAGGGTTTAGGGTTAGGGTTAGGGTTAGGGTTAGGGTTAGGGAAGTTTATAGCTAGAGTTAGGGTTAGGGTTAGGGTTAGGGTTTAGGGTTAGGGTTTAGGGTTAGGGTTAGGGTTAGGGTTTAGGGTTAGGGTTAGGGTTAGGGTTAGCTTGCGAAGGCCTAAAAAACACAAGCAGCCCGTGAGTTATTATGGGAGAGACTGTTTTAATCAAGTTTGAAGCCATAGTTAGGGTTAGGGTTAGGGTTTGGGTTTAGGGTTAGGGTTAGGGTTAGGGAAGTTTATAGCTAGAGTTAGGGTTAGGGTTTAGGGTTAGGGTTAGGGTTTAGGGTTAGGGTTTAGGGTTAGGGTTAGGGTTAGGGAAGTTTATAGCTAGAGTTAGGGTTAGGGTTAGGGTTAGGGTTTAGGGTTAGGGTTAGGGTTAGGGTTTAGGGTTAGGGTTAGGGTTAGGGTTAGGGTTAGGGAAGTTTATAGCTAGAGTTAGGGTTAGGTAAGGAAAATGAGTTCTGCTACCCAAAGGGGTGAGCAGGAAGCACAGGCACATAAGTTCTCCCATACACCTTCTTCCTCAAATAAGTAATTGGAAATTATATACTTTAACCAACAATGGCATCAGTGTCACCTTCCACGACATTGAGTCTCTAGGGTGTAGCTGATCTTAGGGAACGGTCTAGAGAAAAGATATCTTTTTCGATTCCTGATTCCAAATTCAACGAATTTGTTGGAAGGACCATACGCCCATTATAATTCCATAAATGCTAGTCTAAAGTGCTATCAATGGGGACATACATTTATGCAATATTGACAAACAAGATACCCATATTTACACACATCAATCACAAACACATTCAATAAATAAATTGTTAGTATTAAAGTGCTATCAATGGGGGCATAATTTCATGCAATGTCGACAAACAGAACACCCATATTTACACACACCAATCACATACATACTACATTGGCGTACGTTCCCAATTTCAGAATCCCTTAAAGATATCTTTTTCTCATGATCTTTAGCTCTATTAAAAAGACCAAAACAAAACAAAAACATTTTTAGGTTTCTTTAAAAAAACGTTTTGCTTTTACTCCACTTCATTTAGGCCGCTGGGCAAAATAGTTCTTAATTTTTTAATCCAGCGTCTTTCTGCAGACAGTCTCTGAGCCCTTGACCACCCTACCCCAGACTCAAGTCCCGAAATAACCATGCTCTTTGTGCTATGTTCCCGAAAATGTACGTACAGTTCAGTTGTTTTATCTGTTCGATCAATATAATATATGTGTTGTTTCAGACGTTGTAGCAATTTGTTTTTTGTCTGTCCAATATACAGTTTGTTACAAACTGTACATTCAATCACATAAACCAGATTTGACGATTCCAACCGGAGAATTTGCCAAACTGGAGCGCTCAAACCCGTATGTTTGTTAGTAATATATTTTATCGATCTGAACCGTACATCATTTTTTTGTTGTTTTCCACTATTTAATGAGGCATGAACCAACAAATCTTTTAGATTTTTATTCCTTTTAAAGGCTGAAATAATTTTAAAATTTGACAGAGGCTCAATAACGTCCTGCAGTTTTTTAAAACGACTTTTTACCCCCGAGTTCAGTTTTAAAGAGGCCGATGAGAAAATGGTCACAAAAGGGACAATGTTGTCATTTTTATCCGTACTACCATGCCTTTGTAACTGGTGAAAGCTTTGTTTTACTTCAGCTTTAATAGAACGGAGGAATGTTCGAAAAGTGAAATTATTGCCTGTAAGACTAATCTCCAATAGTTGTAAGAGTTCAGTGTCGGGTCTATTCTTATCTGGGTGTTTATGAAAGATATTCCTAACTGCATTTATTCCTGTGTGTGTATTTATGTTGGTGTATAAACTATCGATATCTATAGTGAATATGTAAGCCTGGGAGGGAACAACCATGGGTTGGATTTTGTGTAAGAAGTCGTAGGTGTCTTTCAGGTAGCTGGGGTGCTTGGTGGAGAGAGGGTTAAGATGATGGTCTATGTATTGTGCAATGTGGTATGATTCGCTGTTGCAGTCTGAAACTATCGGTCTACCAGGAGGAACTTCAAAGGGAATAGTCCAAGTCTCAGGTTCCTTATGAATTTTCGGAAGTAAGTAAAATTGTCTGGGTCTGGGGTCGTCCGGTCCGAATAAAAAGTCTCTTTGTTTTCGTGTAATGTATTTCTTTTCGTATATGGTCTGTATGACTTGTCGTAGTTGTGTTTGTGTCTGTTTTTGTATATTGTTGTCTATGTGTTTGTAATATCTAGTGTTTGATAATTGTCTGTTCGCTTCTAATAGGTATTGGTGTTTATCCATTATGACAATTTTGGAGCCTTTGTCTGCTGGTTTTATAATGATGTGTGGGTTACTTTTCAATGTGTGTATGGCGTTCCTTTCTGTTGCTGTGATATTGTCTGGCATGTCTGGTAGTATGTGATAGTTAGATAATGTATGTAGGTTTGTTCTAATCAGTTTCTGAATGTGTCTGTCTACTTGGCTGAGTTTAGGCTCCCAGGTGGAGGGGTAGGTGAGTGGTGTGTATTTGTGATTGGGTTAGTAGTCAAAATAGTCCAATAATTTGCATCGTCTGTGAAAGTGGTGAATGTCCCTTTGGAGTTCCTCCTGGTCATGTTTGTTGGGTCGAGGGATGAACGTCAACCCTCTCTCCAGTAGCTTGATCTGGGGTGCTGTGGGGTGAAAAGATTTAGAAAGATTTAAGATATTTGAGGGAGGAAAAGAATAAAGAGAAGGGGGAAGGGGGGAGGTTGTTGTTAGGGGTAGAGGGGGGGAAGAAGAGGTGGGGGTTGGGGTTTCTTCTCCTACTGCTCCAGTAGGGGGAGCTACGGGCTGGGGAAGAAAGGTGTTTGGCAATGTATGTGTGGAAGTGGCGGTAGAGATGTGTGAGTCCAGATTGTGGTTACTGTTTATTATAAATTTAGCTGCTTGCACCAGTGATTAAAAATGGTCTGTGCTGTTGTAGTTGTCCAATGTATATTATCTGGTGTGGTGTAGAATGTGTCCTGGGCTATTTCTGATAAGTGTGGGAGGTGTCTTGTAATGTGTTCATTGATGTATTTCAGATTTGTCTGCTGTTCTGTGGTGAGGTGACGTGAAAACTGAATGACTGGCATGTAAACTGTTGCGTTGGTGTAGACCCTCTTGGCTTCCCTGATCAACCTTGGTAGTTGTTTTAGTGATGTCTGGCGTGCATCGTGATCCTTGTTGTTGAGGCCCACTGAGAGAACCACCAGTTCCACTTGGGGTTGGACGGTGGCCTTCTCCAGGATCCTATAAAAATGATAGATACAGGCCCCTGCATAGCTGTCTACCTGTATGCGGTGATTAGTGAATGGGGGGATCCGGCTGAGGTTGGAATCCCCCAACATGATGAATGGTTTATTGCTATTGAAGTTCCACTCCTGAATCTTACGCCCTGGTGTGGCCCGGTGGTATGTTGGAGTGTATACAGTGGTGATGTGTGTGTGTGTTGGAGGTAAATTGGGTTGGTTGAGCGTGCGTGTGGATGTATGCGTATGTGTCTGGGCGTGTGTTTTGTCATCAGTTCGAGGGAGGTCTTTGCTAGGCAATCTCTTAGATATTGAGGGCTCAGATTGGGCCTGTATGGGAAGTTCCCCTTTATGTGGCCCTTTCATCATGGTTGGTTTTGCCCTCGTATTGGATTGCCTAGCTTCCGACCTCCTCCTAATGGCGCCACCTGTGGGTGTGAGTGTGAGAGAGTCAAATGTTATGTTATCCGTTATTAGAACTGAAGTGTTTGTCTGTCTGTGTTGTGTGGTGGTCAAGTCAGTGACCGGAACGTGAGTCATGTTTGTTGTGGGTTGACTACTGATCTTGTGGTGGAACTGTGCTCTGATTTCTTTACCTGTGTGATAGGAGGTGGGTTCTTGTGGAGGGGGGGATGGTGGGGGGGATGGTGAAAATTGGAGGGAAAAAGTAGGGGAAAAGTGGCTCTCTGACGAGACAGGTGTAGTTCGAATCGGTGTGCAGATAAGTGATGAGTGATACTTGGAGCCCGGTAATGCGAAGGCTCCATCCCTCCCCTGGTGACAAGGTGAGGTTGGAGTGGATGTGTGGGTAGATGTCCCTTGTGTGTGTATGTGTGTTGTCTGTATGGGTGTGGGTGTCTGTGTAGGCCTAAGTGTCAATTGTGTATGTGTGGGTGCAGGTATGGGTGGTGTAGGTGTGTGTGTACGTGTGGGCGATATGTGTATGTCTGTGTGTGTAGGTGTAGGATGTGTCCCTTTCTGAGTATGTATGTGTGTGTGCGTAGGCCCATGTGATGCTAAAATCTGACGAGGGCCTAGGTTTAATGATTTTTTGTATGAGGGTTCCCTTCTAGGTAAGGGTGGAAAGTCCTCCGTAGAAAAGATGGGAGTAGGTGAGTCAGGGAGGATGTGAGTGAGCTCTATGCTGGTGTCATGTACTACATGAGGAGGGAGGTTAGTAGGGGACGTTGACTGTACATCTGATGACTGGTGAGTGTGTGTGGGAGTGGGTGAGTCAGGGGGGATATGAGTGAGCTCTATGCTGGTGTCATGTACTACAGGAGGAGGGAGGTTAGTAGGGGACGTCGACTGTATATGTGATGACTGGTGAGTGTGTGTGGGAGTGTTTATAATTGTGTCCACCCGTGATCTTGTTGTTGAAGTCAGTCTATGTCTGTATCTCTTGTCTGCCCATCTCATGGCAATCTCGAGTGCCATCTTGTTAACTGTGTGGGGGGGCTGTAGTAGTGAATCTATAGTGTTTTGATAATGTGTCTGGAGTATTACCATGATCTTTGCCATCCATTCTGTTGTGCATGTTGTTACATGTGTTTTCGTTTGTTCTGTAGGTGAGGAAGGTTTGATAAAGTCTGTCAGTCTCCTTATCTGTCTCATCATGCCAGCAGGGTAAGTGTGTGTTTTTATAGTCTCATCAGTGATCTCCTTATGATGTATGGCCTGAATGAGTTTGAAATATGTTTTGGCATCCTGTCTCGTGGCCTCATCTGGAGTTTCAGTTCTAGCTGATTGTGTGCTATGTGTTTGCCTGCTGGGTGTGTGTCCATATGTGTGTCTGTTGGCTAATGGTCTGTTCTGTCCTAGTGTGGCGAATGTTTGTCCTTTGAGTGTATGTCTGGATGGTGTTTTCCCTGCTCTACTAGAGAATTGGTGTGATGGTGCAATCGCAGAGTGGTGTATGTGTCTTGTCCTACCGTGGTGTGGTGGTCTAATGTGTGTGTAGTTTAAACTCAATAAGGGCTGCATTCTAGGGGTAGGTAGTAATGCTGGTCTAATTCTATTCCTATCATGAGTGATCTCCCCCAATGTATTCAATGCAGCGGATCCACCTCTAACAGGAAGCATAGTGTAGGTTCAATCCAAGGGTATCTGGGCAACAAACAGGCACACACTCAGTATAAGATAGATACCCGTCTGTTGCCCAGATAGGGTTCTTACCGCCTTGTATCTGCGTGCAGCGTCTACAGCTCCTCCGGGTCTCCAACTCCAGGGACAGGCGTGGTCTCTGTGGACTCAGGTCAGAAGGGTGAGTAATCCTTGTTGGGTCTTTGTGTTATTGTAGTAAGTCTATGAGGCCTGAGTTCCTTCGAGTAATCCTTCCCAGGAGCTAAGACTCCAAAAGTATTGAAAATGGAGGAGAGCCTTCTGGAGGTGTTCTTACCTGAACCCCCCTATAAGATTAAAACCTCACTTTTATTTGAATTAGTTTAAAAACTGGTTGGCGCCAAAGGAGGCCAAAACTATCAATCCTTAGAAAGAAACAAATTCACTGCATTGAAATATCCCTGACGTTTCGTAGTAAGTTCTACTTCCTCAGAGGGGAAATTGGTAAGAGATCAAACCTTCCCTAAAGTATCCCCTGAAGGAAGGGAAACTCCCCTCCTCCAGGGGTGGGGCTGCTATTCTCCCTATCTGATTGGCTAGTTGACTAGTCTAACTGTCATCTTTCTATTTTGGCGGGAAAGAAATACAGTGTGGTGATTGGCCAATAAACAGGAAATGATCTACCCTGTTGTATGATGGGACCTGAAAAAGAGTAAATCAAAGAAATAAACAAAATGTCAGTGGTAGGTCCTTGATGTAGGGGCCTGTTGGGGAAATATGTATCACTTCTGTGTGGTATATTCTGAGACAGACCAATAGGTTCCTTATATTTTTGGGAGATGTGGCATGAAGAGACCTGAAAAAAAGTAAATCAAAGAAATAAACAAACTGTAAGTGGTATGTTGCCGGGCTTGTGCTGTAATCAGTTTTCTTTTATGCAGGGGCCTGTTGGGGAAACAGATATCAGCTCTCTGTAGTATATTCTAATAAGGACTAATAGGTTCCCCATATTTGTTGGGATGGCTGTTCTCCCAGTGGGCCACATTCTATTGAGCAGCGGAGGGCAAGCTAGGCTGTGTATGTGTTTAGCAGAGGATAAAAGAATAAGTGGGAGAAAGGGAGGAGTATTACTATGGCACGGGCTAGGGTTAGGGAAGTTTATAGCTAGATTTACAATGACTGCTTAGTCTGTATTGCACTGGCCTATAGTATACCCTCCCTTCTATTTCAATAAATCAAGGAGAATGTATACATTGTGTTTGTCCTTTTCTTTGTGTCTGAACATCCACACACACACACACACACACACACACACACACACACACACACACACACATATATATATAAACTTACTATAATAAATAATGACATAATATTTCATACCAAAAGTGCTGATGTAAAAGGAAAAAGTGCTTAAATCCATCCTAAAGACACACTGTAAAACACACAAAATCTCTTATAAGTGCTAATTTTCAAAGTGCTAAAATACACCAATTACACACGTGATAATGAAAAGGAGAAAGAGTAATCTCTTTCTCTATATAGTATAATAAAATAATAAATCATCACATACATTCTGATATAAAAAGTGCTGATGTAAAGGGAGTATAAATAAATAAGGTGTATCACCTCTATAAATTAACACATATATACATTTACATATACATACACAACAATTGAAACCCACAATCACTCACACTGACACGTGATCTGTTAAAATCTTTTATTTAGCCCTGTGGGTTCGATGGTTCGTAATAAATGTATCCATCTCCTTTCATTTGCTCTCCGCTGCTCAACGGTCCATAAACTGTTTGATTGCAGTCCTGATATGCTGAGGTGAGTGATGGAGTGCTCTTGGAAGTGTGTGACTATGTGTGTTTGTAGTTGACCTTTTTTAATGTTGTACAGGTGCTGTTTCAATCGTGTTTCTATGGTGTGTGCTGTTTCCCCTATGTAGTGTTTGTGACAAAGTGTGCATGTGATAATATAAATGACGTTGGTGGATGTTAAAGTGAATGAGTCTAAAATAGGGGATGAGGTGCGACTGTGGGGATTACTAATGTATTTTCTCTGTCTAAAGTGAGTGGTATGAGGGTGAAGGGGTTGTGTCAATGTCCTGCTGAATCTTGAGTGAACCAAAATGTCTAGTAGATTTTTATTTTTACGGTAAGCTGAAATGATCTTGTATGATTGTAGAGGTGCAAAGGTTTGTTGGCTGGTGACAAAGTTGTGTTTGAGAGTCTGATGTAAGATTTTTGTTCTATGTGAAAATGTGGTTACTAAGGGAATCAAGATGCTAGGTTGGGTCGGGGGAACCAAAGGGGGGGAAAGAGAGTGGGGAATAGGAGTAGGGTTAAGGTTAGGGGGGGAAAGAGAGTGGGGAATAGAAGTAGAGTTAAGGTTGGAGGGAGGAAGAGAGTGGGGAATAGAAGTGTAGGCTGGGTTGAGGCCAGTGTTAAGATTAGGATCAGGGCATGGGTTGGGGTAGGGGTTAGGGTTAGGGTTGTGGTTAGGGTTGGGGTTAGAGTTGGGGTTAGGGTCAGGGTTATTGTTAGGGTTAAGGTTAGGGTTAGGGTTAAGGATAGGGTTAAGGTAAGGGTTGGGGTTAGGATCAGAAGGGTTAGGATTAGAATCAGGGCCTAGGTTGGGGTTGGGGTTAAGGTTAGGGTTAGAGTTGGGATTAGGAATAGGGTTAGGGTTAGGGTTAAAATTAAGGTTAGGGATAGGGTTAGGGTTAAGGTTAGGGTTAGGGTTAGGGTTTAGGGTTAGGGTTAGGGTTAGGGTTAGGGAAGTTTATAGCTAGAGTTAGGGTTAGGGTTAGGGTTAGGGTTTAGGGTTAGGGTTAGGGTTAGGGTTAGGGAAGTTTATAGCTAGAGTTAGGGTTAGGGTTAGGGTTAGGGTTTAGGGTTAGGGTTAGGGTTAGGATTAGGGTTAGGGTTAGGGAAGTTTATAGCTAGAGTTAGGGTTAGGGTTAGGGTTAGGGTTTAGGGTTAGGGTTAGGGTTAGGTTTAGGGTTAGGGTTCAGGGTTAGGGTTAGGGTTAGGGTTAGCTTGCGAAGGCCTAAAAAACACAAGCAGCCCGTGAGTTATTATGGGAGAGACTGTTTTCATCAAGTTTGAAGCCATAGTTAGGGTTAGGGTTAGGGTTAGGGTTAGGGTTAGGGTTAGGGAAGTTTATAGCTAGATTTAGGGTTAGGGTTAGGGTTAGGGTTAGGGTTAGGGTTAGGGTTAGTGTTTAGGGTTAGGGTTAGGGTTAGGGTTAGCTTGCGAAGGCCTAAAATACACAAGCAGCCCGTGAGTTATTATGGGAGAGACTGTTTTCATCAAGTTTGAAGCCATAGTTAGGGTTAGGGTTAGGGTTAGGGTTAGGGATGTTTATAGCTAGATTTAGGGTTAGGGTTAGGGTTAGGGTTTAGGGTTAGGATTAGGGTTAGGATTAGGGTTAGGGTTAGGGTTAGGGAAGTTTATAGCTAGAGTTAGGGTTAGGGTTAGGGTTAGGGTTTAGGGTTAGGGAAGTTTATAGCTAGAGTTAGCCTAGAGTTAGCCTATCTCTCCATCTCCTTTCATTTGCTCTCCGCTGCTCAACGGTCCATAAACTGTTTGATTGCAGTCCTGATATGCTGAGGTGAGTGATGGAGTGCTCTTGGAAGTGTGTGACTATGTGTGTTTGTAGTTGACCTTTTTTAATGTTGTACAGGTGCTGTTTCAATCGTGTTTCTATGGTGTGTGCTGTTTCCCCTATGTAGTGTTTGTGACAAAGTGTGTATGTGATAATATAAATGACGTTGGTGGATGTTAAAGTGAATGAGTCTAAAATAGGGGATGAGGTGCGACTGTGGGGATTACTAATGTATTTTCTCTGTCTAAAGTGAGTGGTATGAGGGTGAAGGGGTTGTGTCAATGTCCTGCTGAATCTTGAGTGAACCAAAATGTCTAGTAGATTTTTATTTTTACGGTAAGCTGAAATGATCTTATATGATTGTAGAGGTGCTAGAAGTTGTGTTTGAGAGTCTGATGTAAGATTTTTGTTCTATGTGAAAATGTGGTTACTAAGGGAATCAAGATGCTAGGTTGGGTCGGGGGAACCAAAGGGGGGGAAAGAGAGTGGGGAATAGGAGTAGGGTTAAGGTTAGGGGGGGAAAGAGAGTGGGGAATAGAAGTAGAGTTAAGGTTGGAGGGAGGAAGAGAGTGGGGAATAGAAGTGTAGGCTGGGTTGAGGCCAGTGTTAAGATTAGGATCAGGGCATGGGTTGGGGTAGGGGTTAGGGTTAGGGTTGTGGTTAGGGTTGGGGTTAGAGTTGGGGTTAGGGTCAGGGTTATTGTTAGGGTTAAGGTTAGGGTTAGGGTTAGGGTTAAGGATAGGGTTAAGGTAAGGGTTGGGGTTAGGATCAGAAGGGTTAGGATTAGAATCAGGGTCTAGGTTGGGGTTGGGGTTAAGGTTAGGGTTAGAGTTGGGATTAGGAATAGGGTTAGGGTTAGGGTTAAAATTAAGGTTAGGGATAGGGTTAAGGTTAGGGTTAAGGTTAGGGTTAGGGTTAGGGTTAGGGTTAAGGTTAGGGTTAAGGTTAGGGTTAGGGTTAAGGTTAGAGTTAAGGTTAGGGTTAGGGTTAGGGGTAAGGTTAGGGTTAGGGTTAGGGTTAGGGTTAGGGTTAAGGATAGGGTTAAGGTTAGGGTTAGGGTTAAGGTTAGGGTTAGGGTTAAGGTTAGGGTTAGGGTTAGGGTTAAGGTTAAGGTTAGGGTTAGGGTTAGGGTTAAGGTTAGGGTCAGGGTTGAGAATAGGGTTAGGGTTAGGGTTAGGGTTAGGGTTAAAGTTAGGGTTAAGGTTATGGTTATGGTTAGGGTTGTGGTTAGGGTTAGGGTTGGGGTTAGGGATAGGGATAGGGTTAGGGTCAGGGTTGATGTTAGGGTCAAGGTTAGGGTCAGGGTTAGGGATAGGGTTAAAGTTAGGGTTGGGGGCATGGTTAGAGTTAGGGTTAAGGTCAGGGTTGGTGTCAAGGTCGGTGTGTGTTGTGTATGAATGAAGTCGGTTAATGTGTGTGTGTGTTTGTGCATGGTGGTCTGTCCGGATGGGAGAGAGGGCAGCCAATGTGCTGGTCTTGATTGTACGGAGGAAGCGTTTGGAATATCCTCTCTGTCTAAGTGCTTTAAATAAGGTTTGAATGGCTTCGTGCAAATGTGTCTGGGTGGAGGATATTCTATAGTAGCGTATGATTTGTGATTTTACTATGCCTTTGAATGTATGTTTTGGGTGGTAGCTGTGTTTATGTAATAGTGCATGTGTGTCTGTCGGTTTGAAGTAGACCTTAGTCAATAATGTTTTCTGTGTTGAATTGATCTGATTAAAATAAACTGTGGTGTCCAGGAAATTAATTTCTTGTGGGTGTATGCTGTGTTTGAGTTTTATAGACGAATGGTGCGAGTTTAAAATGTTTATGAATTCTGTGAATAAATCTATATGGTGTGGCCATGCTCCTATAATGTCATCTAGAAATCTGTAATAGAAACTGGGTTGGTGGGGGCATTTGGCTAGTGCCTCTCTCTCCCATTCGGACATGTATAAGTTGGCGTATGAGGGTGCATATCGTTGGCCCATGGCTGTTCCCTCTACCTGTAAATATTGTTTATCGTCAAAAGTGAAATTATTGCCTGTAAGACTAATCTCCAATAGTTGTAAGAGTTCAGTGTCGGGTCTATTCTTATCTGGGTGTTTATGAAAGATATTCCTAACTGCATTTATTCCTGTGTGTGTATTTATGTTGGTGTATAAACTATCGATATCTATAGTGAATATGTAAGCCTGGGAGGGAACAACCATGGGTTGGATTTTGTGTAAGAAGTCGTAGGTGTCTTTCAGGTAGCTGGGGTGCTTGGTGGAGAGAGGGTTAAGATGATGGTCTATGTATTGTGCAATGTGGTATGATTCGCTGTTGCAGTCTGAAACTATCGGTCTACCAGGAGGAACTTCAAAGGGAATAGTCCAAGTCTCAGGTTCCTTATGAATTTTCGGAAGTAAGTAAAATTGTCTGGGTCTGGGGTCGTCCGGTCCGAATAAAAAGTCTCTTTGTTTTCGTGTAATGTATTTCTTTTCGTATATGGTCTGTATGACTTGTCGTAGTTGTGTTTGTGTCTGTTTTTGTATATTGTTGTCTATGTGTTTGTAATATCTAGTGTTTGATAATTGTCTGTTCGCTTCTAATAGGTATTGGTGTTTATCCATTATGACAATTTTGGAGCCTTTGTCTGCTGGTTTTATAATGATGTGTGGGTTACTTTTCAATGTGTGTATGGCGTTCCTTTCTGTTGCTGTAATATTGTCTGGCATGTCTGGTAGTATGTGATAGTTAGATAATGTATGTAGGTTTGTTCTAATCAGTTTCTGAATGTGTCTGTCTACTTGGCTGAGTTTAGGCTCCCAGGTGGAGGGGTAGGTGAGTGGTGTGTATTTGTGATTGGGTTAGTAGTCAAAATAGTCCAATAATTTGCATCGTCTGTGAAAGTGGTGAATGTCCCTTTGGAGTTCCTCCTGGTCATGTTTGTTGGGTCGAGGGATGAACGTCAACCCTCTCTCCAGTAGCTTGATCTGGGGTGCTGTGGGGTGAAAAGATTTAGAAAGATTTAAGATATTTGAGGGAGGAAAAGAATAAAGAGAAGGGGGAAGGGGGGAGGTTGTTGTTAGGGGTAGAGGGGGGGAAGAAGAGGTGGGGGTTGGGGTTTCTTCTCCTACTGCTCCAGTAGGGGGAGCTACGGGCTGGGGAAGAAAGGTGTTTGGCAATGTATGTGTGGAAGTGGCGGTAGAGATGTGTGAGTCCAGATTGTGGTTACTGTTTATTATAAATTTAGCTGCTTGCACCAGTGATTAAAAATGGTCTGTGCTGTTGTAGTTGTCCAATGTATATTATCTGGTGTGGTGTAGAATGTGTCCTGGGCTATTTCTGATAAGTGTGGGAGGTGTCTTGTAATGTGTTCATTGATGTATTTCAGATTTGTCTGCTGTTCTGTGGTGAGGTGACGTGAAAACTGAATGACTGGCATGTAAACTGTTGCGTTGGTGTAGACCCTCTTGGCTTCCCTGATCATCCTTGGTAGTTGTTTTAGTGATGTCTGGCGTGCATCGTGATCCTTGTTGTTGAGGCCCACTGAGAGAACCACCAGTTCCACTTGGGGTTGGACGGTGGCCTTCTCCAGGATCCTATAAAAATGATAGATACAGGCCCCTGCATAGCTGTCTACCTGTATACGGTGATTAGTGAATGGGGGGATCCGGCTGAGGTTGGAATCCCCCAACATGATGAATGGTTTGTTACTATTGAAGTTCCACTCCTGAATCTTACGCCCTGGTGTGGCCCGGTGGTATGTTGGAGTGTATACAGTGGTGATGTGTGTGTGTGTTGGAGGTAAATTGGGTTGGTTGAGCGTGCGTGTGGATGTATGTGTATGTGTCTGGGCGTGTGTTCTGTCATCAGTTCGAGGGAGGTCTTTGCTAGGCAATCTCTTAGATATTGAGGGCTCAGATTGGGCCTGTATGGGAAGTTCCCCTTTATGTGGCCCTTTCATCATGGTTGGTTTTGCCCTCGTATTGGATTGCATAGCTTCCGACCTCCTCCTAATGGCGCCACCTGTGGGTGTGAGTGTGAGAGAGTCAAATGTTATGTTATCCGTTATTAGAACTGAAGTGTTTGTCTGTCTGTGTTGTGTGGTGGTCAAGTCAGTGACCGGAACGTGAGTCATGTTTGTTGTGGGTTGACTACTGATCTTGTGGTGGAACTGTGCTCTGATTTCTTTACCTGTGTGATAGGAGGTGGGTTCTTGTGGAGGGGGGGATGGTGGGGGGGATGGTGAAAATTGGAGGGAAAAAGTAGGGGAAAAGTGGCTCTCTGATGAGACAGGTGTAGTTCGAATCGGTGTGCAGATAAGTGATGAGTGATCCTTGGCGCCCGGTAATCCGAAGGCTCCATCCCTCCCCTGGTGACAAGGTGAGGTTGGAGTGGATGTGTGGGTAGATGTCCCTTGTGTGTGTATGTGTGTTGTCTGTATGGGTGTGGGTGTCTGTGTAGGCCTAAGTGTCAATTGTGTATGTGTGGGTGCAGGTATGGGTGGTGTAGGTGCGTGTGTACGTGTGGGCGATATGTGTATGTCTGTGTGTGTAGGTGTAGGATGTGTCCCTTTCTGAGTATGTATGTGTGTGTGCGTAGGCCCATGTGATGCTAAAATCTGACGAGGGCCTAGGTTTAATGATTTTTTGTATGAGGGTTCCCTTCTAGGTAAGGGTGGAAAGTCCTCCGTAGAAAAGATGGGAGTAGGTGAGTCAGGGAGGATGTGAGTGAGCTCTATGCTGGTGTCATGTACTACATGAGGAGGGAGGTTAGTAGGGGACGTTGACTGTACATGTGATGACTGGTGAGTGTGTGTGGGAGTGTTTATAATTGTGTCCACCCGTGATCTTGTTGTTGAAGTCAGTCTATGTCTGTATCTCTTGTCTGCCCATCTCATGGCAATCTCGAGTGCCATCTTGTTAACTGTGTGGGGGGGCTGTAGGAGTGAATCTATAGTGTTTTGATAATGTGTCTGGAGTATTACCATGATCTTTGCCATCCATTCTGTTGTGCATGTTGTTACATGTGTTTTCGTTTGTTCTGTAGGTGAGGAAGGTTTGATAAAGTCTGTCAGTCTCCTTATCTGTCTCATCATGCCAGCAGGGTAAGTGTGTGTTTTTATAGTCTCATCAGTGATCTCCTTATGATGTATGGCCTGAATGAGTTTGAAATATGTTTTGGCATCCTGTCTCGTGGCCTCATCTGGAGTTTCAGTTCTAGCTGATTGTGTGCTATGTGTTTGCCTGCTGGGTGTGTGTCCATATGTGTGTCTGTTGGCTAATGGTCTGTTCTGTCCTTTGAGTGTATGTCTGGATGGTGTTTTCCCTGCTCTACTAGAGAATTGGTGTGATGGTGCAATCGCAGAGTGGTGTATGTGTCTTGTCCTACCGTGGTGTGGTGGTCTAATGTGTGTATAGTTTAAACTCAATAAGGGCTGCATTCTAGGGGTAGGTAGTAATGCTGGTCTAATTCTATTCCTATCATGAGTGATCTCCCCCAATGTATTCAATGCAGCGGATCCACCTCTAACAGGAAGCATAGTGTAGGTTCAATCCAAGGGTATCTGGGCAACAAACAGGCACACACTCAGTATAAGATAGATACCCGTCTGTTGCCCAGATAGGGTTCTTACCGCCTTGTATCTGCGTGCAGCGTCTACAGCTCCTCCGGGTCTCCAACTCCAGGGACAGGCGTGGTCTCTGTGGACTCAGGTCAGAAGGGTGAGTAATCCTTGTTGGGTCTTTGTGTTATTGTAGTAAGTCTATGAGGCCTGAGTTCCTTCGAGTAATCCTTCCCAGGAGCTAAGACTCCAAAAGTATTGAAAATGGAGGAGATGTTCTGGAGGTGTTCTTACCTGAACCCCCCTATAAGATTAAAACCTCACTTTTATTTGAATTAGTTTAAAAACTGGTTGGCGCCAAAGGAGGCCAAAACTATCAATCCTTAGAAAGAAACAAATTCACTGCATTGAAATATCCCTGACGTTTCGTAGTAAGTTCTACTTCCTCAGAGGGGGTTGGGGTTGGGGTTGGGGTTGGGGTTAGGGTTAGGGTTAGGGTTAGGGTTAGGGAAGTTTATAGCTAGATTTAGGGTTAGGGTTAGGGTTAGGGTTAGGGTTTAGGGTTAGGGTTAGGGTTAGGGTTAGGGTTAGTGAGTTATTGTGGGAAAGACTGTTTTCATCAAGTTTGAAGCCATAGTTTTGGCGCGGCAGCCGTTTCTTTCATTTTGGGGCCTATGTGTTTTTCGACCGTGAAATCGCAAAAAAGGCGCGAAAACATGGATTTGTCTCTCCTGCCGCGCACACACTTCCGATAGCTTGCAAAGGCCTAAAAAACACAAGCAGCCCGTGAGTTATTATGGGAGAGACTGTTTTCATCAAGTTTGAAGCCATAGTTTTGGCGCGCCAGCCGTTTCTTTCATTTTGGGGCCTATGTGTTTTTCGACCTTGAAATCGCAAAAAATGCGCGAAAACATGGATTTGTCTCTCCTGCCGCGCACACACTTCCGATAGCTTGCGAAGGCCTAAAAAACACAAGCGGCCCTTGAGTTATTGTGGGAGAGACTGTTTTCATCAAGTTTGAAGCCTCAGTTTCAGCTGGACAGCCGTTTCTTTATTTTTGGGGTCTATGTGTTTTTCGACCTGGAAATGGCAAAATAGGCGCGAAAACATAGATTTGTCTCTCCTGCCGTGCACACACTTCCGATAGCTTGCGAAGGCCTAAAAAACACAAGCAGCCCGTGAGTTATTATGGGAGAGACTGTTTTCATCAAGTTTGAAGCCATAGTTTTGGCGCGCCAGCCGTTTCTTTCATTTTGGGGCCTATGTGTTTTTCGACCTTGAAATCGCAAAAAATGCGCGAAAACATGGATTTGTCTCTCCTGCCGCTAACACACTTCCGATAGCTTGCGAAGGCCTAAAAAACACAAGCGGGCCGTGAGTTATTGTGGGAGAGACTGTTTTCATCAAGTTTGAAGCCTCAGTTTTGGCTGGACAGCTGTTTCTTTATTTTTGGGGCCTTTGTATTTTTCGATTTGGAAATTGCAAAAAAGGCGCGAAAACATGGATTTGTCTCTCCTGCCGCGCACACACTTCCGATAGCTTGCGAAGGCCTAAAAAACACAAGCGGGCCGTGAGTTATTGTGGCAGAGACTGTTTTCATCAAGTTTGAAGCCTTAGTTTTGGCTGGACAGCCGTTTCTTTATTTTTGGTGCCTTTGTATTTTTCGACCTGGAAATGGCAAAAAAGGCGCGAAAACATGGATTTGTCTGTCCTGCCGCGCACACACTTCCGATAGCTTGCAAAGACCTAAAAAACACAAGCGGGCCGTGAGTTATTGTGGGAGAGATTGTTTTCATCAAGTTTGAAGCCTCAGTTTTGGCTGGAAAACCGTTTATTTATTTTTGGGGCCTGTGTGTTTTTCGACCTGGAAATGGCAAAAAAGGCGCGAAAACATGGATTTGTCTCTCCTGCCGCGCACACACTTCCGATAGATTGCGAAGGCCTAAAAAACACAAGCAGCCCTTGAGTTATTGTGGGAGAGACTGTTTTCATCAAGTTTGAAGCCTCAGTTTGGGCTGGACAGCCGTTTCTTTCATTTTGGGGCCTGTGTGTTTTTCGTCCTGGAAATCGCAAAAAATGCGCGAAAACATGGATTTGTCTCTCCTGCCGCGCACACACTTCCGATAGCTTGCAAAGGCCTAAAAAACACAAGCAGCCCGTGAGTTATTATGGGAGAGACTGTTTTCATCAAGTTTGAAGCCATAGTTTTGGCTGGACAGCCGTTTCTTTATTTTTGGGGCCTTTGTGTTTTTCGACCTGGAAATGGCAAAAAAGGCGCGAAAACATGGATTTGTCTCTCCTGCCGCGCACACACTTCCTATAGCTTGCAAAGGCTTAAAAAACACAAGCAGCCCGTGAGTTATTATGGGAGAGACTGTTTTCATCAAGTTTGAAGCCATAGTTTTGACGCGGCAGCCGTTTCTTTCATTTTGGGGCCTTTGTGTTTTTCGACCTGGAAATGGCAAAAAAGGCGCGAAAACATGGATTTGTCTCACAGGAATGCCATGCGGCCAACATTGAAGAAATGTGCTTCTCAAATCTGTCATTAACACTGTTTTCCACACGCTTTTTTCATTGCATTGCCAAAAATCAATTGGTCATTGATGCGTCACGAATAACGACAATGCGTCAAAATTAAAGAAATGTAAACATGAATTATGTTATTACTGTCTAAGCATCGCAAAGCTGTATGCGCAAAGGCGTCTGACGTCACTGTGGCTTGCCTGAAACAAAGGAATTAGAGAAACATGTGCTTACAGGGGCGTCGGACTGGCTTGTCCCCCTGATGGAGCAAAGTTGCTACAGTGACAAAGACAAGCTCCGCGCTCATGGGCAACTTATATGGGGCAACTGTGCTGCGAGTATCTAAGCAGTCGTCGTGCATGGATAAAATGCAATGTTTCAAACAGATCTGATGAATTCACCTACTTTGAAAAAGTGTGCGTTAAGGGAGTCCTTTTGACACAAAGCGAAAATCTACAGTCAAGCGTCAATCAGCAGACAGCCGTGTGTTCTTTAGTCATGAGCCTGTTGTCAAAACGGCAGAAAAAAATGGTCACAAACGAAATATTGTTTCTACACTTAAAATGAACAAAGACAAAATGAGCTAGCCTGATATAAGTCATGTTCATGACGATGCAAATGTAACAAGATTTCGAACTGTTCTGTTGCACACGTTGGGACTCATTTTATTTTTCTACAAGAATCATTTGCCATGACGGGAATCGAACCCGGGCCGCCCTGCTTTACAAGGCAGATTCCTATCCGCTAGACCATTTGGGAAGATTTCATATGTGCACCCTAAGATATCTAAGTGTCATTTCGATGAGGTCTGTCGGAGAGGCCATAGAGCACACCAAACAAATAATCATGTGTTTAAATATCCTTGTCGTTTTGAAAAATTACCATTGTCACCTGCACAGGAATGCCATGCGGCCAACATTGAAGAAATGTGCTTCTCAAATCTGTCATTAACACTGTTTTCCACACGCTTTTTTCATTGCATTGCCATATAATCAATTGGTCATTGATGCGTCACGAATAACGACAATGCGTCGAAAATTAAAGAAATGTAAACATGAATTATGTTATTACTGTCTAAGCATCGCAAAGCTGTATGCGTAAAGGCGTCTGACGTCACAGTGGCTTGCCTGAAACAAAGGAATTAGAGAAACATGTGCTTACAGGGGCGTCGAACCGGCTTGTCCCCCTGATGGAGCAAAGTTGCTACAGTGACAAAGACAAGCTCCGCGCTCATGGGCAATTTATAAGGGGCAACTGTGCTGCGAGTATCTAAGCAGTCGTCGTGCATGGATAAAATGCAATGTTTCAAACAGATCTGATGAATTCACCTACTTTGAAAAAGTGTGCGTTAAGGGAGTCCTTTTGACACAAAGCGAAAATCTACAGTCAAGCGTCAATCAGCAGACAGCCGTGTGTTCTTTAGTCATGAGCCTGTTGTCAAAACGGCAGAAAAAAATGGTCACAAACGAAATATTGTTTCTACACTTAAAATGAACAAAGACAAAATGAGCTAGCCTGATATAAGTCATGTTCATGACGATGCAAATGTAACAAGATTTCGAACTGTTCTGTTGCACACGTTGGGACTCATTTTATTTTTCTACAAGAATCATTTGCCATGACGGGAATCGAACCCGGGCCGCCCTGCTTTACAAGGCAGATTCCTATCCGCTAGACCATTTGGGAAGATTTCATATGTAGACCCTAAGATATCTAAGTGTCATTTCGATGAGGTCTGTCGGAGAGGCCATAGAGCACACCAAACAAATAATCATGTGTTTAAATATCCTTGTCGTTTTGAAAAATTACCATTGTCACCTGCACAGGAATGCCATGCGGCCAACATTGAAGAAATGTGCTTCTCAAATCTGTCATTAACACTGTTTTCCACACGCTTTTTTCATTGCATTGCCATATAATCAATTGGTCATTGATGCGTCACGAATAACGACAATGCGTCGAAAATTAAAGAAATGTAAACATGAATTATGTTATTACTGTCTAAGCATCGCAAAGCTGTATGCGTAAAGGCGTCTGACGTCACAGTGGCTTGCCTGAAACAAAGGAATTAGAGAAACATGTGCTTACAGGGGCGTCGAACCGGCTTGTCCCCCTGATGGAGCAAAGTTGCTACAGTGACAAAGACAAGCTCCGCGCTCATGGGCAATTTATATGGGGCAACTGTGCTGCGAGTATCTAAGCAGTCGTCGTGCATGGATAAAATGCAATGTTTCAAACAGATCTGATGAATTCACCTACTTTGAAAAAGTGTGCGTTAAGGGAGTCCTTTTGACACAAAGCGAAAATCTACAGTCAAGCGTCAATCAGCAGACAGCCGTGTGTTCTTTAGTCATGAGCCTGTTGTCAAAACGGCAGAAAAAAATGGTCACAAACGAAATATTGTTTCTACACTTAAAATGAACAAAGAAAAAATGAGCTAGCCTGATATAAGTCATGTTCATGACGATGCAAATGTAACGAGATCTCGAACTGTTCTGTTGCACACGTTGGGACTCATTTTATTTTTCTACAAGAATCATTTGCCATGACGGGAATCGAACCCGGGCCGCCCTGCGTTACAAGGCAGATTCCTATCCGCTAGACCATTTGGGAAGATTTCATATGTAGACCCTAAGATATCTAAGTGTCATTTCGATGAGGTCTGTAGCAGAGGCCATAGAGCACACCAAACAAATAATCACGTGTTTAAATATCCTTGTCGTTTTGAAAAATTACCATTGTCACCTGCACAGGAATGCCATGCGGCCAACATTGAAGAAATGTGCTTCTCAAATCTGTCATTAACACTGTTTTCCACACGCTTTTTTCATTGCATTGCCATATAATCAATTGGTCATTGATGCGTCACGAATAACGACAATGCGTCGAAAATTAAAGAAATGTAAACATGAATTATGTTATTACTGTCTAAGCATCGCAAAGCTGTATGCGCAAAGGCGTCTGACGTCACTGTGGCTTGCCTGAAACAAAGGAATTAGAGAAACATGTGCTTACAGGGGCGTCGAACCGGCTTGTCCCCCTGATGGAGCAAAGTTGCGACAGTGACAAAGACAAGCTCCGCGCTCATGGGCAACTTATATGGGGCAACTGTGCTGCGAGTATCTAAGCAGTCGTCGTGCATGGATAAAATGCAATGTTTCAAACAGATCTGATGAATTCACCTACTTTGAAAAAGTGTGCGTTAAGGGAGTCCTTTTGACACAAAGCGAAAATCTACAGTCAAGCGTCAATCAGCAGACAGCCGTGTGTTCTTTAGTCATGAGCCTGTTGTCAAAACGGCAGAAAAAAATGGTCACAAACGAAATATTGTTTCTACACTTAAAATGAACAAAGACAAAATGAGCTAGCCTGATATAAGTCATGTTCATGACGATGCAAATGTAACAAGATTTCAAACTGTTCTGTTGCACACGTTGGGACTCATTTTATTTTTCTACAAGAATCATTTGCCATGACGGGAATCGAACCCGGGCCGCCCTGCTTTACAAGGCAGATTCCTATCCGCTAGACCATTTGGGAAGATTTCATATGTGCACCCTAAGATATCTAAGTGTCATTTCGATGAGGTCTGTCGGAGAGGCCATAGAGCACACCAAACAAATAATCATGTGTTTAAATATCCTTGTCGTTTTGAAAAATTACCATTGTCACCTGCACAGGAATGCCATGCGGCCAACATTGAAGAAATGTGCTTCTCAAATCTGTCATTAACACTGTTTTCCACACGCTTTTTTCATTGCATTGCCATATAATCAATTGGTCATTGATGCGTCACGAATAACGACAATGCGTCGAAAATTAAAGAAATGTAAACATGAATTATGTTATTACTGTCTAAGCATCGCAAAGCTGTATGCGTAAAGGCGTCTGACGTCACAGTGGCTTGCCTGAAACAAAGGAATTAGAGAAACATGTGCTTACAGGGGCGTCGAACCGGCTTGTCCCCCTGATGGAGCAAAGTTGCGACAGTGACAAAGACAAGCTCCGCGCTCATGGGCAACTTATATGGGGCAACTGTGCTGCGAGTATCTAAGTAGTCGTCGTGCATGGATAAAATGCAATGTTTCAAACAGATCTGATGAATTCACCTACTTTGAAAAAGTGTGCGTTAAGGGAGTCCTTTTGACACAAAGCGAAAATCTACAGTCAAGCGTCAATCAGCAGACAGCCGTGTGTTCTTTAGTCATGAGCCTGTTGTCAAAACGGCAGAAAAAAATGGTCACAAACGAAATATTGTTTCTACACTTAAAATGAACAAAGAAAAAATGAGCTAGCCTGATATAAGTCATGTTCATGACGATGCAAATGTAACGAGATCTCGAACTGTTCTGTTGCACACGTTGGGACTCATTTTATTTTTCTACAAGAATCATTTGCCATGACGGGAATCGAACCCGGGCCGCCCTGCGTTACAAGGCAGATTCCTATCCGCTAGACCATTTGGGAAGATTTCATATGTAGACCCTAAGATATCTAAGTGTCATTTCGATGAGGTCTGTAGCAGAGGCCATAGAGCACACCAAACAAATAATCATGTGTTTAAATATCCTTGTCGTTTTGAAAAATTACCATTGTCACCTGCACAGGAATGCCATGCGGCCAACATTGAAGAAATGTGCTTCTCAAATCTGTCATTAACACTGTTTTCCACACGCTTTTTTCATTGCATTGCCATATAATCAATTGGTCATTGATGCGTCACGAATAACGACAATGCGTCGAAAATTAAAGAAATGTAAACATGAATTATGTTATTACTGTCTAAGCATCGGAAAGCTGTATGCGTAAAGGCGTCTGACGTCACAGTGGCTTGCCTGAAACAAAGGAATTAGAGAAACATGTGCTTACAGGGGCGTCGAACCGGCTTGTCCCCCTGATGGAGCAAAGTTGCTACAGTGACAAAGACAAGCTCCGCGCTCATGGGCAATTTATATGGGGCAACTGTGCTGCGAGTATCTAAGCAGTCGTCGTGCATGGATAAAATGCAATGTTTCAAACAGATCTGATGAATTCACCTACTTTGAAAAAGTGTGCGTTAAGGGAGTCCTTTTGACACAAAGCGAAAATCTACAGTCAAGCGTCAATCAGCAGACAGCCGTGTGTTCTTTAGTCATGAGCCTGTTGTCAAAACGGCAGAAAAAAATGGTCACAAACGAAATATTGTTTCTACACTTAAAATGAACAAAGAAAAAATGAGCTAGCCTGATATAAGTCATGTTCATGACGATGCAAATGTAACGAGATTTCGAACTGTTCTGTTGCACACGTTGGGACTCATTTTATTTTTCTTTCTGAATCATTTGCCATGACGGGAATCGAACCCGGGCCGCCCTGCGATACAAGGCAGATTCCTATCCGCTAGAACATTTGGGAAGATTTCATATGTAGACCCTAAGATATCTAAGTGTCATTTCGACGAGGTCTGTAGCAGAGGCCATAGAGCACACCAAACAAATAATCATGTGTTTAAATATCCTTGTCGTTTTGAAAAATTACCATTGTCACCTGCACAGGAATGCCATGCGGCCAACATTGAAGAAATGTGCTTCTCAAATCTGTCATTAACACTGTTTTCCACACGCTTTTTTCATTGCATTGCCATATAATCAATTGGTCATTGATGCGTCACGAATAACGACAATGCGTCGAAAATTAAAGAAATGTAAACATGAATTATGTTATTACTGTCTAAGCATCGCAAAGCTGTATGCGTAAAGGCGTCTGACGTCACAGTGGCTTGCCTGAAACAAAGGAATTAGAGAAACATGTGCTTACAGGGGCGTCGAACCGGCTTGTCCCCCTGATGGAGCAAAGTTGCTACAGTGACAAAGACAAGCTCCGCGCTCATGGGCAATTTATATGGGGCAACTGTGCTGCGAGTATCTAAGCAGTCGTCGTGCATGGATAAAATGCAATGTTTCAAACAGATCTGATGAATTCACCTACTTTGAAAAAGTGTGCGTTAAGGGAGTCCTTTTGACACAAAGCGAAAATCTACAGTCAAGCGTCAATCAGCAGACAGCCGTGTGTTCTTTAGTCATGAGCCTGTTGTCAAAACGGCAGAAAAAAATGGTCACAAACGAAATATTGTTTCTACACTTAAAATGAACAAAGAAAAAATGAGCTAGCCTGATATAAGTCATGTTCATGACGATGCAAATGTAACGAGATTTCGAACTGTTCTGTTGCACACGTTGGGAATCATTTTATTTTTCGACAAGAATCATTTGCCATGACGGGAATCGAACCCGGGCCGCCCTGCGTTACAAGGCAGATTCCTATCCGCTAGACCATTTGGGAAGATTTCATATGTAGACCCTAAGATATCTAAGTGTCATTTCGATGAGGTCTGTAGCAGAGGCCATAGAGCACACCAAACAAATAATCATGTGTTTAAATATCCTTGTCGTTTTGAAAAATTACCATTGTCACCTGCACAGGAATGCCATGCGGCCAACATTGAAGAAATGTGCTTCTCAAATCTGTCATTAACACTGTTTTCCACACGCTTTTTTCATTGCATTGCCATATAATCAATTGGTCATTGATGCGTCACGAATAACGACAATGCGTTGAAAATTAAAGAAATGTAAACATGAATTATGTTATTACTGTCTAAGCATCGCAAAGCTGTATGCGTAAAGGCGTCTGACGTCACAGTGGCTTGCCTGAAACAAAGGAATTAGAGAAACATGTGCTTACAGGGGCGTCGAACCGGCTTGTCCCCCTGATGGAGCAAAGTTGCTACCGTGACAAAGACAAGCTCCGCGCTCATGGGCAATTTATATGTGGCAACTGTGCTGCGAGTATCTAAGCAGTCGTCGTGCATGGATAAAATGCAATGTTTCAAACAGATCTGATGAATTCACCTACTTTGAAAAAGTGTGCGTTAAGGGAGTCCTTTTGACACAAAGCGAAAATCTACAGTCAAGCGTCAATCAGCAGACAGCCGTGTGTTCTTTAGTCATGAGCCTGTTGTCAAAACGGCAGAAAAAAATGGTCACAAACGAAATATTGTTTCTACACTTAAAATGAACAAAGAAAAAATGAGCTAGCCTGATATAAGTCATGTTCATGACGATGCAAATGTAACGAGATTTCGAACTGTTCTGTTGCACACGTTGGGACTCATTTTATTTTTCTACAAGAATCATTTGCCATGACGGGAATCGAACCCGGGCCGCCCTGCGTTACAAGGCAGATTCCTATCCGCTAGACCATTTGGGAAGATTTCATATGTAGACCCTAAGATATCTAAGTGTCATTTCGATGAGGTCTGTAGCAGAGGCCATAGAGCACACCAAACAAATAATCATGTGTTTAAATATCCTTTTCGTTTTGAAAAATTACCATTGTCACCTGCACAGGAATGCCATGCGGCCAACATTGAAGAAATGTGCTTCTCAAATCTGTCATTAACACTGTTTTCCACACGCTTTTTTCATTGCATTGCCATATAATCAATTGGTCATTGATGCGTCACGAATAACGACAATGCGTCGAAAATTAAAGAAATGTAAACATGAATTATGTTATTACTGTCTAAGCATCGCAAAGCTGTATGCGTAAAGGCGTCTGACGTCACAGTGGCTTGCCTGAAACAAAGGAATTAGAGAAACATGTGCTTACAGGGGCGTCGAACCGGCTTGTCCACCTGATGGAGCAAAGTTCCTACAGTGACAAAGACAAGCTCCGCGCTCATGGGCAACTTATATGGGGCAACTGTGCTGCGAGTATCTAAGCAGTCGTCGTGCATGGATAAAATGCAATGTTTCAAACAGATCTGATGAATTCACCTACTTTGAAAAAGTGTGCGTTAAGGGAGTCCTTTTGACACAAAGCGAAAATCTACAGTCAAGCGTCAATCAGCAGACAGCCGTGTGTTCTTTAGTCATGAGCCTGTTGTCAAAACGGCAGAAAAAAATGGTCACAAACGAAATATTGTTTCTACACTTAAAATGAACAAAGAAAAAATGAGCTAGCCTGATATAAGTCATGTTCATGACGATGCAAATGTAACGAGATTTCGAACTGTTCTGTTGCACACGTTGGGAATCATTTTATTTTTCGACAAGAATCATTTGCCATGACGGGAATCGAACCCGGGCCGCCCTGCGTTACAAGGCAGATTCCTATCCGCTAGACCATTTGGGAAGATTTCATATGTAGACCCTAAGATATCTAAGTGTCATTTCGATGAGGTCTGTAGCAGAGGCCATAGAGCACACCAAACAAATAATCATGTGTTTAAATATCCTTGTCGTTTTGAAAAATTACCATTGTCACCTGCACAGGAATGCCATGCGGCCAACATTGAAGAAATGTGCTCCTCAAATCTGTCATTAACACTGTTTTCCACACGCTTTTTTCATTGCATTGCCATATAATCAATTGGTCATTGATGCGTCACGAATAACGACAATGCGTCGAAAATTAAAGAAATGTAAACATGAATTATGTTATTACTGTCTAAGCATCGCTAAGCTGTATGCGCAAAGGCGTCTGACGTCACTGTGGCTTGCCTGAAACAAAGGAATTAGAGAAATATGTGCTTACAGGGGCGTCGAACCGGCTTGTCCCCCTGATGGAGCAAAGTTGCTACAGTCACAAAGACAAGCTCCGCGCTCATGGGCAATTTATATGGGGCAACTGTGCTGCGAGTATCTAAGCAGTCGTCGTGCATGGATAAAATGCAATGTTTCAAACAGATCTGATGAATTCACCTACTTTGAAAAAGTGTGCGTTAAGGGAGTCCTTTTGACACAAAGCGAAAATCTACAGTCAAGCGTCAATCAGCAGACAGCCGTGTGTTCTTTAGTCATGAGCCTGTTGTCAAAACGGCAGAAAAAAATTGTCACAAACGAAATATTGTTTCTACACTTAAAATGAACAAAGAAAAAATGAGCTAGCCTGATATAAGTCATGTTCATGACGATGCAAATGTAACGAGATTTCGAACTGTTCTGCTGCACACGTTGGGACTCATTTTATTTTTCTTTCTGAATCATTTGCCATGACGGGAATCGAACCCGGGCCGCCCTGCGATACAAGGCAGATTCCTATCCGCTAGAACATTTGGGAAGATTTCATATGTAGACCCTAAGATATCTAAGTGTCATTTCGACGAGGTCTGTAGCAGAGGCCATAGAGCACACCAAACAAATAATCATGTGTTTAAATATCCTTGTCGTTTTGAAAAATTACCATTGTCACCTGCACAGGAATGCCATGCGGCCAACATTGAAGAAATGTGCTTCTCAAATCTGTCATTAACACTGTTTTCCACACGCTTTTTTCACTGCATTGCCATATAATCAATTGGTCATTGATGCGTCACGAATAACGACAATGCGTCGAAAATTAAAGAAATGTAAACATGAATTATGTTATTACTGTCTAAGCATCGCAAAGCTGTATGCGTAAAGGCGTCTGACGTCACAGTGGCTTGCCTGAAACAAAGGAATTAGAGAAACATGTGCTTACAGGGGCGTCGAACCGGCTTGTCCCCCTGATGGAGCAAAGTTGCTACAGTGACAAAGACAAGCTCCGCGCTCATGGGCAATTTATATGGGGCAACTGTGCTTCGAGTATCTAAGCAGTCGTCGTGCATGGATAAAATGCAATGTTTCAAACAGATCTGATGAATTCACCTACTTTGAAAAAGTGTGCGTTAAGGGAGTCCTTTTGACACAAAGCGAAAATCTACAGTCAAGCGTCAATCAGCAGACAGCCGTGTGTTCTTTAGTCATGAGCCTGTTGTCAAAACGGCAGAAAAAAATGGTCACAAACGAAATATTGTTTCTACACTTAAAATGAACAAAGAAAAAATGAGCTAGCCTGATATAAGTCATGTTCATGACGATGCAAATGAAACGAGATTTCAAACTGTTCTGTTGCACACGTTGCGACTCATTTTATTTTTCTACAAGAATCATTTGCCATGACGGGAATCGAACCCGGGCCGCCCTGCGTTACAAGGCAGATTCCTATCCGCTAGACCATTTGGGAAGATTTCATATGTAGACCCTAAGATATCTAAGTGTCATTTCGATGAGGTCTGTAGCAGAGGCCATAGAGCACCACAAACAAATAATCATGTGTTTAAATATCCTTGTCGTTTTGAAAAATTACCATTGTCACCTGCACAGGAATGCCATGCGGCCAACATTGAAGAAATGTGCTTCTCAAATCTGTCATTAACACTGTTTTCCACACGCTTTTTTCATTGCATTGCCATATAATCAATTGGTCATTGATGCGTCACGAATAACGACAATGCGTCGTAAATTAAAGAAATGTAAACATGAGTTATGTTATTACTGTCTAAGCATCGCAAAGCTGTATGCGCAAAGGCGTCTGACGTCACTGCGGCTTGCCTGAAACAAAGGAATTAGAGAAACATGTGCTTACAGGGGCGTCGAACCGGCTTGTCCCCCTGATGGAGCAAAGTTGCTACAGTGACAAAGACAAGCTCCGCGCTCATGGGCAATTTATATGGGGCAACTGTGCTTCGAGTATCTAAGCAGTCGTCGTGCATGGATAAAATGCAATGTTTCAAACAGATCTGATGAATTCACCTACTTTGAAAAAGTGTGCGTTAAGGGAGTCCTTTTGACACAAAGCGAAAATCTACAGTCAAGCGTCAATCAGCAGACAGCCGTGTGTTCTTTAGTCATGAGCCTGTTGTCAAAACGGCAGAAAAAAATGGTCACAAACGAAATATTGTTTCTACACTTAAAATGAACAAAGAAAAAATGAGCTAGCCTGATATAAGTCATGTTCATGACGATGCAAATGAAACGAGATTTCGAACTGTTCTGTTGCACACGTTGCGACTCATTTTATTTTTCTACAAGAATCATTTGCCATGACGGGAATCGAACCCGGGCCGCCCTGCGTTACAAGGCAGATTCCTATCCGCTAGACCATTTGGGAAGATTTCATATGTAGACCCTAAGATATCTAAGTGTCATTTCGATGAGGTCTGTAGCAGAGGCCATAGAGCACACCAAACAAATAATCATGTGTTTAAATATCCTTGTCGTTTTGAAAAATTACCATTGTCACCTGCACAGGAATGCCATGCGGCCAACATTGAAGAAATGTGCTTCTCAAATCTGTCATTAACACTGTTTTCCACACGCTTTTTTCATTGCATTGCCATATAATCAATTGGTCATTGATGCGTCACGAATAACGACAATGCGTCGAAAATTAAAGAAATGTAAACATGAATTATGTTATTACTGTCTAAGCATCGCAAAGCTGTATGCGTAAAGGCGTCTGACGTCACAGTGGCTTGCCTGAAACAAAGAAATTAGAGAAACATGTGCTTACAAGGGGCGTCGAACCGGGTTGTCCCCCTGATGGAGCAAAGTTGCTACAGTGACAAAGACAAGCTCCGCGCTCATGGGCAATTTATATGGGGCAACTGTGCTGCGAGAATCTAAGCAGTCGTCGTGCATGGATAAAATGCAATGTTTCAAACAGATCTGATGAATTCACCTACTTTGAAAAAGTGTGCGTTAAGGGAGTCCTTTTGACACAAAGCGAAAATCTACAGTCAAGCGTCAATCAGCAGACAGCCGTGTGTTCTTTAGTCATGAGCCTGTTGTCAAAACGGCAGAAAAAAATGGTCACAAACGAAATATTGTTTCTACACTTAAAATGAACAAAGAAAAAATTAGCTAGCCTGATATAAGTCATGTTCATGACGATGCAAATGTAACGAGATTTCGAACTGTTCTGTTGCACACGTTGGGACTCATTTTATTTTTCTACAAGAATCATTTGCCATGACGGGAATCGAACCCGGGCCGCCCTGCGTTACAAGGCAGATTCCTATCCGCTAGACCATTTGGGAAGATTTCATATGTAGACCCTAAGATATCTAAGTGTCATTTCGACGAGGTCTGTAGCAGAGGCCATAGAGCACACCAAACAAATAATCATGTGTTTAAATATCCTTGTCGTTTTGAAAAATTACCATTGTCACCTGCACAGGAATGCCATGCGGCCAACATTGAAGAAATGTGCTTCTCAAATCTGTCATTAACACTGTTTTCCACACGCTTTTTTCATTGCATTGCCATATAATCAATTGGTCATTGATGCGTCACGAATAACGACAATGCGTCGTAAATTAAAGAAATGTAAACATGAGTTATGTTATTACTGTCTAAGCATCGCAAAGCTGTATGCGCAAAGGCGTCTGACGTCACTGCGGCTTGCCTGAAACAAAGGAATTAGAGAAACATGTGCTTACAGGGGCGTCGAACCGGCTTGTCCCCCTGATGGAGCAAAGTTGCTACAGTGACAAAGACAAGCTCCGCGCTCATGGGCAATTTATATGGGGCAACTGTGCTTCGAGTATCTAAGCAGTCGTCGTGCATGGATAAAATGCAATGTTTCAAACAGATCTGATGAATTCACCTACTTTGAAAAAGTGTGCGTTAAGGGAGTCCTTTTGACACAAAGCGAAAATCTACAGTCAAGCGTCAATCAGCAGACAGCCGTGTGTTCTTTAGTCATGAGCCTGTTGTCAAAACGGCAGAAAAAAATGGTCACAAACGAAATATTGTTTCTACACTTAAAATGAACAAAGAAAAAATGAGCTAGCCTGATATAAGTCATGTTCATGACGATGCAAATGAAACGAGATTTCGAACTGTTCTGTTGCACACGTTGCGACTCATTTTATTTTTCTACAAGAATCATTTGCCATGACGGGAATCGAACCCGGGCCGCCCTGCGTTACAAGGCAGATTCCTATCCGCTAGACCATTTGGGAAGATTTCATATGTAGACCCTAAGATATCTAAGTGTCATTTCGATGAGGTCTGTAGCAGAGGCCATAGAGCACACCAAACAAATAATCATGTGTTTAAATATCCTTGTCGTTTTGAAAAATTACCATTGTCACCTGCACAGGAATGCCATGCGGCCAACATTGAAGAAATGTGCTTCTCAAATCTGTCATTAACACTGTTTTCCACACGCTTTTTTCATTGCATTGACATATAATCAATTGTTCATTGATGCGTCACGAATAACGACAATGCGTCGTAAATTAAAGAAATGTAAACATGAATTATGTTATTACTGTCTAAGCATCGCAAAGCTGTATGCGCAAAGGCGTCTGACGTCACTGTGGCTTGCCTGAAACAAAGGAATGAGAGAAACATGTGCTTACAGGGGCGTCGAACCGGCTTGTCCCCCTGATGGAGCAAAGTTGCGACAGTGACAAAGACAAGCTCCGCGCTCATGGGCAACTTATATGGGGCAACTGTGCTGCGAGTATCTAAGCAGTCGTCGTGCATGGATAAAATGCAATGTTTCAAACAGATCTGATGAATTCACCTACTTTGAAAAAGTGTGCGTTAAGGGAGTCCTTTTGACACAAAGCGAAAATCTACAGTCAAGCGTCAATCAGCAGACAGCCGTGTGTTCTTTAGTCATGAGCCTGTTGTCAAAACGGCAGAAAAAAATGGTCACAAACGAAATATTGTTTCTACACTTAAAATGAACAAAGAAAAAATGAGCTAGCCTGATATAAGTCATGTTCATGACGATGCAAATGTAACGAGATTTCGAACTGTTCTGTTGCACACGTTGGGACTCATTTTATTTTTCTACAAGAATCATTTGCCATGACGGGAATCGAACCCGGGCCGCCCTGCGTTACAAGGCAGATTCCTATCCGCTAGACCATTTGGGAAGACTTGATATGTACACCCTAAGATATCTAAGTGTCATTTCGATGAGGTCTGTCGCAGAGGCCATAGAGCACACCAAACAAATAATCATGTGTTTAAATATCCTTGTCGTATTGAAAAATTACCATTGTCACCTGCACAGGAATGCCATGCGGCCAACATTGAAGAAATGTGCTTCTCAAATCTGTCATTAACACTGTTTTCCACACGCTTTTTTCATTGCATTGCCATATAATCAATTGATGCGTCACGAATAACGACAATGCGTCGAAAATTAAAGAAATGTAAACATGAATTATGTTATTACTGTCTAAGCATCGCAAAGCTGTATGCGTAAAGGCGTCTGACGTCACAGTGGCTTGCCTGAAACAAAGAAATTAGAGAAACATGTGCTTACAAGGGGCGTCGAACCGGGTTGTCCCCCTGATGGAGCAAAGTTGCTACAGTGACAAAGACAAGCTCCGCGCTCATGGGCAATTTATATGGGGCAACTGTGCTGCGAGAATCTAAGCAGTCGTCGTGCATGGATAAAATGCAATGTTTCAAACAGATCTGATGAATTCACCTACTTTGAAAAAGTGTGCGTTAAGGGAGTCCTTTTGACACAAAGCGAAAATCTACAGTCAAGCGTCAATCAGCAGACAGCCGTGTGTTCTTTAGTCATGAGCCTGTTGTCAAAACGGCAGAAAAAAATGGTCACAAACGAAATATTGTTTCTACACTTAAAATGAACAAAGAAAAAATTAGCTAGCCTGATATAAGTCATGTTCATGACGATGCAAATGTAACGAGATTTCGAACTGTTCTGTTGCACACGTTGGGACTCATTTTATTTTTCTACAAGAATCATTTGCCATGACGGGAATCGAACCCGGGCCTCCCTGCGTTACAAGGCAGATTCCTATCCGCTAGACCATTTGGGAAGATTTCATATGTGTACCCTAAGATATCTAAGTGTCATTTCGATGAGGTCTGTCGCAGAGGCCATAGAGCACACCAAACAAATAATCATGTGTTTAAATATCCTTGTCGTTTTGAAAAATTACCATTGTCACCTGCACAGGAATGCCATGCGGCCAACATTGAAGAAATGTGCTTCTCAAATCTGTCATTAACACTGTTTTCCACACGCTTTTTTCATTGCATTGACATATAATCAATTGTTCATTGATGCGTCACGAATAACGACAATGCGTCGTAAATTAAAGAAATGTAAACATGAATTATGTTATTACTGTCTAAGCATCGCAAAGCTGTATGCGCAAAGGCGTCTGACGTCACTGTGGCTTGCCTGAAACAAAGGAATGAGAGAAACATGTGCTTACAGGGGCGTCGAACCGGCTTGTCCCCCTGATGGAGCAAAGTTGCGACAGTGACAAAGACAAGCTCCGCGCTCATGGGCAACTTATATGGGGCAACTGTGCTGCGAGTATCTAAGCAGTCGTCGTGCATGGATAAAATGCAATGTTTCAAACAGATCTGATGAATTCACCTACTTTGAAAAAGTGTGCGTTAAGGGAGTCCTTTTGACACAAAGCGAAAATCTACAGTCAAGCGTCAATCAGCAGACAGCCGTGTGTTCTTTAGTCATGAGCCTGTTGTCAAAACGGCAGAAAAAAATGGTCACAAACGAAATATTGTTTCTACACTTAAAATGAACAAAGAAAAAATTAGCTAGCCTGATATAAGTCATGTTCATGACGATGCAAATGTAACGAGATTTCGAACTGTTCTGTTGCACACGTTGGGACTCATTTTATTTTTCTACAAGAATCATTTGCCATGACGGGAATCGAACCCGGGCCGCCCTGCGTTACAAGGCAGATTCCTATCCGCTAGACCATTTGGGAAGACTTGATATGTACACCCTAAGATATCTAAGTGTCATTTCGATGAGGTCTGTCGCAGAGGCCATAGAGCACACCAAACAAATAATCATGTGTTTAAATATCCTTGTCGTATTGAAAAATTACCATTGTCACCTGCACAGGAATGCCATGCGGCCAACATTGAAGAAATGTGCTTCTCAAATCTGTCATTAACACTGTTTTCCACACGCTTTTTTCATTGCATTGCCATATAATCAATTGATGCGTCACGAATAATGACAATGCGTCGAAAATTAAAGAAATGTAAACATGAATTATGTTATTACTGTCTAAGCATCGCAAAGCTGTATGCGCAAAGGCGTCTGACGTCACTGTGGCTTGCCTGAAACAAAGGAATTAGAGAAACATGTGCTTACAGGGCCGTCGAACCGGCTTGTCCCCCTGATGGAGCAAAGTTGCTACAGTGACAAAGACAAGCTCCGCGCTCATGGGCAATTTATATGGGGCAACTGTGCTGCGAGTATCTAAGCAGTCGTCGTGCATGGATAAAATGCAATGTTTCAAACAGATCTGATGAATTCACCTACTTTGAAAAAGTGTGCGTTAAGGGAGTCCTTTTGACACAAAGCGAAAATCTACAGTCAAGCGTCAATCAGCAGACAGCCGTGTGTTCTTTAGTCATGAGCCTGTTGTCAAAACGGCAGAAAAAAATGGTCACAAACGAAATATTGTTTCTACACTTAAAATGAACAAAGAAAAAATGAGCTAGCCTGATATAAGTCATGTTCATGACGATGCAAATGTAACAAGATTTCGAACTGTTCTGTTGCACACGTTGGGACTCATTTTATTTTTCTACAAGAATCATTTGCCATGACGGGAATCGAACCCGGGCAGCCCTGCGTTACAAGGCAGATTCCTATCCGCTAGACCATTTGGGAAGATTTCATATGTAGACCCTAAGATATCTAAGTGTCATTTCGATGAGGTCTGTAGCAGAGGCCATACAGCACACCAAACAAATAATCATGTGTTTAAATATCCTTGTCGTTTTGAAAAATTACCATTGTCACCTGCACAGGAATGCCATGCGGCCAACATTGAAGAAATGTGCTTCTCAAATCTGTCATTAACACTGTTTTCCACACGCTTTTTTCTTTGCATTGCCAGATAATCAATTGTTCATTGATGCGTCACGAATAACGACAATGCGTCGTAAATTAAAGAAATGTAAACATGAATTATGTTATTACTGTCTAAGCATCGCAAAGCTGAATGCGCAAAGGCGTCTGACGTCACTGTGGCTTGCCTGAAACAAAGGAATTAGAGAAACATGTGCTTACAGGGGCGTCGAACCGGCTTGTCCCCCTGATGGAGCAAAGTTGCGACAGTGACAAAGACAAGCTCCGCGCTCATGGGCAACTTATATGGGGCAACTGTGCTGCGAGTATCTAAGCAGTCGTCGTGCATGGATAAAATGCAATGTTTCAAACAGATCTGATGAATTCACCTACTTTGAAAAAGTGTGCGTTAAGGGAGTCCTTTTGACACAAAGCGAAAATCTACAGTCAAGCGTCAATCAGCAGACAGCCGTGTGTTCTTTAGTCATGAGCCTGTTGTCAAAACGGCAGAAAAAAATGGTCACAAACGAAATATTGTTTCTACACTTAAAATGAACAAAGAAAAAATGAGCTAGCCTGATATAAGTCATGTTCATGACGATGCAAATGTAACGAGATTTCAAACTGTTCTGTTGCACACGTTGCGACTCATTTTATTTTTCTACAAGAATCATTTGCCATGACGGGAATCGAACCCGGGCCGCCCTGATTCCTATCCGCTAGACCATTTGGGAAGATTTCATATGTAGACCCTAAGATATCTAAGTGTCATTTCGATGAGGTCTGTCGCAGAGGCCGTAGAGCACACCTAACAAATAATCATGTGTTTAAATATCCTTGTCGTTTTGAAAAATTACCATTGTCACCTGCACAGGAATGCCATGCAGCCAACATTGAAGAAATGTGCTTCTCAAATCTGTCATTAACACTGTTTTCCACACGCTTTTTTCATTGCATTGCCATATAATCAATTGGTCATTGATGCGTCACGAATAACGACAATGCGTCGTAAATTAAAGAAATGTAAACATGAATTATGTTATTACTGTCTAAGCATCGCAAAGCTGTATGCGCAAAGGGGTCTGACGTCACTGTGGCTTGCCTGAAACAAAGGAATTAGAGAAACATGTGCTTACAGGGGCGTCGAACCGGCTTGTCCCCCTGATGGAGCAAAGTTGCGACAGTGACAAAGACAAGCTCCGCGCTCATGGGCAACTTATATGGGGCAACTGTGCTGCGAGTATCTAAGCAGTCGTCGTGCATGGATAAAATGCAATGTTTCAAACAGATCTGATGAATTCACCTACTTTGAAAAAGTGTGCGTTAAGGGAGTCCTTTTGACACAAAGCGAAAATCTACAGTCAAGCATCAATCAGCAGACAGCCGTGTGTTCTTTAGTCATGAGCCTGTTGTCAAAACGGCAGAAAAAAATGGTCACAAACGAAATATTGTTTCTACACTTAAAATGAACAAAGAAAAAATGAGCTAGCCTGATATAAGTCATGTTCATGACGATGCAAATGTAACGAGATTTCGAACTGTTCTGTTGCACACGTTGGGACTCATTTTATTTTTCTTCAAGAATCATTTGCCATGACGGGAATCGAACCCGGGCCGCCCTGCGTTACAAGGCAGATTCCTATCCGCTAGACCATTTGGGAAGATTTCATATGTGCACCCTAAGATATCTAAGTGTCATTTCGATGAGGTCTGTCGCAGAGGCCATAGAGCACACCAAACAAATAATCATGTGTTTAAATATCCTTGTCGTTTTGAAAAATTACCATTGTCACCTGCACAGGAATGCCATGCGGCCAACATTGAAGAAATGTGCTTCTCAAATCTGTCATTAACACTGTTTTCCACACGCTTTTTTCATTGCATTGCCATATAATCAATTGGTCATTGATGCGTCACGAATAACGACAATGCGTCGAAAATTAAAGAAATGTAAACATGAATTATGTTATTACTGTCTAAGCATCGCAAAGCTGTATGCGTAAAGGCGTCTGACGTCACAGTGGCTTGCCTGAAACAAAGGAATTAGAGAAACGTGCTTACAGGGGCGTCGAACCGGCTTGTCCCCCTGATGGAGCAAAGTTGCTACAGTGACAAAGACAAGCTCCTCGCTCATGGGCAATTTATATGGGGCAACTGTGCTGCGAGTATCTAAGCAGTCTTCGTGCATGGATAAAATGCAATGTTTCAAACAGATCTGATGAATTCACCTACTTTGAAAAAGTTTGCGTTAAGGGAGTCCTTTTGACACAAAGCGAAAATCTACAGTCAAGCGTCAATCAGCAGACAGCCGTGTGTTCTTTAGTCATGAGCCTGTTGTCAAAACGGCAGAAAAAAATGGTCACAAACGAAATATTGTTTCTACACTTAAACTGAACAAAGACAAAATGAGCTAGCCTGATATAAGTCATGTTCATGACGATGCAAATGTAACGAGATTTCGAACTTTTCTGTTGCACACGTTGGGACTCATTTTATTTTTCTCCAAGAATCATTTGTCATGACGGGAATCGAACCCGGGCCGCCCTGATTCCTATCCGCTAGACCATTTGGGAAGATTTCATATGTAGACCCTAAGATATCTAAGTGTCATTTCGATGAGGTCTGTCGCAGAGGCCGTAGAGCACACCTAACAAATAATCATGTGTTTAAATATCCTTGTCGTTTTGAAAAATTACCATTGTCACCTGCACAGGAATGCCATGCAGCCAACATTGAAGAAATGTGCTTCTCAAATCTGTCATTAACACTGTTTTCCACACGCTTTTTTCATTTCATTGCCATATAATCAATTGGTCATTGATGCGTCACGAATAACGACAATGCGTCGTAAATTAAAGAAATGTAAACATGAATTATGTTATTACTGTCTAAGCATCGCAAAGCTGTATGCGCAAAGGCGTCTGACGTCACTGTGGCTTGCCTGAAACAAAGGAATTAGAGAAACATGTGCTTACAGGGGCGTCGAACCGGCTTGTCCCCCTGATGGAGCAAAGTTGCGACATTGACAAAGACAAGCTACGCGCTCATGGGCAACTTATATGGGGCAACTGTGCTGCGAGTATCTAAGCAGTCGTCGTGCATGGATAAAATGCAATGTTTCAAACAGATCTGATGAATTCACCTACTTTGAAAAAGTGTGCGTTAAGGGAGTCCTTTTGACACAAAGCGAAAATCTACAGTCAAGCGTCAATCAGCAGACAGCCGTGTGTTCTTTAGTCATTAGCCTGTTGTCAAAACGGCAGAAAAAAATGGTCACAAACGAAATATTGTTTCTGCACTTAAAATGAACAAAGAAAAAATGAGCTAGCCTGATATAAGTCATGTTCATGACGATGCAAATGTAACGAGATTTCGAACTGTTCTGTTGCACACGTTGCGACTCATTTTATTTTTCTACAAGAATCATTTGCCATGACGGGAATCGAACCCGGGCCACCCTGCGTTACAAGGCAGATTCCTATCCCCTAGACCATTTGGTAAGATTTCATATGTAGACCCTAAGATATCTAAGTGTCATTTCGATGAGGTCTGTAGCAGAGGCCATAGAGCACACCAAACAAATAATCATGTGTTTAAATATCCTTGTCGTTTTGAAAAATTACCATTGTCACCTGCACAGGAATGCCATGCGGCCAACATTGAAGAAATGTGCTTCTCAAATCTGTCATTAACACTGTTTTCCACACGCTTTTTTCATTGCATTGCCATATAATCAATTGGTCATTGATGCGTCACGAATAACGACAATGCGTCGTAAATTAAAGAAATGTAAACATGAATTATGTTATTACTGTCTAAGCATCGCAAAGCTGTATGCGCAAAGGCGTCTGACGTCACTGTGGCTTGCCTGAATCAAAGGAATTAGAGAAACATGTGCTTACAGGGGCGTCGAACCGGCTTGTCCCCCTCATGGAGCAAAGTTGCTACAGTGACAAAGACAAGCTCCGCGCTCATGGGCAATTTATATGGGGCAACTGTGCTGCGAGTATCTAAGCAGTCGTCGTGCATGGATAAAATGCAATGTTTCAAACAGATCTGATGAATTCACCTACTTTGAAAAAGTGTGCGTTAAGGGAGTCCTTTTGACACAAAGCGAAAATCTACAGTCAAGCGTCAATCAGCAGACAGCCGTGTGTTCTTTAGTCATGAGCCTGTTGTCAAAACGGCAGAAAAAAATGGTCACAAACGAAATATTGTTTCTACACTTAAACTGAACAAAGACAAAATGAGCTAGCCTGATATAAGTCATGTTCATGACGATGCAAATGTAACGAGATTTCGAACTTTTCTGTTGCACACGTTGGGACTCATTTTATTTTTCTCCAAGAATCATTTGTCATGACGGGAATCGAACCCGGGCCGCCCTGATTCCTATCCGCTAGACCATTTGGGAAGATTTCATATGTAGACCCTAAGATATCTAAGTGTCATTTCGATGAGGTCTGTCGCAGAGGCCGTAGAGCACACCTAACAAATAATCATGTGTTTAAATATCCTTGTCGTTTTGAAAAATTACCATTGTCACCTGCACAGGAATGCCATGCAGCCAACATTGAAGAAATGTGCTTCTCAAATCTGTCATTAACACTGTTTTCCACACGCTTTTTTCATTTCATTGCCATATAATCAATTGGTCATTGATGCGTCACGAATAACGACAATGCGTCGTAAATTAAAGAAATGTAAACATGAATTATGTTATTACTGTCTAAGCATCGCAAAGCTGTATGCGCAAAGGCGTCTGACGTCACTGTGGCTTGCCTGAAACAAAGGAATTAGAGAAACATGTGCTTACAGGGGCGTCGAACCGGCTTGTCCCCCTGATGGAGCAAAGTTGCGACAGTGACAAAGACAAGCTACGCGCTCATGGGCAACTTATATGGGGCAACTGTGCTGCGAGTATCTAAGCAGTCGTCGTGCATGGATAAAATGCAATGTTTCAAACAGATCTGATGAATTCACCTACTTTGAAAAAGTGTGCGTTAAGGGAGTCCTTTTGACACAAAGCGAAAATCTACAGTCAAGCGTCAATCAGCAGACAGCCGTGTGTTCTTTAGTCATTAGCCTGTTGTCAAAACGGCAGAAAAAAATGGTCACAAACGAAATATTGTTTCTACACTTAAAATGAACAAAGAAAAAATGAGCTAGCCTGATATAAGTCATGTTCATGACGATGCAAATGTAACGAGATTTCGAACTGTTCTGTTGCACACGTTGCGACTCATTTTATTTTTCTACAAGAATCATTTGCCATGACGGGAATCGAACCCGGGCCACCCTGCGTTACAAGGCAGATTCCTATCCCCTAGACCATTTGGGAAGATTTCATATGTAGACCCTAAGATATCTAAGTGTCATTTCGATGAGGTCTGTAGCAGAGGCCATAGAGCACACCAAACAAATAATCATGTGTTTAAATATCCTTGTCGTTTTGAAAAATTACCATTGTCACCTGCACAGGAATGCCATGCGGCCAACATTGAAGAAATGTGCTTCTCAAATCTGTCATTAACACTGTTTTCCACACGCTTTTTTCATTGCATTGCCATATAATCAATTGGTCATTGATGCGTCACGAATAACGACAATGCGTCGTAAATTAAAGAAATGTAAACATGAATTATGTTATTACTGTCTAAGCATCGCAAAGCTGTATGCGCAAAGGCGTCTGACGTCACTGTGGCTTGCCTGAATCAAAGGAATTAGAGAAACATGTGCTTACAGGGGCGTCGAACCGGCTTGTCCCCCTCATGGAGCAAAGTTGCTACAGTGACAAAGACAAGCTCCGCGCTCATGGGCAATTTATATGGGGCAACTGTGCTGCGAGTATCTAAGCAGTCGTCGTGCATGGATAAAATGCAATGTTTCAAACAGATCTGATGAATTCACCTACTTTGAAAAAGTGTGCGTTAAGGGAGTCCTTTTGACACAAAGCGAAAATCTACAGTCAAGCGTCAATCAGCAGACAGCCGTGTGTTCTTTAGTCATGAGCCTGTTGTCAAAACGGCAGAAAAAAATGGTCACAAACGAAATATTGTTTCTACACTTAAAATGAACAAAGACAAAATGAGCTAGCCTGATATAAGTCATGTTCATGACGATGCAAATGTAACGAGATTTCGAACTGTTCTGTTGTACACGTTGGGACTCATTTTATTTCTCGACAAGAATCATTTGCCATGACGGGAATCGAACCCGGGCCGCCCTGCGTTAAAGGGCAGATTCCTATCCGCTAGACCATTTGGAAAGATTTCATATGTGCACCCTAAGATATCTAAGTGTCATTTCGATGAGGTCTGTAGCAGAGGCCATAGAGCACACCAAACAAATAATCACGTGTTTAAATATCCTTGTCGTTTTGAAAAATTACCATTGTCACCTGCACAGGAATGCCATGCGGCCAACATTGAAGAAATGTGCTTCTCAAATCTGTCATTAACACTGTTTTCCACACGCTTTTTTCATTGCATTGCCATATAATCAATTGGTCATTGATGCGTCACGAATAACGACAATGCGTCGAAAATTAAAGAAATGTAAACATGAATTATGTTATTACTGTCTAAGCATCGCAAAGCTGTATGCGTAAAGGCGTCTGACGTCACAGTGGCTTGCCTGAATCAAAGGAATTAGAGAAACATGTGCTTACAGGGGCGTCGAACCGGCTTGTCTCCCTGATGGAGCAAAGCTGTTACAGTGACAAAGACAAGCTCCGCGCTCATGGGCAATTTATATGGGACAACTGTGCTGCGAGTATCTAAGCAGTCGTCGTGCATGGATAAAATGCAATGTTTCAAACAGATATGATGAATTCACCTACTTTGAAAAAGTGTGCGTTAAGGGAGTCCTTTTGACACAAAGCGAAAATCTACAGTCAAGCGTCAATCAGCAGACAGCCGTGTGTTCTTTAGTCATGAGCCTGTTGTCAAAACGGCAGAAAAAAATGGTCACAAACGAAATATTGTTTCTACACTTAAAATGAACAAAGAAAAAATGAGCTAGCCTGATATAAGTCATGTTCATGACGATGCAAATGTAACGAGATTTCGAACTGTTCTGTAGCACACGTTGGGACTCATTTTATTTTTCTACAAGAATCATTTGCCATGACGGGAATCGAACCCGGGCCGCCCTGCGTTAAAAGGCAGATTCCTATCCGCTAGACCATTTGGGAAGATTTCATATGTGCACCCTAAGATATCTAAGTGTCATTTCGATGAGGTCTGTCGCAGAGGCCATAGAGCACACCAAACAAATAATCATGTGTTTAAATATCCTTGTCGTTTTGAAAAATTACCATTGTCACCTGCACAGGAATGCCATGCGGCCAACATTGAAGAAATGTGCTTCTCAAATCTGTCATTAACACTGTTTTCCACACGCTTTTTTCATTGCATTGCCATATAATCAATTGGTCATTGATGCGTCACGAATAACGACAATGCGTCGAAAATTAAAGAAATGTAAACATGTATTATGTTATTACTGTCTAAGCATCGCAAAGCTGTATGCGCAAAGGCGTCTGACGTCACAGTGGCTTGCCTGAAACAAAGGAATTAGAGAAACATGTGCTTACAGGGGCGTCGAACCGGCTTGTCTCCCTGATGGAGCAAAGTTGCTACAGTGACAAAGACAAGCTCCGCGCTCATGGGCAATTTATATGGGGCAACTGTGCTGCGAGTATCTAAGCAGTCGTCGTGCATGGATAAAATGCAATGTTTCAAACAGATCTGATGAATTCACCTACTTTGAAAAAGTGTGCGTTAAGGGAGTCCTTTTGACACAAAGCGAAAATCTACAGTCAAGCGTCAATCAGCAGACAGCCGTGTGTTCTTTAGTCATGAGCCTGTTGTCAAAACGGCAGAAAAAAATGGTCACAAACGAAATATTGTTTCTACACTTAAAATGAACAAAGAAAAAATGAGCTAGCCTGATATAAGTCATGTTCATGACGATGCAAATGTAACGAGATTTCGAACTGTTCTGTTGCACACGTTGGGACTCATTTTATTTTTCTACAAGAATCATTTGCCATGACAGGAATCGAACCCGGGCCGCCCTGCGTTACAAGGCAGATTCCTATCCGCTAGACCATTTGGGAAGATTTAATATGTAGACCCTAAGATATCTAAGTGTCATTTCGATGAGGTCTGTAGCAGAGGCCATACAGCACACCAAACAAATAATCATGTGTTTAAATATCCTTGTCTTTTTGAAAAATTACCATTGTCACCTGCACAGGAATGCCATGCGGCCAACATTGAAGAAATGTGCTTCTCAAATCTGTCATTAACACTGTTTTCCACACGCTTTTTTCATTGCATTGCCATATAATCAATTGGTCATTGATGCGTCACGAATAACGACAATGCGTCGAAAATTAAAGAAATGTAAACATGAATTATGTTATTACTGTCTAAGCATCGCAAAGCTGTATGCGCAAAGGCGTCTGACGTCACTGTGGCTTGCCTGAAACAAAGGAATTAGAGAAACATGTGCTTACAGGGGCGTCGAACCGGCTTGTCTCCCTGATGGAGCAAAGTTGCTACAGTGACAAAGACAAGCTCCGCGCTCATGGGCAATTTATATGGGGCAACTGTGCTGCGAGTATCTAAGCAGTCGTCGTGCATGGATAAAATGCAATGTTTCAAACAGATCTGATGAATTCACCTACTTTGAAAAAGTGTGTGTTAAGGGAGTCCTTTTGACACAAAGCGAAAATCTACAGTCAAGCGTCAATCAGCAGACAGCCGTGTGTTCTTTAGTCATGAGCCTGTTGTCAAAACGGCAGAAAAAAATGGTCACAAACGAAATATTGTTTCTCCACTTAAAATGAACAAAGAAAAAATGAGCTAGCCTGATATAAGTCATGTTCATGACGATGCAAATGTAACGAGATTTCAAACTGTTCTGTTGCACACGTTGGGACTCATTTTATTTTTCTACAAGAATCATTTGTCATGACGGGAATCGAACCCGGGCCGCCCTGCGTTACAAGGCAGATTCCTATCCGCTAGACCATTTGGGAAGATTTCATATGTGCACCCTAAGATATCTAAGTGTCATTTCGATGAGGTCTGTAGCAGAGGCCATAGAGCACACCAAACAAATAATCACGTGTTTAAATATCCTTGTCGTTTTGAAAAATTACCATTGTCACCTGCACAGGAATGCCATGCGGCCAACATTGAAGAAATGTGCTTCTCAAATCTGTCATTAACACTGTTTTCCACACGCTTTTTTCATTGCATTGCCATATAATCAATTGGTCATTGATGCGTCACGAATAACGACAATGCGTCGAAAATTAAAGAAATGTAAACATGAATTATGTTATTACTGTCTAAGCATCGCAAAGCTGTATGCGTAAAGGCGTCTGACGTCACAGTGGCTTGCCTGAATCAAAGGAATTAGAGAAACATGTGCTTACAGGGGCGTCGAACCGGCTTGTCTCCCTGATGGAGCAAAGTTGCTACAGTGACAAAGACAAGCTCCGCGCTCATGGGCAATTTATATGGGGCAACTGTGCTGCGAGTATCTAAGCAGTCGTCGTGCATGGATAAAATGCAATGTTTCAAACAGATCTGATGAATTCACCTACTTTGAAAAAGTGTGTGTTAAGGGAGTCCTTTTGACACAAAGCGAAAATCTACAGTCAAGCGTCAATCAGCAGACAGCCGTGTGTTCTTTAGTCATGAGCCTGTTGTCAAAACGGCAGAAAAAAATGGTCACAAACGAAATATTGTTTCTCCACTTAAAATGAACAAAGAAAAAATGAGCTAGCCTGATATAAGTCATGTTCATGACGATGCAAATGTAACGAGATTTCAAACTGTTCTGTTGCACACGTTGGGACTCATTTTATTTTTCTACAAGAATCATTTGTCATGACGGGAATCGAACCCGGGCCGCCCTGCGTTACAAGGCAGATTCCTATCCGCTAGACCATTTGGGAAGATTTCATATGTGCACCCTAAGATATCTAAGTGTCATTTCGATGAGGTCTGTAGCAGAGGCCATAGAGCACACCAAACAAATAATCACGTGTTTAAATATCCTTGTCGTTTTGAAAAATTACCATTGTCACCTGCACAGGAATGCCATGCGGCCAACATTGAAGAAATGTGCTTCTCAAATCTGTCATTAACACTGTTTTCCACACGCTTTTTTCATTGCATTGCCATATAATCAATTGGTCATTGATGCGTCACGAATAACGACAATGCGTCGAAAATTAAAGAAATGTAAACATGAATTATGTTATTACTGTCTAAGCATCGCAAAGCTGTATGCGTAAAGGCGTCTGACGTCACAGTGGCTTGCCTGAATCAAAGGAATTAGAGAAACATGTGCTTACAGGGGCGTCGAACCGGCTTGTCTCCCTGATGGAGCAAAGCTGTTACAGTGACAAAGACAAGCTCCGCGCTCATGGGCAATTTATATGGGACAACTGTGCTGCGAGTATCTAAGCAGTCGTCGTGCATGGATAAAATGCAATGTTTCAAACAGATATGATGAATTCACCTACTTTGAAAAAGTGTGCGTTAAGGGAGTCCTTTTGACACAAAGCGAAAATCTACAGTCAAGCGTCAATCAGCAGACAGCCGTGTGTTCTTTAGTCATGAGCCTGTTGTCAAAACGGCAGAAAAAAATGGTCACAAACGAAATATTGTTTCTACACTTAAAATGAACAAAGAAAAAATGAGCTAGCCTGATATAAGTCATGTTCATGACGATGCAAATGTAACGAGATTTCGAACTGTTCTGTAGCACACGTTGGGACTCATTTTATTTTTCTACAAGAATCATTTGCCATGACGGGAATCGAACCCGGGCAGCCCTGCGTTACAAGGCAGATTCCTATCCGCTAGACCATTTGGGAAGATTTCATATGTAGACCCTAAGATATCTAAGTGTCATTTCGATGAGGTCTGTCGCAGAGGCCATAGAGCACACCAAACAAATAATCATGTGTTTAAATATCCTTGTCGTTTTGAAAAATTACCATTGTCACCTGCACAGGAATGCCATGCGGCCAACATTGAAGAAATGTGCTTCTCAAATCTGTCATTAACACTGTTTTCCACACGCTTTTTTCATTGCATTGCCATATAATCAATTGGTCATTGATGCGTCACGAATAACGACAATGCGTCGAAAATTAAAGAAATGTAAACATGTATTATGTTATTACTGTCTAAGCATCGCAAAGCTGTATGCGCAAAGGCGTCTGACGTCACAGTGGCTTGCCTGAAACAAAGGAATTAGAGAAACATGTGCTTACAGGGGCGTCGAACCGGCTTGTCTCCCTGATGGAGCAAAGTTGCTACAGTGACAAAGACAAGCTCCGCGCTCATGGGCAATTTATATGGGGCAACTGTGCTGCGAGTATCTAAGCAGTCGTCGTGCATGGATAAAATGCAATGTTTCAAACAGATCTGATGAATTCACCTACTTTGAAAAAGTGTGCGTTAAGGGAGTCCTTTTGACACAAAGCGAAAATCTACAGTCAAGCGTCAATCAGCAGACAGCCGTGTGTTCTTTAGTCATGAGCCTGTTGTCAAAACGGCAGAAAAAAATGGTCACAAACGAAATATTGTTTCTACACTTAAAATGAACAAAGAAAAAATGAGCTAGCCTGATATAAGTCATGTTCATGACGATGCAAATGTAACGAGATTTCGAACTGTTCTGTTGCACACGTTGGGACTCATTTTATTTTTCTACAAGAATCATTTGCCATGACAGGAATCGAACCCGGGCCGCCCTGCGTTACAAGGCAGATTCCTATCCGCTAGACCATTTGGGAAGATTTAATATGTAGACCCTAAGATATCTAAGTGTCATTTCGATGAGGTCTGTAGCAGAGGCCATACAGCACACCAAACAAATAATCATGTGTTTAAATATCCTTGTCTTTTTGAAAAATTACCATTGTCACCTGCACAGGAATGCCATGCGGCCAACATTGAAGAAATGTGCTTCTCAAATCTGTCATTAACACTGTTTTCCACACGCTTTTTTCATTGCATTGCCATATAATCAATTGGTCATTGATGCGTCACGAATAACGACAATGCGTCGAAAATTAAAGAAATGTAAACATGAATTATGTTATTACTGTCTAAGCATCGCAAAGCTGTATGCGCAAAGGCGTCTGACGTCACTGTGGCTTGCCTGAAACAAAGGAATTAGAGAAACATGTGCTTACAGGGGCGTCGAACCGGCTTGTCTCCCTGATGGAGCAAAGTTGCTACAGTGACAAAGACAAGCTCCGCGCTCATGGGCAATTTATATGGGGCAACTGTGCTGCGAGTATCTAAGCAGTCGTCGTGCATGGATAAAATGCAATGTTTCAAACAGATCTGATGAATTCACCTACTTTGAAAAAGTGTGTGTTAAGGGAGTCCTTTTGACACAAAGCGAAAATCTACAGTCAAGCGTCAATCAGCAGACAGCCGTGTGTTCTTTAGTCATGAGCCTGTTGTCAAAACGGCAGAAAAAAATGGTCACAAACGAAATATTGTTTCTCCACTTAAAATGAACAAAGAAAAAATGAGCTAGCCTGATATAAGTCATGTTCATGACGATGCAAATGTAACGAGATTTCAAACTGTTCTGTTGCACACGTTGGGACTCATTTTATTTTTCTACAAGAATCATTTGTCATGACGGGAATCGAACCCGGGCCGCCCTGCGTTACAAGGCAGATTCCTATCCGCTAGACCATTTGGGAAGATTTCATATGTGCACCCTAAGATATCTAAGTGTCATTTCGATGAGGTCTGTAGCAGAGGCCATAGAGCACACCAAACAAATAATCACGTGTTTAAATATCCTTGTCGTTTTGAAAAATTACCATTGTCACCTGCACAGGAATGCCATGCGGCCAACATTGAAGAAATGTGCTTCTCAAATCTGTCATTAACACTGTTTTCCACACGCTTTTTTCATTGCATTGCCATATAATCAATTGGTCATTGATGCGTCACGAATAACGACAATGCGTCGAAAATTAAAGAAATGTAAACATGAATTATGTTATTACTGTCTAAGCATCGCAAAGCTGTATGCGTAAAGGCGTCTGACGTCACAGTGGCTTGCCTGAATCAAAGGAATTAGAGAAACATGTGCTTACAGGGGCGTCGAACCGGCTTGTCTCCCTGATGGAGCAAAGCTGTTACAGTGACAAAGACAAGCTCCGCGCTCATGGGCAATTTATATGGGACAACTGTGCTGCGAGTATCTAAGCAGTCGTCGTGCATGGATAAAATGCAATGTTTCAAACAGATATGATGAATTCACCTACTTTGAAAAAGTGTGCGTTAAGGGAGTCCTTTTGACACAAAGCGAAAATCTACAGTCAAGCGTCAATCAGCAGACAGCCGTGTGTTCTTTAGTCATGAGCCTGTTGTCAAAACGGCAGAAAAAAATGGTCACAAACGAAATATTGTTTCTACACTTAAAATGAACAAAGAAAAAATGAGCTAGCCTGATATAAGTCATGTTCATGACGATGCAAATGTAACGAGATTTCGAACTGTTCTGTAGCACACGTTGGGACTCATTTTATTTTTCTACAAGAATCATTTGCCATGACGGGAATCGAACCCGGGCCGCCCTGCGTTAAAAGGCAGATTCCTATCCGCTAGACCATTTGGGAAGATTTCATATGTGCACCCTAAGATATCTAAGTGTCATTTCGATGAGGTCTGTCGCAGAGGCCATAGAGCACACCAAACAAATAATCATGTGTTTAAATATCCTTGTCGTTTTGAAAAATTACCATTGTCACCTGCACAGGAATGCCATGCGGCCAACATTGAAGAAATGTGCTTCTCAAATCTGTCATTAACACTGTTTTCCACACGCTTTTTTCATTGCATTGCCATATAATCAATTGGTCATTGATGCGTCACGAATAACGACAATGCGTCGAAAATTAAAGAAATGTAAACATGTATTATGTTATTACTGTCTAAGCATCGCAAAGCTGTATGCGCAAAGGCGTCTGACGTCACAGTGGCTTGCCTGAAACAAAGGAATTAGAGAAACATGTGCTTACAGGGGCGTCGAACCGGCTTGTCTCCCTGATGGAGCAAAGTTGCTACAGTGACAAAGACAAGCTCCGCGCTCATGGGCAATTTATATGGGGCAACTGTGCTGCGAGTATCTAAGCAGTCGTCGTGCATGGATAAAATGCAATGTTTCAAACAGATCTGATGAATTCACCTACTTTGAAAAAGTGTGCGTTAAGGGAGTCCTTTTGACACAAAGCGAAAATCTACAGTCAAGCGTCAATCAGCAGACAGCCGTGTGTTCTTTAGTCATGAGCCTGTTGTCAAAACGGCAGAAAAAAATGGTCACAAACGAAATATTGTTTCTACACTTAAAATGAACAAAGAAAAAATGAGCTAGCCTGATATAAGTCATGTTCATGACGATGCAAATGTAACGAGATTTCGAACTGTTCTGTTGCACACGTTGGGACTCATTTTATTTTTCTACAAGAATCATTTGCCATGACAGGAATCGAACCCGGGCCGCAGTGCGTTACAAGGCAGATTCCTATCCGCTAGACCATTTGGGAAGATTTAATATGTAGACCCTAAGATATCTAAGTGTCATTTCGATGAGGTCTGTAGCAGAGGCCATAGAGCACACCAAACAAATAATCACGTGTTTAAATATCCTTGTCGTTTTGAAAAATTACCATTGTCACCTGCACAGGAATGCCATGCGGCCAACATTGAAGAAATGTGCTTCTCAAATCTGTCATTAACACTGTTTTCCACACGCTTTTTTCATTGCATTGCCATATAATCAATTGGTCATTGATGCGTCACGAATAACGACAATGCGTCGAAAATTAAAGAAATGTAAACATGAATTATGTTATTACTGTCTAAGCATCGCAAAGCTGTATGCGTAAAGGCGTCTGACGTCACAGTGGCTTGCCTGAATCAAAGGAATTAGAGAAACATGTGCTTACAGGGGCGTCGAACCGGCTTGTCTCCCTGATGGAGCAAAGTTGTTACAGTGACAAAGACAAGCTCCGCGCTCATGGGCAATTTATATGGGACAACTGTGCTGCGAGTATCTAAGCAGTCGTCGTGCATGGATAAAATGCAATGTTTCAAACAGATATGATGAATTCACCTACTTTGAAAAAGTGTGCGTTAAGGGAGTCCTTTTGACACAAAGCGAAAATCTACAGTCAAGCGTCAATCAGCAGACAGCCGTGTGTTCTTTAGTCATGAGCCTGTTGTCAAAACGGCAGAAAAAAATGGTCACAAACGAAATATTGTTTCTACACTTAAAATGAACAAAGACAAAATGAGCTAGCCTGATATAAGTCATGTTCATGACGATGCAAATGTAACGAGATTTCGAACTTTTCTGTTGCACACGTTGGGACTCATTTTATTTTTCGACAAGAATCATTTGCCATGACGGGAATCGAATCCGGGCCGCCCTGCGTTACAAGGCAGATTCTTATCCGCTAGACCATTTGGGAAGATTTCATATGTAGACCCTAAGATATCTAAGTGTCATTTCGATGAGGTCTGTAGCAGAGGCCATACAGCACACCAAACAAATAATCATGTGTTTAAATATCCTTGTCGTTTTGAAAAATTACCATTGTCACCTGCACAGGAATGCCGTGCGGCCAACATTGAAGAAATGTGCTTCTCAAATCTGTCATTAACACTGTTTTCCACAAGCTTTTTTCATTGCATTGCCATATAATAAATTGGTCATTGATGCGTCACGAATAACGACAATGCGTCGAAAATTAAAGAAATGTAAACATGAATTATGTTATTACTGTCTAAGCATCGCAAAGCTGTATGCGCAAAGGCGTCTGACGTCACTGTGGCTTGCCTGAAACAAAGGAATTAGAGAAACATGTGCTTACAGGGGCGTCGAACCGGCTTGTGTCCCTGATGGAGCAAAGTTGCTGCAGTGACAAAGACAAGCTCCGCCCTCATGGGCAATTTATATGGGGCAACTGTGCTGCGAGTATCTAAGCAGTCGTCGTGCATGGATAAAATGCAATGTTTCAAACAGATCTGATGAATTCACCTACTTTGAAAAAGTGTGTGTTAAGGGAGTCCTTTTGACACAAAGCGAAAATCTACAGTCAAGCGTCAATCAGCAGACAGCCGTGTGTTCTTTAGTCATGAGCCTGTTGTCAAAACGGCAGAAAAAAATGGTCACAAACGAAATATTGTTTCTCCACTTAAAATGAACAAAGAAAAAATGAGCTAGCCTGATATAAGTCATGTTCATGACGATGCAAATGTAACGAGATTTCAAACTGTTCTGTTGCACACGTTGGGACTCATTTTATTTTTCTACAAGAATCATTTGTCATGACGGGAATCGAACCCGGGCCGCCCTGCGTTACAAGGCAGATTCCTATCCGCTAGACCATTTGGGAAGATTTCATATGTGCACCCTAAGATATCTAAGTGTCATTTCGATGAGGTCTGTAGCAGAGGCCATAGAGCACACCAAACAAATAATCACGTGTTTAAATATCCTTGTCGTTTTGAAAAATTACCATTGTCACCTGCACAGGAATGCCATGCGGCCAACATTGAAGAAATGTGCTTCTCAAATCTGTCATTAACACTGTTTTCCACACGCTTTTTTCATTGCATTGCCATATAATCAATTGGTCATTGATGCGTCACGAATAACGACAATGCGTCGAAAATTAAAGAAATGTAAACATGAATTATGTTATTACTGTCTAAGCATCGCAAAGCTGTATGCGTAAAGGCGTCTGACGTCACAGTGGCTTGCCTGAATCAAAGGAATTAGAGAAACATGTGCTTACAGGGGCGTCGAACCGGCTTGTCTCCCTGATGGAGCAAAGTTGTTACAGTGACAAAGACAAGCTCCGCGCTCATGGGCAATTTATATGGGACAACTGTGCTGCGAGTATCTAAGCAGTCGTCGTGCATGGATAAAATGCAATGTTTCAAACAGATATGATGAATTCACCTACTTTGAAAAAGTGTGCGTTAAGGGAGTCCTTTTGACACAAAGCGAAAATCTACAGTCAAGCGTCAATCAGCAGACAGCCGTGTGTTCTTTAGTCATGAGCCTGTTGTCAAAACGGCAGAAAAAAATGGTCACAAACGAAATATTGTTTCTACACTTAAAATGAACAAAGACAAAATGAGCTAGCCTGATATAAGTCATGTTCATGACGATGCAAATGTAACGAGATTTCGAACTTTTCTGTTGCACACGTTGGGACTCATTTTATTTTTCTACAAGAATCATTTGCCATGACGGGAATCGAATCCGGGCCGCCCTGCGTTACAAGGCAGATTCTTATCCGCTAGACCATTTGGGAAGATTTCATATGTAGACCCTAAGATATCTAAGTGTCATTTCGATGAGGTCTGTCTCAGAGGCCATAGAGCACACCAAACAAATAATCATGTGTTTAAATATCCTTGTCGTTTTGAAAAATTACCATTGTCACCTGCACAGGAATGCCATGCGGCCAACATTGAAGAAATGTGCTTCTCAAATCTGTCATTAACACTGTTTTCCACACGCTTTTTTCATTGCATTGCCATATAATCAATTGGTCATTGATGCTTCACGAATAACGACAATGCGTCGAAAATTAAAGAAATGTAAACATGAATTATGTTATTACTGTCTAAGCATCGCAAAGCTGTATGCGTAAAGGCGTCTGACGTCACAGTGGCTTGCCTGAAACGAAGGAATTAGAGAAACATGTGCTGACAGGGGCGTCGAACCGGCTTGTCTCCCTGATGGAGCAAAGTTGCTACAGTGACAAAGACAAGCTCCGCCCTCATGGGCAATTTATATGGGGCAACTGTGCTGCGAGTATCTAAGCAGTCGTCGTGCATGGATAAAATGCAATGTTTCAAACAGATCTGATGAATTCACCTACTTTGAAAAAGTGTGTGTTAAGGGAGTCCTTTTGACACAAAGCGAAAATCTACAGTCAAGCGTCAATCAGCAGACAGCCGTGTGTTCTTTAGTCATGAGCCTGTTGTCAAAACGGCAGAAAAAAATGGTCACAAACGAAATAATGTTTCTACACTTAAAATGAACAAAGAAAAAATGAGCTAGCCTGATATAAGTCATGTTCATGACGATGCAAATGTAACGAGATTTCGAACTGTTCTGTTGCACACGTTGGGACTCATTTTATTTTTCTACAAGAATCATTTGCCATGACGGGAATCGAACCCGGGCCGCCCTGCGTTACAAGGCAGATTCCTATCCGCTAGACCATTTGGGAAGATTTCATATGTGCACCCTAAGATATCTAAGTGTCATTTCGATGAGGTCTGTAGCAGAGGCCATAGAGCACACCAAACAAATAATCACGTGTTTAAATATCCTTGTCGTTTTGAAAAATTACCATTGTCACCTGCACAGGAATGCCATGCGGCCAACATTGAAGAAATGTGCTTCTCAAATCTGTCATTAACACTGTTTTCCACACGCTTTTTTCATTGCATTGCCATATAATCAATTGGTCATTGATGCGTCACGAATAACGACAATGCGTCGAAAATTAAAGAAATGTAAACATGAATTATGTTATTACTGTCTAAGCATCGCAAAGCTGTATGCGCAAAGGCGTCTGACGTCACTGTGGCTTGCCTGAAACAAAGGAATTAGAGAAACATGTGCTTACAAGGGGCGTCGAACCCGGCTTGTCCCCCTGATGGAGCAAAGTTGCTACAGTGACAAAGACAAGCTCCGCGCTCATGGGCAATTTATATGGGACAACTGTGCTGCGAGTATCTAAGCAGTCGTCGTGCATGGATAAAATGCAATGTTTCAAACAGATCTGATGAATTCACCAACTTTGAAAAAGTGTGTGTTAAGGGAGTCCTTTTGACACAAAGCGAAAATCTACAGTCAAGCGTCAATCAGCAGACAGCCGTGTGTTCTTTAGTCATGAGCCTGTTGTCAAAACGGCAGAAAAAAATGGTCACAAACGAAATATTGTTTCTACACTTAAAATGAACAAAGACAAAATGAGCTAGCCTGATATAAGTCATGTTCATGACGATGCAAATGTAACAAGATTTCAAACTGTTCTGTTGCACACGTTGGGACTCATTTTATTTTTCTACAAGAATCATTTGTCATGACGGGAATCGAACCCGGGCCGCCCTGCGTTAAAAGGCAGATTCCTATCCGCTAGACCATTTGGGAAAATTTCATATGTAGACCCTAAGATATCTAAGTGTCATTTCGATGAGGTCTGTAGCAGAGGCCATTGAGCACACCAAACAAATAATCATGTGTTTAAATATCCTTGTCGTTTTGAAAAATTACCATTGTCACCTGCACAGGAATGGCATGCGGCCAACATTGAAGAAATGTGCTTCTCAAATCTGTCATTAACACTGTTTTCCACACGCTTTTTTCATTGCATTGCCATATAATCAATTGGTCATTGATGCGTCACGAATAACGACAATGCGTCGAAAATTAAAGAAATGTAAACATGAATTATGTTATTGCTGTCTAAGCATCGCAAAGCTGTATGCGCAAAGGCGTCTGACGTCACTGTGGCTTGCCTGAAACAAAGGAATTAGAGAAACATGTGCTTACAAGGGGCGTCGAACCGGCTTGTCCCCCTGATGGAGCAAAGTTGCTACAGTGACAAAGACAAGCTCCGCGCTCATGGGCAATTTATATGGGACAACTGTGCTGCGAGTATCTAAGCAGTCGTCGTGCATGGATAAAATGCAATGTTTCAAACAGATCTGATGAATTCACCAACTTTGAAAAAGTCTGTGTTAAGGGAGTCCTTTTGACACAAAGCGAAAATCTACAGTCAAGCGTCAATCAGCAGACAGCCGTGTGTTCTTTAGTCATGAGCCTGTTGTCAAAACGGCAGAAAAAAATGGTCACAAACGAAATATTGTTTCTACACTTAAAATGAACAAAGAAAAAATGAGCTAGCCTGATATAAGTCATGTTCATGACGATGCAAATGTAACGAGATTTCAAACTGTTCTGTTGCACACGTTGGGACTCATTTTATTTTTCTACAAGAATCATTTGTCATGACGGGAATCGAACCCGGGCCGCCCTGCGTGACAAGGCAGATTCCTATCCGCTAGACCATTTGGGAAGATTTCATATGTAGACCCTAAGATATCTAAGTGTCATTTCGATGAGGTCTGTAGCAGAGGCCATTGAGCACACCAAACAAATAATCATGTGTTTAAATATCCTTGTCGTTTTGAAAAATTACCATTGTCACCTGCACAGGAATGGCATGCGGCCAACATTGAAGAAATGTGCTTATCAAATCTGTCATTAACACTGTTTTCCACACGCTTTTTTCATTGCATTGCCATATAATCAATTGGTCATTGATGCGTCACGAATAACGACAATGCGTCGAAAATTAAAGAAATGTAAACATGAATTATGTTATTACTGTCTAAGCATCGCAAAGCTGTATGCGTAAAGGCGTCTGACGTCACAGTGGCTTGCCTGAAACAAAGGAATTAGAGAAACATGTGCTTACAAGGGGCGTCGAACCGGCTTGTCCCCCTGATGGAGCAAAGTTGCTATAGTGACAAAGACAAGCTCCGCGCTCATGGGCAATTTATATGGGACAACTGTGCTGCGAGTATCTAAGCAGTCGTCGTGCATGGATAAAATGCAATGTTTCAAACAGATCTGATGTATTCACCTACTTTGAAAAAGTGTGCGTTAGGGAGTCCTTTTGACACAAAGCGAAAATCTACAGTCAAGCGCCAATCAGCAGACAGCCGTATGTTCTTTAGTCATGAGCCTGTTGTCAAAACGGCAGAAAAAAATGGTCACAAACGAAATATTGTTTCTACACTTAAAATGAACAAAGACAAAATGAGCTAGCCTGATATAAGTCATGTTCATGACGATGCAAATGGAACGAGATTTCGAACTGTTCTGTTGCACACGTTGGGACTCATTTTATTTTTCTACAAAAATCATTTTCCATGACGGGAATCGAACCCGGACCGCCCTGCGTTACAAGGCAGATTCCTATCCGCTAGACCATTTGGGAAGACTTGATATGTACACCCTAAGATATCTAAGTGTCATTTCGATGAGGTCTGTAGCAGAGGCCATAGAGCACAGCAAACAAATAATCATGTGTTTAAATATCCTTGCCGTTTTGAAAAATTACCATTGTCACCTGCACAGGAATGCCATGCGGCCAACATTGAAGAAATGTGCTTCTCAAATCTGTCATTAACACTGTTTTCCACACGCTTTTTTCATTGCATTGCCATATAATCAATTGGTCATTGATGCGTCACGAATAACGACAATGCGTCGAAAATTAAAGAAATGTAAACATGAATTATGTTATTACTGTCTAAGCATCGCAAAGCTGTATGCGTAAAGGCGTCTGACGTCACAGTGGCTTGCCTGAAACAAAGGAATTAGAGAAACGTGCTTACAGGGGCGTCGAACCGGATTCTCCCGCTGATGGAGCAAAGTTGCTACAGTGACAAAGACAAGCTCCGCGCTCATGGGCAATTTATATGGGACAACTGTGCTGCGAGTATCTAAGCAGTCGTCGTGCATGGATAAAATGCAATGTTTCAAACAGATCTGATGAATTCACCAACTTTGAAAAAGTCTGTGTTAAGGGAGTCCTTTTGACACAAAGCGAAAATCTACAGTCAAGCGTCAATCAGCAGACAGCCGTGTGTTCTTTAGTCATGAGCCTGTTGTCAAAACGGCAGAAAAAAATGGTCACAAACGAAATATTGTTTCTACACTTAAAATGAACAAAGAAAAAATGAGCTAGCCTGATATAAGTCATGTTCATGACGATGCAAATGTAACGAGATTTCAAACTGTTCTGTTGCACACGTTGGGACTCATTTTATTTTTCTACAAGAATCATTTGTCATGACGGGAATCGAACCCAGGCCGCCCTGCGTGACAAGGCAGATTCCTATCCGCTAGACCATTTGGGAAGATTTCATATGTAGACCCTAAGATATCTAAGTGTCATTTCGATGAGGTCTGTAGCAGAGGCCATTGAGCACACCAAACAAATAATCATGTGTTTAAATATCCTTGTCGTTTTGAAAAATTACCATTGTCACCTGCACAGGAATGGCATGCGGCCAACATTGAAGAAATGTGCTTATCAAATCTGTCATTAACACTGTTTTCCACACGCTTTTTTCATTGCATTGCCATATAATCAATTGGTCATTGATGCGTCACGAATAACGACAATGCGTCGAAAATTAAAGAAATGTAAACATGAATTATGTTATTACTGTCTAAGCATCGCAAAGCTGTATGCGTAAAGGCGTCTGACGTCACAGTGGCTTGCCTGAAACAAAGGAATTAGAGAAACATGTGCTTACAAGGGGCGTCGAACCGGCTTGTCCCCCTGATGGAGCAAAGTTGCTATAGTGACAAAGACAAGCTCCGCGCTCATGGGCAATTTATATGGGACAACTGTGCTGCGAGTATCTAAGCAGTCGTCGTGCATGGATAAAATGCAATGTTTCAAACAGATCTGATGTATTCACCTACTTTGAAAAAGTGTGCGTTAGGGAGTCCTTTTGACACAAAGCGAAAATCTACAGTCAAGCGCCAATCAGCAGACAGCCGTATGTTCTTTAGTCATGAGCCTGTTGTCAAAACGGCAGAAAAAAATGGTCACAAACGAAATATTGTTTCTACACTTAAAATGAACAAAGACAAAATGAGCTAGCCTGATATAAGTCATGTTCATGACGATGCAAATGGAACGAGATTTCGAACTGTTCTGTTGCACACGTTGGGACTCATTTTATTTTTCTACAAAAATCATTTTCCATGACGGGAATCGAACCCGGACCGCCCTGCGTTACAAGGCAGATTCCTATCCGCTAGACCATTTGGGAAGACTTGATATGTACACCCTAAGATATCTAAGTGTCATTTCGATGAGGTCTGTAGCAGAGGCCATAGAGCACAGCAAACAAATAATCATGTGTTTAAATATCCTTGCCGTTTTGAAAAATTACCATTGTCACCTGCACAGGAATGCCATGCGGCCAACATTGAAGAAATGTGCTTCTCAAATCTGTCATTAACACTGTTTTCCACACGCTTTTTTCATTGCATTGCCATATAATCAATTGGTCATTGATGCGTCACGAATAACGACAATGCGTCGAAAATTAAAGAAATGTAAACATGAATTATGTTATTACTGTCTAAGCATCGCAAAGCTGTATGCGTAAAGGCGTCTGACGTCACAGTGGCTTGCCTGAAACAAAGGAATTAGAGAAACGTGCTTACAGGGGCGTCGAACCGGATTCTCCCGCTGATGGAGCAAAGTTGCTACAGTGACAAAGACAAGCTCCTCGCTCATGGGCAATTTATATGGGGCAACTGTGCTGCGAGTATCTAAGCAGTCGTCGTGCATGGATAAAATGCAATGTTTCAAACAGATCTGATGAATTCACCTACTTTGAAAAAGTGTGCGTTAGGGAGTTCTTTTGACACAAAGCGAAAAACTACAGTCAAGCGAGAATCAGCAGACAGCCGTGTGTTCTTTAGTCATGAGCCTGTTGTCAAAACGGCAGAAAAACATGGTCACAAACGAAATATTGTTTCTACACTTAAAATGAACAAAGAAAAAATGAGCTAGCCTGATATAAGTCATGTTCATGACGATGCAAATGTAACGAGATTTCGAACTGTTCTGTTGCACACGTTGGGACTCATTTTATTTTTCTACAAAAATCATTTGCCATGACGGGAATCGAACCCGGGCCGCCCTGCGTTACAAGGCAGATGCCTATCCGCTAGACCATTTGGGAAGACTTGATATGTACACCCTAAGATATCTAAGTGTCATTTCGATGAGGTCTGTAGCAGAGGCCATAGAGCACAGCAAACAAATAATCATGTGTTTAAATATCCTTGTCGTTTTGAAAAATTACCATTGTCACCTGCACAGGAATGCCATGCGGCCAACATTGAAGAAATGTGCTTCTCAAATCTGTCATTAACACTGTTTTCCACACGCTTTTTTCATTGCATTGCCATATAATCAATTGGTCATTGATGCGTCACGAATAACGACAATGCGTCGAAAATTAAAGAAATGTAAACATGAATTATGTTATTACTGTCTAAGCATCGCAAAGCTGTATGCGTAAAGGCGTCTGACGTCACAGTGGCTTACCTGAAACAAAGGAATTAGAGAAACGTGCTTACAGGGGCGTCGAACCGGATTCTCCCGCTGAGGGAGCAAAGTTGCGACAGTGACAAAGACAAGCTCCGCGCTCATGGGCAATTTATATGGGGCAACTGTGCTGCGAGTATCTAAGCAGTCGTCGTGCATGGATAAAATGCAATGTTTCAAACAGATCTGATGAATTCACCTACTTTGAAAAAGTGTGCGTTAGGGAGTCCTTTTGACACAAAGCGAAAATCTACAGTCAAGCGAGAATCAGCAGACAGCCGTGTGTTCTTTAGTCATGAGCCTGTTGTCAAAACGGCAGAAAAAAATGGTCACAAACGAAATATTGTTTCTACACTTAAAATGAACAAAGAAAAAATGAGCTAGCCTGATATAAGTCATGTTCATGACGATGCAAATGTAACGAGATTTCGAACTGTTCTGTTGCACACGTTGGGACTCATTTTATTTTTCTACAAGAATCATTTGCCATGACGGGAATAGAACCCGGGCCGCCCTGCGTTACAAGGCAGATTCCTATCCGCTAGACCATTTGGGAAGATTTCATATGTGTACCCTAAGATATCTAAGTGTCATTTCGATGAGGTCTGTCGCAGAGGCCATAGAGCACACCAATCAAATAATCATGTGTTTAAATATCCTTGTCGTTTTGAAAAATTACCATTGTCACCTGCACAGGAATGCCATGCGGCCAACATTGAAGAAATGTGCTTCTCAAATCTGTCATTAACACTGTTTTCCACACGCTTTTTTCATTGCATTGCCATATAATCAATTGGTCATTGATGCGTCACGAATAACGACAATGCGTCGAAAATTAAAGAAATGTAAACATGAATTATGTTATTACTGTCTAAGCATCGAAACGATGTATGCGCAAAGGCGTCTGACGTCACTGTGGCTTGCCTTAAACAATGGAATTAGAGAAACATGTGCTTACAGGGGCGTCGAACCGGCTTGTCCCCCTGATGGAGCAAAGTTGCTACAGTGACAAAGACAAGCTCCGCGCTCATGGGCAATTTATATGGGGCAACTGTGCTGCGAGTATCTAAGCAGTCGTCGTGCATGGATAAAATGCAATGTTTCAAACAGATCTGATGAATTCACCTCCTTTGAAAAAGTGTGCGTTAAGGGAGTCCTTTTGACACAAAGCGAAAATCTACAGTCAAGCGTCAATCAGCAGACAGCCGTGTGTTCTTTAGTCATGAGCCTGTTGTCAACACGGCAGAAAAAAATGGTCACAAACGAAATATTGTTTCTACACTTAAAATGAACAAAGAAAAAATGAGCTTGCCTGATATAAGTCATGTTCATGACGATGCAAATGTAACGAGATTTCAAACTGTTCTGTTACACACGTTGGGACTCATATTATTTTTCTACAAGAATCATTTGCCATGACGGGAATCGAACCCGGGCCGCCCTGCGTTACAAGGCAGATTCCTAACGGCTAGACCATTTGGGAAGATTTCATATGTAGACCCTAAGATATCTAAGTGTCATTTCGATGAGGTCTGTAGCAGAGGCCATAGAGCACACCAAACAAATAATCATGTGTTTAAATATCCTTGTCGTTTTGAAAAATTACCATTGTCACCTGCACAGGAATGCCATGCGGCCAACATTGAAGAAATGTGCTTCTCAAATCTGTCATTAACACTGTTTTCCACACGCTTTTTTCATTGCATTGCCATATAATCAATTGGTCATTGATGCGTCACGAATAACGACAATGCGTCGAAAATTAAAGAAATGTAAACATGAATTATGTTATTACTGTCTAAGCATCGCAAAGCTGTATGCGCAAAGTCGTCTGACGTCACTGTGGCTTGCCTGAAACAAAGGAATTAGAGAAACATGTGCTTACAGGGGCGTCGAACCGTCTTGTCCCCCTGATGGAGCAAAGTTGCTACAGTGACAAAGACAAGCTCCGCGCTCATGGGCAATTTATATGGGACAACTGTGCTGCGAGTATCTAAGCAGTCGTCGTGCATGGATAAAATGCAATGTTTCAAACAGATCTGATGAATTCACCTACTTTGAAAAAGTGTGCGTTAAGGGAGTCCTTTTGACACAAAGCGAAAATCTACAGTCAAGCGTCAATCAGCAGACAGCCGTATGTTCTTTAGTCATGAGCCTGTTGTCAAAACGGCGGAAAAAAATGGTCACAAACGAAATATTGTTTCTACACTTAAAATGAACAAAGAAAAAATGAGCTAGCCTGATATAAGTCATGTTCATGACGATGCAAATGTAACGAGATTTCGAACTGTTCTGTTGCACACGTTGGGACTCATTTTATTTTTCTACAAGAATCATTTGCCATGACGGGAATCGAACCCGGGCCGCCCTGCGTTACAAGGCAGATTCCTATCCGCTAGACCATTTGGAAAGATTTCATATGTAGACCCTAAGATATCTAAGTGTCATTTCGATGAGGTCTGTAGCAGAGACCATAGAGCACACCAAACAAATAATCATGTGTTTAAATATCCTTGTCGTTTTGAAAAATTACCATTGTCACCTGCACAGGAATGCCATGCGGCCAACATTGAAGAAATGTGCTTCTCAAATCTGTCATTAACACTGTTTTCCACACGCTTTTTTCATTGCATTGCCATATAATCAATTGGTCATTGATGCGTCACGAATAACGACAATGCGTCGAAAATTAAAGAAATGTAAACATGAATTATGTTATTACTGTATAAGCATCGCAAAGCTGTATGCGCAAAGGCGTCTGACGTCACTGTGGCTTGCCTGAAACAAAGGAATTAGAGAAACATGTGCTTACAAGGGGCGTCGAACCGGCTTGTCCCCCTGATGGAGCAAAGTTGCTCCAGTGACAAAGACAAGCTCCACGCTCATGGGCAATTTATATGGGACAACTGTGCTGCGAGTATCTAAGCAGTCGTCGTGCATGGATAAAATGCAATGTTTCAAACAGATCTGATTAATTCACCTACTTTGAAAAAGTGTGCGTTAAGGGAGTCCTTTTGACACAAGGCGAAAATCTACAGTCAAGCGTCAATCAGCAGACAGCCGTGTGTTCTTTAGTCATGAGCCTGTTGTCAAAACGGCAGAAAAAAATGGTCACAAACGAAATATTGTTTCTACACTTAAAATGAACAAAGAAAAAATGAGCTAGCCTGATATAAGTCATGTTCATGACGATGCAAATGTAACGAGATTTCGAACTGTTCTGTTGCACACGTTGGGACTCACTTTATTTTTCTACAAGAATCATTTGCCATGACGGGAATCGAACCCGGGCCGCCCTGCGTTACAAGGCAGATTCCTATCCGCTAGACCATTTGGGAAGATTTCATATGTGCACCCTAAGATATCTAAGTGTCATTTCGATGAGGTCTGTAGCAGAGGCCAGAGAGGACAGCAAACAAATAATCATGTGTTTAAATATCCTTGTCGTTTTGAAAAATTACCATTGTCACCTGCACAGGAATGCCATGCAGCCAACATTGAAGAAATGTGCTTCTCAAATCTGTCATTAACACTGTTTTCCACACGCTTTTTTCATTGCATTGCCATATAATCAATTGGTCATTGATGCGTCACGAATAACGACAATGCGTCGGAAATTAAAGAAATGTAAACATGAATTATGTTATTACTGTATAAGCATCGCAAAGCTGTATGCGCAAAGGCGTCTGACGTCACTGTGGCTTGCCTGAAACAAAGGAATTAGAGAAACATGTGCTTACAAGGGGCGTCGAACCGGCTTGTCCCCCTGATGGAGCAAAGTTGCTACAGTGACAAAGACAAGCTCCGCGCTCATGGGCAATTTATATGGGACAACTGTGCTGCGAGTATCTAAGCAGTCGTCGTGCATGGATAAAATGCAATGTTTCAAACAGATCTGATGAATTCACCTACTTTGAAAAAGTGTGCGTTAAGGGAGTCCTTTTGACACAAAGCGAAAATCTACAGTCAAGCGTCAATCAGCAGACAGCCGTGTGTTCTTTAGTCATGAGCCTGTTGTCAAAACGGCAGAAAAAAATGGTCACAAACGAAATATTGTTTCTACACTTAAAATGAACAAAGAAAAAATGAGCTAGCCTGATATAAGTCATGTTCATGACGATGCAAATGTAACGAGATTTCGAACTGTTCTGTTGCACACGTTGGGACTCATTTTATTTTTCTACAAGAATCATTTGCCATGACGGGAATCGAACCCGGGCCGCCCTGCGTTACAAGGCAGATTCCTATCCGCTAGACCATTTGGGAAGATTTCATATGTGCACCCTAAGATATCTAAGTGTCATTTCGATGAGGTCTGTAGCAGAGGCCAGAGAGGACAGCAAACAAATAATCATGTGTTTAAATATCCTTGTCGTTTTGAAAAATTACCATTGTCACCTGCACAGGAATGCCATGCAGCCAACATTGAAGAAATGTGCTTCTCAAATCTGTCATTAACACTGTTTTCCACACGCTTTTTTCATTGCATTGCCATATAATCAATTGGTCATTGATGCGTCACGAATAACGACAATGCGTCGAAAATTAAAGAAATGTAAACATGAATTATGTTATTACTGTCTAAGCATCGCAAAGCTGTATGCGCAAAGGCGTCTGACGTCACTGTGGCTTGCCTGAAACAAAGGAATTAGAGAAACATGTGCTTACAGGGGCGTCGAACCAGCTTGTCCCCCTGATGGAGCAAAGTTGCTACAGTGACAAAGACAAGCTCCGCGCTCATGGGCAATTTATATGGGGCAACTGTGCTGCGAGTATCTAAGCAGTCGTCGTGCATGGATAAAATGCAATGTTTCAAACAGATCTGATGAATTCACCTACTTTGAAAAAGTGTGCGTTAAGGGAGTCCTTTTGACACAAAGCGAAAATCTACAGTCAAGCGTCAATCAGCAGTCAGCCGTGTGTTCTTTAGTCATGAGCCTGTTGTCAAAACGGCGGAAAAAAATGGTCACAAACGAAATATTGTTTCTACACTTAAAATGAACAAAGAAAAAATGAGCTAGCCTGATATAAGTCATGTTCATGACGATGCAAATGTAACGAGATTTCGAACTGTTCTGTTGCACACGTTGGGACTCATTTTATTTTTCTACAAAAATCATTTGCCATGACGGGAATCGAACCCAGGCCGCCCTGCGTTACAAGGCAGATTCCTATCCGCTAGACCATTTGGGAAGACTTGATATGTACACCCTAAGATATCTAAGTGTCATCTCGATGAGGTCTGTAGCAGAGGCCATAGAGCACAGCAAACAAATAATCATGTGTTTAAATATCCTTGTCGTTTTGAAAAATTACCATTGTCACCTGCACAGGAATGCCATGCGGCCAACATTGAAGAAATGTGCTTCTCAAATCTGTCATTAACACTGTTTTCCACACGCTTTTTTCATTGCATTGCCATATAATCAATTGGTCATTGATGCGTCACGAATAACGACAATGCGTCGAAAATTAAAGAAATGTAAACATGAATTATGTTATTACTGTCTAAGCATCGCAAAGCTGTATGCGTAAAGGCGTCTGACGTCACAGTGGCTTGCCTGAAACAAAGGAATTAGAGAAACATGTGCTGACAGGGGCGTCGAACCGGCTTCTCCCGCTGATGGAGCAAAGTTGCTACAGTGACAAAGACAAGCTCCGCGCTCATGGGCAATTTATATGGGGCAACTGTGCTGCGAGTATCTAAGCAGTCGTCGTGCATGGATAAAATGCAATGTTTCAAACAGATCTGATGAATTCACCTACTTTGAAAAAGTGTGCGTTAGGGAGTTCTTTTGACACAAAGCGAAAATCTACAGTCAAGCGTCAATCAGCAGACAGCCGTGTGTTCTTTAGTCATGAGCCTGTTGTCAAAACGGCAGAAAAAAATGGTCACAAACGAAATATTGTTTCTACACTTAAAATGAACAAAGAAAAAATGAGCTAGCTTGATATAAGTCATGTTCATGACGATGCAAATGTAACGAGATTTCGAACTGTTCTGTTGCACACGTTGGGACTCATTTTATTTTTCTACAAAAATCATTTGCCATGACGGGAATCAAACCCGGGCCGCTCTGCGTTACAAGGCAGATGCCTATCCGCTAGACCATTTGGGAAGACTTGACATGTACACCCTAAGATATCTAAGTGTCATTTCGATGAGGTCTGTAGCAGAGGCCATCGAGCACAGCAAACAAATAATCATGTGTTTAAATATCCTTGTCGTTTTGAAAAATTACCATTGTCACCTGCACAGGAATGCCATGCGGCCAACATTGAAGAAATGTGCTTCTCAAATCTGTCATTAACACTGTTTTCCACACGCTTTTTTCATTGCATTGCCATATAATCAATTGGTCATTGATGCGTCACGAATAACGACAATGCGTCGAAAATTAAAGAAATGTAAACATGAATTATGTTATTACTGTCTAAGCATCGCAAAGCTGTATGCGTAAAGGCGTCTGACGTCACAGTGGCTTGCCTGAAACAAAGGAATTAGAGAAACATGTGCTGACAGGGGCGTCGAACCGGCTTTTCCCGCTGATGGAGCAAAGTTGCTACAGTGACAAAGACAAGCTCCGCGCTCATGGGCAATTTATATGGGGCAACTGTGCTGCGAGTATCTAAGCAGTCGTCGTGCATGGATAAAATGCAATGTTTCAAACAGATCTGATGAATTCACCTACTTTGAAAAAGTGTGCGTTAGGGAATTCTTTTGACACAAAGCGAAAATCTACAGTCAAGCGTCAATCAGCAGACAGCCGTGTGTTCTTTAGTCATGAGCCTGTTGTCAAAACGGCAGAAAAAAATGGTCACAAACGAAATATTGTTTCTACACTTAAAATGAACAAAGAAAAAATGAGCTAGCTTGATATAAGTCATGTTCATGACGATGCAAATGTAACGAGATTTCGAACTGTTCTGTTGCACACGTTGGGACTCATTTTATTTTTCTACAAAAATCATTTGCCATGACGGGAATCAAACCCGGGCCGCTCTGCGTTACAAGGCAGATGCCTATCCGCTAGACCATTTGGGAAGACTTGACATGTACACCCTAAGATATCTAAGTGTCATTTCGATGAGGTCTGTAGCAGAGGCCATCGAGCACAGCAAACAAATAATCATGTGTTTAAATATCCTTGTCGTTTTGAAAAATTACCATTGTCACCTGCACAGGAATGCCATGCGGCCAACATTGAAGAAATGTGCTTCTCAAATCTGTCATTAACACTGTTTTCCACACGCTTTTTTCATTGCATTGCCATATAATCAATTGGTCATTGATGCGTCACGAATAACGACAATGCGTCGAAAATTAAAGAAATGTAAACATGAATTATGTTATTACTGTCTAAGCATCGCAAAGCTGTATGCGCAAAGTCGTCTGACGTCACTGTGGCTTGCCTGAAACAAAGGAATTAGAGAAACATGTGCTTACAGGGGCGTCGAACCGTCTTGTCCCCCTGATGGAGCAAAGTTGCTACAGTGACAAAGACAAGCTCCGCGCTCATGGGCAATTTATATGGGACAACTGTGCTGCGAGTATCTAAGCAGTCGTCGTGCATGGATAAAATGCAATGTTTCAAACAGATCTGATGAATTCACCTACTTTGAAAAAGTGTGCGTTAAGGGAGTCCTTTTGACACAAAGCGAAAATCTACAGTCAAGCGTCAATCAGCAGACAGCCGTATGTTCTTTAGTCATGAGCCTGTTGTCAAAACGGCGGAAAAAAATGGTCACAAACGAAATATTGTTTCTACACTTAAAATGAACAAAGAAAAAATGAGCTAGCCTGATATAAGTCATGTTCATGACGATGCAAATGTAACGAGATTTCGAACTGTTCTGTTGCACACGTTGGGACTCATTTTATTTTTCTACAAGAATCATTTGCCATGACGGGAATCGAACTCGGGCCGCCCTGCGTTACAAGGCAGATTCCTATCCGCTAGACCATTTGGAAAGATTTCATAAGTAGACCCTAAGATATCTAAGTGTCATTTCGATGAGGTCTGTAGCAGAGACCATAGAGCACACCAAACAAATAATCATGTGTTTAAATATCCTTGTCGTTTTGAAAAATTACCATTGTCACCTGCACAGGAATGCCATGCGGCCAACATTGAAGAAATGTGCTTCTCAAATCTGTCATTAACACTGTTTTCCACACGCTTTTTTCATTGCATTGCCATATAATCAATTGGTCATTGATGCGTCACGAATAACGACAATGCGTCGGAAATTAAAGAAATGTAAACATGAATTATGTTATTACTGTCTAAGCATCGCAAAGCTGTATGCGTAAAGGCGTCTGACGTCACAGTGGCTTGCCTGAAACAAAGGAATTAGAGAAACATGTGCTGACAGGGGCGTCGAACCGGCTTCTCCCGCTGATGGAGCAAAGTTGCTACAGTGACAAAGACAAGCTCCGCGCTCATGGGCAATTTATATGGGGCAACTGTGCTGCGAGTATCTAAGCAGTCGTCGTGCATGGATAAAATGCAATGTTTCAAACAGATCTGATGAATTCACCTACTTTGAAAAAGTGTGCGTTAGGGAGTTCTTTTGACACAAAGCGAAAATCTACAGTCAAGCGTCAATCAGCAGACAGCCGTGTGTTCTTTAGTCATGAGCCTGTTGTCAAAACGGCAGAAAAAAATGGTCACAAACGAAATATTGTTTCTACACTTAAAATGAACAAAGAAAAAATGAGCTAGCTTGATATAAGTCATGTTCATGACGATGCAAATGTAACGAGATTTCGAACTGTTCTGTTGCACACGTTGGGACTCATTTTATTTTTCTACAAAAATCATTTGCCATGACGGGAATCAAACCCGGGCCGCTCTGCGTTACAAGGCAGATGCCTATCCGCTAGACCATTTGGGAAGACTTGACATGTACACCCTAAGATATCTAAGTGTCATTTCGATGAGGTCTGTAGCAGAGGCCATCGAGCACAGCAAACAAATAATCATGTGTTTAAATATCCTTGTCGTTTTGAAAAATTACCATTGTCACCTGCACAGGAATGCCATGCGGCCAACATTGAAGAAATGTGCTTCTCAAATCTGTCATTAACACTGTTTTCCACACGCTTTTTTCATTGCATTGCCATATAATCAATTGGTCATTGATGCGTCACGAATAACGACAATGCGTCGAAAATTAAAGAAATGTAAACATGAATTATGTTATTACTGTCTAAGCATCGCAAAGCTGTATGCGTAAAGGCGTCTGACGTCACAGTGGCTTGCCTGAAACAAAGGAATTAGAGAAACATGTGCTGACAGGGGCGTCGAACCGGCTTCTCCCGCTGATGGAGCAAAGTTGCTACAGTGACAAAGACAAGCTCCGCGCTCATGGGCAATTTATATGGGGCAACTGTGCTGCGAGTATCTAAGCAGTCGTCGTGCATGGATAAAATGCAATGTTTCAAACAGATCTGATGAATTCACCTACTTTGAAAAAGTGTGCGTTAGGGAGTTCTTTTGACACAAAGCGAAAATCTACAGTCAAGCGTCAATCAGCAGACAGCTGTGTGTTCTTTAGTCATGAGCCTGTTGTCAAAACGGCAGAAAAAAATGGTCACAAACGAAATATTGTTTCTACACTTAAATTGAACAAAGAAAAAATGAGCTAGCCTGATATAAGTCATGTTCATGACGATGCAAATGTAACGAGATTTCGAACTGTTCTGTTGCACACGTTGGGACTCATTTTATTTTTCTACAAAAATCATTTGCCATGACGGGAATCGAACCCGGGCCGCCCTGCGTTACAAGGCAGATTCCTATCCGCTAGACCATTTGGGAAGACTTGATATGTACACCCTAAGATATCTAAGTGTCATCTCGATGAGGTCTGTAGCAGAGGCCATAGAGCACAGCAAACAAATAATCATGTGTTTAAATATCCTTGTCGTTTTGAAAAATTACCATTGTCACCTGCACAGGAATGCCATGCGGCCAACATTGAAGAAATGTGCTTCTCAAATCTGTCATTAACACTGTTTTCCACACGCTTTTTTCATTGCATTGCCATATAATCAATTGGTCATTGATGCGTCACGAATAACGACAATGCGTCGAAAATTAAAGAAATGTAAACATGAATTATGTTATTACTGTCTAAGCATCGCAAAGCTGTATGCGTAAAGGCGTCTGACGTCACGGTGGCTTGCCTGAAACAAAGGAATTAGAGAAACATGTGCTGACAGGGGCGTCGTACCGGCTTCTCCCGCTGATGGAGCAAAGTTGCTACAGTGACAAAGACAAGCTCCGCGCTCATGGGCAATTTATATGGGGCAACTGTGCTGCGAGTATCTAAGCAGTCGTCGTGCATGGATAAAATGCAATGTTTCAAACAGATCTGATGAATTCACCTACTTTGAAAAAGTGTGCGTTAGGGAGTCCTTTTGACACAAAGCGAAAATCTACAGTCAAGCGTCAATCAGCAGACAGCCGTGTGTTCTTTAGTCATGAGCCTGTTGTCAAAACGGCAGAAAAAAATGGTCACAAACGAAATATTGTTTCTACACTTAAAATGAACAAAGAAAAAATGAGCTAGCCTGATATAAGTCATGTTCATGACGATGCAAATGTAACGAGATTTCGAACTGTTCTGTTGCACACGTTGGGACTTATTTTATTTTTCTACAAAAATCATTTGCCATGACGGGAATCGAACCCGGGCCGCCCTGCGTTACAAGGCAGATTCACCGCAGCCGCAACAGCAGCCCAGCGTAGATCCGGGGGTCTGTTCAGCACAAGTCTGAAGAGACGATTATCAGGGTTGCCTTTTATACAGTTTAAACATAATGGTAGGCGCCGCCAAGGCTATCGGCTGATGGGCTTGTGCTTACATGAGAGAGGGCGGGAGAGAATGAACAATGGGGAGACTTTCTTACTGATCAATCAGCGCTTTCTTACTGATCAATCGGCATTCAACATTTCACACCTATCGGCAAGATATGTCTGTTCCCCCATTACTGTGCTCCCTCACCACTCCCTCCGAAATCACCGCTGTTCATATGGTAAATTATACAGTGCTTCTCAGAACAATGGCTATAGAACTTTAGAGGTGTGGCAAGAGAAAATGTAATCACAGTATTTACACAAGTTGTATCATATGAAAGTGTATAACCTGAAAACAGTTAAATCAATGTATTTGGTAAAAAAAAAAGTTCCTTCTTCGAGCCGGATTTGAACCAGCGACCTAAGGATTACTGTTATTGAACATACAGTCCTGTGCTTTACCAACTGCACCAGGGCTGGGGAAGACAAGTTTGTCTGTTAAGGGGGGGTAAGAAGGTGTGAAAAAGAGGGAAAAGAAAGAGAGAGAGAGAAATTGAGGCTTCTTTTCCATTATCTACTAGTTTATTTGTCAGTATGTATTCTAAACGATTAAAGAAAAAGAAAAAATGACGCCTTTTCCGTTTTTTGAATAGGGGGAAGAGTGGATTCGAAGGTCACCGGTTCGAATCCCACCAGCGCCAGAAATAAAAACAGGCAAAGTTTCCCAAAGTGTTGTTTTGTGTAAATTCAAGATCCCTTGAGCCAATATCTTGCTTCTTGTGACATAACAAACAGAAGTTTATGTACACCTGCTGTTGTTTGACTGCTATGGGCCTACAGGTCTGTTACTTGTGTGTGTGTGTAACTTTGTTTATGCATCTGAAATTATCAGTTATAAAATTATCAGACCTCTGTTTCTTTCTCTTATGGACTGCATCACTCGCTATTAGCAATGTGTCAAATTGATTGAATAAAACTCAGATAAAAGATTTATATTTGAAAATAGAATTTTTTTTATTGAAATAAACACAAAAAACCTGTGAGCTGCCTCCTACACATTGGGCAGCACACCCTGACCTTCCACAGATGGTAGGGCATCCTCGCCAGGAGCCTGTGGGTGAAAAAGTGCTCTGGTGTTGGGGCCTGGTTGTAAATGAGCACTGGTATCGGTGCTCGTACCAGAGCTTCAAGTTTGGCCGCAGCCTCTGGTTCTCCCACAGAGTGGAGGCAATCATTGGCTGGCTGCTGAAGACATACAGATACAACAACAATCGATACCACTGATAATGGGATCCTTTTTCAGCATGACAAATATGCTCAATGTCATGGCATATACAACCTACCTTATATCTGTTTAATCTGTTGGTGTATTTCTCAGACAAACTTCACCTTCTGGTAGAGAGCATACCACCTCTTCTGACTGGGGGCTGGCCTGTCCTCTACATCAGAGGGCCAAACCCCAGTGGTGGCAGAGGTCTTGAGGCGAGACAGCCACTCACTGTCCTGTCCCCCATGGCCCTGTGCTTCTTGGTCGCCATCTGAGGCCAACAAGAGGAAGAATGTCAATTTAACTGTCAAAGTCTGTCATGGGACTAGGAGCAATATATCTAACTGTGAAAGTCTGTCATGGGACGAGGAGCAATATATCTAACTGTGAAAGTCTGTCATGGGACTAGTATAATCAATGAAATCTGTCTACCTGTCATCAATCATAAGCCTTTATCACCATACACTTAATTGTCAATAAAAATGGTTATGAATCAAATCAATCTGTCTAGAATGGATCACTCTCTGCACTTAACGGTAAAATGAAAAGACACAGCGGACAGTTTCAACATTTCGGCAGCAAACAAGTGACAAAACACATATTTCATCATCGGAGATCTTATCTTAGTGATTCAACTAATATAAGGAAGTTATTCAAGTTGGTTTTAGTGACTTGACACAGATTTTCAGCAATCGTACAGCTAGCTTACCTTAGGTAGCACTCGAACTCGCTCGTATCCGTCTCTCGTTAACAGCGAACTCATAGTGTGTTGTTATAAACTGATTAAAGTATTAATTCAGCATAACATTTCCATTGATCAAATCAATATATCATTCAATCAAGTTTTCAGCGAACGTAGAACTAGCGTCTGTCTCTCGTCAACAAACAACGAGAAGTGCTGCAAGTGTGTTGCTATGAACTGATAAGACAAGAAAGTATTAATATATATAAACAATTCCATTGATCAAATCAATATATCAAGCCAGGTTACCGTTGTGATCTGAGCAGTGTGACAAAAGCCCACAGTTAGCCAAACGTCACCCGCCCACAAAATGGCGCACAAATGGAATGGAGCGCTGCGATTGGCTCTGCTAATGGGCAGTAATGGCGCACTAACGGAATGCGGCGTTGCGATTGGCTCTGCTAATGGACACTAATGGAATGGGGCACTGCGATTGGCTCTGCTAATGGAGCTAATAGAAAATTTATCAGCCTTACGTGCTCTGTTTAGCGCCAGCCGGGCCACTTGGTATTGTCGAGAGCCTCCTTGAGACCGAGGATTAATCCCCCTTCTGAAGCTCTGAGTGACATTCCCAGGTGGAAATGCAGGTCGGGAGAGGGCCAGACTTTCGACAGGGGACATAGCAGAGAGGGAGAGAATAGAGATTAGTGTTGGCATGCCAGAGACCACTCAGTACACCAGATGAATTAGTCTGACCCTCTGGTGTCTTTAAACTCAGGATGCCACTACCTACCAGTCAATTAAAAATAAATAAAAAAACATCAAATCAAATCAAATCAAATCTACTTAACCACAGAGTTGGAGAGCAGTGTTGGGATTCATTTATTTTTTAAAACATGTTAAAACAAACAACGTTAAATTAGCGCCAATAGGCGGGCAAAAATATTTTCGGTTGAGTGGAGATAACGATCATCAGCTAGCAATAGCAAAACATCTTTTCATATACATTTACATTCATGTTAAGGTAAAATGCTTTTTAACAGCCAATTAGAAGGCTTGATATTAACAGCCAATAAGAGGGCTGTATTTAACAGCCAATCAGAAGGCTCGATATTAACAGCCAATCAGGGGGCTGTATTTAACAGCCAATCAGAGGGCTCGATATTAACAGCCAATCAGAGGGCTCTATTTAACAGCCAATCAGAAGGCTCGATATTAACAGCCAATCAGGGGGCTCTATTTAACAGCCAATCAGAGGGCTGTATTGAATAGCCAATCAGAGGGCTCGATATTACAGCCAATCAGAGGGCTGTATTTAACAGCCAATCAGAAGGCTCGATATTCACAGCCAATCAGGGAGCTGTATTTAACAGGGCTCTATTTAACAGACAATCAGAGGGCTGTATTTAACAACCAATCAGAAGGCTCGATATTAACAGCCAATCAGGGGGCTCTATTTAACAGCCAATCAGGGGGCTCTATTTAACAGACAATAAAGCTATTATACTGTATTTAACAGCCAATCAGAGGGCTCGATATTAACAGCCAATCAGGGGGCTGTATTTAACAGCCAATCAGAGGGCTGTATTTAACAGCCAATCAGAAGGCTCGATATTAACAGCCAATCAGGGGGCTCTATTTAACAGCCAATCAGAATGCTCGATATTACAGCCAATCAGGGAGCTGTATTTAACAACCAATCAGAAGGCTTGATATTAACAGCCAATCAGGGGGCTCTATTTAACAGCCAATCAGAAGGCTCGATATTAAAAGACAATCAGGGGGCTGTATTTAACAGCCAATCAGGGGGCTCTATTTAACAGACAATAAAGCTATTATACTGTATTTAACAGCCAATCAGAAGGCTCGATATTACAGCCAATCAGAGGGCTCGATATTAACAGCCAATCAGGGGGCTCTATTTAACAGCCAATCAGAAGGCTCGATATTAAAAGCCAATCAGAGGGCTGTATTTAACAGCCAATCAGAAGGCTCGATATAATATATACCTTACAAAGGACCACCACTGGAACAACTCCAGATGGAACTAAAGCAGTACATGAAACAACTAACTGAGATACATAAAGTTATATATTCACAGGAAAAAGACAAGCAGCCGGAGCCAGAACCACCCCTGCCCAATCCGATAACTCCAGGAGACCAGGTGTACATCAAAGTCTTCCGGAGGAAGTGGAACGAGCCAAGGAGAGAGGGACCGTACGAGGTAGTGCGAGCCACCCCCACTGCAATACAAGTCCGAGGGAGTCTAACCTGGTACCACTTGAACCACTGCACCAGGGTCCCGAGGCAAGAAGAAAAAGCAAACCAGAGAAGAAGACGAAGGAACGGGTAAGATCGTACAGGAGCACAGAGGAAATGAAGGAACAGGTACAGAGGCTGAACAGGGGCCGGAAATCCAGCCCCCAGCCGAACGGGAAGGACAGTAGAGCCTGGGGGATCCTGGGGAAGTGACTAGTGATATATAAAGTAATAATACTAATCTATATGCTGTCCCAAATAGAACAGGCCCTGCCTAGAGAATTGAGTCAGGAAGTGAAGCAAACACAGGTTGAAACCAAAAGAGATAGGGACAGAGAATATAAGGTACATACATTATGGGAACAGGCAAAGCAAAATTATTGGTATAAATGGGTAGAGTTTACAGCCCAGTCAGTAACAGAAGGAGATTGCCTCATGTGTAGTCCATCACCACTTAAAAAACTACGAGTTGTACCTAACCCACACACATACCAGGCATGTGCACAGTTATATAAAAAGTCCTGTCCCATAGAAGAATCAAAACGACCATATTGTCCAGCCGAATGTTTGGGTATCTTAAGCAACACCAGATACCATCCGTTTTATGATCAAACTTTTAGAGACCAATGCAGAAAAATAGATGTGAGAATAGATGCGAAAAAGAGGGAGATTCAATTGATTGGAAGCAAAAGTTTGAATGCTTCGACAAACCACTTAACATAACATATGGCACCGCAAACCTGGGGAAATGTAAAGGGGGCTGTCACGTCACGTGGCGTATTGTACCTTGGAATATGGAACAACCTAAGCCAAAAGTACCTTATAACCAAGCAATATACGAATGCGACCCGTAAGGTAGTACTAAAGTAGCCCTAACATGTTTGAGACAGAAGAAGAAGTATCCAATGAGAGGCGCAGGATAAAACAAGATAGGCAAAGAAACTGTTCTGGACCACTGGTACTGAGATTAGGGGCTCCTGGGGCACCAGGAGGCATACCTCTAATCGATATATATCTTAGCCAGAATGAGCCAGTGGCAGATTACTAGTGGGTATGTGGAGAAGGAAGGCTAATGGCGGCATTACCCGCTGATTGGTCAGGAATATGTGCTAGGGTTCAGAATCGGAATAAATATCATGACTTTAAAATACCTCTCCGCACGTTTTAAAGTTTGATTAGTCTAAATAGCTTGAACGCTGTAGGAGGGGTAGCATACCAAAAAATCGGAAGAATTGGAATAATAATGATAAGAAAAAGAAGAATAAGTATGAGCAATAACAATAGTTAGACTCTCTCTGAACCACTCAATATTTGTTGTGAAACAACACAGCACAAGTCCAAAATGCATGTAGGTGACTAGCAAGCTAGCTAGTTCAAGCTAAAGCTAACAATGCTACCATTGCTACTAACTGACAAATAGTCATGCCATTACCCAGATACATTTGTTGACTGTGTCTACTACTGTAAAATGTAATTAAACGTCACAAACCCGCTTCGAAGTCGCTCTCGCTGTCCTCCCAACGGGAGCCCTGCAAAAAAGAAAACAACAACAACAACCTGTCGTAGTAACGGCTGCCCCAGTCCACGCACAGCCAATCCTGAAAAACACGAAGGCATTTTTCAGGCCTTCCTTGCTAATGCTAGTGTCGTAGAATTTAAGTTATAATACTTAAAATAAAATACCGTTAACCAGAGCTGTTGATTCATTCAAAGACTTTATTCCCGCAGAACATGAGAGCCGACCCCGTTATCTCCTCAGTCACCTGTCTTTATAGATTTCACACAGGTTAACGCCTTCTATTCAACGTATTTCTGATTCCTGTCTACATACACCAATAACATTCAAGAACTACATTTCGTCATCAAGTTGTCTAATCAGGCCTTTTGTTCTGACTGTTTGACTTTGTTTATTACTTAATAGTCTTAGTCTTGAAAGTTAGTCTTGGTTGCGATAAAAGTTTCCTCTGCACAGCCTCAGCTTTTAACCCACTAACAAAACGGTCACGGAGTGCATCATTAAGATGTGCACCAAACTCACAATGAGTTGAACGTTGCTTCAAAGCTACTATGTAATCAGACAGACTCACCGTCTTGTTGATTTTTTTTTTTGAAAACGGAAACGTTCCGCGATGACAAGCGGTTTCGACTTGTAATGCTCACTGAGCGACTCGCTTAGCTCCTCGTAGGTTTGTGTGCTAGGTTTTTCAGGACTGACTAAATTCTTTGCTAAGTCTGTAGGCATCCGCTCCGATTACCGACAGAAACACGCTGACCTTTTTGTCAGTGTCCACCTCGTTTGCGATCATCCACTGTTCCAGTCTTTCCAAGTAAGATTCGAAATCTTCCTGTCCTTCTTTGTATTCAGCTAACGCACCGATTTGGAAACTAGCTATCTTGCTAGCTTGTAGTCGCCTTTAGCTACTTAGCTTCCGTTTGTTAGCCTCTTTCTTTCGAGCTACAAAGTTCGTTTATTGCGTTCTACTTGCTGCAAAGTTGTCTCTCGTCACTGGGATCATCTTTCATTAGATATCCCATCCTCGTCGCCAAATTGTAATATATTTAGAGTTATATATATTCACGGTTTCAATAACGGAGACCGAACATTACGTGGATGCTCGTTTACTGATCAATTTTAAGACAGAGTACAGCGCATGTGCACAACAGCTAAGGACTCTTACACAGCCAATAGGGAAAGCCCTTATTAATACATTGGAAACACAAAGTTGTAATAATGCCAATACATTAGTGACGTATTTTTGTGTACATTACAGTGACGTATTTTTGAAAAGTGTTGAAAATACATGTCATGCATCATTATTACAGAATAATTAGTGCTACTGACAATTGTCGTTGCTAGGATTGCGTGTTTCTTGTGCCATTTCCCCAGCAACGTGTGTGTAAGACTAGAGTGGTAGGTTAGAACAGAGCCAAATAAGGTGTAATTAAGCCATTACAACAACAACAATCAAATGACCACACAAACCTGACATCACTGTCCTGCCCTCCCATCAGGCAGAATATCTAGCATGTGTGTGTGAGTGTTGTACATAGTCAGAAGGTAGTCCTAGATGATGTACCAGGAAGAACGAAACCCAGATAACAATTCCCAAACCTATCACTAGGTAACATAGAGTAGGCCATTAGAACACAAATCCAATAAGTGTTGTTCAATATGCTTAAGCTGGGTAGTTGAGACCTAGTGACTTTGGAGTCTGCTATTGATGTCTGTCAACATGAAATCTGTCAAGAAATCTGCCTTATTTCACTCTATGGGAAATCCCATAGGAATGATTTTCGTCCAGTGGAGAGATAGAAATAGAAATGTAGTAAAGTGTCTTATTGGTCAATAATGGTCTGTAATGAGAGTTGGTGTCATTACAGATTCACACAAAACAAACTCAAGCAGTAGTCAGTCACCATTTCAAGTTATATTTAATAGTCTAGGACAGTTCTGATTAAAATACATGTTCATCTGGGTTTAAAGGTGAGAGCATAAAACCTCTTCTGATAGAGAGGGACTTCAGAAATGTAATTGGATATAGGGCCATCGCAGATTTTGTCCACAGCCACTCCCATGGCAGTCATAAAAAACAATTCAAAAAAACATTGCTAATGCTTATATGTGAAACACCAAATTTCCTGATTCATGGCTCATTCTGAGAATTGGAATCATATACCAGCTATATACTAACTATGTATAACTTTGGTTTGTGGTCTCACTGAGGTCCAGCTCTCCACCCAGGGCACTGCAGAGGGACACAGCACGCCTCACCGCCCCCCTCTCACCTCTCACAGGGACCAGGTACAGGAGCTGCAGGAGGAGGGCTTTGCTGGAGCTGAGGAGAGACAGAGGAGGGAGCATACATTGTACAATGAGAAATCCTCCTCATCAGAGATCAGTGTGTCTGTCCTTACGCCAGACGGACTGTGTCTAAGTGGAATAGCTGGTCTAGTCTGGCCTCCTCTACCTCACAGTCTTAGTTAAAGCTAAAGCTAACAATGCTACCACCGTTGCTACTGACGGACTAACAGTCATGCCATTACACAGATGCATTTGTTTACTATGTGTCTACTGTAAAATGTAATTAAACGTGACATACCTACCACCGAGGCATTTCTCAGTACCTTTCGTTGCTAATGCTCATGGCTTAGTTATGCTAGCTCTCAGAAAACCAGCGGGTTCTCCTCAATGTAAACATCAACAGAAGTGTGTTCCTGCGTAGCGCTGGATCAACCATTCCATAGAATGCTGCTCATGTTCTATTTCTAGAGGTCACATGGTAACGCATTTTTGAAAAGTCTTTATGATGCATGTCATCTATGATTATTATGAATTATTTTCAAAATGGTGTGTTGCTATGCAACCTTTCAATATAGAACATTAGCAACATTCTATGGAATGTTCAATCCGCTCCAGATAACAACAAACTTGAGCTGATGTTTACATCGACACAAACCAGCTGATTTTCGGAGCAAAACGGGCTGAAAAATGCCTCAGTGTTTTTCAGGTTTTGACTGCGGCCTGCCGTTTTTACTTCCGTGTTTTCTTTTTTGCTGGGTCCGCGATCGTGAAGAGGGAAGCGACGGCAGCGACCTCGGAGAGGGTATGTGACGATAGTTGGACCATATCTGAACGATAGTTAGACAACCACTCGATACGTGTTGCTAAAACAACACGGCACAAGTCGAACATGCATGTTGGTGACGAGCAAGCGAGCTAGTTCAAGCTAAAGCTAACAATGCTACCACCGTTGCTACTGACGGACTAACAGTCATGCCATTACACAGATGCATTTGTTTACCACGTGTCTACTGTAAAATGTAATTAAACGTGACATACCTGCTTCGAAGTCGCTGTACTCTCAAAAAGAAAACAGGAACAACAACCTGTCGTAGAAATGGCAGTCCGCTATCCATGCACTCCCGCAGCCAAACCTGCGTTTCTCAGTACCTTTCGTTGCTAATGCTAGTGGCGTAGTAATGCTAGCGCTCAGAAGACTAGCTGGGTCTCGTCAATGTCAACATCATCAGAGGTGTGTTGCTGCGTAGCGCTGGATCAAACATAGAAGGCTGCTCATGTTCTATTTCTAGAGGTCACATGGTAACGCATTTTTGAAAAGTGTTCATGATACATGTCATGCATCATTATTACTCATTATTTTCAAAACGGTGTGTTGCTATGCAACCTTTCAATATAGAACATTAGCAACATTCTATGGAATGTTCAGTCCGCTCCAGATAACAACAGACTTCAGTTGATGTTCACATCGACACAAACCTGCTGATTTTCTGAGCAAAACGGACTGAAAAATGCCTCGGTGTTTTTCAGGATTGGCTGCGCGAGTGCTGGACTGCGGTCTGCCGTCTCTATGACGGGTTGTTCGTGTTTTCTTTTTTGCAAGGATCGTGAAGAGGAAAGCGACAGCGACTTTGAAGAGGGTATGTGACATTTAATTACATTTTACAGTAGACAGCTGGCAGAACATCAGGTTAGTTCATTCACTTCAATAGTCTCACATTGATTACCTGTGCCTGTATTGGGTCCTTCTTTTTAATATCATTGCTATTTTGTTGTAAATGTTTTTGTCTTTTGTTAGATTAGCCATGTCAACCTCATAGGCATCCTCTATGAGCTGGTTCTGTTTGGGGTGATGGTGGGGAGGCCCCTGGTGGTGGTGAGTACTGTTCTTATACTGAAGACTGTTACAGGGTGACTTTGTTGACAAGTTCATATGACTCTCTGCTCTCTCCTCCTATGTTTGCTGTTAGCAACCTGGTGGTTTTGTGGAGCGTCTGTACTCTCTCCTACACTCCTGCCTGCCTGCCAGCAACATGAAACCAGAGGCTGAGAGATGCCTGCTGCACCTGAAGGTACAGACAAGTTCTGATGTTGTTACTGTTCCTTCTCTCTAGTATTTAGCATCCAATCTATTGTTCAGTTTAAAACTCTGGTGGGTCTCATCTCAACTCTGGTGGGTCTCATCTCCAAGAACGACGAGACCCACTATAGAAAGGAGGTCAACCTTCTGACCACGTGGTGCAGAGACAACAACCTCCTGCTGAATGTCAGCAAAACGAAGGAGATTGTGGTCGACTTCCGGAGAGGGCACACCGAACACCCACCACTGACCATCGATGGTGCTGCTGTGGAGAGAGTGAGCAGCACCAAATTCCTGGGGGTGCACATCAGTGAGGACCTCTCCTGGACCACCAACACCGCATCACTGGCGAAGACAGCCCAGCGGCGCCTCTACTTCCTCCGCAAGCTGAAGCGAGCGAAAGCTCCCACACCTATCCTGACAACATTCTACCGAGGCACCATTGAAAGCATCCTGTCCAGCTGCATCACTGTGTGGGGCGGTAGCTGCACCGAACACAGTAGGAAAGCACTGCAACGCATTGTGAACACAGCTGCTAAGATCATTGGTGCCCCACTCCCTTCCCTGCAAGAGACTTACTCCACCCGCCTCACCCGCAAAGCTACCTCGATTGTGAGCGACGCAAGCCACCCCGCACACAGTCTGTTCAGCCTCCTGCCTTCTGGAAGAAGGTATAGGAGCCTCCGTGCCCACACCACCAGACTCACGAAAAGCTTCATACCCCAAGCTGTCAGGAAGCTAAATTCTCTCCCCTCACTTCCCCCAGCCACATCCTCCAAGCTGTCAAGAAGCTGAAACCACCACCCCCCCTCCCAACCCTTCAGCCCCCCCCCCCCCCCCCCCAAAAAACACTACGGACTCTGGACAATCCACTATTCTATTGCTACAATGCACTATTGCACTATTATTATTTTTTTTATACAGAATACACAGTATTTGGCTGCTACTTACTGTCTTTACTGACTGCTCTTTTTGCACTGTTTAAATTATTTTTATTGAATGTTTTACTTTTAGTATGTGTTATCTGTTGTGCCTGGGCACTTTATCTGTCTCACCGTGGGAGAGTGAGAAACGTCCTCTCGATTCCTTTGTATGTCTTGACATGTGAAGAATTGACAATAAAGCCACTTTGACTTTGACTTTGACTTTGAAATGAGTACTGTGAACTAGCAGTAACTCAGAGCCTTACCTCAGGGCGGGCTGATGATGCTTCTGGACGACATGTTTGGTCAGGAGGAGTCTCGAGCCTCCTGGAGCACCACCTTCAGCTTCTCATGGCGTCCTTCTGAGGGGGCACACACACACACACACACACACACACACACACACACACACACACACACACACACACACTTGCTATTAAGTAATCGGAATAAGTCATTTTAAATGATTGGAAGTAATTTTATTCTTACCACTAAAGTTGCACTCCCCCTCCCCCTCTCTTTCTCTTTTTTTCTCTCTTTCGTTTTTTGGAATTCCACAGGGTCAGACTCCATCGGTAACTGCAAAGGATACTTCAGTGAAATCCAATAAGTATTCTAGTTAAAGTTTAAATAATAACCTCACATGCCTTCTTGTTATGTCCCCCCCTCTCTCCCTTTCCCCTCTCTCTCTCTCTGATATGCAGGGCCACAGGAGTCTCATTGTCTTTACTTACAGACACTTATTACATATATTTGCAAATAAATGAGTGATAGAGTATCTCAAATTGATTTAATGTCTCTGTGTTTTCTTTTCTTTTGGTGACACTTAACACTAAGGTTTCCTTTTATAATGGGTTTATAATTCAGTTTGCACATTATAAGCATGTGTTGCATTTATAGCATTAGTAACAGTGCAGCCACATATTTTCAAATTATTTGAATTGTCACTATCTATGAATGAATCATTAAAGAGAAGCTACGGGATATGGCAATAACTATTTCTGTATTATTTAACCTCTTATTTTGTGTCTGAATTATCAATGCATAGTTTGTACAAATATAATCAATTGAATCACTGTTTTATCTCATTCAGCCACAGACTCCCTAGTTTATCATCGCCAACTTTAGAAGCAGCATTACTGTTTAGTGTGTCGATGTCACTGGTCTACGTGGAATCCACACACATACGCACCACACTGAGGGCATGTAACAGGGACCCGTTTCCAACTCATTAGCGCTACATTGAGAACTGTAGGCTGAGATTATAGAAATTATCTCGTAGAATCACTTTAATAGTCAAGAAACTACTCAGAAATCATACCACAATTAAACTTGAAAAAGTTCCAGAAGAAACATTGTTTCTCTTTAACAGAGCAATATCCAAGACTGCGTAAAGAGGGAGAAAAATATCTTTCTTAAAGATCAGATTTTAGTAAATAGATATTATTGCACACAATTGGGCTATAAGAATCTCAAAGACAGAATCAAACATTTCACTCTCTATAGTAGTGATTTTGGTGTCTAGTGTCAGAGGAACATATTTCATCCCCACATTAAGTAAACACAACTAAACTAATTCATATGTAATGTCCTCCAACTTTACATCAAGAATAAAGACACACTGTGTACTCTGTACCAGTATAGTAACACTACTACTAGAATATATGGACTTGCAATGGAATTTGGCCTTGGAGGGCTACAGGTCCTAGGCCCCCCATTCCCTAGCATCTGATTTCATGTCTCTGCATTGTGTACTGGTTATGGCATGGTACCACTAGGTGAAAGGTCGAGAGGCACATAGAATATTGTACAATTCCAACAGTCCCCTCTTTGATTATTTTTAAACAAAGTATAATAATCAAGAATTACCAAAATGAATAATAAAAACATGAAAAAATATAAAAGTAACAACAGGAAATATAAAAGAACCACTTTCCTCATCTTACGTTGAGTTGACACCATGAGCATGCATGATGTACAGGACTGAGTGAGCGCTGCAAAACATGTTTGTCTACTGATGCTGTATCTTGAACCGTCATCTGCGTTTAACTCACTCACTGCCAAAGAATTCCGGTACACTCACCACCTGGAGTGCCAAGTGTTTTATGTGGTATTCACCTAGCAATAATACTTGGATTGGCTACAAAATGAAGTCGCCCTTGGTGCTCTAGAATGTTGACAATTTGGGTCTCTGGGACTTTATTCCTGGTCCTCTGTGGCTCAGTTGGTAGAGCATGGCGCAAACAACGCTTAGGTTGTGGGTTAGATTTCTGCTGGGACCATACATACTGAAAAAAGTATGCACTCACTGCAATGTAAGTCGCTTTGGATAAAAGCGGTAGCTAAATTGCATATATTATTATATATTAGTCTCATTTCCCAACATTTCTCGTGATTACGTAGTACCATTAGCCAATTTATCCATCTCCTCTGCCAAAGTCCTGATATCAGTCAGGGCATAGTAAACACCTACAGGAGCTACAACAGAGAGAAGAACATGTTGAATACCTGTAGTGTGAGACAGTTTGAATATTACATCAGTCTTAAGTAAACGTCTAGTGTACTGTCCTTAGATCGCCACAAACAGAAAATAAATTAGACAGCCAAAGAATTAGACAGACACGCAAACACAAAATAAATATAACATTGAGTGCTAAAAACAACGCATTAAATGCAGAGCAGAATAATTAGTGCTATTGACAATTGTCGTTGCTAGGATTGCGTCTTTCTTGTGCCATTTCCCTAGATTCACGTGACCGTACCTGTTTTCAATTAGTGTCATTTTGGTTAATAAAATGGAGAGCACGCTCCGAAGTTAGCTCTGGCTTAGAGTTAGAGTAGTAACATAGAGTAGGCCATTAGAACACAAATCCAATAAGTGTTGTTCAATATGCTTCAGCTGGGTAGTTGAGACCTAGTGACTTTGGAGTCTGCTATTGATGTCTGTCAACATGAAATCTGTCAAGAAATCTGCCCTATTTCACTCTATGAGAAATCCCATAGGAATGATTTTCGTCCTGTGGAGAGATAGAAATAGAAATGTAGTAAAGTGTCTTATTGGTCAATAATGGTCTGTAATGAGAGTTGGTGTCATTACAGATTCACACAAAACAAACTCAAGCAGTAGTCAGTCACCATTTCAAGTTATATTTAATAGTCTAGGACAGTTCAGATTAAAATACATGTTCATCTGGGTTTAAAGATGAGAGCATAAAACCTCTTCTGATAGAGAGGGACTTCAAAAATGTAATTGGATATAGGGCCATCGCAGATTTTGTCCACAGCCACTCCCATGGCAGTCATTAAAAAACAATAAAAAAAAACATTGGTAATTATGTGAAACACCAAATTTCCTGATTCACGGCTCATTCTGAGAATTGGAATCATATACCAGCTATACACTAACTATGTATAACTTTGGTTTGTAGTCTCACTGAGGTCCAGCTCTCCACCAAGGGCACTGCAGAGGGACACAGCACGCCTCACCTCCCACAGGGACCAGGTACAGGAGCTGCAGGAGGAGGGCTTTGCTGGAGCTGAGGGGAGACAGAGGAGGGAGCGTACATTGTACAATGAGAAATCCTCCTCCCTCCTCCTCATCAGAGATCAGTGTGTCTGTCCTTACCCCAGACGGACTGTGTCTAAGTGGGATGAGCTCTGTGCTGTGTCCCTCTGCTCCTATGCTGACAGGTCCACAAAGGAGGAGCAGGAAAAATCCAGCCTGTGCTGCAGAGCCCTGAGCTGCTCTGCTGCTGCCCCCTGCTGGATGTGTGAGGCAGTGCAGCAGTGGAGGAACCTCAGCAGCAGCCTCCTGTCAACACTGCAGCAAGGGATACAGGGTCAGCTGTACCTGGTGGAAGACCTCGTTGATGAAGATGATGTTGTCCCGCCAGCCGGACAGCGTGCTGCTGTTGGAGTGGCTCTTCTCTGGCTCGGCAGGCCCATTGGGCTCCCCCTCCTCTCCAGTCCTTCTCCTTCCCCTGGAGAATTGCACAACTTTTTTTTATAGATTGGTGTTACAAATTCTTTAACTGAGTAGTTTTACTGAGTTAATACCTATGTCTGATCTAAATTTCATGTGAATGGCTGCAATGGAAATATGTTGAATTAAACATTTGTTGATGTGTTGAATACTTATTTTCCCGCACTGTATATACACACTCACTGAGCACGTTATTAGGAACACTATACTATACTCGGTAGGGCCTCCCTTTGCTCGGAAAACAGCCTCAATTCTTTGTGGCATTGATTCCACAAGATGTTTATAACATTTCTTTGACATTCTGGTCCATGATGACATGATTGCATCACGCGATTGCTGTAGATTTTTCAGGTGCACTTCCAAGCTGTGAATCTCCCGTTCTACCACATCCCAAAGGTGTTCTATTTGATTCAGATCTGGTGGCTGGGAAGGCCACTGAAGAACACAGAACTCATTGTTATGTTTCTGAAACCAGTTTTAGACGACTTTTCCTTTGCGACATGGTGCATTATCATGCTGGAAGTAGCCATTAGAAGATGGGTAAATTGTGGCCATGAAGGCATGCACATGGTCAGCAACAATACTCAAATAGGCTGTGGCATTCAAGCAATATGATTGATTGGTATTAACAGGCCCAAAGTGTGCCAAAAAAACATTCCCCACACCATTACACCACCTCCACCATGAGAATGTGTACAGGTGTTGCTAATAAAGTGTTTGTTGATTGTATATATAATATATATATATATTTGTATTTATTATACTACAGCATGTATTATACTTTAGCACTTTCATATTTATTTGTCTCTGTGTGTGGTTTACGTATGTATGTATATATAGTGTGTGATTTTCTCGAATTGTAGGACATCAGCACTTATTACCGTCTACCTTTTTCTAAAATGTTTGTTAATATATCACAGCACTTACGCATGCCCACTTTATTATGGGGGTTTTACCTCCTTTTATGTATAATTGTCTTTTCACTATGCTTATTACTAATTTATTACATGTCCCCAGCATATATATATATATATATACTTGTTATTATCTATTTATATAGGCAGTGCTAACCCTAAGTAAGTGCATGTTTGAGACAACATCATCTGTGTGTGTGTGTGTGTGTGTGTGTGTGTGTGTGTGTGGTGTGTGGCGTGTGTTTGGTCCTCACCTGTACATGCGTGCTGTCCATCTCCGTGGTGAGCAGCTGCTCTGGGTCTCCTCCACCTCGTCCTAGCTGCTCTTCTCCGGCTCCATTATGAAGGTGGGCTTCTCCTGCAGGATCAACTTCCTGTACACCTTGATCACCTTGCGGGTCGCTGATGCCTCGCAGGACGGCAACAGGAAGGCCTGCAGGGGGAAGATAGAGACATCAGGAGAGTTACTAGAATATACGTTATGTATTATAATGTATTATGATAATACATTAGAATTATAATTATTATATAATTATAATTATATAATATAATTCCAGGAGGTTGTTCCTCTCCTTCTCCTGACTGCACACACACATGATCTCTATTTTCATCCTGAGAATGAGTGTGTTGGAGTCAAATTTCTAAGAATGTGTCTTCGATGGAGTGATACAGTCCGTCCACTAGAGGACAGTCCAATAGAACTCATCTCATCTCATAGGGTCATTCAGATCAATACTGCATTCAAAAGCAAGTGGTGACCGTGAGGAAATCAAATGAGCATTAAACGTACGGTAATGCTAACATATTTCTGTCATATCATATCTTTCTACAGTGAAAATACGACATGTGAATTGTAGGTTTGTTTCATTTGTTTAATCTGGTAACTCTTCTAAAACGCCTAAAAACGTGACTCTTCATATTTTTAGACAACATTAAACGATAACAACTTGAGCCCATGGTACTTCTGCACATCTGTACCTGGTGGAAGAACTTGTTGACGAAGATGATGTTGTCCTGCCAGTCGGACAGCGTGCTGCTGTTGGAGTGGCTCTTCTCTGCCTCGGCGGGCCCGTTGGGCTTCCCCTCCTCCCCAGTCCTTCTCCTTCCCCTGGAGAATTGCACATAACTTAGTCAAGTCTCACCCTCCTCCTCCTCTCCCCTCACCTAGTCAAGTCTCACCCTCCTCCTCTCTCCTCACCTCGTCAAGTCTCACCCTCCTCCTCTCCCCTTACCCAGTCAAGTCTCACCCTCCTCCTCCTCCTCCTCCTCTCCCCTGCACTCAAGTCTCACCAACCAAGGAGGTCCTCTCCCCTCACCTCATCAAGTCTGGAGTTGGTTTCTTATTGGCGAGTCCCGTTCCATCCTAAATGGCCATCATGACAAAGATTATTTTAGATTTTAAAATGAGCAGTTGGCCTACATGTGTCCAGTAATGTGATCATGAAGGTGATTCAGTGTCATTGAGTTGGTCAATAATGGTCTTGAGAGTTGAGATTCACACAAAACAAACTCAAGTCGTAGTCAGTCACCATTTAAAGTTAAACATCTACGTTATATTTAATAGTCTAGGACAGTTCAGATTAAAATACATGTTCATCTGGGTTTAAAGATGAGAGCATAAAACCTCTTCTGATACAGAGGGACTTCAAAAATGTAACTGGATGTAGGGCCATCGCAGATTTTGTTGCCGTCATTTAAAAAAAGAAAAGAAAAAAGCATCGCAAATGATGGTTAAAACTGTTTGTAAAACACCACATTTCCTGACTCATGGCTCATTCTGAGAACTGGAATCATATACTTGAGGGCAGTCTAATGACAGTGGAAGTTTGTTTTTACTATACCTGAAAACTTTGTTTTGATTATGTCATTGATTTTATTATAACATGTGAAAAAGAGCTACTTTGAACACACATCCATCAAATGCAGCCCTTACATTACTAATTAGAGAGACAATCTACACAACACAACTCCATAGGCTCAAACACATGTGTTACAGCTTGATATGATATCACAATTATGTGATGTTCCATACGATGACATCATACATGGGTTGCCATAGGGTAGTATTGGGTATGTGAACTTCCCGGGCATCAGGTAGATGGAGAAAGACTCAGCATTGGTAAGTCCTCTGTACAACATTTTACAAACATTTCAGTCAAAAGGCCTTAATTGTTATAAAAATGTTGTCTTTGGTGTGAATTTCCATAAGTAATTAATGGTGAGCAACATGTATTTCTCTTGTTTTTGGGGTTAGGGTAATATGCATGAATTTGAAAACAAAACCAAAAAGACACTATTCACCCTCTCTATCCTACTAATTCAATCAAAAGCAATCAAAGGATCAACACGTCTAGGTTTGAGATAGCACTAAATCAGGACAAGTGGTATATTTTACGAGTGGTGTATTTCCTTGGTGTATATATCACTTGTACAAATTATGAGAACTGAAATCATCAACCTGTGAGGTGGTCTTATGGCAGTGGTAAATGGTTTCTACAGTACCCCAAACTACTTTTGGATTTAATTTGCTAATGTAATAAAAGAGCTTTTGCATAAATACTGCAATGTGAGTTCCACCAATCTCAGCCCTTGGATTAATACAGTTACAGTAACTACAGAGAAAATACCCAAACTGCATCTTTACAGGCACAAGTACAGTTTGATGTGATGTCACAATGATATGATGTCACAAACAATGCCATAGGGATAGAGTCATGGGTATGTGAACATCCTGGTAGTCAGGTAGTTGGAGAAAGACTGACCATTGACCAAATGTTCCAAATGTTTCATTGAAAAAGCAATGATTGTTATCAAAATGATATAATGTCCTGCTAAGTTGTACAGTATTGTGCACAGAAAATATTCAAGTTTTGTCTTGGTGTGCATTAACATTAATAAATCAATTAATTGGTAAGAAGCATGTATTTAACCATTGTTAGATTTGATGCAATCTGGAATTTGTAATCATTGTTTCTGAACAACTTGCGTTAATATGCTTTTTTGAAAAAAATATCTCTAAAAAGACTTACGAGTGTTCCATGAACATTTTGTTTGCTATATAATACATTGGTAGTACAAAGAGAAAGCTGGAAAAGTGTTTGCTAACAGACAGTTGTAGATAGGGTGTGTATTTGTTTTGGGCTGACTTATGGTAAGATCTATCAATATGTGTTTGCCACTAAAATGTCAGCATTACTGAGGGCATTGGAGGTGGTTTTATTGAAGGCCGATGCAGGCCCAGCCTAGTGCATGGTTGTATACATGGCTATAGTAATTTAAAATGTTCAGCGTGGAATGAACCTGCGTGCCACTGTTACATTTCATGATGTCACAGTGACATCATCAGAGGTGCCATGGTTATTATTGCTAGGAGATGCGAGATACAGATGAGATGCGAGATACAACAAATATGACAGAATATGTTGTAACACAGTGATATCACACAAGTGGTGACCATTTGACGCCGGCTACCATGGTAACCTACTGTAGGTAAAATTTTAAATGGCATTACACATATAGCACACTGCTTTTACACATGCAGTTCACTATAATACTGTAGGGAATAAGCTGTTATTGGAGATGTAAATTGTTACATTGAAAGTCATATTTTCATACCTAATATTAGAGAAAAGGTACTGGGCAAATGCATGGAATGTAGACCTACACATTTTTCATTCACATTCTGAGCTGATCATCAGTTCAATGGTGCTCGTAGAGTGAGTTGCAGGTCAAACTCTTTATTATTTAGCTACTTTATTGTAGTGGGTTGATGTAAATGTACTGCTTTTGACTATGTACTGTATTTTGGAGATGTAATGTACCGTTACTTTATGCAATGTTAATGTGCTTAAATGTGTCTGATTAATATTGCCTTTATGCACTTGACACCATAAACAAAGTACCTTCTGGAAAAATAAACTTCTTCTAATCCAAGCCAGCTCTGCGATATTCTAGAAGGTCAGAGTTGAGCAGTTAGCACAGCAACATTGTTGCGAAGAGGTTAGATGAGTAAGTAAGATATCTTTGAATGCTTTCATATGTATCAGGCCGAAAAAAAGTATACATATGATCAGTCTTTTTTCTGATAAAATAGTTGTTGTTTTTTTGTTTAACAGTACCACTTTGTCTGTTTTTCCATTTTCTTGAAGCATCTGCACTCGATTTCCAGCCAGCATCATAGTCATGACAGTGAAAGTATCCAAACAGGTGACATGAAAAAATATCAAAAGGGGGATGAGGAGAAGAAAGCGGATCTCCACACTGATGAAACATGGGCAGATGAGGAAGATACTAGCGAAAGAAAACAAAAACATGGAGAGTATAAGGCAGCTATTAAAGAGATTGACAACATTTGGATGAACTTTCGTTCATCTTGGTCTAATAATGGAAATAGTCTAGTCGTGGTGTGGGCCAGGAGTGACTGCAACCTATAATAAGCCTTCTTTACTTTGCTACAGCCATCACTGGCTGACATTGTCATTCACTGCCATCAACGGAAATCAATGTTTCCCACATTATATTTCATGCCAACGTCAATCAAAAGTAACCTCAAACCAAGTACTGTAACAAAGTGATGAAGGCTTATCAAAGGTTACAGATGCATAGTCTTGAACCAAAATAAGAAAAACATACAATAATGATTGAATGGGTGGACTATGGCTTTAAAAGACCCAGAAAACAACCAAAATATCGTATGATGAAAAGAAAGAGATTCCCCAGACTGATGAAGAATAATGGACAGATGCCAAAAATAGAAATGAGACATTTTTTTTAATATACTGTGAAGAGGAGGTGAAAGTAATAAAGGGAGTGGAGAAAACAAGGGAACAAAGCTTTAGTCACAGTGAAAAGGTAATTAGTGAACAGGAGAGAAGTGCCATCACACTTACTTGAGATTTTTTGATCATTTTGAGTTATAATTCTAGTGTTTCTTTTTTGTTCATCTGGTTCACTTTCTTACCTCTGTATCTATCTACAGTTTTCCCGTCTTTTCCAAGGGTAAACAGACCCGAGTTCAATACCCAACAGCCACACTTGGCAGAGTAGACAGCGAACACAATGCAAAGGTGGGCTAATGGAAAACTGTTTTGATAGATTCAACAGTTTAGATTGTAGATTCATTGATAGGTTGGTTGATTGATTTACATTGAGCAGGACCTCTCTCTTTATGTTCCTTCCTCAGATGTCTATCCACAGCTGGACAATGGTAATTTGCTGAAATGAACTGTGTATTAACAGTCAGGAGAATTCAAAAGGTAAGAGGAGACTAACAGCAAAAATATGTATAAAAAGTAGCTTGAGTAGAAAAAATGTGAAACAATAAGCCTACAACAAAAACCAAGTCACCAGCGTGGCTGAAGCCATATTTATTTTGAATGGCCATACCTGAATAAAGTATTCATGCAGTAAGTTATGGTTTATAATGTTTGTAGAGCGCACACATACACTCACCGGCCTCTTTATTAGGTACACCTTGCTAGTACCGGGTTGGAATCCCTTTTGCCTTCAGAACTGCCTTAATTCTTTGTGGCATAGATTCAACAAGGTGCTGGAAACATTCCTCAGAGATTTTGGTCCATATTGACATGATAGCATCACGCAGTTGCTGCAGATTTGTAGGCTGCACCTCCATGATGTGAATCTCCCGTTTCACCACATCCCAAAGGTGCTCGATTGAATTGAGATCTGGTGGCTGTGGAGGCCATTGGAGTACAGTGTCACTCATTGTCATTTGCCAGTTTGAGATGATTTGAGCTTTGTGACATGGCACGTTATCCTGCTGGAAGTAGCCATCAGAAGATGGGTACACTGTGGTCATAAAGGGATGGACATGGTCAGCAGCAATACTCAGGTAGGCTGTGGCGACAAAGAAAGAAACATCTGTTAATACTTATAGACACCTGTTCTGTCCTCATACATAGCTGAACACCTCTAAACACCTCCCAAGAGTCTGGAGACAGAATGTCAGTCTGACTTCAGGTTTATTGACTTAGAAAGAGTGAAACTGAGAAAGAGAAACAATAATCAATGATATGGTTTCACATCCACACATTGCCTTGCCATACATCACAGAGATGATCTAACAAAGAAATAGCGACATATAGCTACAATGTGTTGTATTAACATTGAAATATAGTATCCTCTCTTAGCTAACATAACCAAGAATACCCAATGTGTTCTTATATAATGCTAGTATGGTCTCACATGAAGAAATAAAAGGTAAGTTTACATAATCACCATGAAAGCCAATAGTACAAGCTAAACTAGCATCTTCCACAACACAAACACTTGTCTACAGTGGGATATTACTGATAGTCCTTTCGGTCCCTGCACTGATGGACACTATAAAGAATTATGGAGAACTCTCTGGTTATCAAATCAACCAATCAAAATCAGAGGCAATGATGTTAGTTGGACAATGGCCAATTCAAATGTCAGGAAGGCTTGATTTCCACTGGTCTCAAGGATTTAGATACTTGGGAATTACTATAACAACTGACCTATCAAAATTGTTTAAAGCCAACTATGGGAAATTGATGGGCCACATAAAAGGGGACCTTACAAGATGGGAAATTCTACCTAAGAATAGAAACGATAAGAATGAAGATTTTGCCAAGATTGCTTTTTCTCTTCCAATCACTACCTATCTATGTTCCTGCTTCCACCTTTACTATATTGGATAAATGGCTGTCCAAGTTTATTTGGCAAAGCAAGCGACCCAGACTTAAATTTAAAAGACTACTCTGCCCAAAAGACTGGGGAGGCCTGGACTTACCTAGCCTGAAAAAATATTATTGGGCAGCCCAACTCAGATCAATGATTGCTTGGATATCCCAAGACACTGACACTATATGGGTGGGAATGGAACAGAGTGAATGCCCAAATTTGCCTTTAGATTCAATACCATTCTTAAACCAAGACATATGGGGGAAAAAGAAAATTGCTAATGTATGGAGCAAGAACACCTTAAAAATATGGTCAATCTTGAGGAAAAAACTACAACTTCCCATGACCATTTCCAGAGCTATAATGATAGCAAACAACTGTGAGTTCTCTCCATCTAGGCTGGACAAGGGATTCCTAAAATGGAAGGAAAGGGGTTTAGTGGTTTTGGACCAGCTGTTTGACGGAGCAGTCCTAAAATCATTTGAACAGCTCAAAGAGGAATATGATTTACCAAACCAAGACTTCTTTAGGTACTTACAAATTAGACACTATCTACAAAGTCATAAAGAATGGGAACAGCTCTGTTCCTTACCAACAAAATTGGAACACCTCTTCATATCAACAACTAAAGGAATAGTGAAGACAAAGTTCATATCACATATTTACAAGATATTGCAGGAAGAGTTAAAAGAAGATATCTTAGATATTAAAGAAAAATGGGAACTAGAAATGAACACAATAATCCCAGATGAGCAATGGGAGACTTCATGCAGACAGGGACATAGGATATCCAGTAGTCCAAACTGGAAGGAATTTGGATGGAAAATGAAAATGAGATACTTTAGAACTCCACTTATAACATCAAAATGGAGCAACACCTCAGATCATTGCTGGAGGGGTTGTGACCTGGTGGGAGATCACACACATATATTTTGGGACTGCCCAAAGATATCAGAATACTGGCAAAATGTACAAAAAGAAATAAAAAAATGTCTCCATATAGATTTACCTCTTAAACCATTACACTTTATACTAGGGGTACTGCCAACTGATCTTGAAGAGAACAGTCAAACATACTTGCTGAGAATCCTCTTTTTAATAGCGAATAAGGTAATCACAGCCTCCTGGCTGAGGCCACACCCTCCAACAATTACACAATGGAGGGAAAGAATCCAAAACGTTTACAACATGGAATATACAACAGCATTATTACAACTGAAAGTAGATGTATTCCTAAATAAATGGTCATCCATTGCCCTACATTTTCATTTGATATGATTGAAATGCAGATTATTATTATATATTTTTTTAAAGATTATTGTTACTGTTATTATTATTGTTGTTATTGTTATTATTATTGTTGTTGTTATTGTTATTGTTGATGATGATAATGGTGATAATGTTGTTGAACATTACCTTATAATTTACCAAATGTAATCTATACTGTATGTATGTGGTATTGCTGAGATAATGATCATACCTCACATATATATTGGTTAAGATGAAAGATATCCATGGACTGTTAACCTTTCTGTGGACTTACCCGCGGCACCTTACTGTACCATCAAAAAGATTTGTTGTGACATACTGTATGACTGCAATTTATAAAAGGAAATGATAATAAAAAGTTAAAAAAATAAATAAAAAAATAAAAGTGTACTGTAGTAGTATTGTTGTAGTTGGCTACACCTCAGCCTATGATTCTCATGGGGCGTTAGATTGTCTCTGATAGAATCCTACGGTTCAGCTCGACATTCAACGACGATTTTCACCTTCTGAGCTAGCAGGCTAACCTGTGAGCTCTCAATTCTTTGTTATTGTTGAACCCTAGCTCAACAATAATTCCTCAGGTTATTATTATAACTTGCTAGGTCACATGTGTAGGCTACAGCTAGCACTTGGGACAGTCGGCTAACTAAGTTACTTGTTGTTTCCGGACAGCTGAGAACCTTGGCTAGCTTTGACAAGCTAATATTGAGAAATATTAGCACCCTGTTTGCAGGAGGGTTGGCCACCTTGTGTTTGTAGCCCTAGGACTACTGAGCACTTTCTAGTTTGACATAATTCCTAGCTAGTTACCTCGTATAATGATCTAGAACATGCCAGTTCTCTCTAGTGTGGGACCAGTGCCATATCTAACTATGCGGGTACCAGTTCCCTGTGGTAGCACGATGGTATAGCAATGCTGAGGTGTATTGTACCTGCTTGTTGCATCGTGCGCTGTATCTAAACTAACCCCACAACTAAGTCAACTAATAAACATGGGTTACGCATATCTTAAACATGCCTGTGTGTGTGTGTTTGTGTGTGTGTGTGTGTGTGTGTGTGTTTGCATACATGTGTTTTTTCGGGGATGCAGAGAAAGTCTTCCAGCTGTTCCAATGAGAACATCCATCCATCCATCCATACATAGACCTATGCATTTAATTCTGGTTTGTTTATAACTAAGAGGAAGACACAGTTATCATCAAAAACCACTAGTTATCATCAAAAATGATGGTCACAGTTTGCTAAAAAAAGTACCTAAAAAGCCTGCAGAGGTCTGCCTAAGTTTGGGGAAAAAAGGATCTGCCCAAGATTTACAGCATACCACCTCATCTGTGAAACATGGTGCAGGGGGTGTTAGGTTTGGGCATGTATAGTTGCCATTAGAACTTGTTAACTTGTCTTAATTGATGATTGTACCTGCTGACGGCAGCAGCAGAATGTATTCTGAAGTGCACAGAAACATCTTGTCTACTTGAGTGCAAGCAAATGCGTCCAAATGCATTGGATGGCGCCACACCATACAATAAAACAATGCCATAGCCAAAACACTGCCATAGCAACGAGTGGAAAGATCTTGATTGGCCAAGTCAATCTTCAGATTAAAATTCAATTGAACATGCATTACATTTCCCTAATGATAAGAATTTAGGCAAAAAGACCTCAAAACAAACAACAACTGAAGATGGCTGCAGTACAGGCCTAGCAGAGCATCACCAAAGAAGATGCTCAGCGTCTGGTAGGGTTAGTGGGTTGCAGACTTCAGGCAGTTATTGTCCACTAAATACTAGTGGATTGTCCACTAAATACTAAACATGACTGCTTCTTTTGGACATTTGATAAGTCTGTACCATTACTTTTGGGTACACTGAAATAGGGGGACTATGCATAAAAAGTGAGGTAATTTTTGAATGGTGAAACCAATGTGTACACAAATACCATCAAATAAAAGCTAAAAATCTCTACTTTAACCTTGTAGTAATTGTTTAATTTCAAATCCAAACGTTTGGAGTATAGAGCCGAAAGAACAAAAAATGTTTTGTTGTCTCATTACTTACACAGGCAGGGGTTTGGGAAAGTGAACAACATTTGACGGTGAATACATACTGTATGTCAAACCCCAGCCTGACCACTCCGTTCTTCCACCTCGGCTGGCCGCCTCTAAGAGGATGCAGTGGTCGCGCTCGTTGGTCACGGCTTTTCACTGTCTTGGTGCCCCGGTGGTGGAACGAGCTTCCCAGTGCGGTCAGGACTGCCAATGGCCCCTGGTCCTAGCATAGTTTTGTTTTTCTTATTGTAGTGGTGTCCGTGTACACAGAGGCAGACGCAGCGGTGTAGTGAGGGAAAGGTCCCGTTTATTCATACAGTCAGTAATCGTTCAATCAGAGTTCGCTTTCCAGCCTCGTCAGAGCGTCTCTCTCTCTCCACTGTCCGCTCTCCTCGCCTTTCTCGCCGTTTCCAGCCTAGCTACCGAAATGGCAGAAGCACACACATTTTAAACATTCGCCGACGAGACTTAATTCGCAGCAGGTGTGCAACAAAAGTCTCGCCGACACAACCCCGGCCACGGTCCTGTAGCTCCCTCTACAGGCCGAACGCTGCATGTCCCCCCACACTTATGATGACTGATGTATAGATGATTCACTTACTTGAGACAAATGTACTTGTTGTAAGTTGCTTTGGATAAAAACATCTACTAAATGTCAAAAATGTAAATGTAAATGTGATGAAAATGGGTGAAGTGTCTAGCCCCAAATTTACAAAAAATGGTTAGGGCATAAACCCAATATTTTCATGTTTTATTAATTTTTCCAGAGAACAGATTGGTGTTGAATTGTGGGATATATGAAGGATTGCCCCTTTTAAAAGGCTACCCATTTTTAATTGGCAATTATGGCACTTGAAAGTAGCCAAATATCCCTCTGATAAAAAAAACAACCTAAAAACTTGACATCAAAGATGAGCATGGAAATTAACAGGCCATGTAGCAATTAAGTTTGTTTTATTTTCTAGTGCATGAGGTTATTCGCAGGTTACCTAAATGTTAACCTCGTCCCCAGGCTATTGCTCACAGCGCATATAAGTCTGGAATAACGACGACTCAAACCTGGCCGTAGGGTGGTTACTGATTAAAGTATTTGTTATTATTTGATTTCAGCTAATCACACGGCTGCAAGGTGTAGCTTTTTATCAGAAATGTGTGGAATGTGCTGTGGAAGATGATTGATGCGAGGTAAAGCCCATGGCTATGCCCCGTCCCCATTTTTGACGCTCTTGCTCTTGGCTTAATGAAGGCCAATGAAGTTTAACGCATTGGTCCAACAGACCTTTTGGACATTTGGGCAGAAGTGTCTGGGAACGAGACTACTTAAATCTTAACATAATATTAACATAATCTTCAGCAGTACATGCTAAGCACAGTGTATCTATGAGAAGATATTCAGCACTTTGCTCGTACAAAAGTCCTACAATTCCGAAGCGAGTATAAACCAAGGCAATAATTAATATTAAATACATTTAACTACATTCATAAAGTTCTTCATAACCAACATCAGGGAGATGTGACCAGAGAGGTGGTGAGTGGATCCTGGCTATAAGGGCACACTCTTGCCAACACACATTCTGGTGTGACATGTGCGATGTCTTATTGATCTATGTTGCTTTGGCTGTCTCCACGTGTGGATCATTGTAATCAGGGGTGGGGCTGGCCTTTTAAACACCTGTGCTTTGTTTCATTCAGGGAAAACAAAGAGATTTTTAACATTTCTTTTAAAGAGACAACACACATTTTCTGCCATGCCTCTATCAATTGATTTGGCTTTAATCAATGGTTTCTTCTTGATGTTGTGTACATGTTTTCATGCCTATGTCACCTTTCAGAGGAAATCAAGGAACCTATCCAGATCTGATGTCGTATTAGATGAGTCAAACCCTGTCAGAACATAGTTTGCTTTTGCTAGATTATTTTCTTTTCTTTTGTCTAGTATTGGTATACATGGTCGAAATTATGCACTCATATTTAGTATTTGGTCGACACTACTTTGTATGCAAACCGTCTGGGACCCATTGACCCCACCAGGTGCTGGGTATTTTTTCTGGTGATATTCTGCCAGGCCAGCCATCTTCAGTTTTTGAGGTCTTTTTGCCCATAATCTTACCATCAGAAAATGAAATGCATGTTCAATAGGATTTAAATCCAAAGATTGACATGGCCAGTCAAGAACTTTCCACTTTTTCGCCCTGAAAATCTCCCTAGCTCCAATGGCAGTATGTTTTGGGTCATTGTCTTACTGTTTGATGAAGCGCCATCCAATGAATTTGGAAGCATTGCTTTTACTCGACCAGACAAGATGTTTCTGTACACTTCAGAATACATTCTGCTGCTGCTGTCAGCAGTAACATCATCAATTATGATAAGTTAGCAAGTTCTAGTGGCAGCTATACATGCCCAAACCATAGCATCCCCTCCACCATGTTTCACAGATGAGATGGTATGCTGTAAACCTTGGGCAGATCCTTTTTTCTCCAAACTTTCCTCTTGCAATCACTCTGATAATATTCACCTTATCTGTCCACAAGACTTTTTTCCACACCTCTGCAGGCTTTTTAGGTACTTCTTAGCAAACTCTAACCTGACTATCCTTTTTAAGGATAACTAGTGGTTTGCATCTTGCAGTAAAGCCTCAGCCATTTGCGATTGCTGAGCTCATCAGTGCTTGATTTTGGCAAGCCTAAGGTTTTGACTATGTTTCAGATTTTTCAGCTTTCACCATTTGTCAATTGCTTTGCTATTGTAATGTATCTCACACCTTGTCCTTTGTTGGGAATGATATTTAAGGAGAGGGACAGCGAGATATTCTTTGAGTTTTGGGTTAGGCCCATCACGGGCATCATTCTCCCGCGTTGGGGAAAAATAAAAAAGTTTTTATTTCAAATCCAAAAAGAAGAAAAAATGCTTCACTGTCCCATTACTTACGCACGGTACTGTATAACCTTTTGTGGAAAGGGTTCTACATGGAACCCAAAAGGTTTCTTCAAAGGGACAGTGGAAGAAGAACCCTTTTTGGTTCTATGTAGCACTTTTTTTCTAAGAGTGCAGGATCTGTGATGGGTCTGTCTGTCTATATCCACGGTATATTTGCTTGAATGCCACAGCCTATTTAAGTATTGTTGCTGACCATGTGCATCCCTTCATGGCCACAATTGACCCATCTTCTAATGGCTACTGCCAGCATGATAATGCACCATGTCACAAAGCAAAAGTCATCTTAAACTGGTTTCATGAACATGACAATGAGTTCAGTGTTCTTCAGTGGCCTTCCCAGGATCTGAATCCAATAGAACACCTTTGGGATGTGGTAGAACAGGAGATTCACATCTTGAAAGTGAACCTGAAAAATCTGCAGGAATTGAGTAATGCAATCATGTCATCATGGACTAGAATCTCAAAGGAATGTTTCCAACATCTTGTGGAATCAATGCCATGAAGAATTTAGGCTGTTTTGAGAGCAAAGGGAGGCCCTACCCAGTATTAGTATAGTGTTCCTCATAAAGTGCTCTGTGAGTGTATATCTAACTATCTTTGTTTTTGCTGGTCTGTAGGATCTATGATGGCCGTCAGCCCATCCTGTGTATCATGGACACAGCCATGATCAAAACCATCCTCATCAAGGAATGCTACTCCCTTTTCACTAACAGGAGGGTAATACGCTAAATTGAAGTTGTTGTATGGGGAAAAAAACATAAGGGCTCCTTAAATAGATAATATCATTGTTATTATAGCATTATTAATATTAGGTTAATCTTGCAGTATATAATTATTATTATTTTTCTAGAATTTCTATCTCAACGGGCCTCTGTATGACGCCGTGTTTATCGCTGAGGATGATGCATGGAGACGGATCCGCAGTGTCCTGTCTCCCTCCTTCACCAGTGGGCGGATCAAAGAGGTACAGTCCCATCTCTCCTCTCCTTCTTTCATTCATTCCTTTATACAACACAAATAAATGAATGACTAACAACTCTGACGCGTGTGTGTGTGTGTGTGTGTGTGTGTGTGTGTGTGTGTGTGTGTGTGTGTGTGTGTGAGAGAGTGTGTGTGTGATTTGTACTATGTGTATAGTGTGTATTCATTGTTGTTTGTTGTTGTGTGAAGCAGCAACTTTAATTAATTAATCCAAGAAAAATTTTCATCCCGGACAATAAAGTATATTTGATCTTATCTTCGATAAGTTCAATGGTCAGATGACAGAGTATAGAATAATAGTTCATCTTTGGAGTCACTTATTCCTTGACTATATACATAATGTATCCTGTATGAATGTATATTCTCAGGCAATATAAACATTTAAATAATTCCTGTTTCAAACATGATATTAACCCATGTTTTGCACATATTAATCCATGTATCAATCATGATATTTTTCCATGTATCCTTCCCAACTCAGATGTTCGGGATCATGAAGCAGCACTCTGGTAATTTGGTCAGCAATCTGAAGAAGACGACCGATAACGATGAGCCCATTGAACTAAAAGAGTGAGTATTTATCTCCGAGACGATAAGGTGAATTTGTCATTTCAGTGAACTCCCCCTTTAATTTTGTGGTTGTGGTTCTGGTGGTCAGAGATTGTGTGGTTGTGTTCCAGGTTCTTTGGACCATACAGTATGGATGTGGTCGTCAGCACTTCATTCAGTGTTGACATCGACTCCCTCCACAACCCCTCCTACCCCTTTGTGACCAACATCAAGAAAATGCTCAAGTTTGACATCTTCAGCCCACTGTTCCTCACAGTCGGTACAACTGCCCCCATATAGCTTTCAGTCATTTTGTGCTTAATAAATGAAGCTATTGATTTCATTGATTAGACTGACATAAACCCCACTGCCAATGGTTTGCGCTCTACTCATTTGACAAACACATGGGCCCTGTCCAGAACCAACCTCTAGTTCCTAAATGCTGGACACTTGGAGATCTGAGTGGATTGGATACAGACGTGTCTAGGGATAGAGCCTAGGAGTTCTTTCTGGACAGGGCTGTGCATTGAATAGGATTGGAGTCACGTATCATGGTATTTCCTGTTCCTGTTTGTAACTGTGGCATTTCCTGTCCGTCCAGCATTCTTCCCCTTCATGGGTCCTGTTATGGCAAACATGGAGGTATCCCTATTCCCTGCCTCAGTCACAGATTTCTTCTACGCTGTCTTTCAGAAGATCAAGTCCAATCGCGTGGCTAGCACCAGGAAGGTATGTAAATATAACTGATCAAATATACGATCTTCAGCCAGTATTGTGTAATACAATTGTAGAGATTTGGTAGCATCTGGTAGTTCTCATGTGATTTTGATCTGACGTAAGCCTGCTTCCAGAGTCGGGTAGATTTCCTGCAGCTGATGATAGACTCGCAGAAAGACAGCAACTCAAAGGGAGAGGAGCAGAGTAAAGGTGCCTGCCTTAAACACACACACACACACACACACACACACACACACACACACACACACACACACACACACACACACACACACACACACACACACACACACTGTATACTAGCATCTAACACACACACATACAGTACCTGCCTCAAACACCTATACCTACAAACACACCTACCACCCCATTTCTCCCATCATCATAGGATTGAGTGACCATGAGATCTTGTCCCAGGCAATGATGTTCATCTTTGCTGGCTATGAGACCACCAGGAGCTCTCTGTCCTTCCTGGCCTACAATCTGGCAACCAACCCTCACATCATGACCAAGCTGCAGGAGGAGATAGACACTGTGTTTCCCAACAAGGTAACCGCTCTGCAGACTCCTATATAGTACTATTCATGTGGAACAGGTGATAGTGACAGTGACAGTGTGATAGTGACATGATAGTGACAGTGTTTTAGAGGGTACTGATGAGTGTGTAACTGCTGTGCACTGCAGACTCCTACAGATGGTTAGATAGGTGACAGTATTTTGCAGTGTGCTAATGTGTCTGTAGCATCCCTGTGCAGACTTCTGCCCAGTATTATTCATTTGAAACAGGAAGTAGATAGGTGTTGTTGGAATCTTCAGAATAGTTAAAAGGCCAGTACCTGAGGACCTGAGGGATCTACAGGGTATATACCTTAAAAGCATGTCTGACATGCAGTGGTGTGCATGACCATAGAGTGATTTCTAAACTAATACAATTATCTTAAAATAAATTATAAAACTAACAGGTAATCAGTGCAGAGACTTGTGTGATATGTGCTCTCCATCTGACTCGTGCTGCTGCATTTTGTATCATTTGCCAAGAGCTTTCTTTGGTCGACCAGACAGGAGAGTGTTACAGTAATCAAGGCTGCTAGTAATACAAGCATGCATTCGTCTCTCAGTGTCAGCCTGGGAGAGGAAAGGTTGCACCTTTACAGCTGTGTTCTGTAAAGGTCCATGTAATATTCAAGCTTTATAAAAGCTTCCTAACGGTTGTAATGACTATCTTTAATCGGTAGCGATCAGGGAACAAGATCCCTTATAATAAATCCCTTATGAATAAATATTTCATTTACGAACGCTGTTTTGGTTCGGAAAACACGCTTTTTAAAATGCAGTGTCCTACCTGACATTCGGTTTGCATATAAACATGTTGTGAGTGCCAGGGGTGTTCTCGGGGAGTAGACTGACCTTTCTCTGGTGGCTGCCTCTCCCAATCGTGTGCGCATGTAGAAACACAACAGCTAATGTCCAACACTGCAAGTTCATTTCGGGGGGATATATTATTATTAGGGAGGATGTTGTTGTTTGGACAACTTCCGACAGAATTTCTCCACGATGGCAGATTTCCGGCAAACTTACTTACTCTTCTTTAAGTGATACAAATATGTTTTAGTCACATTCTTGATATGGGTTTCAAAATTAAGATCTGAGTCAATGGTAACACCTTGTTTTTTTGCCTGGTGCTTAGTGTAAGTAGTGTCTTTAAGTGTGCAGACAGTTTGACCAGGACAAGGACAAAGAGCATTTTGGCATCAGCATTAATTAATTAATTCTAAGGTCATTAAGAACCTCGTTAATAACTTAACAACATAGTGCTATCTCAGTGCTATGATTGGCACAAAAGCCAGATTGGAACATGTCAAAGGTACAGTTGGGAAGAAGGAGATTATTTAACAGTTTGAACACCTTTTTTTCAAGAATTATTATTTTTTTGCTTAAAAAGGGAAGGTTGGAGATTGGCCTAAAATCGCTAAGGACTGAAGAGTCGAAGTTACTTTTCTTCAGGAGGGGTTTCACCATGGTAGTTTTAGGTGCAGATGAACAGACCCCCACTTTGCTGAGCATTTCTGTATGACCACTGCAAAAGAGTTCATAGTGCTTCCATGTGGTGGAAGGTGGGGTAACAAGTCATCAAACACATCTTCAGGTCTTGCCTGAGTGATCCTCCTCACCTAATATTGGTTCTCTTATCTCAGAAGTATGTTGCAAATTCCTCACATTTGTAGGTGGAGAGCAGATCACCAGGTGTCTTGTGGGCGGGATTTATAAGGCTGTCAATCGTTGAAAAGAGCACTGTAATGATATATTCAAAAGCACCATGGTAATGTTCTCTGGGCTGTTCGGTGCTGCCCGGCCACAGTTAATGGAATGGATACCAAGTTATTCACATTTGAACCACCTGACAGTTTTCTTGTAGTCTGTCGACTGTGATAGGAAATAATAGACTATAGCACATTCAGTATTCCAAGCAGTCAATCCACTAAAAGCAGCCCAGTTTAGTGGCATTTTGACTTCTGATTGATCCTTGTGTACATCTATCATTTACATTGTTCAGTGGAATCTAAATGTATTTTCTTCTAACTATCAAGATAACATTATTTAGCGATTTTTTTGTTTATTCATGTACAACAAAAAAGCAAGTCACTATTACACACGTACATTGAAAGTAATGGCGTTCTGTATGCGGGTGTCATGAAATTAGGCTATGCAGATTAGAATAAGTACAGTACTGTGTTCATTTCCCAAAAAAAGAACACAAAAAACTAACAGCTCTTCAGATTTGCAACGAAAAATAGTTAGTTCTGGGTTTCGGCTACGTGAACGACCAATCACTAGTGCTCATGTGAGTGTAATATCCCTGTGCAGGCTCCTATCCAGTACGAGGCTCTGATGCAGATGGACTATCTAGACAGCGTGATCAACTAGTCTCTCAGGTTGTACCCCATCGACTTGAAAGAGTCGCCAAGAAATCTGTTGAGATCAGCGGCATCACCATCCCCAAGGGTATGGTTGTCATGATACCCATCTGGACCTTGCACCGTGACCCCGATGTGTGGGAAGACCCAGAGGAGTTCAAACCAGAGAGGTAATGGGCCACATCTTAACCACAACCACAATATCAATCACAACAGCAACGATAAGAGCAGTGTTCCACAAACAACCATAAAACAAACCTAAATGCGACGACCAAACACAAACAGGTTTCTTCAACCATGTATAACCATCATATTACTGTGATTTAATTGATATGTTCTTTAACCCCTCCTCCTCTGAACTCTCCGAGTGTAGGTTCAGTAAGGAGAACAAGGAGAGCATCGACCCATACACCTACATGCTGTTCGGGTTGGGCCCACGGAACTGTATCCGTGCGATTCGCTCTGGTATTGATGAAACTGGCGATGGTGGAGATTCTACAGAGGTTCAACTTCACCGTCTGCAAAGAGACAGATGTGAGACAAAATAATGATACAATGATTGTAAATATAATTTTGTACCTATGACTTTGTTGCGTTTCGATATGTAGCAGAGGTGATTTTGGAATCACACTCGCGTGATGAGGTAGCCCTGCCTGAGACATGTAAACTGAAGTGTCGCCCTCAGACCTTGAGGATGTCCTCTTGGCTTAATAGTAGCGTTTGTGTCTTCCACATGGGAGACCCGGGTTTGAACCCCCATACTACAATTCTGTACTTGCGTACTGCATGAGTATGTACTCCCCATTTAATTTCCCAGATTGCATTTTTCAGTACTAGGCGCCAATCATCCTCAGTATAGGCTACCTACTAAATGATGGAAGTGTGAGATTTAAAAAAAAAGCTATTTGTATTTCTGCAAAACTCCCTCGAGACTTCATAGGGCCATTTTAATGTATGTCGACCCAAGAGAGGTTGTCCAGGAGTTTGAGTTTATTTGAATTTATAGTGCAATGCTACCCGAACGTAACAGTGACACTGTATTAGGTAACATTCATAGTGTAACGCTGACATCTATTTTACTCGTTCCTTCATACTTTAACTGTGTGTCAACTCTCACCAGATCCCCATTGAGATGGACCTACAGAACACTCTGATGCCCATACGGCCCATCAAACTCAAGCTGCTGTCCCGCTGCCAGGAGTCCGACCACAACCAGCTCAAAGCAGACAGCCAGTGATGAGGACCTGCCCTGCTGCAGGTCTCTCAGTTATTATGTTACACATAGATCTAGGATCAGCCCCAACACTGGCTACTTTCAAAAATGGGCTTAAAAAAAAAAGGGCTTCGCTTTTGCCTTAAATTGAAACTAAATTGGCGCTAATAATTGCACTGTGACCCTAAAATGCACTGTGACTTTTATTCTTTTTTTATGTCTTTTATGCGTTTTTATTCTAATCTTTTTTTCATGCTCTTTCCTTTTTATCTATTTTACGTAAAGCACTTTGAATTGCCTCTGTGTATGAAATGTGCTATATAAATAAACTTGCCTTGCCTTGCCTTGCCTCGCCTCGCCTCTGGGCTCTGCTGCTACTGTATGCTGCTCTCTTTGTATCTGTCTATTAGTGGAGGTCCAGGACTAGTTGTACAGAGACAGTTGTTGTCTGTCGTCTGCAGTGCAGGGATTTGCATGTGACTTGTGTATGTTTTGTACTTGTCTGGTAGTGGGTCTCTATCATCACGCTAAAAACGTGTGTATAATCACAAACTAAATCATAACATGAGAATGAACAACATGCCATCAAAACATGACAATAAATAGGTGTTAGATTAGATTCAACTTTATTGTCATTGTGCAGAGTACAAGTACAAAGATAACGAAATGCAGTTAGCGTCTAACCAGAAGTGCAAAAAAGCAGAAAAGCAATATATGAGCAGTATAAGTAGTGCAGTATAAGCAGTATATGAGCAGTATAAGTAGTGCAGTATAAGCAGTATATGAGCAGTATAAGCAATATATGAGCAGTATAAGTAGTGCAGTATAAGCAGTATATGAGCAGTATAAGCAGTATATGAGCAGTATAAGTAGTGCAGTATAAGCAATATATGTATTAACAGTAACATTATAAGCAGAATAAATATAGAATGCAGTATGAACAGTATAAGCAGTATATGAGCTGTATAAGTAGTGCAGTTACCAATGTATTGGTTCTATCTATGGGTATCGTAGTGCAGCAGTAGTCAAAATGTACCTGCATTTTATCGGTTGAAGTGCCATCTCATCTGTCATAAGATTTGACTTGTAAAACTGAAAAGTAGGATACAACTAATAGCCTAAATGTATAAACACAGACCACAACCAAAAAACAACATGGGAAAATCGTTTATGCATCCTCTGCAGCAGGAACAGTGCAGAGAAAAAGTATGTACAGTAAACCCCATAACTGAATACACTTCATACGCTTCAGCGCGACACAGAACGCCTATACTGCAACAAAGTAAAAAGATGAGACAGACACGTGTCTTCAATAACTTGCATGTTTAATCAAAATACAAGCATTCGGCACATCGTTAACTTGTAGGAAAGTTTAATCAGGTTTTATCAATTGTATTATTTTAAATGTGAAATAAATATCATCAGTGCAGAGGCTATAACACACTACAAAAGTCACATTAAATCACGGAAAGTAGGCTAGGCTAATTAACGGAACTATATGATTATACAGCCCGAGCCCAGTCCAGGGTTCTGAAAGCGACAAGTAACAAGTGTGCCCATCAACGGTCTAGATATTAGGCCTATACGTAACATTTAGTCCTCCACTTTATATCACAGCCAGTATAACGTTTAAAATGACTACAAAACAAAAGCAATATAGTCTACAGTGAACGGCGCATTGTCCATTTGTCATACATGTCCAAACAGACCTGCACACTTGAATAGGAAAGTAGCGCGGCGGTTCGTTGCTTCAGCAAACCTCTCGATGACTTTACTGTTGAAATCCATCTGTCCCTGGATCAATGCATTTTCAATGGAAATCATGTCAAGGCCGTTCAGTCGCTGGTGTCTGTTCTGTTCTGACAGATGTATAATGTCTTTGAATCCAGCCGATGCCCAAATAGTCTCCACCAAAAATCATACATGGGAAACAGAACAGCGCATGTTTCGAGGTGGTAGCGGTTAGCCATCTCTTTTTGTCAAACCATTCCTGTTGGCCCTAAACGTTTTATCTCCAACTTCTCTTCCAAAGGCAATGTACTGAACCGCATGGTCAACAAATAATCTACACGATTCATTGTGAAAACTTTAGCTAGCTAGCATTAGCGATAGACGTACAGTAGATGAACTGAATTGCTTTGTGATTATTTCCTGTCATGTCAGACCACGTTAACGACATTAGCGTTTAATAGTTTTTCGCCACCTGTTGCTAGGCAGAATTCATACCCAATATAATTTGCGTGAGGTTTTCCCTGCTTACGCCAATCACGCTCACGTTGTTCCCCTCGCAACGATGGGGCAGAGTGCTCCGCTGCCCCACAGCAGAAAGACGGGACAGAGAGCGCAGTCCGCACACACTAGTAATTACTAGTAATTAGTAATTACTCCAAAAACAGCACTATACGGATTATGAGTCAAGTTTATTATATTTATACACACCAATTTCACCATTTAATCTATTTTGTATTAAATATAAAAGACTTAAAAAAAAAAAAATAGGACTAATAATTGTTTCGTATTTGTAATGTACTTTATGAGACTTTATGTTTGTAATGTACTTTATAAAGAAAAAAAACCTGTATATCCCCAAATTTGATTCTATGCAATATGTTTTTTCAAATGTTGTATTTGTCTTGTAGGCTACTTTTGTGTAAGCCGTATATTGTGGGTAAAATGCACTATAAATTCAAATGAACTTAAACTTAAATGTGTATTGCAGTGGAATCCTAACTCGAGATCCGCGTGTAAATCGAATCAATTTCCCATTGACATGAATGCAAGATTTACGCGCGCGGATTTGGAGTTAGGATTCCACCCAAAATGCGTTGCTATTGGTATCATTATGACGTTGATATGTACACAGAATTGAGAATGTTCTGCAATAATACACAAAGTTCTTGAACTTTTAGTTTAGTGGCATAACGAGCTAAGACGCAACCTGAACCTGTGCAATCAGTATTACCAGAGTGAGATATAAAGAGATTATAACCGGAAGATTCGGCGCTTATACACAGCCTACTGACTGAGGTAGGCTAATGTAGGCCAGAGATGTAGTATAGTTGACATATAGTATAGTTTTATAACACTTGTATTTGTAAATACTTGAGACGGCATAGGCCGACTACCTTTACAGCATTTGGACAAGGGACGCGTAAAAATGTCACTGAGAGATATCTGTCACTAGGAGATGATATTCCCATTAAGTCGAATTCAGCGTTGGATATTTCTATATGCCTAAAAACTCACATCTTTAGAAAGGCCTTCCTTTAGGTCCTGTCCTCTTGTTGTTGTTAGTGTTTTGTTTGTGTTTTTGTTTGTGTGTCTATTGCACTCAACTGCACAGGATTTGAAATTGTCGGCTACAAATGAAAAACACATTCCAAATAAAATATATTTTTTATTATTATTATGAGAGACCTAAATGCATGAATTGAATTAGGGCTATTTTAATTTTGCCGAGGTCTTCTGCTTATTAGCCTATAGGCTCCTACCTGTACCAGGCCGATTCCAGTTAATAAAATGTGCCCATTATATGGCCACTGATATTTGACCTGTTGGCCACAATTGTAGGCTATATTTCAAGGCGTGTCAACAAACATAGCCAGCCAACCCACACTGGAAGCTTTTGCTGACTCTAACATAGGCCTCTGACAGGACCAAGTCACTTCGAACCATTGCATCGAACGCTGATAAGAGTTGTTAGGCAGTGAATTACCATGATAGTCATTCCAAACCCATTATGACGCCAGCCGAACGCACATTATAGATAATAACATTTCTTTGCTGCCAATCGGTGTACTGGTATTTGTTGACTGATTCAGAAGGGCAAACTCAAAGATTGTTATACCATTCTCATTTGGGGAATCTTTCTGACATTCCTGTTGCATTATAGTATGGGTGTGTGGAGATTATTTCAATCATTTTTGTTTGTGTTCTATCTACTGTAGGTGCATAAAAACAATGGAGGTGAAAATATATATGAGTATTGAGGATATCAGGAAGGAGCATGAGAGGATTAAGACAGAGAAGGCAGAGTTTGAGAAAAAGATAGAGGAATATGAGAAACAAAAGAGAAGGGACCAAAAAGTTAGGCAGAGGGAGGAGGAGATCCTGGCCAGAAAGGCAGAAAGACTGCAGGAGGACAGGAATGAGTTCAATAGGGAGAGGGAGGAGATGGACAGTGGGATCAAGATCCTCATGATGGAGATTGAGAAAGAGAAGGAGTCCTCAAAGGAGATACTTAGAAAGGCTGAGAAGGCAGAGGCAGAGTTAAATATGATGAGGAAGGAGAGCGTGAAAATCCAAAGAGACGGACAGAAGGTGGAGCAAGAAATGCTCAGGATGTGGAAGGAGAAGGAGACATTTCTCAAGGCCAAGAAACAGATGGAGAAAGAGATGGAGAAAAATATGGTGGCAGTCAAGAGGAGAGAGGCCCTGGTGATGGAGGCCGAAGAAAGACTTAAACTGAGCCAGGAAAAGGAGAAGCTAGAGCAGGAAAAAGAGACCTCAATGGAGATGCTTAGAAAGACAGAGAAGGTCGGAGCAGAGTTGCAAATGATAAAGAAGGAGTGGATGAAAATCAAAAGAGACGGGCAGGATGTGGAGCGAGAAATGCTCAAGATGTGGAAGGAGAAGGAGACATTTAAAAAGGATAAGAAACAGATGGAGAAAGAGATAGAGGCCATCAAGAGGAGAGAGGCCCTGGTGATGGTGGCTGAAGAAAGAGCGAAACAGAGTCTGGAAAAAGAGAAGCTAGAACAGGAGAGGGAGACATTGAAGAAGGTGAGCATGGTGACGATTAGAGAGATGGTAGAGAACCTATAGACTAAGTAGATGAAGGTGATTGTTGCTAGTTTTACTATAGCATTTAGTCCATGACCTTCAACTCTCAGTTGAATTTGTCCAATTCTTGTCTCACCTTGCACTCCCCTCTGATGTTACTTTTTGAATTTCAGATGAACGATGGCTCCAGATATGCAGATATGCCCCAACCCTCATGTTCTCTGATGGCTCAGCTGGTACACAATCAGGCAAACCAGGGGACGAGCCTTTCTGTCAAAAGCCTTGTTGATGTGGCCCTGGCTGAGAGCGTGTGGGGGTGCAGAGATAAGACAGGGGACTGCACATGCCGACACCGTTAGCCTGGAAACCTCAACACAATTGGCCGCTATTTAGGGATACATAGCAAATCAATTTATATAGTTGTCTTAAGTTCAATAAATTAAGTTGAACATTAAATTAAATTGACTTCCTTTCTCTACCACTGTGACTGCTTGTGGCATTTATTATTATAGAAAGTCTTACTTGTGATGACCGTGATGTATGTAGCTGAAGATGAATGTAGCTATTTATTTTAAGTCGCTCTGGATAAGAGCTTCTGCTAAATTACTCAAACGTAGGCCTAAAGTACATCCGTAAAATAATGTATCCATTTCCTGTTAACCATCTCTAAACCCTAGATGGCAGTATTTACTCTTACACCAGAAACGTGACCAGTTGCACGTGTGGATGCAGAATAAATAGCCCTCCCAGTCTGTTTCTGCAAGGAACTTCTAATTTATGGATTCTCTACATATGTTGAGAGTCTTGTCAAGTCTGAATATGTTAGAGTTGGGGTTTGTCCTCTACCTCCAAATATAAACGAGGACAATCACTTTGTTTTTCATACAGGTACCACTAATGTATGTATTTCTATTATCAAGGTTTCTATTACTTTACCATACTATGAAACTAATTGAATATGTTTTTAAGCGTCCAAAAAGCATTGATACCATTTCCAAGCACTCCAAGAATCATTTTGCGTTGCTGCTACAGCAGCCGCGCAATGTCAACACTTTACACACGCACTGGTGTAGCATGTAACATTAAAATCCATCAACTTCATATCAAACCATTGATGATTGGTGAACTTGTTGGATCAGTTAAGGCCTGTGCCAGAAATCAGTACACACACCAATCACACAATGGGACTATAACAGACACATACAGTGCATTCTGAAAGTATTCAGACCCCTTCACTTTTTCCGCATTATGTTATGTTACAGCCTTATTTTAAAATAGATTAAATTATTAATCTAATCATTAATCTACACACAATACGCAATAATGACAAAGGTGCTTCAACAAAGAACTGAGTAAAGGGTCTGAATACTTATGTAAAGGTGATATTTCAGTTTTTTATTTTGAATAAATTAGCAACAATTTCTAAAAACCTGTTTTCACTTTGTCATTATGGGGTATTGTGTGTAGATTGATGAGGAATTTTTTTTTTTGAATCCATTTTAGAATAAGGCTGTAACATCACAAAATGTGGAAAAAGTTAAAGGGTCTGAATACTTTCCGAGAGCACTGTATTTACATCTTGATTCACAGAATCACGCCTTGTACACACTTGCAAGTGATAGCAACGCCCATCACCTGTCCCAATAAAGAGATGCTCCAAGCGCACCATTTCATCCTTTCCACTCTTCACTCTCTGACTGTCTGAAGTGTACTGTAGTTGTGTTGTTGTAGCTGGCTACACCTCAGCCTATGATTTTCACGGGGCGTTAGATTGTCTCTGATAGAATCCTACGGTTCAGCTCGACATTCAACGACGATTTACACCTTCTGAGCACCTGTTAACTCTCTGAGCTAGCAGGCTGACCTGTGAGCTCTCAATTCTTTGTTATTGTTGAACCCTAGCTCAACAATAATTCCTCAGGTTATTATTATAACTTGCTAGGTCATATGTGTAGGCTACAGCTAGCACTTGGGACGGTCGGCTAACTAAGTTACTTGTTGTTTCCGGACAGCTGAGAACCTTGGCTAGCTTTGACAAGCTAATATTGAGAAATATTAGCACCCTGTTTGCAGGAGGGTTGGCCAGCTTGTGTTTGTAGCCCTGGGACTACTGAGCACTTTCTAGTTTGACATAATTCCTAGTTAGTTACCTCGTATAATGATCTAGAATATGCCAGTTCTCTCTAGTGTGAGACCAGTGCCATATCTAACTATGCGGGTACCAGTTCCCTGTGGTAGCACGTGGGTGTAGTAATGCTGAGGTGTGCTGATATTGTACCTGCTTGTTGCTTCGTGCGCTGTATCTAAACTAGTCAACTACACTATCTACAACTACACTGTCTATCACAACTAAGTCAACTAATAAACATGGGCTACGCATATCTTAAACATGCCTGTGTCTGTGTGTTTGTGTGTGTGTGTGTGTGTGTGTGTGTGTGTGTGTGTGTGTGTGTGTGTGTGTGTGTGTGTGTGTGTGTGTGTGTGTGTGTGTGTGTGTGTGTGTGTGTTGCATACATGTGTTTTTTCGGGGATGCATAGAAAGTCTTCCAGCTGTTCCAATGAGAACATCCATCCATAGACCTATGCATTTAATTCTGGTTTGTTTATAACTAAGAGGAAGACACGGTTATCATCAAAAACCACTAGTTATCATCAAAAATGATGGTCACAGTTTGCTAAAAAAAAGTACCTAAAAAGCCTGCAGAGGTCTCGTAAAAATGAAAGTTTGGAGAAAAAAGGATCTGCCCAAGATTTACAGCATACCACCTCATCTGTGAAACATGGTGCAGGGGGTGTTAGGTTTGGGCATGTATAGTTGCCATTAGAACTTGTTAACTTGTCTTAATTGATGATTGTACCTGCTGACGGCAGCAGCAGAATGTATTCTGAAGTGCACAGAAACATCTTGTCTGCTTGAGTGCAAGCAAATGCGTCCAAATGCATTGGATGGTGCCACACCATACAATAAAACAATGCCATAGCCAAAACACTGCCATAGCAACTAGTGGAAAGATCTTGATTGGCCAAGTCAATCTTCAGATTAAAATTCAATTGAACATGCATTACATTTCCCTAATGATAAGAATTTAGGCAAAAAGACCTCAAAACAAACAACAACTGAAGATGGCTGCAGTACAGGCCTAGCAGAGCATCACCAAAGAAGATGCCCAGCGTCTGGTAGGGTTAGTGGGTTGCAGACTTCAGGCAGTTATTGTCCACTAAATACTAGTGGATTGTCCACTAAATACTAAACATGACTGCTTCATATGGACATTTGATAAGTCTGTCCCATTACTTTTGGGTACACTGAAATAGGGGGACTATGCATAAAAAGTGGGGTAATTTTTGAATGGTGAAACCAATGTGTACACAAATACCGTCAAATAAAAGCTGAGAATCTCTACTTGTAATAATTGTTTAATTTCAAATCTAAACGTTTGGAGTATAGAGCCGAAAGAACCAACAAAAAATGTTTTGTTGTCCCATTACTTACACAGGCAGGGGTTTGGGAAAGTGAACAACATTTGATGGTGAATACATACTGTATGTCAAACCCCAGCCTGACCACTCCGTTCTTCCACCTCGGCTGGCCGCCTCTAAGAGGATGGAGTGGTTGCGCTAGTTGGTCACGGCTTTTCACTGTCTTGGCGCCCCGGTGGTGGAACGAGCTTCCCAGTGCGGTCAGGACTGCAGAGTCACTACCTATCTTCCGCCGTAGATAGAAGACCCATCTCTTCAGGCTACATCTTGACTGTCCCTCCTAAAGACCTCTTCACCTTCCACTACCCACCTGTACAGTACCTCTAATGTAAAGCATTTTTAAAAAGCATTGTGACTACCAATGGCCCATCTGCTAAATGTCAAAAATGTAAATGTAAATGTGGTGAAAATGGGTGAAGTGTCTAGCCCCAAATTTACAAAAAATGGTTAGGGCATAAACCCAATATTTTCATGTTTTATTCATTTTTCCAGAGAACAGATTGGTGTTGAATTGTGGGATATATGAAGGATTGCCCAAAAAAGGCTACCCATTTTTAATTGGCAATTAGGGCACTTGAAATTAGCCAAATAAGCCACCTTTTTGGAGTGGTAGGGTCTCTCTCTGATAACCCCCCCCCCCCCCCCCCTAAAAAGTACCACATAGGTTCTTGACATCAAAGATGAGCATGGAAATTAACAGGCCATGTAGCAATTAAGCTTATTTTATTTTCTCGTGCATGAGGTTATTCGCAGGTTACCTAAATGTTAACCTCGTCCTCAGGCTATCGCTCACAGCGCATATAAGTCTGGAATAACGACTCAAACCTGGCCGTAGGGTGATTACTGATTAAAGTATTTGTTATTATTTGATTTCAGCTAATCACACGGCTGCAAGGTGTAGCTTCTTATCAGAAATGTGTGGAATGTGCTGTGGAAGATGATTGATCCGAGGTAAAGCCAATGGCTATGCCCCGTCCCTGTTTTTGACGCTCTTGCTCTTGGCTTAATGAAAGCCAATGAAGTTTAACGCATTGGTCCAACAGACCTTTCGGGCATTTGGGCGGAAGTGTCTGGGAACGAGACTACTTAAATCTTAACATAATATTAACATAATCTTCAGCAGTACATGCTAAGCACAGTGTATCTATGAGAAGATATTCAGCAGTTTGCTCGTACAAAAGTCCTACAATTCCGAAGCGAGTATAAACCAAGGCAATAATTAATATTAAATACATTTAAATACATTCATAAAGTTCTTCAGGGAGATGTGACCAGAGAGGTGGTTGAGTGGATCCTGGCTATAAGGGCACACTCTTGCCAACACACATTCTGGTGTGACATGTGCGATGTCTTATTGATCTATGTTGCTTTGGCTGTCTCCATGTGTGGATCATTGTAATCAGGGGTGGGGCTGGCCTTTTAAACACCTGTGCTTTGTTTCATTCAGGGAAAACAAAGAGATTTTTAACATTTCTTTTAAAGAGACAACACACATTTTCTGCCATGCCTCTGTCAATTGATTTGGCTTTAATCAATGGTTTCTTCTTGATGTTGTGTACATGTTTTCATGCCTATGTCACCTTTCAGAGGAAATCAAGGAACCTATCCAGATCTGATGTCGTATTAGATGAGTCAAACCCTGTCAGAACATAGTTTGCTTTTGCTAGATTCTTTTCTTTTCTTTTGTCTAGTATTGGTATACATGGTCGAAATGATGCACTCATGTTTAGTATTTGGTCGACAATACTTTGTATGCAATAACCGTCTGGGACCCATTGACCCCACCAGGTGCTGGGTATCTTCTCTGGTGATATTCTGCCAGGCCAGCCATCTTTTTGCCAGGTCTTTTTGCCCAAAATCTTACCATCAGAAAATGAAATGCATGTTCAATAGAATTTAAATCCAAACATTGACATGGCCAGTCAAGAACTTTCCACTTTTTCGCCCTGAAAATCTCCCTAGCTCCAATGGCAGTATGTTTTGGGTCATTGTCTTACTGTATGATGAAGCGCCATCCAATGAATTTGGAAGCATTGCTTTTACTCGACCAGACAAGATATTTCTGTACACTTCAGAATACATTCTGCTGCTACTGTCAGCAGTAACATCATCAATTATGATAAGTTAGCAAGTTCTAGTGGCAGCTATACATGCCCAAACCATAGCATCCCCTCCACCATGTTTCACAGATGAGATGGTATGCTGTAAACCTTGGGCAGATCCTTTTTTCTCCAAACTTTCCTCTTGCAATCACTCTGATAATATTCATCTTATCTGTCCACAAGACTTTTTTCCACACCTCTGCAGGCTTTTTAGGTACTTCTTAGCAAACTGTAACCCGACTATCCTTTTTAAGAATAACTAGTGGTTTGCATCTTGCAGTGAAGCCTCAGCCATTTGCGATTGCTGAGCTCATCAGTGCTTGATTTTGGCAAGTCTAAGGTTTTGACTATGTTTCAGATTTTTCAGCTTTCACCATTTGTCAATTCCTTTGCTATTGTAATGTATCTAACACCTTGTCCTTTGTTGGGAATGATATTTAAGGAGAGGGACAGCGAGATATTCTTTGAGTTTTGGGTTAGGCCCATCACGGGCATCATTCTCCCGCGTTGTCCTTGACGCACGTTAACGTATGGTTAAAACTTACAGACGTATGTTGTTTTAAATTGTGTTAAATTGGTTATTTTGTTGATACTCTATTCTCATTCTTCCTATGGGCATTAATGTGATGTTGTGCGCTCGATAAAGGTTCTGTTAATCAGGGCTGGCTCTAGCCATTTTGGTGCCCAAGCATTTTTCCTTCTTTTGCATTATCAAATGTCTAAATTAAGCACTCATGTTTAGTATTTGGTCCCCAATCCTTTGTATGCAAAAGTGCAAAAGTCTGTGACCCATTGACCCAACCAGACGCTGGGTATCTTCTCTGGTAATGCTATGTTGCAGCGACTGTTGTTGTTTTTTTAGGATGTTTTGCCCTAAGTCTCCTCTTGAGCAAATGAAATGCATGTTCTATAGGATTTAAATCTGGAGACTGACTTGCCCAGTCAACAACTTTCCACTTTTTGGCCCTGAAAAATTCCCTAGTTCCTATGGCAGTATGTTTTGGGTCATTGTCCTGCTGTATGATGAAATGCTGTCCAATGAGTTTGGAGCCATTTACTTGTACTTGGACTGACAAGATGTAAATAAATGATTCTCAATTATGGTGAGCATTCTTTGGTTATCCACTGGAAGTCTTCCTTGGCCTACTAGGTAATTTGCGATTTCTGAGCTCACCAGTGCTTTCTTTCCTTTTAATGAAGTTAAATGAAGTTCCAAACTGTTGATTTTGGTAGGTTTAAGGTTTTGGCTATGTTTATTTTTTTTCTGATATTTCAGCATCATAATGGCTTCCCTGACTTTCAATAACATCTCTTTGGTCCTCATGTTGACAAGACACCAATAGCAGACTGCACAAATTATGTGACGGAACACACCTGACGAACACACTTGTCAAGCCAATTGTCCTATCACTTTTGTGTAGCCTGAAATAGGGGGATTATGCATAAAAGTGTTGGAATTTCTGAATGATAAACCAATATGTACATTATATAAAAAATAAAAATCTCTACGTTTTTATTTCAAATCCAAACAGAAGAAAAAATGCTTCACTGTCCCATTACTTACGCACGGTACTGTATAACCTTCTGTGGAAAGGGTTTTACATGGAACCCAAAAGGTTTCTTCAAAGGGACAGTGGAAGAAGAACCCTTTTTGGTTCTAGATAGCACTTTTTCAAAGAGTGCAGGATCTGTGATGGGTCTGTCTGTCTCTATCTACGGTATATTTGCTTGAATGCCACAGCCTATTTAAGTATTGTTGCTGACCATGTGCATCCCTTCATGGCCACAATTTACCCACCTTCTAATGGCTACTTCCAGCATGATAATGCACCATGTCACAAAGCAAAAGTCGTCTTAAACTGGTTTCATGAACATGACAATGAGTTCAGTGTTCTTCAGTGGCCTTCCTTGTCACCGGATCTGAATCCAATAGAACATCTTTGGGATGTGGCACAACGGGAGATTCACATCTTGAAAGTGCACCTGAAAAATGTGCAGGAATTGCGTGATGCAATCATGTCATCATTGACCAGAATCTCAAAGGAATCAATGTCACGAAGAATTGAGGCTGTTTTGAGAGCAAAGGGAGGCTCTACTTAGTATTAGTATAGTGTTCCTAATAAAGTGTTGGGTGAGTGTATATCTAACTATCTTTGTTTTTGCTGGTCTGTAGGATCTATGATGGCCGTCAGCCCGTCCTGTGTATCATGGACACAGCCATGATCAAAACCATCCTCATCAAGGAATGCTACTCCCTTTTCACTAACAGGAGGGTAATACGCTAAATTGAAGTTGTTGTATGTGGAAAAAAACATAAGGGCTCATTAAATAGATAATATCATTGTTATTATAGCATTATTAATATTCGGTTAATTTTGCAGTATATAATCATTGTTATTTTTCTAGAATTTCTATCTCAACGGGCCTCTGTATGACGCCGTGTTTATCGCTGAGGATGATGCATGGAGACGGATCCGCAGTGTCCTGTCTCCCTCCTTCACCAGTGGGCGGATCAAAGAGGTACAGTCCCATCTCTCCTCTCCTTCTTTTATTCATTCCAACAACACAAATAAATGAATGACTAACAACTCTGACGTGTGTGTGTGTGTTTATGTGATTTGTACTATGTGTATAGTGTGTATTCATTGTTGTTTGTTGTTGTGTGAAGCAGCAACTTTAATTGTCTAAGACAAATTTCCATCCGGGACAACAAAGTATATTTAATCTTATCTTAGATAAGTTCAGTGGTCAGATGACAGAGTTTAGAATAATAGTTCATCTTTGGAGTCACTTATTCCTTGACTATATACATAATGTATCCTGTATGAATGTATATTCTCAGGCTATATAAACATTAAAATAATTCCTGTTTCAAACATGATATTAACCCATGTTTTGCACATATTAATCCATGTATCAATCATCATATTTTTCCATGTATCCTTCCCAACTCAGATGTTCGGGATCATGAAGCAGCACTCTGGTAATTTGGTCAGCAATCTGAAGAAGACGGCCGATAACGAAGAGCCCATTGAACTAAAAGAGTGAGTATTTCTCTCCGAGAAGATAAGGTGAATTTGTAATTTCAGTGAACTCCCCCTTTAATTTTGTGGTTGTGGTTCTGGTGGTCAAAGATTTTGTGGTTGTGTTCCAGGTTCTTTGGACCATACAGTATGGATGTGGTCGTCAGCACTTCATTTCAGTCTCAATCATTTTGTGCTTAATAAATGATGCTATCGATTTCATTACACTGTGGAAACACTCTATGAGACCACCAGTAGCTCTCTGTCCTTCCTGGCCTACAATCTGGCAACCAGCCCTCACATTATGACCAAGCTGCAGGAGGAGATAGACACTGTTTCCCAACAAGGTAACCCCTCTGCAGACTCCTATATAGTACTATTCATGTGGAACAGGAAATATGATAGTGACAGTATTTTAGAGGGTACTGATGAGTGTGTAACCCCTGTGCACTGCAGACTCCTACAGTATCTATTACTATTGCTTTGGAACAGATGGTTAGATAGGTGACAGTATTTTGCAGTGTACTAATGTGTCTGTAGCATCCCTGTGCAGACTTCTGCCCAGTATTATTCATTTGAAACAGGAAGTAGATAGGTGTTGTTGGAATCTTCAGAATAGTTAAAAGGCCAGTACCTGAGGACCTGAGGGATCTACAGGGTATATACCTTAAAAGCATGTCTGACATGCAGTGGTGTGCGTGACCATAGAGTGATTTCTAAACTAATACAATTATCTTAAAATAAATTATAAAACGAACAGGTTATCAGTGCAGAGACTTGTATGATGTGCTCTCCATCTGACTCGTGCTGCTGCATTCTGTATCATTTGCCAATAGCTTTCTTTGGTCGACCAGACAGGAGAGTGTTACAGTAATCAAGGCTGCTAGTAATACAAGCATGCATTTGTCATTCAGTGTCAGCCTGGGAGAGGAAAGGTTGCACCTTTACAGCTGTGTTCTGTAAAGGTCCATGTAATATTCAACCTTTTTAAAAGCTTCCTAAAGGTTGTAATGACTATCTTTAATCGGTAGCGATCAGGGAACGAGATCCCTTGAAATAAATATGTCATTTACAAACGCTGTTTTGGTTCGGAAAACACGCTTTTTAAAATGGAGTGTCCTACCTGGTTTTTGCTCGAATGACTAGTTCTGTGACATCCATATGTCCGCAATGCATTTCACCAGGAAATCAATCAAACTGTTTGACTGGTGCTACAGAGTCGATAGTTGCCCTTAGTTTGGTGTTGAAGCTGGTTACTAAATCATTATCACAGGAGGAAGCTGTTGATGGTGTACTATTCATATTCATCATCATGAATCTCATCTGCTCAGCGACATGGCTAGATAAATAATAGAGGATGCAACAGGAGTAAGACCCTTTGTAATCACTAGGTCCAGGGTGTGGCAGTGGTTATGGGTGAGCCCAGTAACTCGCTGAATAAAGTCCGTAGAATTCAAGAGATTCATCAAATCCATGGCTGTCGAGTCAGTCTCATTGTCCACATGTAGGTTAAAATCACCAATGATAATAATCTTAGCATAATTTGAATGAAAGGTAGATGGGCCTTGGATGAAACCGTGATCTTTACATTTCTCATCCTTGTCATCAGGTGTCTTTATCACTCATTACTGTGCAACAGGAGGCTGATGGAGGTAGAAATGGGAGGACAGCTCATTGTAATTAGAGCTTGACAGACATATCTGATATTGGCCTTAAAGAAATATCAGGGAGTTATTCACCATGTTATATATAATATAGAGGAAACTGGACAGCACTTATTATGGATCATTTAACACAATTACACATGACACAACTGTGTTAACAGACACAATACGTCCTGCTCCTGTACATGTTTGTATATACTGTACATTTTCCCCTATGTCTGCTAAGGGCTTCACTGCTTTTTCCACTGTTTATGTGGCACATAATATATTTATATGTAATTGGCCACTTACGTAAATGTGTTATTTTATATGTATGCACTTTATCTTGCATGTTTACAGACTCCCCCCATTCAATTTCACGCATTTCTATTTGGAGTATAAAAGGCACTAGATCACCTGCGGGTATATAAGCTGTGGCTTGCGCTGCGTTCTTCAGTTGGCAGTTAATACCTGAACCAGTAAAGACTGAGGACCAGACGACTCACTAGTGTGTTTTCCATTTATTCTTAAGCATAAGCATTAATACAGTTTGTCATTAATGTAGGCTTTCTATTTAGTGTACCGTTAGGCATAGTAGCATATGAAGTTTGTAGTTTGTTAGCGGTAATTGCGCTAGCTTGGTATCCTAAACGAGGACGAGTTAGCACTAGCTTGCCGTTTACGATGAGTGGTTGTTGTCAAATGACACCTGACAAAACATGTCGAAGGGAGTCTGGTGTAAAGTTTGCCTGACTCCACTGATACAGATGTATGTGTAGGATTTAATGTTAGAGTGTTTTGTAGTTTAATTTTCTTTGTTTTTCTTCGTTTTCTCCTAACGGTTAAGAGAAGGTAGACGGTTAGAACCAGAGCCCGAACCGCTGATGAACAGCGCTGTAGTTTACCGTTGCCAAGGCAACCAGGCAGCTCACAGGTTGTACCATATTTCTAAATCATTATTTTGATATAATACTGAAATGTTGATATTATATTGTTATTGTTTTACATTGTAATTTGTATTGTTCCAACTAAGTTCATTGGCAGTTAATACCTGAACCACGAGTATGTTTTCCATTTATCCCCCCCCCCTCCCCCTTTACTAACCCTAACCCCAACCCCACCCAGAGACCTCTTCATCCCCGCTACCCCCCTTGTACAAGTTCTCTCCTGCTAATACAAATAAAATGAAATAGCCGACTGCCTATGGCCCCCGGTGTGAGCATTGATTACTTTGTCTTATGATGACTGTTGGATAGATGATTCAATTACTTAAACAAATGTATTGTTGTAAGTCGGTTTGGATAAAGGCGTCTGCTAAATGCCATGAATGTAAATGTAAATTACAATGGAGGGCCATGTCCAGAAACGACCCCGAGCCCCTACCACTGATCTATATACCTATATCTATGTCTGTGTTTTGTCTATTAATTAATAATATGATGATGATTAATCCCAACGACGTATATTTTCCAAGAAACAACATGAGCATATCTGTAATCAAATAAATATCTCCTGCGTCATAATGCTGTTGTCTTGATGACGCTGCTAGCAATGACGTAAATTTATGTAAAAGTCACTTTGGTCACTTGAACCTCCAGTTGTTGTCAAATAGCCTTTGCTGATTGTCATTTGTAATGTGGTACGCTCATTAGTGGAAATAGATTCAATTACATTTCAACACAATGGAGAAAAACTGGTGGGACCCGCCGCAGGTAAGTTTGCCTTGCTCTATTTTAGTTTAAATAAACGGGAATACTTTACATTAAATTGCCCCAATACTTGGGCCAAATGTCCAAGGACGTAGGATGTATCTTTCGAGAGGGGGTGCTGCCTAAATGTTGTGTAAAGGGCTGTGCCATGGCTGCTGGTGGGCCGGTCGATCTGTGGGCTGCGGGGCCGGTGAGCGACACGATGTGTGGGCTTCGCGCAGATCCCCCCTACCTTAATCGAATAAGCACTAGGGCGACAAGCTCCTGTATATTTTCAGCCTACCTCAAGTCCGTGAACTGCCTTCAAGTAAACGCAAAGCTGTAAGAAGCAGGGCTGAAAATTAATCAAATTTAATCAAATCAAGCTCTATCATCCGTGGTGACAACATGTTACTGTACACTTGTTTGTATTCGTATGTTATCGTCCAGTCAAAGTAGCCTACAATTCAAAGCAACATTTCCCCCACAATCAGGACCTAGACCTACTGCAAAGAAATACCCTTAATTGGCTACACTTTGTTGTTAGATCGCTGTGAAGTAATTCATCCGACTCGGCAGACAGTTTGATCCCAACATCAAGTCAAATCGCGGTAATTTCGGTGAGCGCGCAATTCCAAAAACAGCTGTTTGTCAGTGAAAGAGCAGCGTAACAGCCTAAAAAGTGAAACGGGACGAGCTCAATCGTTATTACAGAGAGAAATGTGGCTGCAAAATCAACCATTTTAAAGATCAACATTAAAACGAGACAGCTTTATAAATAACCTATAGAGGATGGACTATCGAAGAAAGATGATTGACAGAACAATATCAAAATGGTTAATTTGATGTTTTCAGGTAGGCCCTATCTAAAATATAACCAAACATAGTTGGCACTAATAGGTCTTAATCGACAGGACCTTTCCTTAAGTAAGTCGTAAGTTGACTTTGCAAAGGGCCTACAATTACTTACTGTACAGGCCTACATGATTTGCAATATAAATTGTGTCGGATATGTTGAATACAAGGTAGATGTAGGCCTTTTTTAAAGGCAAAACTAGAGAGCCCCTTTTGGGAAATTGGGAACGCAACAGCCTATTCTTGAGAACATTGTGAGGTACCGCAATCTCTTTGCGAGGGAAGCCTGTTATCTAACGCAATCATATTTCTTGACGTTTCCCTGTCATTGTGTCTGTCATCTCCATCAGGAAGTTTCAAAGCACTATGCTACTGTATTTGATAACTACCCACTCACCCCATTCAGGATGGCTAAACATAGACAATATGTAAAGATCACTGGAGACAACTGAATGGTTTTATACTCAGAAAAGACAAATACATTCATAGAGACATTCTCGAGACTGCACCTGTAGTGTGTTCACTGTATGTCCACAGGAGTGTAAAGAGGATCAGGCTGCCCTGATGATGGAGGCAGCAGGACCGGCAGCTTTCGCAGCCTACACCCCACTCCCACAGAGGACATCAAGACGGGCCAGGCACACGAGAGAGAGGGCCAGAGTGGCTAAAGAAAGAAAGGAAGAGAAGGAGGGTTGGAGGAGGGAGATGGAGGAGAGAGCGGAAGAGGTGGAGGGAGCCCAAAACCTTCTGCATAAGGTGAAGGAGCACACCGATGCAGAGAAGGAGAGGCTGAAGGAGGAGAGAGAGAGGGTGGACAAGGACAGAGAAATGGTGGACAAGGACAGAGAAATGGTGGAGAGGAAGAGGAAGATAGTCAACCATCTTAAAGATAATATGGAGAGGAAGAGGAAAGTGTGATCCTTTTGGCTTCTCAAATCACCTCAAAATAATTTAGATTTTATCTATACAAATGATAAGACAATTTTTCTCTTTCAGATATTTCAACACAGAGACAATTCTGGAAATCCACAACTATCCCGAACTTACTACCACAATAACTACCCTGCATACTACCACTATAACTACACTTGCCGTTTCAATTCTCTTTCATTAAAGTCATATTCAAAGGCAAACTGTGTGTCATGTTTGAAATGCTGTATTTTACAAGTTGCATAGCTGTAAACTATGTTGAGTGATGATGAGTTTAGGAAGAAAAGGTATGTAAAAAATGAATACTCCTGCACACACGATTGTTACCTCTGCTTATTTATTGTGTCGACGTTTCGGTTTATGACCTTTATCAAAACATTTTTATCTGTGAGGTCTGTATTCCTAACACCACAAAAAGACAAAGTGGTGGTGTTTGTGTTTTTTACATTTACAAGTTGAGGAAGAAAAAACATGGCACATGTATGCACATGGGTTAGATTAGAAACAATCTGGGTAAACCTTAATTTGAAGAGGTATGCATGAGGTCTGTTATGTTTTTCTCTATATCCCATAATATTGATTACAATGATCAACATATTTGTACCCTGAAAAGAACCCAAACTGAACAAGTTCCCCATTATAAGTACCTGGGCATTTAGATAGATGATACACTTTTAAAATACATGTTGAAAAAGTGATCAAGAGTTTGCGAGTTAGACTTGTACTTGTTTTGTAAAGAAATGTCTTGCTTCACCTTTGATAATAGGAGGAAGATTGTCTTGGCAACGCTCCTCCCTGTCCGTGATTATGGTGACACAATTTAAAATCACACGACAGCCTCAATTCTTAAACCACTAGACCCGATTTATCACTTCATTTATCAGTTCATTTGTAGGCATGTTTTCTGTACCCACCATTGTCTTTTGTATCAGTCTGTGGGTTGGGATTCTTTGACGTTGAGAAGGGCTTATCATTGGATTTCATCTGTATATAAAGCAGTTCTTTTAAAACTCCCATTTTACCTCACATCATTGCTTTTATGGCGACTTAGTGGCGATCAAACTTGCAGCTTGTTACTATTTAATGTCCTTCAAGTGATTACAGAATTGAGAAGAACTTTTTAACTGCTGTGCTCCTTAGATATGGAATGATCTTCAGGCTAGACTGAGGTTGGAGCACTTGGTCCCTTACACTTGTACCATCATCTGCTTTTTAGTGGACAATATATGCAATAAATACCTTTTTTACACAAACATCTTGAATCAGAATGGGTCAGCCCTAGCCTCTTACACAAACAGGGTCACAGTCAATGGGTACAAAACTGGAGCAAACGTGTGTATACCAAGATACTGTACCTCGACTCCTTTCCATTCCAAAAGAAATGTGTGCTTCCCTTTCCCTTCACTCAAATGTTGTGGATGACATGTACATAAAGCTATACACTGGTGCAGGTGTGATGTTATGAGAGCTTTAGCATTTAGCATTTCCTGTGTCCAGGCGTTCTATTCACTTCTAATAGGACAAATGAAGGTACACTTGCCTCATAAGGCTCATTCTTGTTTCATTTGTCCTATTAGCTCCTACTGACCTCACTTTACACAGACACAGAGGAGGAGAGACTCAGACTCAGACTCAAACAAAACAAAACTGCATGGAGCGTACAGTACAGCAGAGCTTGGAGTACCAGACATGAACACACACCTCACATGCACACACACATCGGAGCTGTCACAGTGGTATACCTTGGATCACACACAGACACACACACACACACACACACACACACACACACACACACACACACACACACACACACACACACACACTCACTCTCTCTCAGGGCTGCATGCGGATAGCTCCATCCAGTTTGTTGACCTCTCCATTGATCATGGGGTTCTCGACCAGTGATGTCACCAGGTGGGCAAACTCTGCAGGGTCTCCCAGGCGCGAGGGGAAGAGCACTTGGCGGGCCAGGAATGAACGCACCTTCTCAGGTTAACCCGCCAGGAGAGGAGTGGAGAACAGACCTAAGGAGAGGGAGAGAGAGGTTGTCTGATATGGAGAGGAAGGGGGGGGGGGAGGAGTGTGTGAAAGAGTGCGTATGTATGTGTGTGTGTTTACTGACTGGGTGCGATGGTGACCACACGGATGTCCATGGGTGCCAGGTCTCGGGCGATGGGTAGAGTCATCCCAACAATACCCCCCTTAGAGGCTGAATACGCAGCCTGACCCACCTACATAGAGAGAGAGTGAGAGTGAAGGAAGGGGCTGTTGAGACAGTGTTTGTGTGTGTGTGTGTGTGTGTGTGTGTGTGTGTGTGTGTATGTGTGTGTGTGTGTGTGTGTGTGTGTGTGTGTGTGTGTGTGTGTGTGTGTGTGTGCGTGCGTGCATGGTGCAATGGAGGCGATCTGTTGGTTCTTGTGTGTGATTGGCTGACGGTACTGCAGCATGTTGACCTCTTCCTCACTGCAGGGTCTACTACAGTTGGAGCAGTCAGAGAGCACAGCCTGGGCCCCTGCAACCAAACATACACCCTGAAATATGGTTTGGACAAAGGATCCCAATGTCAAGATAATATTGCTGTAGGGAGGCTAGTCTATGACACAATACCATGTGGAAATGTCAATGATTTTCTAAAGATGAGTGGATAGTGGATAGTGGATAGTGGATAGTGCCTGGTGAGGTCGCAGACTTCAGGCAGATTGTTGACCTAATACGAAACATTAGTATTTTATTTGGACATTATATGATACTTTTGAAGCCCTGAAATAGTGGGAGTATGTTTTCAAATGTTTTTTTAAAAACCCATTGAATTAAAGTTGAGAATCTCTACTTTGACCCCATAATAATTGTTTGATTTCAAATCCAAGTGTAGAGCTAAAAGAACAGAAAATGCTTCCTCTTTCCAATACTTATGAAGAGCACTGTATTCATGTTAATCAGTTGCTTCATTACTGTAATATGTGATGTGTTTTGAACTAGTATTTTGAAATACTGTTTTTAGGAGCCAATGATATAAAACAAGTGCATACATGTAAAGAACATAACACATTTTTAGAGGAGTTCAAATATGTAAAATTCAGTATTACTCGAAAGAAAATATTTGCCCAAAAATATTTGCCCCATAGTCCTTCTTGAATCAATGGGTCTGCAAACTATTAAAACCCGATAGGGATCAAACAGGCAGCAACTATTAGCAGGATGTTAAGATAAAGGCCGACAATAACATCACTGAGTTTTGCCCTCTGCGCAGGGATCCCCTTTCAATCATTCACTAGCCATGGCTTCAACTTCACCTCTCACATACTCTTTCGCCTGTGTTTCATGATCTGAAACACAGGTGTCATGACGGGATAAAATAATCACTTCAGCAGACGTGTCCGGGGTTACTCAGAAGAAGCGATTGAACCTGTAAAGATGGGTTACCTTCCGTACTTCTCCACCGAGACATGGACTCTCCTTGCCTTACTCATCTCTCTGATCGTAGTGTAAGAAGTTTTAATAAAAAATATTATTTGTTAGTTAGTTAGTTAGTTGTGATAATACATACAAATGATAGTATTGATAATTACTGTTATCTAACAGTTTCAATGATACCTATGACTTGATCGTTTTGCTTTTGTTTCAAGTCAGATTGTTGATTTATATTTATTCTGACCAGGTATGGATACTGGCCATATGGAATATTAAAAAAACTAGGCATTCCTAGTCCTAAACCCATCCCTTTCCTCGGGACGATAATGGGATATAAGAAGGTTTGTAGAGATTAAGCCCATAAACAACAACATTGTAGACTCATCCATGATGTGTGTTGTTGTGGTGAAAGCCATGGGAGCTGAATATGAATTGTTTTACCCAGAAAAATGGGCAATAAAGCTTTTGAACGAAAACGAAAAGAGAGGAGTGAGAGCCGGTCTGTAGTGGAAAAGGGCCATCATAGTCTAAGCCACAGTTCAGGTTTATGACAAGCATTTATGAACTGGCTATTTTTTTTTTTTTTTTTTTTGTTTCCAGGGTGGTTTCACCAATTTTGACACAGAGAGCTTCCAGAAATATGGGAAACTGTGGGGGTGAGTCTGCTAAACTGATCCTGGTTATTGTTAACTATGATGGATATATATATCTCTCAGTGTCTACAGTATACACTCTTAAACCAGGCGGACACCGTGCGATTTTCACAAACACAGACGATCCAACCGACGAAATGGTCTCATACACCAAGACAAATGATCTGTCTTGATGCAAGTACACTGTCCAAGCAACAATTTCATGCTTCCACATTAATAATTTGAATCTGTTATTGAGCGATTTAAGTTTTAAGCTTTTAAGTATTCTGTAGTATGGTCCCAAACACAACTTGTGCGTTGCCAATGTTTGACAACATCCTGGATTCTCATTGGTTGAGGCTCCTATATTGCCTCTGAGCACGTCTCAAACTGCATGAATAAAGAGGAGCCACGACATGTCAGAATTCAAATCGGAAGTGATTGTGTCTTCCCTCCATGTCATTGAAAGGGCAAAAATGTAATTAAAAAAATAAAGAAAAAAAGGGTTCTAAAAGGATTCTTTGGTTGAATAACTCTTATGGGTTCCATTTCAGGGGATCAGGGGATGCTCGGGCCTATAGCTCATCCAGGGCTAATCTGCAGAGGGGCATCAAAAAGGCCAAGCACAACCACAAGCTGAGGATAGAGGATCACTTCAGAAACAACTCTGACCCCCGACGCATGTGGCAGGGCATCCAGGCCATCACAGACTACAAAACAACTAACACCTCACCCCTCTCCGTTGACGCCTCCCTCCCTGATGAGCTGAACCACTTCTACGGCCGCTTTGACAGGGACAACAAGGAGGTGGCCATCAAGGCTGTGCTCCCTGCGGATCACCAGCCCCTCACTCTATCTCCCACCGACGTGTGTGCGGCACTGAGCAGGACTAACGCACGCAAGGCTGCTGGTCCTGATGGGATTCCCGGACGCGTCCTCAGGGCCTGCGCTGTGCAGCTGACTAAGGTTTGGACTGACATATTCAACCTGTCCCTAGCCCAAGCAGCTGTCCCCGCGTGCTTCAAAACCACCTCCATCGTGCCGGTGCCAAAACACTCCACTGCAACGAGCTTAAATGACTTCCGACCAGTGGCACTCACGCCCATCATCATGAAGTGCTTCGAGAGGCTGGTCTTAGCCCAACTCAAGACCTGCCTACCACCCACACTGGACCCCTTTCAATTCGCCTACCGGCAGAACAGGAGTACAGAGGATGCCATTTCGACGGCACTTCACTCCGCCCTGTCCCACCTCGACAAGACTAACTCTTATGTGAGAATGCTGTTTATTGACTTCAGCTCAGCATTCAACACCATCATCCCCTCCAAACTGATCTCCAAACTCAGGCAACTGGGCATCAACCCCTCCCTCTGCAACTGGATTCTAGACTTCCTGACCAACAGGCCGCAGTCTGTTAGGCTTCACAACCACACCTCCTCAACCCTCATCCTGAACACCGGCGTTCCACAAGGCTGTGTGCTGAGCCCCCTCCTTTACTCCCTCTTCACCTACGACTGCACACCTGTACATGGCTCAAACACCATTGTTAAGTTTGCAGACGACACAACGGTGATCGGTCTCATCAGCAACAACGATGAGTCGGCCTACAGGGAGGAGGTACAGCACCTAACAGTGTGGTGCAACGACAATAACCTGGCTCTCAACACCAAGAAGACCAAAGAACTCATTGTGGACTTCAGGAAGTCTAAAGCTGGCGCACACACCCCCATCCTCATCAACGAGACTGAGGTGGAGCGAGTCACCAGCTTCAAGTTTCTGGGTGTCCACATCTCTGAGGACCTCTCCTGGACCCTCAACACCTCCACCCTGATAAAGAAGGCTCACCAGCGTCTCTTCTTCCTGAGGAGACTAAAGAAGGTCCATCTGTCTCCTCAGATCCTGGTGAATTTCTACCACTGCACCATCGAGAGTATCCTTACCTACTGTGTCACAGTATGGTATGGCAACTGCTCGGCATCGGACCGGAAAGCACTGCAGAGGGTGGTGAAAACTGCCCAACGCATCACCGGTTCCTCACTCCCCTCCATCGAGGCTGTCCAGGGCAAGCGATGCTTGCGTAAGGCACGCAGCATCGTCAAGGACATCTCTCACCCCAACCATAGACTTTTCACCCCACTCCCCTCCGGGAGGCGCTACAGGTCTCTCCGCACCCGAACCAGTAGGTTCAGAGGCAGCTTCTTCCCTGCGGCTGTCACCCTACTGAACTCGAACACTGCACCGACCTGACAACCTACTACCCCTGCAACCCCCCCCCCCCCCCCCCCCCCGGACAATTGCACTATTGCACTATTACTCCCCTCCCCTCCCCTGCTCTTACTCATACCACTGCTCTACTGTACATACCTGTCCATACTGTTCATACTGCACATAATGCACATATCCTTATATTTTCTTTAATACTACTGCACATACTGTACATACCTGTTTATACTGTTTATACGGCATTCCATATTCATATTTATATTTATTCTGCTATCTACCTCATGCTACTGTTAATACATATATACTGCTAGACTGCATTACCCATACAGCTCATATGCTGCTACACTGTTCATACTGTAACTATTTATTCTGCTATAATGCTACTGTACTCATATACTGCTATACTGCACTGCATATTATACTGCACTACTACTGATCATATATTGCACTACCTGTAAATACTGTTCATTGCACTTTCTGCTATTTTGCACTTCTGGTTAGACGCTAACTGCATTTCGTTGTCTCTGTACTTGTACTCTGCACAATGACAATAAAGTTGAATCTAATCTAATCTAATCTAATCATTTGCAGTGCCCTGCGTAAGTAATGGGCCAAGCATTTTTTCTTCTTTTGCATTATGCAAATGTCCAAATTAAGCACTCATGTTCAGTATTTGGTCCCCAATCCTTTGTATGCGAAAGTGCAAAAGTCTGTGACCCATTGATCCAACCAGACGCTGGGTATCTTCTCTGGTAATGCTCTGCCAGACCTATATTGCAGCGATTGTTGTTTGTTTTTTTAGGATGTTTTGCCCTCCTCTTCAGCAAATTAAATGCATGTTCTATAGGATTCTATAGGATTCTCTTTTTGGCCCTGAATAATTTCCTAGTTGCTATGGCAGTATGTTTTGGGTCATTGTCCTGCTGTATGGTGAAATGCCGTCCAATGAGTTTGGAGCAATTAACTTGTACTTGGACTGACAAGATGTTTCTGAACACTTCTGAATTCATCCTCATCAAAGGAGACAAGTGAGCCAGTTACAGTGGAAGCCATACATGCCCAAGCCATAACACCCCCTCCCCCATATTTCACAGATGATGTGGGATGCTGTGGATATTGGGCAGTTCCTTTTTTTCTCCACACTTTACACTTGCCATCACTCTGGTACATGTTTTTCCAGAACTCTGCAGGCTCTTTTAGGTACTTTTTAGCAAACCGTAACCTGGCCAGCCTGTTTTTGTGGCTAAGTAGTGGTTTGCACCTTGCAGTGTAGCCTCTGTAGTTCTGCTGGTGAAGTCTTCTGCGGATGGTAGTCTCTGACTCATTGACGCCTACCTCCTGGAGAGTGTTCCTAATCTATGGGGCAGTTTTTTTTATTTTAATTTTTTTATTATGGTGAGCATTTTTTGGTTATCCACTGGAAGTCTTCCTTGCCATTTGCGATTTCTTAGCTCACCAGTGCTTTCTTTCCTTTTAATGAAGTTCCAAACTGTTGATTTTGGTAGGTTTAAGGTTTTGGCTATGTTTCATTTTTTTCTGATATTTCAGCATCATAATGGCTTCCCTGACTTTCAATAACATCTCTTTGGTCCTCATGTTGACAAGACACCAATAGCAGACTGCACAAATTATGTGATGGAACACACCTGACGAACACACCTGTCAAGCCAATTGTCCCATCACTTTAGTGTAGCCTGAAATAGGGGAATTATGCATAAAAATGTTGTAATTTCTGAATGATAAACCAATATGTACACAAATAACATCAAATAAAAGATGAGAATCTCTACGTTCTCATTTCAACTCCAAAAAGAAGAAAAAATGCTTCACTGTCCCATTACTTTCGCACGGTACTGTATAACCTTCTGTGGAAAAGGGTTCTACATGGAACCCAAAAGGTTTCTTCAAAGGGAGAGTGGAAGAAGAACCCTTTTTGGTTCTAGGTAGCACTTTTTTTCTAAGAGTGCAGGATCTGTGATGGGTCTGTCTGTCTCTATCTACGGTATATTCGCTTGAATGCCACAGCCTATTTGAGTATTGTTGCTGACCATGTGCATCCCTTCATGGCCACAATTGACCCATCTTCTAATGGCTACTTCCAGCATGATAATGCACCATGTCACAAAGCAAAAGTTGTCTTAAACTGGTTTCATGAACATGACAATGAGTTCAGTGTTCTTCAGTGGCCTTCCCAGGATCTGAATCCAATAGAACACCTTTGGGATGTGGTAGAACGGGAGATTCACATCTTGAAAGTGAACCTGAAAAATCTGCAGGAATTGAGTGATGCAATCATGTCATCATGGACCAGAATCTCAAAGGAATGTTTCCAACATCTTGTGGAATCAATGCCACGAAGAATTGAGGCTATCTTTGTTTTTGCTGGTCTGTAGGATCTATGATGGCCGTCAGCCCATCCTGTGTATCATGGACACAGCCATGATCAAAACCATCCTCATCAAGGAATGCAACTCCCTTTTCACTAACAGGAGGGTAATACGCTGAATTGAAGTTGTTGTATGGGGAAAAAAACATAAGGACTCCTTAAATAGATAATATCATTGTTATTATAGCATTATTAATAGTAGGTTAATCTTGCAGTATATAATTATTATTATTTTTCTAGAATATCTATCTCAACGGGCCTCTGTATGACGCCGTGTTTATCGCTGAGGATGATGCATGGAGACGGATCCGCAGTGTCCTGTCTCCCTCCTTCACCAGTGGGCGGATCAAAGAGGTACAGTCCCATCTCTCCTCTCCTTCTTTCATTCATTCCTTTATACAACACAAATAAATGAATGACTAACAACTCTGATGCGCGCGTGTGTGTGTGTGTGTGTGTGTGTGTGTGTGTGTGTGTGTGTGTGTGTGAGAGTGTGTGTGTGTGATTTGTACTATGTGTATAGTGTGTATTCATTGTTGTTTGTTGTTGTGTGAAGCAGCAACTTTAATTAATTAATCCAAGACAAATTTTCATCCGGGACAATAAAGTATATTTGATCTTATCTTCGATAAGTTCAGTGGTCAGATGACAGAGTATAGAATAATAGTTCATCTTTGGAGTCACTTATTCTTTGACTATATACATAATGTATCCTGTATGGATGTATATTCTCAGGCTATATAAACATTAAAATAATTCCTGTTTCAAACATGATATTAATATATGTTTTGCACATATTAATCCACGTATCAATCATGATATTTTTCCATGTATCCTTCCCAACTCAGATGCTCAGGATCATGAAGCAGCACTCTGGTAACTTGGTCAGCAATCTGAAGAAGACGGCTGATAACGATGAGCCCATTGAACTAAAGGAGTGAGTATTTATCTCCGAGACGATAAGGTGAATTTGTAATTTCAGTGAACTCCCCCTTTAATTTTGTGGTTGTGGTTCTGGTAGTCAGAGATTGTGTGGTTGTGTTCCAGGGTCTTTGGACCATACAGTATGGATGTGGTCGTCAGTACTTCATTCAGTGTCGACATCGACTCCCTCCACAACCCCTCCGACCCCTTTGTGACCAACATCAAGAAAATGCTCAAGTTTGACATCTTCAGCCCACTGTTCCTCACAGTCGGTACAACTGCCCCCATATAGCTTTCAGTCATTTTGTGCTTAATAAATGAAGCTATCGATTTCATTGATTAGACTGACATAAACCACACTGCCAATGGTTTGCGCTCTACTCATTTGACAAACACATGGGCCCTGTCCAGAACCAACCTCTAGTTCCTAAATGCTGGACACTTGGAGATCTGAGTGGATTGGATACAGAAGTGTCTAGGGATAGAGCCTAGGAGTTGTTTCTGGACAGGGCTGTGCATTGAATAGGATTGGAGTCACGTATCATGGTATTTCCTGTTCCTGTTTGTAACCGTGGCATTTCCTGTCCGTCCAGCATTCTTCCCCTTCATGGGTCCTGTTATGGCAAACAAGGAGGTATCCCTATTCCCTGCCTCGGTCACAGATTTCTTCTACGCTGTCTTTCAGAAGATCAAGTCCAATCGCGTGGCTAGCACCAGGAAGGTATGTAAATATATCTGATCAAATATACGATCTTCAGCCAGTATTGTGTAATACAATTGTAGAGATTTGGTAGCATCTGGTAGTTCTCATGTGATTTTGATCTGACGTAAGCCTGCTTCCAGAGTCGGGTAGATTTCCTGCAGCTGATGATAGACTCGCAGAAAGACAGCAACTCAAAGGGAGAGGAGCAGAGTAAAGGTGCCTACCTTAAACACACACACACACACACACACACACACACACACACACACACACACACACACACACACACACACACACACACACACACACACACACACACACACTGTATACTAGCATCTAACACACACACATACAGTACCTGCCTCAAACACCTATACCTACAAACACACCTACCACCCCATTTCTCCCATCATCATAGGATTGAGTGACCATGAGATCTTGTCCCAGGCAATGATGTTCATCTTTGCTGGCTATGAGACCACCAGTAGCTCTCTGTCCTTCCTGGCCTACAATCTGGCAACCAACCCTCACATCATGACCAAGCTGCAGGAGGAGATAGACACTGTGTTTCCCAACAAGGTAACCGCTCTGCAGACTCCTATATAGTACTATTCATGTGGAACAGGTGATAGTGACAGTGACAGTGTGATAGTGACATGATAGTGACAGTGTTTTAGAGGGTACTGATGAGTGTGTAACCCCTGTGCACTGCAGACTCCTACAGATGGTTAGATAGGTGACAGTATTTTGCAGTGTGCTAATGTGTCTGTAGCATCCCTGTGCAGACTTCTGCCCAGTATTATTCATTTGAAACAGGAAGTAGATAGGTGTTGTTGGAATCTTCAGAATAGTTAAAAGGCCAGTACCTGAGGACCTGAGGGATCTACAGGGTATATACCTTAAAAGCATGTCTGACATGCAGTGGTGTGCATGACCATAGAGTGATTTCTAAACTAATACAATTATCTTAAAATAAATTATAAAACTAACAGGTAATCAGTGCAGAGACTTGTGTGATATGTGCTCTCCATCTGACTCGTGCTGCTGCATTTTGTATCATTTGCCAAGAGCTTTCTTTGGTCGACCAGACAGGAGAGTGTTACAGTAATCAAGGCTGCTAGTAATACAAGCATGCATTCGTCTCTCAGTGTCAGCCTGCGAGAGGAAAGGTTGCACCTTTACAGCTGTGTTCTGTAAAGGTCCATGTAATATTCAAGCGTTCTAAAAGCTTCCTAGCGGTTGTAATGACTATCTTTAATCGGTAGCGATCAGGGAACAAGATCCCTTATAATAAATCCCTTATGAATAAATATTTCATTTACGAACGCTGTTTTGGTTCGGAAAACACGCTTTTTAAAATGCAGTGTCCTACCTGACATTCGGTTTGCATATAAACATGTTGTGAGTGCCAGGGGTGTTCTAGGGGAGTAGACTGACCTTTCTCTGGTGGCTGCCTCTCCCAATCGTGTGCGCATGTAGAAACACAACAGCTAATGTCCAACACTGCAAGTTCATTTCGGGGGATATATTATTATTAGGGAGGATGTTATTGTTTGGACAACTTCAGACAGAATTTCTCCACGATGGCAGATTTCCGGCAAACTTACTTACTCTTCTTTAAGTGATACAAATATGTTTTAGTCACATTCTTGATATGGGTTTCAAAATTAAGATCTGAGTCAATGGTAACACCTTGTTTTTTTGCCTGGTGCTTAGTGTAAGTAGTGTCTTTAAGTGTGCAGACAGTTTGACCAGGACAAGGACAAAGAGCATTTTGGCATCAGCATTAATTAATTAATTCTAAGGTCATTAAGAACCTCGTTAATAACTTAACAACATAGTGCTATCTCAGTGCTATGATTGGCACAAAAGCCAGATTGGAACATGTCAAAGGTACAGTTGGGAAGAAGGAGATTATTTAACAGTTTGAACACCTTTTTTTCAAGAATTATTATTTTTTTGCTTAAAAAGGGAAGGTTGGAGATTGGCCTAAAATCGCTAAGGACTGAAGAGTCGAAGTTACTTTTCTTCAGGAGGGGTTTCACCATGGTAGTTTTAGGTGCAGATGAACAGACCCCCACTTTGCTGAGCATTTCTGTATGACCACTGCAAAAGAGTTCATAGTGCTTCCATGTGGTGGAAGGTGGGGTAACAAGTCATCAAACACATCTTCAGGTCTTGCCTGAGTGATCCTCCTCACCTAATATTGGTTCTCTTATCTCAGAAGTATGTTGCAAATTCCTCACATTTGTAGGTGGAGAGCAGATCACCAGGTGTCTTGTGGGCGGGATTTATAAGGCTGTCAATCGTTGAAAAGAGCACTGTTTGAGTTGTTATGATTCATTATCAATTTTGAGAAATGATCCCGTCTTGGCGTTTTTTTATTGCCTTATTAAAAGCAGAAAGATGCTCTCGAAGAATATCAAGGTGGACCTGCAGTTTTATCAGCTCAGACTTTCTGCAAATTCTTTTAAATTTGGCCACAGCCTTTTTCAGTTTGACTGGTGCTACAGAGTCGATAGTTGCCCTTAGTTTGGTGTTGAAGCTGGTTACTAAATCATTATCACAAGAGGAAGCTGTTGATGGTGTACTATTCATATTCATATTCATCATGAAATTCTCATCTGCTCAGCGACATGGCTAGATAAATAATAGAGCGAAAATATATTTTTTCCCCACTTCTAATAGACTGACATGCATTCATGTTTAGCCAGGTTTCAGATAAAAACATTACAGTGCAGCTTTCGCTCTGAGATAAGATCAATAAAGGTTTTGCCAGATAGGGACCTAATATTCAAAAGCACCATGGTAATGTTCTCTGGGCTGTTCGGTGCTGCCCGGCCACAGTTAATGGAATGGATACCAAGTTATTCACATTTGAACCACCTGACAGTTTTCTTGTAGTCTGTCGACTGTGATAGGAAATAATAGACTATAGCACATTCAGTATTCCAAGCAGTCAATCCACTAAAAGCAGCCCAGTTTAGTGGCATTTTGACTTCTGATTGATCCTTGTGTACATCTATCATTTACATTGTTCAGTGGAATCTAAATGTATTTTCTTCTAACTATCAAGATAACATTATTTAGCGATTTTTTTGTTTATTCATGTACAACAAAAAAGCAAGTCACTATTACACACGTACATTGAAAGTAATGGCGTTCTGTATGCGGGTGTCATGAAATTAGGCTATGCAGATTAGAATAAGTACAGTACTGTGTTCATTTCCCAAAAAAAGAACACAAAAAACTAACAGCTCTTCAGATTTGCAACGAAAAATAGTTAGTTCTGGGTTTCGGCTACGTGAACGACCAATCACTAGTGCTCATGTGAGTGTAATATCCCTGTGCAGGCTCCTATCCAGTACGAGGCTCTGATGCAGATGGACTATCTAGACAGCGTGATCAACTAGTCTCTCAGGTTGTACCCCATCGACTTGAAAGAGTCGCCAAGAAATCTGTTGAGATCAGCGGCATCACCATCCCCAAGGGTATGGTTGTCATGATACCCATCTGGACCTTGCACCGTGACCCCGATGTGTGGGAAGACCCAGAGGAGTTCAAACCAGAGAGGTAATGGGCCACATCTTAACCACAACCACAATATCAATCACAACAGCAACGATAAGAGCAGTGTTCCACAAACAACCATAAAACAAACCTAAATGCGACGACCAAACACAAACAGGTTTCTTCAACCATGTATAACCATCATATTACTGTGATTTAATTGATATGTTCTTTAACCCCTCCTCCTCTGAACTCTCCGAGTGTAGGTTCAGTAAGGAGAACAAGGAGAGCATCGACCCATACACCTACATGCTGTTCGGGTTGGGCCCACGGAACTGTATCCGTGCGATTCGCTCTGGTATTGATGAAACTGGCGATGGTGGAGATTCTACAGAGGTTCAACTTCACCGTCTGCAAAGAGACAGATGTGAGACAAAATAATGATACAATGATTGTAAATATAATTTTGTACCTATGACTTTGTTGCGTTTCGATATGTAGCAGAGGTGATTTTGGAATCACACTCGCGTGATGAGGTAGCCCTGCCTGAGACATGTAAACTGAAGTGTCGCCCTCAGACCTTGAGGATGTCCTCTTGGCTTAATAGTAGCGTTTGTGTCTTCCACATGGGAGACCCGGGTTTGAACCCCCATACTACAATTCTGTACTTGCGTACTGCATGAGTATGTACTCCCCATTTAATTTCCCAGATTGCATTTTTCAGTACTAGGCGCCAATCATCCTCAGTATAGGCTACCTACTAAATGATGGAAGTGTGAGATTTAAAAAAAAAGCTATTTGTATTTCTGCAAAACTCCCTCGAGACTTCATAGGGCCATTTTAATGTATGTCGACCCAAGAGAGGTTGTCCAGGAGTTTGAGTTTATTTGAATTTATAGTGCAATGCTACCCGAACGTAACAGTGACACTGTATTAGGTAACATTCATAGTGTAACGCTGACATCTATTTTACTCGTTCCTTCATACTTTAACTGTGTGTCAACTCTCACCAGATCCCCATTGAGATGGACCTACAGAACACTCTGATGCCCATACGGCCCATCAAACTCAAGCTGCTGTCCCGCTGCCAGGAGTCCGACCACAACCAGCTCAAAGCAGACAGCCAGTGATGAGGACCTGCCCTGCTGCAGGTCTCTCAGTTATTATGTTACACATAGATCTAGGATCAGCCCCAACACTGGCTACTTTCAAAAATGGGCTTAAAAAAAAAAGGGCTTCGCTTTTGCCTTAAATTGAAACTAAATTGGCGCTAATAATTGCACTGTGACCCTAAAATGCACTGTGACTTTTATTCTTTTTTTATGTCTTTTATGCGTTTTTATTCTAATTTTTTTTTCATGCTCTTTCCTTTTTATCTATTTTACGTAAAGCACTTTGAATTGCCTCTGTGTATGAAATGTGCTATATAAATAAACTTGCCTTGCCTTGCCTTGCCTCGCCTCGCCTCTGGGCTCTGCTGCTACTGTATGCTGCTCTCTTTGTATCTGTCTATTAGTGGAGGTCCAGGACTAGTTGTACAGAGACAGTTGTTGTCTGTCGTCTGCAGTGCAGGGATTTGCATGTGACTTGTGTATGTTTTGTACTTGTCTGGTAGTGGGTCTCTATCATCACGCTAAAAACGTGTGTATAATCACAAACTAAATCATAACATGAGAATGAACAACATGCCATCAAAACATGACAATAAATAGGTGTTAGATTAGATTCAACTTTATTGTCATTGTGCAGAGTACAAGTACAAAGATAACGAAATGCAGTTAGCGTCTAACCAGAAGTGCAAAAAAGCAGAAAAGCAATATATGAGCAGTATAAGTAGTGCAGTATAAGCAGTATATGAGCAGTATAAGTAGTGCAGTATAAGCAGTATATGAGCAGTATAAGCAATATATGAGCAGTATAAGTAGTGCAGTATAAGCAGTATATGAGCAGTATAAGCAGTATATGAGCAGTATAAGTAGTGCAGTATAAGCAATATATGTATTAACAGTAACATTATAAGCAGAATAAATATAGAATGCAGTATGAACAGTATAAGCAGTATATGAGCTGTATAAGTAGTGCAGTTACCAATGTATTGGTTCTATCTATGGGTATCGTAGTGCAGCAGTAGTCAAAATGTACCTGCATTTTATCGGTTGAAGTGCCATCTCATCTGTCATAAGATTTGACTTGTAAAACTGAAAAGTAGGATACAACTAATAGCCTAAATGTATAAACACAGACCACAACCAAAAAACAACATGGGAAAATCGTTTATGCATCCTCTGCAGCAGGAACAGTGCAGAGAAAAAGTATGTACAGTAAACCCCATAACTGAATACACTTCATACGCTTCAGCGCGACACAGAACGCCTATACTGCAACAAAGTAAAAAGATGAGACAGACACGTGTCTTCAATAACTTGCATGTTTAATCAAAATACAAGCATTCGGCACATCGTTAACTTGTAGGAAAGTTTAATCAGGTTTTATCAATTGTATTATTTTAAATGTGAAATAAATATCATCAGTGCAGAGGCTATAACACACTACAAAAGTCACATTAAATCACGGAAAGTAGGCTAGGCTAATTAACGGAACTATATGATTATACAGCCCGAGCCCAGTCCAGGGTTCTGAAAGCGACAAGTAACAAGTGTGCCCATCAACGGTCTAGATATTAGGCCTATACGTAACATTTAGTCCTCCACTTTATATCACAGCCAGTATAACGTTTAAAATGACTACAAAACAAAAGCAATATAGTCTACAGTGAACGGCGCATTGTCCATTTGTCATACATGTCCAAACAGACCTGCACACTTGAATAGGAAAGTAGCGCGGCGGTTCGTTGCTTCAGCAAACCTCTCGATGACTTTACTGTTGAAATCCATCTGTCCCTGGATCAATGCATTTTCAATGGAAATCATGTCAAGGCCGTTCAGTCGCTGGTGTCTGTTCTGTTCTGACAGATGTATAATGTCTTTGAATCCAGCCGATGCCCAAATAGTCTCCACCAAAAATCATACATGGGAAACAGAACAGCGCATGTTTCGAGGTGGTAGCGGTTAGCCATCTCTTTTTGTCAAACCATTCCTGTTGGCCCTAAACGTTTTATCTCCAACTTCTCTTCCAAAGGCAATGTACTGAACCGCATGGTCAACAAATAATCTACACGATTCATTGTGAAAACTTTAGCTAGCTAGCATTAGCGATAGACGTACAGTAGATGAACTGAATTGCTTTGTGATTATTTCCTGTCATGTCAGACCACGTTAACGACATTAGCGTTTAATAGTTTTTCGCCACCTGTTGCTAGGCAGAATTCATACCCAATATAATTTGCGTGAGGTTTTCCCTGCTTACGCCAATCACGCTCACGTTGTTCCCCTCGCAACGATGGGGCAGAGTGCTCCGCTGCCCCACAGCAGAAAGACGGGACAGAGAGCGCAGTCCGCACACACTAGTAATTACTAGTAATTAGTAATTACTCCAAAAACAGCACTATACGGATTATGAGTCAAGTTTATTATATTTATACACACCAATTTCACCATTTAATCTATTTTGTATTAAATATAAAAGACTTAAAAAAAAAAAAATAGGACTAATAATTGTTTCGTATTTGTAATGTACTTTATGAGACTTTATGTTTGTAATGTACTTTATAAAGAAAAAAAACCTGTATATCCCCAAATTTGATTCTATGCAATATGTTTTTTCAAATGTTGTATTTGTCTTGTAGGCTACTTTTGTGTAAGCCGTATATTGTGGGTAAAATGCACTATAAATTCAAATGAACTTAAACTTAAATGTGTATTGCAGTGGAATCCTAACTCGAGATCCGCGTGTAAATCGAATCAATTTCCCATTGACATGAATGCAAGATTTACGCGCGCGGATTTGGAGTTAGGATTCCACCCAAAATGCGTTGCTATTGGTATCATTATGACGTTGATATGTACACAGAATTGAGAATGTTCTGCAATAATACACAAAGTTCTTGAACTTTTAGTTTAGTGGCATAACGAGCTAAGACGCAACCTGAACCTGTGCAATCAGTATTACCAGAGTGAGATATAAAGAGATTATAACCGGAAGATTCGGCGCTTATACACAGCCTACTGACTGAGGTAGGCTAATGTAGGCCAGAGATGTAGTATAGTTGACATATAGTATAGTTTTATAACACTTGTATTTGTAAATACTTGAGACGGCATAGGCCGACTACCTTTACAGCATTTGGACAAGGGACGCGTAAAAATGTCACTGAGAGATATCTGTCACTAGGAGATGATATTCCCATTAAGTCGAATTCAGCGTTGGATATTTCTATATGCCTAAAAACTCACATCTTTAGAAAGGCCTTCCTTTAGGTCCTGTCCTCTTGTTGTTGTTAGTGTTTTGTTTGTGTTTTTGTTTGTGTGTCTATTGCACTCAACTGCACAGGATTTGAAATTGTCGGCTACAAATGAAAAACACATTCCAAATAAAATATATTTTTTATTATTATTATGAGAGACCTAAATGCATGAATTGAATTAGGGCTATTTTAATTTTGCCGAGGTCTTCTGCTTATTAGCCTATATGCTCCTACCTGTACCAGGCCGATTCCAGTTAATAAAATGTGCCCATTATATGGCCACTGATATTTGACCTGTTGGCCACAATTGTAGGCTATATTTCAAGGCGTGTCAACAAACATAGCCAGCCAACCCATACTGGAAGCTTTTGCTGACTCTAACATAGGCCTCTGACAGGACCAAGTCACTTCGAACCATTGCATCGAACGCTGATAAGAGTTGTTAGGCAGTGAATTACCATGATAGTCATTCCAAACCCATTATGACGCCAGCCGAACGCACATTATAGATAATAACATTTCTTTGCTGCCAATCGGTGTACTGGTATTTGTTGACTGATTCAGTAGGGCAAACTCAAAGATTGTTATCCCTTTCTCATTTGGGGAATCTTTCTGACATTCCTGTTGCATTATAGTATGGGTGTGTGGAGATTATTTCAATCATTTTTGTTTGTGTTCTATCTACTGTAGGTGCATAAAAACAATGGAGGTGAAAATATATATGAGTATTGAGGATTAAGACAGAGAAGGCAGAGTTTGAGAAAAAGATAGAGGAATATGAGAAACAAAAGAGAAGGGACCAAAACGTTAGGCAGAGGGAGGAGGAGATCCTGGCCAGAAAGGCAGAAAGACTGCAGGAGGACAGGAATGAGTTCAATAGGGAGAGGGAGGAGATGGACAGTGGGATCAAGATCCTCATGATGGAGATTGAGAAAGAGAAGGAGTCCTCAAAGGAGATACTTAGAAAGGCTGAGAAGGCAGAGGCAGAGTTAAATATGATGAGGAAGGAGAGCGTGAAAATCCAAAGAGACGGACAGAAGGTGGAGCAAGAAATGCTCAGGATGTGGAAGGAGAAGGAGACATTTCTCAAGGCCAAGAAACAGATGGAGAAAGAGATGGAGAAAAATATGGTGGCAGTCAAAAGGAGAGAGGCCCTGGTGATGGAGGCCGAAGAAAGACTTAAACTGAGCAAGGAAAAAGAGAAGGAAGAGCAGGAGAAGGAGACCTCAAAGGAGATGCTTAGAAAGACAGAGAAGGTCGGAGCAGAGTTGCAAATGATAAAGAAGGAGTGGATGAAAATCAAAAGAGACGGGCAGAAGGTGGAGCAAGAAATGCTTGGGATGTGGAAGGAGAAGGAGACATTTCTCAAGGCCAAGAAACAGATGGAAAAAGAAATGGAGGCAGTCAAGAGGAGAGAGGCCCTGGTGATGGAGGCCGAAGAAAGACTTAAACTGAGCCAGGAAAAGGAGAAGCTAGAGCAGGAAAAAGAGACCTCAATGGAGATGCTTAGAAAGACAGAGAAGGTCGGAGCAGAGTTGCAAATGATAAAGAAGGAGTGGATGAAAATCAAAAGAGACGGGCAGGATGTGGAGCGAGAAATGCTCAAGATGTGGAAGGAGAAGGAGACATTTAAAAAGGATAAGAAACAGATGGAGAAAGAGATAGAGGCCATCAAGAGGAGAGAGGCCCTGGTGATGGTGGCTGAAGAAAGAGCGAAACAGAGTCTGGAAAAAGAGAAGCTAGAACAGGAGAGGGAGACATTGAAGAAGGTGAGCATGGTGACGATTAGAGAGATGGTAGAGAACCTATAGACTAAGTAGATGAAGGTGATTGTTGCTAGTTTTACTATTGCATTTAGTCCATGACCTTCAACTCTCAGTTGAATTTGTCCAATTCTTGTCTCACCTTGCACTCCCCTCTGATGTTACTTTTTGAATTTCAGATGAACGATGGCTCCAGATATGCCCCAACCCTCATGTTCTCGTTGAAAGCGACTCCTCTGATGGCTCAGCTGGTACACAATCAGGCAAACCAGGGGACGAGCCTTTCTGTCAAAAGCCTTGTTGATGTGGCCCTGGCTGAGAGCGTGTGGGGGTGCAGAGATAAGACAGGGGACTGCACATGCCGACACCGTTAGCCTGGAAACCTCAACACAATTGGCCGCTATTTAGGGATACATAGCAAATCAATTTATATAGTTGTCTTAAGTTCAATAAATTAAGTTGAACATTAAATTAAATTGACTTCCTTTCTCTACCACTGTGACTGCTTGTGGCATTTATTATTATAGAAAGTCTTACTTGTGATGACCGTGATGTATGTAGCTGAAGATGAATGTAGCTATTTATTTTAAGTCGCTCTGGATAAGAGCTTCTGCTAAATTACTCAAACGTAGGCCTAAAGTACATCCGTAAAATAATGTATCCATTTCCTGTTAACCATCTCTAAACCCTAGATGGCAGTATTTACTCTTACACCAGAAACGTGACCAGTTGCACGTGTGGATGCAGAAGAAATAGCCTCCCAGTCTGTTTCTGCAAGGAACTTCTAATTTATGGATTCTGTACATTGTTTTATGTTGAGAGCCTTGTCAAGTCTGAATATGTTAGAGTTGGGGTTTGTCCTCTACCTCCAAATATAAATGAGGACAATCACTTTGTTTTTCATACAGGTACCACTATTGTATGTATTTCTATAATCTATGTTTCTATTACTTTACCATACTATGAAACTAATTGAATATGTTTTTAAGCGTCCAAAAAGCATTGATACCATTTCCAAGCACTCCAAGAATCATTTTGCGTTGCTGCTGCAGCAGCCACGCAATGTCAACACTTTACACACGCACTGGTGTAGCATGTAACATTAAAATCCATCAACTTCATATCACACCATTGATGATTGGTGAACTTGTTGGATCAGTTAAGGCCTGTGCCAGAAAACAGTACACACACCAATCACACAATGGGACTATAACAGGCACATACAGTGCATTCTGAAAGTATTCAAAAATAGATGAAATTATTCAAAAATAGATGAAATTATTTTTTTTCCTCATTAATCTACACACAATACGCAATAATGACAAAGGTGCTTCAACAAAAAACGTAAAGGGTCTGAATATTTATGTAAAGGTGATATTTCAGTTTTTTATTTTGAATAAATGAGCAACAATTTCTAAAAACCTGTTTTTGCTTTGTCATTATGGGGTATTGTGTGTAGATTGATGAGGAAAAAGGCTGTAACATCACAAAATGTGGCAAAAGTGAAGGGGTCTGAATACTTTCAGAGAGCACTGTATTTACATCTTGATTCACAGAATCACACCTCGTACACACTTGCAAGTGATAGCAACGCCTATCACCTGTCCCAATAAAGGGATGCTACAAGCGCACCATTTCATCCTTTCCACTCTTCACTCTCTGACTGTCTGAAGTGTACTGTAGTTGTGTTGTTGTAGCTGGGTACACCTCAGCCTATGATTCTCATGGGGCGTTAGGTTGAAAAGTGTACTGTAGTTGTGTTGTTGTAGCTGGCTACACCTCAGCCTATGATTCTCATGGGGCTTTAGGTTGAAAAGTGTACTGTAGTTGTGTTGTTGTAGCTGGCTACACCTCAGCCTTTGATTCTCACGGGGCGTTAGATTGTCTCTGATAGAATCCTACGGTTCAGCTCAACGACGATTTTCATCTTCTGAGCACCTGTTAACTCTCTGAGCTAGCAAGCTAACCTGTGAGCTCTCAATTCTTTGTTATTGTTGAACCCTAGCTCGATGATAATTCCTCAGGTTATTATTAGAACTTGCAAGGTCACATGTGTAGGCTACAGCTAGCACTTGGGACGGACGGCTAACTAAGTTACTTGTTGTTTCCGGATAGCTGAGAACCTTGGCTAGCTTTGACAAGGTAATATTGAGAAATATTAGCACCCTGTTTGCAGGAGGGTTGGTCAGCTTGTGTTTGTAGCCCTAGGACTACTGAGCACTTTCTAGTAATTAATAATTTACTAGCTAGTTACCTCGTATAATGATCTGGAACATACCAGTTCTCTCTGGTGTGGGACCAGCACCATATCTAACTATGCGGGTACCAGTTCCCTGTGGTAGCACGTGGGTGTAGCAATGCTGAGGTGTGCTGATATTGTACCTGTTTGTTGCATCGTGCAATGTATCTAAACTAACCCCACAACTAAGTCAACTAATAAACATGGGCTACGCATAACTTAAACATGCCTGTGTGTGTGTGTGTGTGTGTGTGCGTGCGTGCGTGTGTGTGTTTGTGCGTGCTTGCGTACATGTGTTTTTTCGGGGATGCAGAGAAAGTCTTCCAGCTGTTCCAATGAGAACATCCATCCATCCATCCATACATAGACCTATGCATTTAATTCTGGTTTGTTTATAACTAAGAGGAAGACGCATTTATCATCAAAAACCACTAGTTATCATCAAAAAGGATGGTCACAGTTTGCTAAAAAAGAGTCCCTAAAAAGCCTGCAGAGGTCTCGTAAAAGGTATTGTGGACAGATAAGATGAATATTATCATGGACTAGAGTGACAAAAGTTTGGAGAAAAAAGGATCTGCCCAAGATTTACAGCATACCACCTCATCTGTGAAACATGGTGCAGGGGGTGTTAGGTGTGGGCATGTATAGTTGCCATTAGAACTTGCTAACTTGTCTTAATTGATGATTGTACCTGCTGACGGCAGCAGCAGAATGTATTCTGAAGTGCACAGAAACATCTTGTCTGCTTGAGTGCAAGCAAATGCCTCCAAATGCATTGGATGGAGCCACACCATACAATAAAACAATGACCCAAAACACTGCCATAGCAACTAGTGGAAAGATCTTGATTGGCCAAGTCAATCTTCAGATTAAAATTCAATTGAATATGCATTACATTTCCCTAATGATAAGAATTTAGGCAAAAAGACCTCAAAACAAACAACAACTAAAGATGGCTGCAGTACAGGCCTAGCAGAGCATCACCAAAGAAGATGCCCAGCGTTTGGTGGGGTTAGTGGGTTGCAGACTTCAGGCAGTTATTGTCCACTAAATACTAGTGGATTGTCCACTAAATACTAAACATGACTGCTTCATTTGGACATTTGATAAGTCTGTCCCGTTACTTTTGGGTACACTGAAATAGGGGGATTATGCATAAAAAGTGGGGTAATTTCTAAATGGTGAAACCAATGTGTATACAAATACCATCAAATAAAAGCTGAGAATCTCTACTTTAACCTTGTAGTAATTGTTTAATTTCAAATCCAAACGTTTGATAAAGTTCTTCATAACCAACATCAGGGAGATGTGACCAGAGAGGTGGTGAGTGGATCCTGGCTATAAGGGCACACTCTTGCCAACACACATTCTGGTGTGACATGTGCGATGTCTTATTGATCTATGTTGCTTTGGCTGTCTCCATGTGTGGATCATTGTAATCAGGGGTGGGGCTGGCCTTTTAAACACCTGTGCTTTGTTTCATTCAGGGAAAACAAAGAGATTTTTAACATTTCTTTTAAAGAGACAACACACATTTTCTGCCATGCCTCTGTCAATTGATTTGGCTTTAATCAATGGTTTCTTCTTGATGTTGTGTACATGTTTTCATGCCTATGTCACCTTTCAGAGGAAATCAAGGAACCTATCCAGATCTGATGTCGTATTAGATGAGTCAAACCCTGTCAGAACATAGTTTGCTTTTGCTAGATTCTTTTCTTTTCTTTTGTCTAGTATTGGTATACATGCTCGAAATTATGCACTCATATTTAGTATTTGATCGACAATACTTTGTATGCAATAACCGTCTGGGACCCATTGACCCCACCAGGTGCTGCGTATCTTCTCTGGTGATTTTCTGCCAGGCCAGCCATCTTCAGTTTTTGAGGTCTTTTTGCCCATAATCTTACCATCAGAAAATGAAATGCATGTTCAATAGGATTTAAATCCAAACATTGACATGGCCAGTGAAGAACTTTCCACTTTTTCGCCCTGAAAATCTCCCTAGCTCCAATGGCAGTATGTTTTGGTTCATTGTCTTACTGTATGATGAAGCGCCATCCAATGAATTTGGAAGCATTGCTTTTACTCGACCAGACAAGATATTTCTGTACACTTCAGAATACATTCTGCTGCTGCTGTCAGCAGTAACATCATCAATTATGATAAGTTAGCAAGTTCTAGTGGCAGCTATACATGCCCAAACCATAGCATCCCCTCCACCATGTTTCACAGATGAGATGGTATGCTGTAAACCTTGGGCAGATCCTTTTTTCTCCAAACTTTCCTCTTGCAATCACTCTGATAATATTCATCTTATCTGTCCACAAGACTTTTTTCCACACCTCTGCAGGCTTTTTAGGTACTTCTTAGCAAACTGTAACCTGACTATCCTTTTTAAGAATAACTAGTGGTTTGCATCTTGCAGTGAAGCCTCAGCCATTTGCAATTGCTGAGCTCATCAGTGCTTGATTTTGGCAAGTCTAAGGTTTTGACTATGTTTCAGATTTTTCAGCTTTCACCATTTGTCAATTCCTTTGCTATTGTAATGTATCTAACACCTTGTCCTTTGTTGGGAATGATATTTAAGGAGAGGGACAGCGAGATATTCTTTGAGTTTTGGGTTAGGCCCATCACGGGCATCATTCTCCCGCGTTGTCCTTGACGCACGTTAACGTATGGTTAAAACTTACAGACGTATGTTGTTTTAAATTGTGTTAAATTGGTTATTTTGTTGATACTCTATTCTCATTCTTCCTATGGGCATTAATGTGATGTTGTGCGCTCGATAAAGGTTCTGTTAATCAGGGCTGGCTCTAGCCATTTTGGTGCCCAAGCATTTTTCCTTCTTTTGCATTATCAAATGTCTAAATTAAGCACTCATGTTTAGTATTTGGTCCCCAATCCTTTGTATGCAAAAGTGCAAAAGTCTGTGACCCATTGACCCAACCAGACGCTGGGTATCTTCTCTGGTAATGCTCTGCCAGACCTATGTTGCAGTGACTGTTGTTGTTTTTTTAGGATGTTTTGCCCTAAGTCTCCTCTTAAACTATGGGAGCCTTTGCCTCCGAGAACTGTGCGCCCGAATGAAGGAAAGAAAGCAGCTATGGAGTCTAGAGAGGCGACCCATACACCCACGCTAGACGAAACGGCTAGCTGGCGAGGTGGAATACCTATAACTCCCCCACCCCAAATGTCTGACTCGATGGTGTTAATGGTAACTGAGGAGGAGAAGAGTGACAGTGGGTCTGAGGAGGAAATGTTGATGGGAAAGGGAATGAGAAAGAGGGCATTTGTAGGACAACCGAACAAAATGGCCAGCTGGCAGAAAATCAAAGAAAGGAGGAAAGGAAAAAAGAAAAGATGATGTTGAAAATGACATACACTTTAATTCACTTGTTTATGATGGTCACGTTTGCCTCACTTAATGTCAATGGTTTGAATGACATGGAGAAAGTAGAGGAAGTCCTGGCAAGATTTACAACAGACATTTTGTTAATACAAGAAACAAAGTGGTCAACAGAAAAAATCACAGAAGTCAAAGGAAAATGGAGGGGTTTGTTGTTTGTAAATTGTGGATTGGGGAAATCATGTGGGGTTGCAATATTTGTAAAAGAAAATGTGGTGCAAAATATAACAGAGGTTTTGAATGATGGGAAAGGGAGAGTGCTAGGTGTAGAGTTTGATGTCAATAATGTAAAGTATAGATTGATAAATGTGTATGCACCAAATAGGGAGATTGAAAAGAGAGAGTTTTTTGTTTCACTGGGTGTGCACTGTAAGGGTAATTGTATTCTGGTGGGGGATTTCAATGTATGTTGCACCAAGTTAGATACATATAGGGTAGATAGTTTTAGGCAGGATTCAGGGAGGAGGGGCTTATTAGAAATGATTGAGGTTAGGAATTTGATAGATGTATGGAGGGAGGGAAATGCGAGTAAAAGGGAATTTTCAAGGAGGCAGATAGTTAATGGGGTTTTGAAACAGAGTAGGATAGATTTAGTTTTAGCTTTTCAAGAAATCACAAAAGAAATAACTAATATACAGTACACATTTACAGGATATAGCGATCATGCAGTAATCACATTTCAATTAGGAAACAGGCAGAAAGGGAAAGGGGGGGGAGTGTGGTGTTTGAATGCGAGTGTGTTAGCAGAAAAGGAGTATAGAGAGATGGTGATGAAGTGTGTTGTGGAGCAAAGTATGTGTGAAAAGTATGAGGAGGATGTGTGTGAATGGTGGGAATGTGTAAAAAAGCAAGTGAAAAGTTTAAGTATGAGGTATTGTAGGAAAAGGAATCAAGCAAGAAAGAGAAAAGAATGGGTATTGAGAGAAAGAATGGCTGAAGAACTAGGACAAATAGATAGGAATCCGAATAGAAACATAGTAGAATATATAGGTATCAAAGGAGAATTAGAAGCACATGAAAAAGAAAAATGTAAAGGAGCAATAGTTAGGAGTAGGGCACAATATGCGGTGGAAGGGGAAAAATGCGTCCGTTTTTGGGGTTAGAGAAACGGACACAGTGTAGGAGTTATATAGAAGAAATAGAGAATGAAAGAGGAGAGATAGTGAATGATTATGTAGGGATATTGGAAACAGTACAGGGGTTTTATAGCGATTTATTTAAGAAAGGTAGTGTAGATAAAGATAGTGTAGATGAGGTATTAGGGACAGTTGAGCATAGGTTATCAGATAGTGATAGGGGAGTGTGTGAGAGTGAGTTGTCAGAATTTGAAGTGAATGCGGCCATCAGAAGTCTATCTAACAACAAAAGCCCAGGCTCTGATGGCCTGCCAGGTGAGTTTTAAAAATGTTTTAGCGAGTTATTTAGTCCAATTTTGTTAAAGGTATATAGGGAAATGGAAAGGATAGGGAAGGTTAGTGAAACAATGTCAACAGGTTTAATTACAATATTATATAAGAATAAGGGTAGCAAGTTGCAGTTAGGGAATTACAGAGGGATTAGCTTATTAAATACGGATTACAAAATATTAGCAAAAGTATTAGCAAATAGAATTAAGTCAGTAGTAGGGTCCATAGTCTCATCAACACAAGCATACAGTATTCCAGGGAGAGATATAGCAGATACGATAGGGTCAGTCAGGGATGTAGTGAGGCATATGAAGGAAGAGGGAGGTATAGTTTTGAGTGTAGACTTCAACAAGGCATTTGATAGAGTAGAACATGAGTTTATGTTTAGGACATTAGAGAGATTTGGGTTTGGAAATAGATTAGTGAATTGGATTAGATTATTGTATAGTAGTGCAAAGAGTAGGGTGAAGTGTAATGGGGTAGTGACAGATAGTTTTAGTTTAGAAAGATCAGTTAGGCAGGGGTGTCCATTATCATCTTTATTATACAGCATAACAGCAGAACCATTAGCCACCATGTTAAAAAAAGATCAACACATACAAAGCATCAATATTCCAGGGGGAGGGAGGAGTTTAATTCATCAATATGCAGATGACACAAACATAACAGTGAAAAATGTAGGCAGTTTAAATAGGGTTATGTATTTATTAGAGGAATATGGGAAAGCATCAGGGGCGAGAATGAACATAGAGAAATCAGAAATTATGTGTGTAGGGAATGTAGATATGAGGGAATTTGAGGTACCAATGAAAGTTGCGAAAGGAATGATAAAAGTGTTAGGAGTGAATGTAGGTGAGAATGAAAAGGAAGCAAGAGATGTTACATGGGCAGGGGTAGTGAATAAGGTAAAGCAGAATTTGAATTTATGGAAAATGAGGAAGTTAAAGTTGAGGGGCAGGGTTATAGTAGTAAATTGTTTAATTTTATCACGGGTGAATCACGTGTTGAGTGCACTAGAGCTGCCGTTGTGGGTTGTGAATGAGTTAAATAGGGCCATTAATAGTTTTTTGTGGGATGGGAAGCAGGCAAAAATTAGGCACAAGGTATTAATGAATGGGTTTAAGGATGGAGGGTTAAAATTGATAGATGTAGAGGTGAAAAAAAGGGCTTTGAGGGTTAAAACGATTAAAAAATATTTATATAGTAGGGATGAGTATTGTTGGATGGTTTTTTTGAGGATTATTTGCACAGGTGTGGTGGATGTGGTGTGAATGGTCTTTTAATGGTTTTTAACAAACCAAGGTGTGAGGGAATGTCAGATTTTTATAAGGAGGTTTTTGAAGCGTGGGGAAAATATCTGAAACATGTGAAGTATGAGTGTGTGGACAAGGGTGAGGTGTTAAATCAGCCAATCTTTCACAACACAAAAATAACTCATAACAATGCAATTCTGGTAAATAAACATTTTGAAAAAGCAGGAATAAAACAGGTCAAACATTTAATATCCAAAAGCAATAACAATTTTAAATCAGAACAGGAAATCATACAGGGAATAAGAAGAGTAGATAAGGATGTAAGAAAGCAGGTTATTATAGGAATGTACAAGAGAATTAGGGACAGCATTAGTAATGGGTGGAAAATATTAATGTTAGGACAGGGAGAGGTAGGTGAATCAAACAGGATGGTAGAGTTGAGTGTAGAGAGGAAGGGTTTTAGGGTTAAATTTGAAAATGTCACAACTAAATGTATATACATGGATTTACTGGGTGATGGGATGGAGAGGCCAGCATCGGAAAAGGTGTGGGAAAAGGTTTTTGAGGGGTTAAATGTCAAAGAAGTATGGGGAAACTTGAATGTAAAATATAATAGTATTGACTGTGAGCACAATGATTTTAAAATTAGGCACAATCGGGTTTTCACAAATGTTGTTTTGCACCAAATAGATAGGAATGTATGTAGGAAATGTGATGTATGTAAAAGGGAAGATGAAAATTTTGATCACTTATTTTTTGAATGTTCAATATTGTCTGTACTGTTTGAGAATGTGAAAAATTTGTTGAACGTACACTGTGGGGTGAAAGTCGGAAATGAAAGGGAATGGAAGAAACTATTGTTGTTTGGAATGTGTGGAATAAAGAAAAATGTTAATGTTAATTTGGTGAATGTAATTATGAGCAATGTAAGGTATGCTATTGTATGTAGGAGGAATGTAGCACATTATGAGGTGAGAGTTATGAGGGTGTGGGATCTGTTTGTGTCACTTTTTAAAAAGAATATTAGATTAGTGTACACTTTTGGGAGGGTGGATTTTGAAAAACACTTTGTAAAAAACAGCACGCTGATATCAGCAACCGGATCTGGGGATTTAGGTTTTAATGTGTAGCATTGGGCACTTTTTTTTAGTTCTTTGATTTGTTTTGGGTGTTGAATACAATTTCACAAATGTTCTGTGTGTGTTATGTCCGTCACGTTTAATGTAGTGTGTTTATGTCATGTCCATGTTAGATGTATTGAACACCTGTTGTAAATAATGTAAAATATGCTTTGTAATATGTATTTTTGATAATAAAAAGAAACCATACCATTTCTGAATGCTTGCACCTCGTGTTATGATGTGTGACATGAGATATGCCCCACCATCCTACTTACCATGCAGCCCATAATTAATAAACTGGGTGTTGGTAAAAGTATTTTCTTAGAGCTTATACTCTAGGTGTTTGACCTACAATCATTTTTGACATGTCCCACCCTCCTCTTTTTTTCTGAAACCCAAGCATACAGAGACTCCAAAATACTTGAAATACTTTTATAAAACTTTTATTTATATTATTACTTAAAAATGTTATTCACAAATTACCAAATAGTATTACAGTTTTATTCTTTAACTAGAATGTGTTTCGTCCCAACGAACTGCGAGAGTGTGGTTGCTAAAATGCCGCAGATGGTCACCAACAGTTACTGAATAAGACATGAGAACAGTGCATTTTGTGAAACGAAAATGCATTCAAAATGTACAAAGAACCCAATGTAAAGGTTTCAACATGCACATCTTTCCATTTACTACATATGCACTCAGATTCCATGTATGGGGCACAGATATATTATTTTTATGACACACAAACACAAGTAGGCAGACCTGTTTAGTTGAAAGCCCACTCACCACGTCAAGGTACAGGCCATGAGTGAGATGACGAGAGACAACCATTTACAAACATTTAGTTAAACATGGAGCTGACATACAAACATCACAAGGACATGCACACAAAAAAACGGCACGAGGACACGCGTGACAAAAACACCGATTAATTGAACATAAACTAACAATAAAGGGTATGTAAATGAATTGTGTTAGATTGAAACAGAGGTTAGATTGGACCGGATATTGGACATAGACCAGAACATGTTTGTATAAAAAAATACTACAAAGTGCATTTTTAACTACAATATAAATAATAAAAAAAGACAAGAACATTCTTTAATTAAACTACAAAGTGCATTTTTAACTACAATGTAAATAAATAGGCTGACTGTATTGCTCTACTTGCTAAAACACTTTGAAACACTGACTCAAACAAGGCACCGACCAAACAAGGTGTAGCCCCACCTGGACTCATACTGTTTGACGAATAGGGCGGCGGTCTTGTCATGCTCGTGAAGAGAGCTGGCGGCGGTGGTGATCTTCTGCCTGAGGTCGGCTGGCACTAGGTGGAGGTCGCTGTTGTCTGCCAGTTCTAGAAGCAGCAAGGCCAGTGTCTCCACTTCCTCTATTCCTGGCAGATGCAGATGTCTCTGGCTCATGAGCACATCTTGCAGAGCAGGACTATCCTCCTCCTCCACCTGTTCTGCCTGGGTTAGGATGGCATGCTTCCTACAGACGCTGTCGATAGGATCCTCCTCTGACTCTGCAGACATGCCAAGACCCTCGTCTGCCATCTCCTCATCTTCACCTTGTTCCTGTTCAACCGACTCCGACTCCGACTCCTCACGAGACTGCTCTTCCTCAACTGCAAATATGGAATTGTACTAATCACAAATGTGTCTGCGTAGTTACAACAACCACTTGTGGATTCATTCAATAATATGCACGGTTTCTTTGCTTCTTTGCTTTTAAAACTTAACTTTATACCATGTTTGTCGTCATTGCTAGAATATGCATGAAAAACTATGAATAACTAAGGATAACCTTGCGTAAGTGTGTGATTAAGTACTGTACCTTTCTGGACATAGTAGTCCCTAGCAGTGAAGCTGGTGGACTGGCACATGGCATACTCCACGCCAAGGAGCTCCTCCTCGTCTGGGTGCTCATACGCATCAGGGACGGGCATTGGAGCAGCAAAGTTGGGCTCCAGGATGTGATCCTTGCCGAAGATAACCTCGGCCTGCTGATTGATGCGCTGGATCTGTCGCACGTCCATGCACGACGTCTGCCGACCCTGACCACCAGCAACCCGGAGTGATGCCATGCGGTTGTTCCACTGCACAGCAAAGGCCATCAGGTATACCTGAAACACATGACCATTTTGACTGTTATTGTATATGCTTAGAAGCGATGACTAAAGCTGTGAAATAAAATGCATCATTGAAACTACGCTATATCGAAGTGTTTTTTTTTTTTTTTAATTACTCACTTGGAATGGCATAATCCCACATCTCTGTGAAGGAATGGCATTGTACAGGTGTGCGTGCAACCCCTCCAAAGAGTTACTGCCTCGCCGGCACCTGTGCTTGTTCAGCCGAACGCCATTCAGCACCACCACCTTCACAGAAACATACAGCTGTATGCCAGGGGGATCCTGTAAAGCATAACGAATTGCAAGTTCCTTATTTATTCTGGTGTCCTTTGAAATTTTGCCATACAAGTTTGAATGGTTTTATAATGACACACGATGACTGCAAAGACATTAACCCACCTGCATGCAACTGAGATGCTTGCTTGCAGTTGCCCAGTGAGCATCAACTGCCTCTGTCGACTTGAACAGGTGGATTCCGTCAATGTCAAGGCCTGCTGGTCCCCTGAACTCGGCAATGATGGACTCAATCACCAAAGCGGTCTCCTGTAACATATATATTCTCAGCTTTGAGTGTTGTCACAACAAGAATGAGTGTAACACAACTGATGGACGGAGTAGGTTTTACCAATAACAAAACTGGCTTTATTTTCCCATATGGTGCAATTATCAAACAAACAAATGGGCAAAACGTCTGCACCAAATCCAAATGACAAAGACAAAAGATAGCAAAGGCAAAACAAAGGAAACAGCATGACACAGGTAGAGTCTGCACACCTGGAACACTCACAGAAACAACGAGGACAAACAGAGGGATAAATATGGTGAAGGGAAAGGCACAGGCACAGTGTTAAATCAGTCGTTACTCCTAATGATCTTACATTTATTTTCAAAACTAGATCTGAGTGACACCTTAGTCCAGTACAGTTGAATCCATATTGACAAATAAGCAAGTATGTTTGCTTCTTATTCATGAAATTCATACATGGATCAATATCACACTTACCACAACCCCACGGGTAATGCGCCTGACATACAACCTGACCTGGTGAGGCTTGAGGAACGCCATCATCTCCTCGTCCGAATACCTGGCGTACAGCTCTTGGTTGCCACTCCTGACCGCCTGGACTAGGAGCATCATGTCCGCCTTGTTGTAGGCGAGCACCGCACCTGCCAAGGCACTCATGAACACCCCGTACTTGGCGTGGCTCTGTTTGATGACAACAGCATCCCAGCGGTGCAGCCAGTGTCGGATGTCCAGTCTGACCACAGTACCCCTCTGCACCCAGTCACCAAACAGATTCTCCAGGAAGGATGAACCGCTGTCACTGAAATTATATCAACATTTTGTGTACATGTGTTACATGTTTTTATAACTGTGTTATCCATGTGTGTCTTGCAAAAAAATTATATGAAGTTAACTGATATGTACATCACTTGGATTATCAATTTCATCATAGGTTTCAATGGAATTGTTATTAAACTTACCGACAGCAGTTGTCTGCAAGACTTTTGGCGCAGGAGCATTGGCACGTCGAAACCGGGCAATGAGACCTCTCGCCATGCGCGCGTAGCACCCCTCGGACTCAGCTGCCACCACCACTGTCGTCAAGAACTGGCCTCACTCGTTCAGCACACTGGTGACGGGGAGGGGGGCGGATGACACGGCTTGGGGGGGCGGATGAACCATGACAGAAAACTTTGTTGATAGCCCCCAACTCAAAATAATTGCAACGTATTATGGATTATTCCTTTAAGAAAGCGTTGTTCTAAGTGTGTGGGTACACTTTTTATGGGATGTTTGTTCGTTCTCAACTCCGTGTCACCAGACCCGTTAGCTGTTAGCGCTAGCCAGCTAGCCTACTGACAGGTTGTCAATACGTTGTCATTACACATTAACAAGCCAAATCCCGCAAACGATGGTATGGTCAGTTGCTGATTTCCAGACAATATTTTATCTTTTGACAAAATCGGCACAGCTTTATACATGCCTAACAAATGTCTAACTAGCAAAGGATGAAGAGGATGAAACTTACCTGAGTAACAGGGACGTCGTAAATGAGATTCACCGATAGTGGCCGCCGGAGCCGTATAAATTAGATGACGTTTGAAATTCCTCGCATAATGATTGGTGGGTTAGAGATCATTTTTACTAAACGGCGCATAACCACTGCATCAACTTTACTAAACGGCGCATAACCATTGGTCGGTTGAGGATCGGATAGGGACTTGGAGGAGCATTTGCCTGGGAACACCCGGTGCAGTAAGCTTTTCCTTATTTCGACCAGTAGGGTGTACTATTGTATCACCACTGTAGTTTGAACAGTTTCATATTGTTAGTACAGCTCCAGTTTCATATTGCTGTTTTGAACAGTTTATACAGTTTGCTCCAAAACCACCTGCTAAGAATTGGTGACTCACTCAGCCTTCTCTTGAGCTCGATTCTAGACTGACAACTATGAACTATGAGCTGTGGAGTGGTAAAGCAATGTTAATTGCAGTTTTGGTCTTTTCCCCAGATAACTCCCAGCCTTCTGCGTATCAACTGCAGTATTGTTTGTGTTGTCAAGTGGCGGGCGTCTCCTTTCCTTGACGTTATATATACAGTGCAGATGGCTGGGAATCTCGCTTACGGCCATACCACCCTGAACACAGCTGTGAGCGATTGCCAATCACAGTGTTTGGAGTGAGTGTGCGTGGAGTGTGAGAGAGAAGAGAGTAGCTAGTGAGAGCGTTTAGGAAAGTGAAATCTTTATTTACTTGTTTTTTTCTAAGTTTAAGTGAGTTCCCCGACAGCCTTGTGCTGTTCGGGGATCGGAGATTGAAAAATGGATAACATGGCGTCGACCGGCGTGATTGAACCGACTATGAGAAAGGATAATAGACAAACGGGAAATGAAGAGAAAAAGTACGAGAAAAAGCTAACGGTGGCGGTGGAGATTCAGGGGAAACAGAAGATTTCGATGATGGAGCTATTGAGAGGAATAACGGTGGTGTGTGGGAAGGTGGAGGGGTGTCGCTTCAAGGGAGACCAGAAGTATGAGGTGACCCTGACTTCGATGAGAGGGAAGGAGAAGTTGTTGGATGGATTTAAGATAAAGGAGGCAAACATTCTGGCAAAGGATTTGGTGGTGGACGAGATGGTGGTCTCCTTTTTAAATCTGCCAGTTTATATGAATGATGGAGTCATATTGGAGAGGCTGAAGGAGTGGGGAGTGTCAGCGGCGTCTCCAATAAAGAGAAGGATGTGGCCGGGGACGGACATTGCAGACGGAACACGGTTTCTAAAGGTGAAATTCACGGAGACGGTGAGGTCGCTGCCCTACTCTACGAAGTTTATAACCCTTGAAGGAGTGGAGCACTTCAGGGTGATCCACGATAAGCAGGAGAGAGTATGCAGACTATGTATCAGGCCCGGACATGTTCTTAGAGATTGTCCTGATTTCGTTTGCTACAAATGTCACATGCAGGGGCATTACGCCAGGGAGTGCCATGAGAGGAGGGAGGACGGTGCTGGAGTGAGAAGGAGAGGAGAGGGCGAGGATAAGACGGTGAACGAGATGGAGGTGGAGGGAGATGGAGATGGAGAGAGAGAAGACGAGGAGGACAGCGAGGAGGACGAGGAGGAGTTGGAGGAGGGTGGGGAGGAATGCGAGCTGATCGTGGAGGAGACCCAGGGGGAGGAAGAGGTAGCTGGATCACAGCCGCTGACTGGATCGCTGGGGGACAAGGAGATTCTTGGTGCTAGCCTGGATGCGGCAGGGAGAGATGGGCAACTGGATGGTGTGGAGGTCGGTGTGAGAGACGATGGTGTGGATTTGGGAGTAGCTGCGGAGGGGCTTCCAAGGGTTGGAGAGGCGAAAGCGGTGGAACCTGGGGGAGATGAGAGGGGGGATGCGGCAGGAGATCGGGCGATGGATGACAAGCGGAAGAGGCAAGAGGGTGAGGACGATGTAAGTATTGTTGAAGTGGAGAGGGTGAGGGCTAAGCCGTGGAGTAATACAGTGGAGAATGCAGGGAAAGGGAAGGGGAAGAGGCATGGCAGCGGACGGAGATGACGCACTTGATCTTACTTTGGCAATTGTTTATGGCTACGGTCTCTGTAGTTACAATCAATGCTAATGGTCTCAGGTCAATGGGCAAACTGGAGACGGTGTTGGCAGCATGTGAAGAGGACATTGTGTGCCTACAAGAGACACACTGGACTGAGGGCATGATGGAAGGAGTGAGGAGGAGGTGGGAAGGGCAGGTTTTTGTCAGCACTGGGACTGTGAGGGCTTGTGGGGTGGCGGTTATGATTAAGACAGGGGTGGTTGAGAATGAACGGTTTTTATTTAATGATAATGATGGAAGGGTGGTGGGAGTGGGATTTGAGCACCAAGCAATTGCTTATACACTGTTCTCTATTTATGCTCCGAATGAGGAGGGGGAGAGGAGTTTTTTTTTTGAGTCCATTAAGCAACACTGTGTGGGGAATTGTATTATGTTGGGTGATTACAATGTTAAGTTGGATAGGTTGGACGTGTCAAGGGGGATGAGTTTTAGGGCGGATACATCCAGGACAGTACTGATGGACTTGATGGGTAATAGGGGAATGGTAGACGTGTGGAGGGAGGGGAATCCTGGGGTTCAAGGGTTTTCCAGACGGCAGAGTGTGATGGGGGTGTTAAAACAATCACGGATTGATTTATGCTTGGTGAAGAGGGAGGTAATGCACCTGGTGGGAGAGGCAGGATATCGGTTGGTGGCATTTAGCGACCATGATGCGCTGTCTTTCCGGCTGGGGGCAGCACAGACAGGGGGAAGGGGTGGGTCATGGTGTTTTAATGCTAGTTTACTTAAGGAGGAGGGGTTTGGGGAGGGGGTGAGGGAATGTGTGAGGTTGGCTATGTTAGATCGGGCATATGAGAGTGATGTGTGTGAGTGGTGGGAGGGTCTGAAGGCTAAATTGAAATTGGTTATTGTAGCCTATGCAAAGCGGTTAGGGAGAGAGAAGGTGAGGGTGCAGAGGGAGTTGAGGATGAGGTTAGGGAGGGAACAGGAAAGGGTTGATAATATACCTGGGTATGATATTTCTGAGTTTCTGAGGGTGAGGGAGGAGTTGAGGGGTTTAGAGAGGGAAAGGTGTGAGGGGGCTGCGGTAAGGAGTAGAGCTCAGTATGTGGTAGAGGGGGAAAGGAACACAGCATATTTTTGGGGGTTAGAGAAGAGAAGGAAGGAGAAAGGTAGAATTGTGGAATTGATAAATGAGGAAGAATGGTAATGGTAAATGATTTGGTGGGGATTATGGAAACGGTGGAATCGTTTTATAGGGATTTGTATACTTCAGAGGGAGTGAATCAGGACTGCATGGACCAGGTGTTAGGTGTGTTAGAAGCCAGGGTGTCAGCAGATGATGCAGAGATGTGTGACTCAGGCTTGAGGGTGGAGGAGATAAAGATAGCGATAATGGGGTTGAATTTAAATAAGAGTCCAGGTTCGGATGGGCTGACAGCTGAGTTTTACAGGGGTTTTGTTGACATCCTGGCTCCAATACTGTATAAGGTTTATGTATGTATGGAGAGCACGAGGGTGATGCCGGATTCTATGGGCCTGGGGGTGCTTACGTTGCTATATAAAGGTAAAGGAGAGAAAACCAGGTTACAGAATTATAGGGCACTGTCTGTGATGAACAGTGATTATAAGGTATTAGCAAAAGTTTTGGCAAATAGATTAAGGTTATGGCGAGCATAATAGCACCTACACAGGCCTATGGAGTCCCGGGGAGGGATGTGGCGGATACATTGGCTACACTGAGAGATGTGTTAAAGGATATGAGGGGGAGGGGGGGAGTGGTGTTATGTTTAGACTTTAATAAAGCCTTTGATAGGGTGGAGCATTCTTTTTTGTTGAGAGCAATGGAGAGGTTTGGGATTGGGGTTGGTATGAGGGAATGGATACGTCTGTTATATGGAAATGCTAGGAGCAGGGTAAAATGTGGGGGGTTGCTCACTGACTCCTTCCCCCTGGGCAGATCTATACGGCAGGGTTGTCCTTTATCAGCTCTGTTGTACAGTATGTCAGTGGAACCTTTGTCAGCTTATATCAAAGCACAGAAGGATATTAGGGGTGTGGATATGCCGGGGGGAGGAGTCAGTGTAATTCACCAGTATGCGGATGATACAACCTGTACGGTGCTTGATATGGGGAGTGTAAATGGAATTATGGGGTGTGTGAATGTGTTTGGGAGGGCCTCAGGGGCCAAGGTAAATGTGGAAAAGTCGGAAATGATGGTGTTGGGTCGGGTGGAGGTTGGGAATTGCACTTTTGATTTGAAAACTGTCAACGACAGGATGAAGGTTTTGGGGGTTTATTTTGGGAGGGATGAGCGGGAGGCGTGTGAGTTTACATGGACTGAGGTGATGAATAAAATCAAAACCACTTTGAATTTTTGGAAGATGAGAGCTTTGAAACTGAGGGGAAAAGTGGTGGTGGTGAATGCCTTGTTGATGTCAAAGTTTGTGTATGTGTTAAGTGTTTTGAATGTGCCAGAGTGGGTATTAAAGGAATGTAGGAGGATAGTGTCTGATTTTCTGTGGGGGGGGAAAGGTGTGAAAATTGCTTATGATGTGTTGATAGCGGATTATGAGAGAGGAGGGTTGAGGTTGGCGGATTAGGAGGTGAAGATGAGGGCTTTGAGGGTGAGGACAGTGAAAAGATTTCTATATGGGGAGGAAGGGCATGGGTGGAAAGGGTATTTTAGGGAGTGGGTGGAAAGGTGTGGGGGGTGTGGCGATTTCGGGTTATTGATGTGTATGAAGGCAGGTATGTATGAGGGAGTGCCAGATTTTTACAAAGAGGTGTTTGGGGCGTGGGGGGAGTTTTTGGTTAAGGTAAGATATAAGTGTGTGAGGAGTGGAGAGATGTTGAATATTCCGGTTTTATTGAATCCGGTTTTGAGAAGTGAAGGGAGGATGATGGATATGGTTTGTTTCAGAAGGGCAGGTCTGATTAAATTGAGGGATTATAGATATGAGGTGGTGCCTGTTTTTTTGCCAGAACAGGCAATTGTCGACCTGGTTTAGGAGAAGGATGAGGGGGTTAGAAGAGGAATGATAGTAAATATGTATAGGAAGATTAAACTGAGTGTACCGGAGGAGTGGAATAGGAGGATGGATAGGGAGGTAGGTGTAGTGGAACAGGCTAGTTTTCCAAAGCTACGGGTAGGGCAAGGGGAGACAGAGAGGGATTTTTCAGGGGTAAAGGTGAGGGAGTTTTATTGGAATTTATTAGAAAGCAGAGTGAGGGAGCCGGCAGCTGAGAGGGTGTGGGTGCAGGTGTTTCAGGGGTTAGACGTGAAGAAAATTTGGAGGAATGTAGCGGTTAAATACAATAGCATAGAGTGCACTCATTTTGATTTCATGCTTAGGCACAATAGGGTGTTCACGAAGGTAGTGTTGCACCAGGTGGATCGGTTAGTGTCAAGGGTGTGTGATGTGTGTGGTGTGAGTGATGAAAATTTGATGCACTTGTTATTTGATTGTATAGAGGTGGTGGGTTTTCATGATAGGTTGAGGGGATTGGTGGAGGAGCACTGGGGGGTGGAGTTGGTGGCGAGGCAGGAGTGGAGGAGGTTTTTGTTATTCGGTTTATGTGATAGAAAGAGGGGATTGAATGTGGGGTGTTTGAATTTTGTGTTGTCGAATGCAAGGTATGCAATCTATGTGAGGAGGAATATGGCGAGGTTTGAGGGGAAGAGGGTTAATGTATGGGTGGTCTTTGAGAATTTAGTAAGGAAGAATGTGGGAGTCATGTTTAGGACAGGGCAGGAAGATTTTGAGAAGGTGTTTGTAAGGGATTGTGGGTTTGTGAGGGTGGATGAGGGAGGAGGGTTGGAGTTTTCGTTCTGATGGTTTCAAGCGTGGAGGTTTTGATGTTATGGTCTCTTTGATTTGCTGGGGGGCAGTGCTTACCCGTTTTTTTGTGTTTGTATTGTATTAGTGTTTGTGTGCAGTTATGTGAATGTAAAATGTATGATTGTATCTGTATATATTTTTGATAATAAAAAGAAAAGAAAAAAAGAAAAATCAGCAGACAGCCGTGTGTTCTTTAGTCATGAGCCTGTTGTCAAAACGGCAGAAAGAATTTGGTCACAAACGAAATATTGTTTCTACACTTAAAATGAACAAAGAAAAAATGAGCTAGCCTGATATAAGTCATGTTCATGACGATGCAAATGTAACGAGATTTCGAACTGTTCTGTTGCACACGTTGGGACTCATTTTATTTTTCTACAAAAATCATTTGCCATGACGGGAATCGAACGCGGGCCGCCCTGCGTTACAAGGCAGATTCCTATCCGCTAGACCATTTGGGAAGACTTGATATGTACACCCTAAGATATCTAAGTGTCATTTCGATGAGGTCTGTAGCAGAGGCCATAGAGCACACCAAACAAATAATCATGTGTTTAAATATCCTTGTCGTTTTGAAAAATTACCATTGTCACCTGCACAGGAATGCCATGCGGCCAACATTGAAGAAATGTGCTTCTCAAATCTGTCATTAACACTGTTTTCCACACGCTTTTTTCATTGCATTGCCATATAATCAATTGGTCATTGATGCGTCACGAATAACGACAATGCGTCGAAAATTAAAGAAATGTAAACATGAATTATGTTATTACTGTCTAAGCATCGCAAAGCTGTATGCGTAAAGGCGTCTGACGTCACAGTGGCTTGCCTGAAACAAAGGAATTAGAGAAACATGTGCTTACAGGGGCGTCGAACCGGCGTCTCCCCGTGATGGAGCAAAGTTGTTACATTGACAAAGACAAGCTCCGCGCTCATGGGCAATTTATATGGGGCAACTGTGCTGCGAGTATGACATCATACATGGGTTGCCATAGGGATAAAGTATTGGGTATGTGAACTTCCCGGGCATCAGGTAGATGGAGAAAGACTCAGCATTGGTAAGTCCTCTGTACAACATTTTACAAACATTTCAGTCAAAAGTCCTTAATTGTTATAAAAATGTTGTCTTTGGTGTGAATTTCCATAAGTAATTAATGGTGAGCAACATGTATTTCTCTTGTTTTTGGGTTAGGGTAATATGCATGAATTTGATAACAAAACAAAAAAGACACTATTCAACCTTCTCTATCCTACTAATTCAATCAAAAGCAATCAAAGGATCAACACGTCTAAGGTTTGAGATAGCACTAAATCAGGACAAGTGGTATATGTTACGAGTGGTGTATTTCCTCGGTGTACGTATATATCACTTGTACAAATTATGAGAACTGAAATCATCAATCTGTGAGGTGGTCTTATGGCAGTGGTAAATGATTTCTACAGTACCCCAAACTACTTTTGGATTTAATTTGCAAATGTAATAAAAGAGCTTTTGCATAAATACGGCAATGTGAGTTCCACCAATTTCAGCCCTTGGATTAATACAGTTACAGTAACTACAGAGAAAATACCCAAACTGCATCTTTACAGGCACAAGTACAGTTTGATGTGATGTCACAATGATATGTCACAAACAATGCCATAGGGATAGACTCGAGAGTCTACACACTGTTCACCCACGACTGTGTCGCCTCCCACAAGGACAACATCATCCTAAAGTTTGCATCTGGTAGCATGGTGTGAGGACAACAACCTCACCCTCAATACGGACAAGACAAAGGAGATGATAGTGGACATGAGGAAGAAGAGGGGACCTCATCGGCCACTGTACACCCAGGAACTCGAAGTAGAGAGGGTGAGCAGCTTCAAATACCTGGGCGTCCACATCAGCGAGGACCTCACCTGGACACTTAACACCACACAGCTGGTTAAGAAGGCCCAACAGCGGCTGTACTTTCTGAGGAGGCTGAGGAAGTTTGGCATGTCGCCCATGATCCTCAGCAACTTCTACAGCTGCATTGTTGAGAGCATCCTAACCAGCTGTATCACTGTGTGGTACGGCAGCACTACTGCTATGGACCGCAGATGCCTGCAGAGAGTGGTGAAGACCGCTGAGAAAATCACCAGGACTCCACTGCCCTCTCTGCAGAGCATCTAAGACCGCAGAGTCCACAGGAGAGCCGCCTCCATCCTCAAGGACCCCACCCACCCCCAGCACGGACTGTTCACACTTTTACCCTCAGGCCGGAGGTACAGAAGTGTTAAATGCAGGACCACCAGACTAAAGAACTCGTTCTTTCCCACTGCCATCAGGCTCCTAAACAACGCATAGGAGATTATAATCACGGACTACCTCAAATAACTGTACTACCTCATATAACTGAACCCGACTGTTAAATTTTCAGTTTGCACATGCATAATTGCACTGCTTACATTTGCACTGTTTTATTATTATTATTGTTGCTTTTTTATTATCACATGCTGTCTTATATTTTGTTATCTTGTACATTTTGTTTAGTATATATTGTATATTTTTCAGTGTTGTACATTTTACATTGGTTGGCATTCTGCGGACAGCAAAGCAAGAATTTCATTGTACAGGGAAACATGTTTTCTACTGTGCATATGATAATAAACGCTTTGAATCTTGAATTGAATCTTGTTTGGCAAATATTCAACACAGCGCCAGCTCCAATACTAAGGAGAAGAAAGCGGATCTCCACACTGATGAAACATGGGCAGATGAAGAAGATGCTAGCGAAAGAAAACAAAAACATGGAGAGGAAAAACTGTCTGTGGAGTATAAGGCAGCTATTAAAGAGAACGACAACATTTGGATGAACTTTCGTTCATCTTGGTCTAATAATGGAAATAGTCTAGTCGTGGTGTGGGCCAGGAATGACTGCAACCTATAATAAGCCTTCTTTACTTTGCTACAGCCATCGCTGGCTGACATTGTCATTCACTGCCAACGGAAATCAATGTTTCCCACATTATATTTCATGCCAACGTCAATCAAAAGTAACCTCAAACCAAGTACTGTAACAAAGTGATGAAGGCTTATCAAAGGTTACAGATGCATAGTCTTGAACCAAAATAAGAAAAACATACAACAATGATTGAATGGGTGGACTATGGCTTTAAAAGACCCAGAAAACAACCAAAATATCGTATGATGAAAAGAAAGAGATTCCCCAGACTGATGAAGAATAATGGACAGATGCCAAAAATAGAAATGAGACATTTTGTTTAATATACTGTGAAGAGGAGGATCAGGTGAAAGTAATAACAGGAGTGGAGAAAACAAGGGAACAAAGCTTTAGTCACAGTGAAAAGGTAATTAGTGAACAGGAGAGAAGTGCCATCACACTTACTTGAGATTTTTTGATCATTTTGAGTTACAATTCTAGTGTTTCTTTTTTGTTCATTTGGTTCACTTTCTTACCTCTGTATCTATCTACAGTTTTCCCGTCTTTTCCAAGGGTAAACAGACCCGAGTTCAATACCCAACAGCCACACTTGGCAGAGTAGACAGCGAACACAATGCAAAGGTGGGCTAATGGAAAACTGTTTTGATAGATTCAACAGTTTAGATTGTAGATTCATTGATAGGTTGGTTGATTGATTTACATTGAGCAGGACCTCTCCCTTTATGTTCCTTCCTCAGATGTCTATCCACAGCTGGACAATGGTAATTTGCTGAAATGAACTGTGGATTAACAGTCAGGAGAATTCAAAAGGTAAAAAACCAAGTCACCAGCGTGGCTGCGGGGCTGAAGCCATATTTATTTTGAATGGCCATACCTGAATAAAGTATTCATTCAGTAAGACGAGTTATGGTTTAGAATGTTTGTAGAGCACACACATACACTCACCGGCCACTTTATTAGGTACACCTTGCTAGTACCGGGTTGGACCCCCTTTTGCCTTCAGAACTGCCTCAATTCTTTGTGGCATAGATTCAACAAGGTGCTGGAAAACATTCCTCAGAGACTTTGGTCCATATTGACATGATAGCATCACGCAGTTGCTGCAGATTTGTAGGCTGCACCTCCATGATGTGAATCTCCCGTTCTACCACATCCTGCTGGAAGTAGCCATCAGAAGATGGGTACACTGTGGTCATAAAGGGATGGACATGGTCAGCAGCAATACTCAGGTAGGCTGTGGCGACAAAGAAACAAACATCTGTTAATACTTATAGACACCTGCTCTGTCCTCATACATAGCTGAACACCTCTAAACACCTCCCAAGAGTCTGGAGACAGAATGTCAGTCTGACTTCAGGTTTATTGATTTAGAAAGAGTGAAACTGAGAAAGAGAAACAATAATCAATGATATGGTTTCACATCCACACATTGCCTTGCCATACATCACAGAGATGATCTAACAAAGAAATAGCGACATATAGCTACAATGTGTTGTATTAACATTGAAATATAGTATCCTCTCTTAGCTAACATAACCAAGAATACCCAATGTGTTCTTATATAATGCTAGTATGGTCTCACATGAAGAAATAAAAGGTAAGTTTACATAATCACCATGAAAGCCAATAGTACAAGCCAAACTAGCATCTTCCACAACACAAACACTTGTCTACAGTGGGATATTACTGATATCCTCGCCACAGATGTAGTATGATGCAACAATACACAGGTAAAGATCATTTTATGCCACGTCCTACACATTTGGGGTAGTCAATAGTCCTAGGAGAAGCACACCTGTTAACCATCTCAATTCCATCTCTCCTTTCAGTCATAGGGTGAGGGTTAGGGTAGGAGTTTCTCATAGAAGTCTGTCTGTGTGTGGTAATGCTGATCTGCACTGTGACTGCAGCCTTTTAGGAAGTGAATAGGTTGGTTTCACATACACTAAAATATGTGTACTTCAAGTAATCTTGTCTGTCTACAAGAGGGCAGCATATCATCATTTCAGATCTGCGATCAATGAAGGGGCTCAACAGTTTAAATAAATCATATTAATATCTATTGTTAAAGTTGAAGGGTTCTCCCTCGACAGACTCTCTCTCAATGTGAAGAATTACTTTGATGTATTTGAAAATAATCTTCTACATGCAGATGCATCATTTACTACTATGTAGTAGTTGTCATTCACTCATGGCCTGTCTGAAGGTGTTGAGCAGGACAGGTCTCAGCACTCATCCACTCAAGGTCTCTGATCCAGCACTCCTGTCTTCCTTTCTTTCTCTCTATCTTTAGGATCGATCCCCATTAGCTGCCGCCATTAACAACCACATATACACTCACTGGGCTCTTCATTAGGAACACTATAATAATACTGGGTAGGGCCTCCCTTTGCTCTTAAAACAGCCTCAATTCTTCGTGGCATTGATTCCACAAGATGTTTGAAACATTCCTTTGAGATTCTGGTCCATGATGACATGATTGCATCACGCAATACCTATAGATTTTTCAGGTGCACTTTCAAGCTGTGAATCTCCCGTTCTACCACTTCCCAAAGGTGTTCTATTGGATTCAGATCCAGTGACTGGGAAGGCCACTGAAGAAAACTGAAGCACTTACACATGGCCACATTATTATGGGGGTTATACATCCTGTCATCTATAATTGTCTTATCATTATTCTTATTACTAATTTATTACATGTCCCCAGCATTTTCTTTTTATCTTGTAATTGTTATTATCTATTTATATAGGCAGGCCTGCTATGATTTTAAAATCAACACCTTACTTTGCACTTTCGCCCACGTAGCACTTCTCCTAAAGCATTCACACCCTGATGGTTCAATAGCGCTCCAACAAATTCTTCTTGACTTCCCTCTAGTGTCCATTTTTTGGCAGCAGCACACACAGTCCACCCTTCAGACCCACTCAGGCCTAAATAAATGCACCACAATAACATACAATAAAAAAAGGGTTAATGGGCCCTGTAGTGGCCGAAGGAAGAATAGAGGGGGGAGGGGGGGGACTCTGTGGGACTAGCTCTGATGGGGGTGGGTGTGTCCAGGCTGTGGACTACTGTAAATGTAGCTGTGCACACCAGTTCTTATATAAATATGTTGTCTGCTGTGGTGCTGGTCCAGTGTGTGTTGTCTGGTGCAGTGAAGAATGTGTCATGGGGTATTTCTAATGGGTTGGAGAGGTGTGTAGTGATGTATCTGGACTTCCAACCAGTGGCACTCACGCCCATCATCATGAAGTGCTTCGAGAGGCTGGTCTTAGCTCAACTCAAGACCTGCCTACCACCCACACTGGACCCCTTTCAATTCGCCTACCGGCAGAACAGGAGTACAGAGGATGCCATTTCAACAGCACTTCACTCCGCCCTGTCCCACCTCGACAAGACTAACTCTTATGTGAGAATGCTGTTTATTGACTTCAGTTCAGCATTCAACACCATCATCCCCTCCAAACTGATCTCCAAACTCAGGCAACTGGGCATCAACTCCTCCCTCTGCAACTGGATTCTGGACTTCCTAACCAACAGGCCGCAGTCTGTTAGGCTTCACAACCACACCTCCTCAACCCTCACCCTGAACACCGGCGTTCCACAAGGCTGTGTGCTGAGCCCCCTCCTTTACTCCCTCTTCACCTACGAACTGCACACCTGTACATGGCTCAAACACCATTGTTAAGTTTGCAGACGACACAACGGTGATCGGTCTCATCAGCAACAACGATGAGTCGGCCTACAGGGAGGAGGTCCAGCACCTAACAGTGTGGTGCAACGAAAATAACCTGGCTCTCAACACCAGGAAGACCAAAGAGCTCATTGTGGACTTCAGGAAGTCTAAAGCTGGCGCACACACCCCCATCCTCATCAACAGGACTGAGGTGGAGCGAGTCACCAGCTTCAAGTTTCTGGGTGTCCACATCTCTGAGGACCTCTCCTGGACCCTCAACACCTCCACCCTGATAAAGAAGGCTCACCAGCGTCTCTTCTTCCTGAGGAGACTAAAGAAGGTACATCTGTCTCCTCAGATCCTGGTGAACTTCTACCGCTGCACCAATGAGAGTATCCTTACCAACTGTGTCACAGTGTGGTATGGCAACTGCTCGGCATCTGACCGGAAAGCACTGCAGAGGGTGGTGAAAACTGCCCAACGCATCACCGGTTCCTCACTCCCCTCCATCGAAGCTGTCCAGGGCAAACGATGCTTGCGTAAGGCACGCAGCATCGTCAAGGACATTTCTCACCCCAACCACAGACTTTTCACCCCACTCCCCTCCGGGAGGCGCTACAGGTCTCTCCGCACCCGAACCAGCAGGTTCAGAGGCAGCTTCTTCCCTGCGGCTGTCACCCTGCTGAACTCGAACACTGCACCTACCTGACAACCTACTACCCCTGCAGCCCCTGCAACCCCCCCCCCCACCCAGACAATTGCACTGTCACTCCCCTCCCCTGCTCTTACTCAATACCACTGCTCTTCTGTACATATCTGTCCATACTGTTCATAATGCACATATCTTTATACTTTTCTTAATACTACTGTTAATACTCTGCACATACTGTACATACCAGTTTATACTGTTCATACGGCATTCCATATTTATATTTATTCTGCTATCTACCTCATGTACTGTTAATACATATATACTGCATTACTATACAGTTCATATGCTGCTACACTGTCCATACTGTAACTTATTTACTCTGCTATAATGCTAATGCTTACTCATATACTGCTCACACTGCACTACTTATATTATACTGCACTACTTACTGCTCATATATTGCACTACCTGTAAATACTGTTCATTGCACTTTCTGCTATTTTGCACTTCTGGTTAGACGCTAACTGCATTTCGTTGTCTCTGTACTTGTACTCTGCACAATGACAATAAAGTTGAATCTAATCTAATCTAAAAATGTAGCTGTTTAGGATCCTGAGGTTGTGCTGTCCTTGCTGGCTAAGTTGGTGTGAAAAATTGATAACTGGAATGTAAATGTTTGCATTGGGGTATGTCTCTGTGGCCTGTTTGTGAATGGTTGCTAATTGTTTCAGTGATGTCTGTGGCATGGGTCATGGTCTCTGTTATTGATGTCCACCGAGAGAACCACTATGCGGGCATGGGGTGGGTGGGGGGCCTTTTCCAAAACATTGGTGAAATGGTAGAAGCAGGCCCCAGGGTAACTGTCAATTTATATGTTGGGGTTGGTGAAAGGAGGAATTTGGTTCAGGTTACAATCCCCCAATATCAGTGTCGGTTTGTGGCCTTCAAAATTCCAATCTGTTTGATGATGTCTGATTTTTCCTTCACACCGGCGTCACCTGTTGATGAAAGGGGGAAAGGTGGAATGACATCATCAGTGTGTATGGAGATGTGACTCTGTGTAGCTGAAGGGTGCACATGGTTGTTAAAGGGATAGAGATGGCTGCTACAGAGGCCCGAGGTTGACGCCTCGCAGGACGGCAACAGGAAGGACTGCAGGGGGAAGATAAAGACATCAGGAGATTTACGAGAATATGTGTTATGTATTATAATATATTAAGATAATACATCATAATTATCATTATTATAGAATTATAATTATATAATATAATTCCAGGAGATTGTCCCTCTCCTTCTCCTGACTGCACACACACAATCTCTATTTTCATCCTGAGAATGAGTGTGTTCGAGTCAAATTTCTAAGAATGTGTCTTCGATGGAGTGATACTGTCCGTCCACTAGAGCAGTGTTTCCCAACCGCTGTGCCGCGGCACACTAGTGTGCCGTGAGAGATCGTTGGGTGTGCCGTGAGAAATTATCCAATTTCACTTTTTTTTTTAAATTAACATTTATTAATTATTATCTGCAAATAAAATGCCATTGTCGAGTGTCTGTGCTGTAATATAGTGACTAGCAGAGTAATGTAATATTCGTCCGGGTGGCAGCAGGTAGCTAATTGCCTCGTTCCTTCTTAGAGACAAGAGAATTAGTGACGCATGCGACAGGTCGTGGTGACAGTGATGGAGAAGTTTTTAAAAAGGAAAAATGTAAACTCCGAACTGGGCCCTGGACAAGATTCTGACCCAGGTGAAGGCCCTAGTATGAGTGGTGGTAAAAAGAAAGCAAAGACGGTGAGCTCGAGGCAATACAGCGAAAGTTATCTTCCAACAGCGCCATGGTGCCAAGCAAGCTTAAACGCCATCTCCAAACGAAACACCCGTCGCTTCAAAACAAGCCGATGGACTATTTTGTTCGCCTGCGTGAAAACACAGAGAAACAGGCAACTTTTATGAGAAAAACCACAAAGGTAAATGAGAAAGCCCTCAAAGCTAGTTACCTAGTTGCTGAACTCGTAGCTAAATCAAAAAAGTCCCACTCTGTGGCAGAGACATTAATACTACCTGCCTGCAAAGCCATTGTCAACGAGATGCTCGGCCCTGACGCGGTTAAAGACATAGCTAAAGTCCAGCTCTCAGATAACACAATTGCCAGGCGTATTGATGACATGTGTACAGACATCGAAAGTCATGTTTTGGGAAAGATACGCATCAGTAGGAAATTTGCGTTGCAACTTGATGAGTCTACGGATATTAGTGGACATTCTCAGCTCTTGGCCAATGTGCGTTTTGTGGATGGAGATGCCATTAGAGAAAACTTCCTATTTTGCAAGGCACTGCCAGAAAAAACAACAGGAGAGGAAATTTATATAATATTGTAATTATATATACTGTATCAGGCTACAGAGTGTCATTTTGTAAAATTTTTGGTTGGTGGTGTGCCGCAAGATTCTTCCAATGTAAAAAATGTGCCGTGGCTCAAAAAAGGTTGAAAAACACTGCACTAGAGGGCAGTCCAATGCAACTCATCTCATCTCATAGGGTCATTCAGATCAACACTCCATTCAAAAGCAAGTGGTGACCGTGAGGAAATCAAATAAGCATTACACCATGTATGTGTGGGGGGACATGCAGCGTTCGGCCTGTAGAGGGAGCTACAGGACCGTGGCCAGGGTTATGTCGGCGAGGCTCCGTTGCACACCTGTTGCAAATGAAGCCTCGTTGACTAGATGCTTAAGATGTGTGTGCCTCTGCTTTTTCAGGAGGCGGGCTGGGAACGAAGGAGCAGGTTCCGAGAGAGAGAGAGACGACTGGAAAGTCACTGAACTTTGAAACGGGCTGAAAAGCCAAATTGACCACTGTGCTAATAAACGGAAGCTACATTCCCTCACTACCATACTGCGTCTGCCTCTGTACGAACAAACATTATTACAGTATGTATATGTATTTCTATCATATCTTGCTACAGTGAAAATACTAGGTTTGTAGGTTTGTTTCGTTTGTTTAATCTGGTCCGGGTCCTTATCGTGTAAAAACATTACTCTACATACTTTTAGACATTATTAAACAATAACAACACCGAGCCCATGGTACTTCTGCACATCTGTATCTGGTGGAAGACCTTGTTGACGAAGATGATGTTGTCCCGCCAGTTGGACAGCGTGCTGCTGTTGGAATGGCTCTTCTCTGTCTCGGCAGGCCTGTTGGGCTCCCCCTCCTCCCCAGTCCTTCTCCTTCCTGAGAATTGCACATAACTTGATTTATAGATTGGAGTGTTACAATTTCTATTGTGGCTTCTTTTAACAACATAACGAAATAACAAAAACACTCCTTTCAAATAGCCACTGTCGAAGCTGGAGCGGGGTTAATAACACACAATCCAAGATAGAGAAAAAAGCGGAGATCAAAAGTTAGAATTCAAACCAAAATAGCATTTATTATGCATTAACGTTTGTTACGTCCCCACATTTGTGTGCGTGTGGTGTCGTTTGTCTGTTTGTTTTTCCCTCTGTCTCTCTCCCAGGTATTGGTTCATCCCCCTGTCAATCATCGTTTCGTCCGTCACTCCCTCTGTTGCCCTTCGACCAATGGGTTCACCTGGCGGCCTCCATCCACGTATCAGACCATCGTCCGTCTCTGTTTAAAAGTCCCGCGCACTCTTCAGGAAGAGAGAGGGGTGTGGTAGCATCGTAGCGGTTTTTCATCTGTCAATTGTAATTCTCGTATCCGACTGTTCTGTTAGTGTCTGTCCTACCATTGTGTCCGCGGCCACACCTGTAGTTAGCCCCAAAGGAGGGCGAGTTAGGCAGGTACATCTCCATCACGCAAGTTGGTCTTGTTATATACATTAGGTTAGTTTCCCCAGGCGGGCGTCTATGTTTCCCCCGTGTTGTCTGGTTGTTTGTTGTATATATTTCTAATAAATCTGTCTTATTTTCATTTTATACTCAGTAGTTGTGTGTGTTGCACTACCACCGCACCAGCGGGTCTCAGCCGCATACACAGATACAGTATGTTACGTTTCTCCCCCCTTTTATATCCCTAGACGTAGTATCTGGGGGGGGGGGGGTTCGTAACAACGTTCAACAAAAATATTCTCTGTGGCTCTTCAATGCCATAAACAAAATATATTGATCCCAAATTGTTTCTTTCAATTTGTGACAATAACTTTTGTTAGTTTGCAGTAGCTTGTGGTGATTGTTTGTGGTCAAAAAGCTGTTCCACTTCCCTGTCTAACTCGGATTCTCTCCAAAAACAGGTGCCGCGGCTTTCCACCAATTAAATAGACACCTCCCATAGTGGACCCAGAATCGAAGAGAAAAAAAAGAAAGAAAATAATACAAAAAATAATTCACAGGTTCTTGACAGAACAAAAGCATAGATGTAGAGTAGTAGACCGTACATGAAGAGTTTGACTGTAAGACATGGTTATGGTACAGTATAGCACCGTGCTTTGTTAGTCTACTGGGGTAGGCCAGGGCAGTGAACTCACAGGTCCTCAGGGCCTCCTCTGCGTCAGGTTCCTGATGGTTGACGGCGATGCCCTGGTGTGACCTCTCCTGGAGGAAGGGTCGTCTATCTACCAGCTCGCCCTCTAGGAAGGCTCCTTCTTCCACCTCCTCCTCCTCCTTTTCCTCCACCTCCTTCAAATCTTCCTCCTCTCCCCTATCTGGCAATGGCAACTCTTCCTCCTCCTCTGATTTTGGAATGGATTGGACCCTGTGGGCGGGGCTTGCAGACCCAGAGAGGAAGTGACTTCTTTTTCTAAGGGACACAAAGATGTTGGTGGAATCTATGTTCTTTCAGAAGTCAGAATTAAAGCTCATACCTTCAGAGAGGGGTTCACAACTTTAAAACATTGTAAAATGTAAAAATCTAAATGAGAAGTGTACGGTACAATGAATTAATTAATTCAAATGCAGTATTTTCTCTCTGCGCTAAAACACATTTCATTCATGTCAACGTACCGATTGTCTTGTCTTTGTTGACCTTCCAGGAGAGAGGTCCCTCATGCACCATCTTCCTCTTGGTGAGATCCGTATTCGACAGGAGAATGTGAATCATCAAAACTTTAGTTTCTTCTTTTCTTTTTCTGAACATTTTTGGCTTTTACAGAGTAGAAAACAATCATAATGCCAAACAAGAATACAAGGCTACGGATAACAGACGCAAGGGAATAACTTACAGAAATTCAAAATAATCAAACAGGAACCTTAAAGGGAAACTTTCTGATTAGAAGTGAATGGGAGAGTAGTGGAGCGCCTCCTCACCTTGAACTATGAGATCATGGGGTTCTCACTCTGCTTCAGTAAGGACAGGTCTAACCGTCTCTGGTAGTCCTCTAGTCCCTGTAAGGATAGGAACGTGCGCACACACACACACACACACACACACTTATGAGCACTGAACAATCACACGTTGTCCTGTGGTAAATCATGAATCATTATATTACTAACCAAAACATTGAACATACCACATAAATAATGACAGGTGCTTGCTAATATGCATTCTGACCAACTTGTGCAGCTCAGTGGCATTCTAAACGACCTGCTCCTTCATTTTAAGCATTTAAATCACAGTCCTGGTTGTCCGATCACAAGTATTATCCGATTACCAGTATCAAGTCCTAATTTACGGAAACAAGTAATATGAGATCGGCACACCCCTCATCGGCATGTGACCACCAATGTTGGGTCTAATCAATGGCGTCTATTCACACGGTCCTGGTTACCTGTTTGTTCTCTGCCTCTTTGACGGCCTGGTTAACATAGTTGAGTATCTTCCTGCAGCAGTCTCCTGTCCTCTTCACCTTGTCCCTCTCCATCTCCTCTAGGGGTCAAATCCAACAACCAAACGTCAACCAGTCATCCATCAACTCATCATCTCATTGTTAATGTGGGCCGATAAGTGCACTACACCAGAAAGTGAGCAAGTGTTTTGAGCTGGAGGGGGTTGGTTGGGGGGTGTTAGGTAAAGGGGGCGGAGGTGCAAAAAAGGGAGGTGAAAGAGAAAGCAGTTTTAAAAAGACAAGGTTTAAAAAGTGTGCAGGTGAGGCGAAAAACACATAGGGGGCTTGTAGGAGAACCTCACCACAGGAACATACATGAATTGTAGTCGTTGTGAAATCGTAGTAGTCTATGGTACGTGTGTACTTGGCTATGCTCTGAAGCAGTAGAGGATACTTGGTCAGCCTCTGCATCTCCACAGGAATGATGTCCTTCAGCTGCAGTCGGCGACACTGGCGGTTACTCTCGGTTATTCTCCGCCGTACCGTGGTGGGCGGTCGAAATCCACATCAACCTGCTCAGACAATAAAACTATAGGACACTGGTTAGAAGACCCTAGCCTACCTAACTTGCGGTTACTTTCCTGATTCAACTTTGTGTCTACCTTCTTGATTCAACTTGCTTTACCTTCCCTGGCTCCCCCTTCCCCCTTCCTCTTTCATCGTTAGCTGCTCCGCCTTTTTCTTGTTGTGACCGTCTAATTGTCACCTCCGATTTCCATCCCCAAACCTTCCAATCTACCTTCCGCGACCCGTTCCGTAACTTCTTTATCTTACCAGCAGCATGGTACAAACAGTCGACCTTTTAAAACATTTTCGAAAACATTTTATTGTATTAGTACATGCTGAGTAAAAGTGATTCTTAATTGAAGTGTTTCATGTTTAGGCTCAGACTGATTCATTTCACATTCTAGGGTTCCATATACACTCATACACACATCACACACACACCTTACACACTCACACATAATCATACAAATATAGACAGCCACTCATTCTTACATTCTCACACATACAAATACACTCTCAAGCACACATACATACATGCAAATACACACAGTTGTTGGTTATACCTACGTTTGATTCCCAGGGTATAAGACACCAATTGTGATTAGGATATCTCAAGCTGATTCCAAAGCTGCTTCCTAACATATTTCTTTAATCTTACAGTGATATCCTAGATAACCAATAATACAATATTGTTCTCTTTTGACAAATTGCAGAAAAGAGTGAAAATGAAGACATTTTACAATAACCCTAAAAACAATTACTGCAAAAGGAAAGACAAAAGGGAAAATGGAGAAAGGGATTACCATAGTAACTCCAGTAGAAATATTAGAGAATATTTCAAAACCCTCTTTTGAATAACCAAATAAAAGAGATGTCAGAAAAATGGGAAAAACGAACCAGTAAGAATTATACTAAGTGGCCTAAGGAAGGGACATTTGATGTTGCAGTGTGTAAGGAAATGGGAACACTGATAAAAAACCACAAACCTTGAGTTAATTCAAAAAAGAGACAGAAGAAAAGAAGTGAGAAATAGACTTTTAGATTTTAAAATTGTTAAAACAGTAGGATTCTCGGGACAAGCGCAGTTACTTCCAATGGCAACTCCAGTAAGTCTGAAGATAGGAGACAGAGCCCACAACCCTGCCCATACTGATCTCTGACCAGACACCGGTGAATCTCTTGGGGAGGGATGCATTATGCATGCTGGGGATGAAAATATGGTGTTCCCCAGAAGGTGTATATGTAGATAATACGGCAATAAAGACACAAGAAATACCAATAAATGCAAGCGGAAATGTTTACTGGTTAGGGGAAATAAACCAAGAAATAGAGCAAACTTGGTTAAAATGGAGAAAATTTATTGAAGCCCAATTGCCAGATGCACGAAAACCACGATTTGACTACCACTGCACTATGCAGTTTGACTCAAATTGCGACTCCTACCAAGAACAAACTAAAAATGTGGTTGTCCCATTAATGTCACAATACATCATAGTGGGAAAACAGGGAGCAGCTATGCAAATAGATGAATCAGAATTTGTACAAAAATGGTATAATATACCTAATGCTGCTCCTCATGTGTCATTAATGGTAAATAAAGGGTATAGAGCAAGAGACTTGGGACCAATGATGAGAACCGCATTCAAAAGTGATTGGAAAAAAACAAGTAACCCATTGGTAAAACATTCTGCAGACAAGGAATTCATAAAAATAATATGTGCCACGCCTATGAATGGTATACCACAGGAAGTAGCCATATTGGTTAAACAACAAGTTCAGATGAAAGAAAAATCAGATAATCAATTGAGAGATGACATGGAAAAACAGATTCCAGAAAGTCTCTGGTCAAAACATGACACTGACGTGGGCTTAGTAAAATCAGCAAGCCCTATAATTATAAGAACAAAACAGGGCAGTGTATTACCAAGAAAAGCCCAATATCCTATGAAACCTGAAGCTGAGGAAGGAATAAGCGAAACAATAGAGGGTTTGATAGCAGCGGGAGTTTTAGAAAGAATAAACAGCCCGTGCAATACCCCCCTTCTTCCAATTCTAAAAGCAGATAAGTCAAAATGGTGATTGGTGCATGACTTAAGAGCAGTAAATGAGGTGGTACAGGATTGGCCAGCAGAAGTACCAAATCCTCATACACTGTTAACAAATGTTCCTCCGACAGCCAAATACTATACAGTGATAGATTTATGCTCAGCTTTTTTCAGTGTACCGTTAGCAGAAGAAAGTTGGTACTTGTTTGCATTTACCTACAGAGGACAACAATACACATACACTAGAATACCTCAAGGGTTCAAACATTCGCCTCATGTGTTCAACCAGGTGCTAAAAGCAGATCTAGAAGACCTGGAGATAAACAGCACAGTAATCCAATACGTGGATGATTTGCTCATTTGTGCAACCACATTGGAACAATGTCATGAGGACTCCATAAGAGTTCTCCAAAAATTGGCAAAGGGGGGACACAAAGTGTCAAAAACTAAATTGCAGTATTGCTTACCTCAGGTTGACTATCTGGGAAGAACTATAGCGCATGGGTCAAAAGCAATATCACCAGGACAATTAGAAGGCATAAGTAAAACACCAAAACCAGTAAATGTGGGCCAAATGATGACATTCTTGGGAATGACAGGATTCAGAGGAGATTGGATAGAGGACTATGCGATAAAAACAGCAGCTCTGAGGGTGCTGATGAAAACAGCGGGTCAGCAGAACTTAAGAGCCCCTTTAATATGGACAACAGAAGCTACAATAGCATTTGAAATGTTGAAAAAAGAAATGCAACGGGCACCAGCATTGGCTGTGCCCGATTATAACAAACCATTCCTATTGTATGTGGCAAACAGAAGGAGTGGGTATGCTTCAGCAGTGTTAGTACAGGAAACGTGTAGTGGTAGGAAAAAGCAAGCGTTAGCCTACTATAGCACCAAACTAGACAGTGTTGCCCAGGGGTACCTGCCCTGTTTTCAGTAGCTATGCACTATGCCTATGAGAAGGCCTCGTCAATCACAACGGGCTACCCAATAACAATATACACACATCACAAGACAGTGGAACTGTTAGAACAAGGAAGGTTTGTTCTAACACAAGCTAGGAACCTGTCATATTTGTCGTTATTAACATACCCAGACATCACTATCAAGAGATGTAGCACAGTAAATCCAGCTGAGTTAATACCACTGGCAGATGAAGGGGAAGAACATGATTGTATAGCACACTCGCTAACATTCACCAGGTTAAGACCAGATTTAGAATCAACACCCTTACTATATGCAGAAGAGACATATTTTGTAGATGGTTCATGTTATAGAGATCATTTAGGAAATCATGCAGGGTACGGCATAGTCAAACAAATAGGGCAGACATTCAGCTGTCCACAACCGTGTTCTGCCCAGTTGGCAGAACTAAGGGCACTGACAGAAGCCTGTAAAATGGGGGAAGGCAAATCAGTGAACATTTTTACTGACTCAGCGTATGCGCATGGAGTCTGTCATCTGTTTGGGGCAGTATGGAAACAGAGAGGCTTTTTGAAAAGTGATGGGTCACCCATACAGCATTGTGAGCAAATTAAGGAATTGATGTCGACTATGATGAAACCAAAACGGTTAGCGATCATCAAATGTCAGGCGCACCAGAAAGGCAATGATTACATTATTCAGGGCAATAATGCTGCTGATGAAGCGGCAAAGCGAGCCTCGAAGTGTGAGGTGGCCGTGTTGGCCCCAATGGTATTAATAGAACCAATAACGCAGCTAGAGGATATAATACTGTGGGGGGACATGCAGCGTTCGGCCTATAGAGGGAGCTACAGGACCGTGGCCAGGGTTGTGTCGGCGAGGCTCCGTTGCACACCTGTTGCAAATGAAGCCTCGTTGACTAGATGCTTAAGATGTGTGTGCCTCTGCTTTTTCAGTAGGTGGGCTGGGAACGAAGGAGCAGGTTCCGAGAGAGAGAGAGAGAGAGAGAGAGAGAGACGACTGGAAAGTCGCTGAACTTTGAAACGGGCTGAAAAGCCAAATTGACGTACTGTGCTAATAAACGGGAGCAACATTCCCTCACTACCATACTGCGTCTGCCTCTGTACGAACAAACATTATTACAAATACGCATGCAACAGATTGCAGGGCCGTATGAGCAATCCATGTGGCTCCAAAGGGGGGCAAAAGGAGACTCTACAGGATTGTGGAGATCGCATGAGGGTACTATAGTGGCACCTACGGTGCTACTGGGGATTTTGATCGCTGATGCGCATGGTTTTGACCATTGCGCAAGGGGGGAAGTTGTGAGAAAGATAAAACTCCAAGGGTATTGGTCACCCTATTTACAGGCAATGGTAGAAAATGCATTGGCAGAATGCACAGTATGCGCACAAAACAATGTGAGAAAGGGAATCAAAACACCCTTAGGACACATACCGGTTCCAGACGGACCATTTAAACATTTGGTAATGGACTATGTAGACAGGATAAAAAAGGTCAATGGAAAAGATACATGCTTGTTGTCATAGATAGATTTAGCAGATGGGTAGAAGCAACGCCATCGGCAGAATTAGGGGCAGGAACAGTGGTTAAATTTCTAACAAGAGAAGTAATACCCAGATTTGGAATACCTAATGAGCTCAGATAATGGTGCAGCATTTATTCAGAAAACTGTGAAACAAGTCATATAGCAGTTAAGGATAAAGCAAAGATTGAGTTGTGTCTACCATCCACAATCACAGGGAATGGTAGAAAGAATAAATGGTACCCTCAAAACAAAGCTGAATAAGTTATGTGCCTTATAATATATACCTTACAAAGGACCACCACTGGAACAACTCCAGATGGAACTAAAGCAGTACATGAAACAACCAACTGAGATACATAAAGTTATATATTCACAGGAAAAAGACAAGCAGCCGGAGCCGGAGCAACCCCTGCCCAATCCGATAACTCCAGGAGACCAGGTGTACATCAAAGTCTTCCGGAGGAAGTGGAACGAGCCAAGGAGAGAGGGACCGTACGAGGTAGTGCGAGCCACCCCCACTGCAATACAAGTCCGAGGAGTCTAACCTGGTACCACTTGAACCACTGCACCAGGGTCCCGAGGCAAGAAGAAAAAGCAAACCAGAGAAGAAGACGAAGGAACGGGTAAGATCGTACAGGAGCACAGAGGAAATGAAGGAACAGGTACAGAGGCTGAACAGGGGCCGGAAATCCAGCCCCCAGCCGAACGGGAAGGACAGTAGAGCCTGGGGGATCCTGGGGAAGTGACTAGTGATATATAAAGTAATAATACTAATCTATATGCTGTCCCAAATAGAACAGGCCCTGCCTAGAGAATTGAGTCAGGAAGTGAAGCAAACACAGGTTGAAACCAAAAGAGATAGGGACAGAGAATATAAGGTACATACATTATGGGAACAGGCAAAGCAAAATTATTGGTATAAATGGGAAGAGTTTACAGCCCAGTCAGTAACAGAAGGAGATTGCCTCATGTGTAGTCCATCACCACTTAAAAAACTACGAGTTGTACCTAACCCACACACATACCAGGCATGTGCACAGTTATATAAAAAGTCCTGTCCCATAGAAGAATCAAAACGACCATATTGTCCAGCCGAATGTTTGGGTATCTTAAGCAACACCAGATACCATCCGTTTTATGATCAAACTTTTAGAGACCAATGCAGAAAAATAGATGTGAGAATAGATGCGAAAAAGAGGGAGATTCAATTGATTGGAAGCAAAAGTTTGAATGCTTCGACAAACCACTTAACATAACATATGGCACCGCAAACCTGGGGAAATGTAAAGGGGGCTGTCACGTCACGTGGCGTATTGTACCTTGGAATATGGAACAACCTAAGCCAAAAGTACCTTATAACCAAGCAATATACGAATGCGACCCGTAAGGTAGTACTAAAGTAGCCCTAACATGTTTGAGACAGAAGAAGAAGTATCCAATGAGAGGCGCAGGATAAAACAAGATAGGCAAAGAAACTGTTCTGGACCACTGGTACTGAGATTAGGGGCTCCTGGGGCACCAGGAGGCATACCTCTAATCGATATATATCTTAGCCAGAATGAGCCAGTGGCAGATTACTAGTGGGTATGTGGAGAAGGAAGGCTAATGGCGGCATTACCCGCTGATTGGTCAGGAATATGTGCTAGGGTTCAGAATCGGAATAAATATCATGACTTTAAAATACCTCTCCGCACGTTTTAAAGTTTGATTAGTCTAAATAGCTTGAACGCTGTAGGAGGGGTAGCATACCAAAAAATCGGAAGAATTGGAATAATAATGATAAGAAAAAGAAGAATAAGTATGAGCAATAACAATAGTTAGACTCTCTCTGAACCACTCAATATTTGTTGTGAAACAACACAGCACAAGTCCAAAATGCATGTAGGTGACTAGCAAGCTAGCTAGTTCAAGCTAAAGCTAACAATGCTACCATTGCTACTAACTGACAAATAGTCATGCCATTACCCAGATACATTTGTTGACTGTGTCTACTACTGTAAAATGTAATTAAACGTCACAAACCCGCTTCGAAGTCGCTCTCGCTGTCCTCCCAACGGGAGCCCTGCAAAAAAGAAAACAACAACAACAACCTGTCGTAGTAACGGCTGCCCCAGTCCACGCACAGCCAATCCTGAAAAACACGAAGGCATTTTTCAGGCCTTCCTTGCTAATGCTAGTGTCGTAGAATTTAAGTTATAATACTTAAAATAAAATACCGTTAACCAGAGCTGTTGATTCATTCAAAGACTTTATTCCCGCAGAACATGAGAGCCGACCCCGTTATCTCCTCAGTCACCTGTCTTTATAGATTTCACACAGGTTAACGCCTTCTATTCAACGTATTTCTGATTCCTGTCTACATACACCAATAACATTCAAGAACTACATTTCGTCATCAAGTTGTCTAATCAGGCCTTTTGTTCTGACTGTTTGACTTTGTTTATTACTTAATAGTCTTAGTCTTGAAAGTTAGTCTTGGTTGCGATAAAAGTTTCCTCTGCACAGCCTCAGCTTTTAACCCACTAACAAAACGGTCACGGAGTGCATCATTAAGATGTGCACCAAACTCACAATGAGTTGAACGTTGCTTCAAAGCTACTATGTAATCAGACAGACTCACCGTCTTGTTGATTTTTTTTTTTGAAAACGGAAACGTTCCGCGATGACAAGCGGTTTCGACTTGTAATGCTCACTGAGCGACTCGCTTAGCTCCTCGTAGGTTTGTGTGCTAGGTTTTTCAGGACTGACTAAATTCTTTGCTAAGTCTGTAGGCATCCGCTCCGATTACCGACAGAAACACGCTGACCTTTTTGTCAGTGTCCACCTCGTTTGCGATCATCCACTGTTCCAGTCTTTCCAAGTAAGATTCGAAATCTTCCTGTCCTTCTTTGTATTCAGCTAACGCACCGATTTGGAAACTAGCTATCTTGCTAGCTTGTAGTCGCCTTTAGCTACTTAGCTTCCGTTTGTTAGCCTCTTTCTTTCGAGCTACAAAGTTCGTTTATTGCGTTCTACTTGCTGCAAAGTTGTCTCTCGTCACTGGGATCATCTTTCATTAGATATCCCATCCTCGTCGCCAAATTGTAATATATTTAGAGTTATATATATTCACGGTTTCAATAACGGAGACCGAACATTACGTGGATGCTCGTTTACTGATCAATTTTAAGACAGAGTACAGCGCATGTGCACAACAGCTAAGGACTCTTACACAGCCAATAGGGAAAGCCCTTATTAATACATTGGAAACACAAAGTTGTAATAATGCCAATACATTACAGTGACGTATTTTTGAAAAGTGTTGAAAATACATGTCATGCATCATTATTACAGAATAATTAGTGCTACTGACAATAGTCGTTGCTAGGATTGCGTCTTTCTTGTGCCATTTCCCCAGCAACGTGTGTGTAAGACTAGAGTGGTAGGTTAGAACAGAGCCAAATAAGGTGTAATTAAGCCATTACAACAACAACAATCAAATGACCACACAAACCTGACATCACTGTCCTGCCCTCCCATCAGGCAGAATATCTAGCATGTGTGTGTGAGTGTTGTACATAGTCAGAAGGTAGTCCTAGATGATGTACCAGGAAGAACGAAACCCAGATAACAATTCCCAAACCTATCACTAGGTAACATAGAGTAGGCCATGAGAACACAAATCCAATAAGTGTTGTTCAATATGCTTAAGCTGGGTAGTTGAGACCTAGTGACTTTGGAGTCTGCTATTGATGTCTGTCAACATGAAATCTGTCAAGAAATCTGCCTTATTTCACTCTATGGGAAATCCCATAGGAATGATTTTCGTCCAGTGGAGAGATAGAAATAGAAATGTAGTAAAGTGTCTTATTGGTCAATAATGGTCTGTAATGAGAGTTGGTGTCATTACAGATTCACACAAAACAAACTCAAGCAGTAGTCAGTCACCATTTCAAGTTATATTTAATAGTCTAGGACAGTTCAGATTAAAATACATGTTCATCTGGGTTTAAAGGTGAGAGCATAAAACCTCTTCTGATAGAGAGGGACTTCAGAAATGTAATTAGATATAGGGCCATCGCAGATTTTGTCCACAGCCACTCCCATGGCAGTCATAAAAAACAATTCAAAAAAACATTGCTAATGCTTATATGTGAAACACCAAATTTCCTGATTCATGGCTCATTCTGAGAATTGGAATCATATACCAGCTATATACTAACTATGTATAACTTTGGTTTGTGGTCTCACTGAGGTCCAGCTCTCCACCCAGGGCACTGCAGAGGGACACAGCACGCCTCACCGCCCCCCTCTCACCGGGACCAGGTACAGGAGCTGCAGGAGGAGGGCTTTGCTGGAGCTGAGGGGAGACAGAGGAGGGAGCATACATTGTACAATGAGAAATCCTCCTCATCAGATATCAGTGTGTCTGTCCTTACGCCAGACGGACTGTGTCTAAGTGGAATAGCTGGTCTAGTCTGGCCTCCTCCACCTCACAGTCTTAGTTAAAGCTAAAGCTAACAATGCTACCACCGTTGCTACTGACGGACTAACAGTCATGCCATTACACAGATGCATTTGTTTACTATGTGTCTACTGTAAAATGTAATGAAACGTGACATACCTACCACCGAGGCATTTCTCAGTACCTTTCGTTGTTAATGCAAATGGCGTAGTAATGCTAGCGCTCAGAATACCATATCTGAACGATAGTTAGACAACCACTCGATACGTGTTGCTAAAACAACACAGCACAAGTCGAACATGCATGTTAGTGACGAGCAAGCGAGCTAGTTCAAGCTAAAGCTAACAATGCTACCACCGTGACAATTAAACGTGACATACCTGCTTCGAAGTCGCTTTACTCTCAAAAAGAAACAGTCCGTTATCCATGCACTCCCGCAGCCAAACCTGAAAAACACCGAGGCATTTCTCAGTACCTTTCGTTGCTAATGGCGTAGTAATGCTAGCGCTCAGAAGACCAGCTGGGCCTAGTCAATGTCAACATCGCAGTCGCTGCCGCATGCACTCCCGCAGCCAATCGTGAAAAACACCGAGGCATTTTTCAGTACCTTTCGTTGCTAATGCTCATGGCTTAGTTATGCTAGCTCTCAGAAAACCAGCGGGGTCTCTTCAATGTAAACATCAACAGAAGTGTGTTCCTGCGTAGCGCTGGATCAACCATTCCATAGAATGCTGCTCATGTTCTATTTCTAGAGGTCACATGGTAACGCATTTTTGAAAAGTCTTTATGATGCATGTCATCTATGATTATTATGAATTATTTTCAAAATGGTGTGTTGCTATGCAACCTTTCAATATAGAACATTAGCATCATTCTATGGAATGTTCAATCCGCTCCAGATAACAACAAACTTGAGTTGATGTTTACATCGACACAAACCAGCTGATTTTCGGAGCAAAACGGGCTGAAAAATGCCTCAGTGTTTTTCAGGTTTTGACTGCGGCCTGCCGTTTTTACTTCCGTGTTTTCTTTTTTGCTGGGTCCGCGATGGTGACGAGCAAGCGAGCTAGTTCAAGCTAAAGCTAACAATGCTACCATCGTTGCTACTGACGGACTAACAGTCATGCCATTACACAGATGCATTTGTTTACCACGTGTCTACTGTAAAATGTAATTAAACGTGACATACCTGCTTCGAAGTCGCTGTACTCTCAAAAAGAAAACAGGAACAACAACCTGTCGTAGAAATGGCAGTCCGCTATCCATGCACTCCCGCAGCCAAACCTGCGTTTCTCAGTACCTTTCGTTGCTAATGCTAGTGGCGTAGTAATGCTAGCGCTCAGAAGACTAGCTGGGTCTCGTCAATGTCAACATCATCAGAGGTGTGTTGCTGCGTAGCGCTGGATCAAACATAGAAGGCTGCTCACGTTCTATTGCTAGAGGTCACATGGTAACGCATTTTTGAAAAGTGTTCATGATACATGTCATGCATCATTATTACTCATTATTTTCAAAACGGTGTGTTGCTATGCAACCTTTCAATATAGAACATTAGCAACATTCTATGGAATGTTCAGTCAGCTATAATAAATAATATAAATAATCAATTATAAATAATCAATGCTCGGACCAGCGGTGTGAGAACGTGTTCTTTATTTGAAGGAGAAGACAAACTACTATTTACTTTTAGCTATTTATTTATATGTCAGAATTCTAGGCTTGTACAAGGACCACTTTTGGCGAAGAAAATCACAGTCAGCAAGCTGTTAATCTGTAACCAACCCTCCAAAAATGGATGCATTCAAACAGTCAAACAAAGCATTTACAGAATACAAAATGATTATGATTGGCTATTTGTTTGGGGAGGAACCGCGGTTTAGACTTGGCATCCCTTGTTGTTCACGGGCTGGTCACACCATTCATCCCATCTGCGGAGTCAGCACCCTGTAAGAGATAAGATACCTACTCTGGTATGTCCTCCCTAGCCTGTCCTCCCTAGCCTGGTATTATTCCACTATAGCTCTTTGTGTAAGCGTGTGTTGCAACATCTTTCTTGATGACCTGGCTTAACCTCTCCATGTATTAATCCAATGTACCATGGGACTAATGCTTGATTCATCTCTCATTTATCAACAGGCCATCACATTAGCAAATTTAGCACACTGTAGTAATGTATTTTTATTATAGCAATAATAAACTGTTTTTATAAAAAATAATTTCTAAACAGCGGCCATGGGCAGTCACAATGCTAGAAGAATTTTTTTTTTATTAACAGGAGAGAAGGGGGTAGTGGGGGTGAAGAGGTCTTTAGGATGGACCGTTAAGATGTAGCCTGAAGAGATGGGTCTTCAATCTATGGCGGAAGATTGGTAGTGACTCTGCAGTCATGACAGCAATGGGAAGTTCAAGTCATGAGTATCTTTATTCTTATCTGTCTATAGCGTTCATATAGACTTCCTGTTTACAATCCTGCTTATGTTGTAGGTTGTATGTTGTATGTGTATGTTATGTGTGATGTCTCTATGTCTTTAAGCTACTTGGAACCTGAATTTCCCCTAGGGATAAATAAAGTTTCTATCTATCTATCTATGACCGAGTAGTGCGGCTGCTGCATCCACGTAGAGGCAGCAGTGCAAGGTTGCCAGCCGAGGTGGAAGAGCGAAGTGATCGGGCAGGGGTTTCAGGGCTGACCATTGCTTGAAAGTAGGGAGAGACTGTTCCGTTTCCCAGAGACATTGACAAGCTATTAGAAGTGTTTGTGAGACATGAGAGACACTTCCATGTTTTCTTGCCTTCTTGTGTTATTTAGAGGCTGAAATGAACAAAGGAGCAATGAAAAATGAATCAGTTCCCAAACCACATGTGAGGCTTAAAACATCATGAAAACAGTGTTTTACATTAGTTTGCCTGTCTTTATTCTTGTTTTAAGACATTGACAAGCTATTAGAAGTGTTTGTGGGACATTTGAGACACTTCCATTTTTTTATTGCGTCATTGTCTCATTTAGATGCTAAAATGAACAAAAAGGAGCATTAAAAAAAAAATCCAAATTAAGCATTCATGTTTAATATTTGGTTGACAATCCTTTGCATGCAATAACTGCCTGAAGTCTGCAACCCCAATGACCCCACCAGACGCTGGGTATCTTCTCTGGTGATGCTCTGCCAGGCCTGTAATGCAACCATCTTCAGTTGTTGTTTATTTTGAGGTATTCTTGCATTTCATTTCCTGATGATAAGATTTTAGGCATGTTAAATTGGATTTAAATCTTAAGATTGACTTGGCCAGTCTTAACTTTACACTTTTTTGACCCTGGAAAACTCTGTAGTTGCTATGGCAGTATGTTTTGGGTCATTGTCTTACTGTATGATGAAGCGCCATCCAATACGTTTGGAGGCATTTACTTGTACTTGAGCAGACAAGATGTTTCTGTACACTTCAATGAACACACATTCTGCTGTACATCATCAATTCAGACCAGCAATACAACATTAACACCCCCTCCACCATATTTCACAGATGAGGTGGTATGCTTTAATTCGTTGTGGTCCTCTGTGGCTCAGTTGGTAGAGCATGGTGCTAACAACGCTTAGGTTGTGGGTTTGATTCCCGCTAGGACCATATATACTGAAATATATGCACTCACTGCAATGTCGCTTCAGATAAAAGTGTCAGCTAAATGGCATATATTATATACAGTACCAGTCAAAAGTTTGGACACACCTTGCCAAGAGTGTGCAAAGCAAAAGGTGGCTACTTTGAAGAATCTAAAATATAAAACATATTCTGGTTTGTTTAACCCTTTTTTGTTTACTACATAATTCCATGTGTTCCTTCATAGTTTTGATGTCTTCAATATTAATCTCTAATGTAGAAAATAATAGAAATAAAGAAAAACCATTGAATGAGAAGGTGTCCAAACTTTTGACTGGTACTGTATATATTGGCCAGATATTTTTTTCTCCAAACGTTCCACTTGCAATCACTCTGGTACATGATCATATTCATTGTATCTGTCCACAAGTCCTTTTTCCAGACCTCTGCAGGCTTTTTAGGTACTTTTTAGCAAACTATAAGTGACCATCCTTTTTTATAACTGGTGGTTTACACCTTGCAGTGAAGCCTCTGTAGTTTGGCTGGGTGACGTATTCTGCGGATGGCAGTCTCTGACACATTCACACCTATCTCCTGGAGAGTGTTCCTGGTCTGTGGGAGAGTTTTTTTTTTTTTTTTTGGAATCATGGTGAGCATTTTAATGTCATCCACTGTAGAAGTCTGCCTTGGCCTTCCAGCCCGTTTGCGATTGCTGAGGTCACCAGTGCTTTTTTTCTTTTTAATTATGTTCCAAACTGTTGATTTTGGCAGGTTTTGCCTATGTTTTTGATTTCCAGATTGTTCAGCCTAATAAAGGCTTCCTTGACTTTCATTGACACCGCTTTGGCCCTTATGTTGACAGGCACCAATAGCAGACTCTAAAGGCAAACGCGAAGCCTAGAATCAATACAAGACATTGTCAGCTCTCTTACAGTTGGCTGGGGTTTAATCCCTGCACACCGCCACTGCAGCGGGGTAAACTTCAAAGACGCCGGTACACTGTACACATTGTGTGAAGTGCTGCCAAAAGCCACCACAAGGTGGTGAGAAGAGCTGTGAAGAGTATTTGAAAAGAGAATGGTTTGCCTTAACAGACACAGTTGAATAATAATATGTAATAATAATAATGATGCATTTATTTTGTATTGCACTTTCTGAGGGATTGTTTGAAGGGGGAGAGTGTGCTGGGTAAATTGTCACGCCTTTGTTTGTTAATCAGAAAAGATTACCCATCTTCTAAAACGAAGGATTGTGTGGTTTAATGAGGCAAATTGAGTGATGATATTTCATATGAGTATGACAACCAAAGAGTCAACACTAAGGTAAAAAATGTAGGTCAACAATTAGCAATACAATTTCCATTGTACCTTTACCCCCGAAATAATGCATGATCATCTGTAATTAGCCACATACCTTCACTCCAGCCGATACACCAAGACACTCCCTGTACACCCACGACTGCGTGGCCACTCATGGCTCCAACTCCGTGATCAAATTCACTGATGACACCACAGTGATTGGCCTGATCACAGACGGCGATGAGACGGCCTACAGGAGAGAGGTCGACCGCCTGGCCCAGTACAGCCAGGAGAACAACCTCTCTCTTAACACCGACAAGACCAAGGAGCAGGTGGTGGACTTCAGGAAGAAAGGCCGGGAACAGGACCCTATCACCATCAACGGGTCCACAGTAGAGAGGGTCAACAGCTTCAAGTTCCTTGGCGTCCATATTTCCGACGAGCACACCAATCAGGTAGTGAAAAAGGCTCAGCAGCGCCTCTTCCACCTCAGGCGGCTGAGAAAGTTGGCATGGGGCCCAAGATCCTGCGTACCTTCTACAGGGGCACTACAGAGAGCATCCTGACGGGATGCATCACTGCCTGGCACGGCAACTGCACCGCCCTCAACCGCAAGGCGCTGCAGAAGGTGGTGCGGACAGCTGAGCGCATCAGTGGATGTGAGTTTCCCTCCATCCAGGACATATACAGCAAACGATGTGTCAGCAAAGCCCGGAGGATCATCAGAGACTCCAGCCACCCCAATCACAGCCTGTTTGAACTGTTGCCGTCCAAAAGACGGAGCCTCCTCCGGAGCCTTAGGGCCAAAACTCAGAGGGTCTCCAACAGCTACTTTCCCCAGGCCATCAGGCTCATGAACAAGCCTACTCTGAACCCATGACTTTACCCCCAGCACTCCCACAGAGTGGACTCTACCAGCACATAGTCACTTTAACAACACCTCTTACACCAACGGCACAGTGCAATAATAATGACATTCCACTGAACCACTTTACTTTTTTTACTCTACTATTTATACTGGAATTGTGTCATGTCTACTGTCTTGTGTCCCCAACAATCGTCACTGTCCAACCGTCTCACTTATCTTGCACTATGTCACTTATTGTCTTGTCCTACCTCATTGCACTACTGCGTATTGTATTATTTGTATTGTATGCTGCATTGTCAAGGAACCGAGCCCAAGAATTTTCCTCCCTGCACTCGTGTATGAGACGTAACAAATAAACTTGAACTTAAACTTGAACTTTTGAAAGTCCTCATCCAGGTTATTTAGCCACTTGCACTTCCACATTTCCAATATAATTAAAGTGAATGGGGTCCACCTAAAGGCCAAGTGAATGTGTATTGACTGGAGTGAAGGAATGTTCTTGATCACAGTACACTTTGTTTTAGAGTTATCTACCCCTGAAGAATCGGAAATAAAAACACTGAAGAGTAGAGGACGGTTTAAGAATAAAAACACACATTTATTCCCAAGTACAACTTCAGACCGTTATGGACATGATGAAGCGAACTCAACACAAGTGATCACATTACCAACTAACACAAGTTAACATTACGTTATACACTGTATATCTGACTCCAAAAGATATTTAATGGTTAATAATGATTGATAATGCTTTGCACATCCCTGCGTGACAGACAATCGATCATATTGGATCCTAGATTCCATTAAGAATACCCAAAATGCTATTTTACCATGCCCTCAAGTTAAGATAAATCGCGAGGAGTTTAGGCCCAAGCCCATATCTGAAGCTGATGACTCGACTCTACGTGTCGTTAACGTTGCATGTGAACATTAGACATTAAATGGGAGAACCTGGTCACGATTATGTCGTGCTGTATTAACAGAACCTTTATCTAGTGCATAACATCACATTAATGCACATAGGAAGAATGAGAATAGAGTATCAACAAATTAACCAATTGAACAGTTTCAAAGCAACATATGACTAAGTTTAACCATACGTTTAATGTGTCAAGGACAACATGGGAGACCGGTGGCCATGGGCAGTGTGAGATTCATTACAATGGCAAAAGAATTGACATGGTAAAGCGCGATTTCTTCAGGAAGGCATGCTCATTAGGGGGCCATTGAAAACCATTCGCTGCCTTTGTCTCAGCCGCATTTAAACACATTTAAATCAAATAGCTGTAGCCACCAAATCCGTCTACACCTCTTTAAGGTAATGCAAGGTAATTCACACAGGGAAAATAACACAAACCAGACGGATCTTGTATTAAACAGCTATTTATTCAGATAGCAGGAAAACAGCTTTCATCTCCTTGACCATTTGGTTTTGCACAATGTTTCCATAGATCATCGATCAAAAGACTTGCAATACAAATGTCACCGCCATAGTTTTTCCTAGCTTGATCAGACAGTGACATGCAAGAAATGACTAGCCCCCATCACCTGTACACTATATCAAAAAGACAGACTCCTGCATGAACCACTTTGAGCTATATTTTAACAGTGTAAAAAACAGTCTGAGCGCAAATGTGGGCGGTGGCGCTAGGGTGTGTGTCTGAAATATTAGTGGTATTTTCAAGGCTTAGAATTTTTCAGCACAACTGATGACACTTGACCTGCTCATTGTTGTGAACGTGCCTCTTTTACCTCTACTCCACCCATTTGAGCGCAGACGAGACAGCATTCCAGCGCTGTGGTAATTTCACCGGTTATCGCAGACACAAATTGCCATTACGCCTGAATTTAGACTTGGGTCCGTTTTACGCCGGCTGAAAATAGAGCCCATGGTGTCCTCATAGACCTTCCCCAACCCTTGCATGAACGCTTCTGTTGTTGTTTATTTAAGTGCTACAGAGTTGCTTGACACTCTTGACCTTCAGCCATTTAATTTACTTCTCAGGAGTACTTGGTACTGAAATGGGAAAGGTAGGAGTTACTGTTTCCATTTCAGAATTCTGCTCACTTGACCCTGGTTGGTTCATATGTATCAGACAGACCGTACCAGTTATTAAGAGGTTGGTCAGTGTTTCCTCTTTCTTTGAGTGTAAGGGGGGGACTTGTGTGCAAAATGACAGCTGCTTGTCAGATCAGATCTCCTCTCCTGTCTCCTCTCATTTCCACTGCTGGTCGTAAGGACACACATAAAAACAGCATTTACAATATTTATATATACACACTCAAACACACACACACACACCTTCACACCCACATATACACAAACACTCACAATCAGGAGAACACTCATTGCAATAAAATCAGAATATTCCATATTGTCGTCACACCGGGCACAGGTCATGTTGCTCATCCGTTATATTCTTAGTTGCTGATAATGACATCATACTCAAACTGACTTAAATGAAGAAGGATTCAACTCAGACTGTGATGACTTCTATTCCTGATGTCACCTTATGATGTGTAGCACTGTGCCCAACTACAAACCCAGAATACTGACAGATGTGCTAGGCCTGTATGCTCATTTGTGGCTAACCCTCCACAGAGAAGTGCTGCACAATACTGCCCATACCAGCCCTTTCCACATACTACTACCATGACTCTTTATAATAGTGTTGAGTCTATGAACTCTTATGATGTGATAGAGAACTCTTAAAAGTGGTTATCCACTCTGTGTGGCTCCAATCCACATTATTAGGTCTGTCGACATGACTTCACAGTGCAATGGCAGTTTGTAAACAGGACTATCCACATGTACAGTGCATTCGGAAAGCATTCAGACCCCTTCACTTTTTCCACATTTTGTTGTGTCATAGACTCATTTTTAAAATGGATTAAATTCAAAGAATTTGCCATCAATCCACACACAATACCCCAGAATGACAAAGTGAAAACATGTTTTTTGACATTTCAGTAAATGTATTAAAATTGAAATACAGAAATACCTCATGTACATAAGTATTCAGACCCTTTGCTATGACACTCTTAAAATTAGCTAAAATGCAAAAAATGTCATCAACAAATCACTCAATAAGTTGAATTGAGTCCATCTTAATGCAAGGATAATAGTTAATGTAACTTTGGAATTAATATCTTTTTTTTATAGGCTCTCTGATTTGCATAGGAATCAATTACACACTGTGTAGATTAGGATGTCACTACCAACTCAGTATATTTCATAATTTTCTCTTGATCCTGACAAACTCCCCAGTCCCTGCCAGTGACAAACACATCCATAACTTGATGCAGTTACCACTATGCAGTTACACTTCACACGAGAGATGGTGTCGAAACTGCATTGCATGTGCTGGATTTGCACCAAACTTAATGCTTTGCAGTAAAACCAAATAAACACATTTCCAGCCACTTAATTTGCTGTATCACTTGAATTCATTGTTGCAAACACAATTATGGATATGAGATAGATTATTTTCCATTAAGGGAATCTTTTTGGCCACTTGGTTATAGACCAATTTTGTATTTTGAGTGACTGAGATGATGTTGTCCCATTGACTGTGCTTTTTCCTCTCCACCATTCAACTTTTTAGATTTTTGTAAGTCTCCCCAGGCCTCAGGATCGCATTCCTGAGCAGTTTTGTTCCTCTCCATTTGCTCAGTTTGTAATGACAACCTTATCCACACAGTGTGTAATTAATTCCTATGCAAATCAGAGACCCTATAAAAACAAAATATATTAATTCCAAAATTACATGAACTATTATGCTTGCATTAAGATGGACTCAATTCAACTTATTGAGTGATTTGTTGATGACATTTCTGCATTTTAGCTAATTTTACATGTACATGAGGTATTTCTGTATTTCAATTTTAATATATTTTCTGAAAATTCTAAACCTGTTTTTGCTTTCTCATTCTGGGGTATTGTGGATTGTGTATTGTGGTGGATTGATGGCAAATTATTTTAATTTAATCAATTTTAAATTGAGTCTATAACACAACAAAATGTGGAAAAAGTGAAGGGGTCTGAATACTTTCCGAAGGCACTCTATTTTCCCAAAATGTGCTTGACGGTGATAAGCTCCTCTTTAGCCTTTGGAAAAAGTGGCTACAGCAACAACAATATAAAAGCAGGTTTCATTCCCCCTTTCAGCCTTCCCTTTTTAATTCCATCCCACTAGAATGTTTGGGGAATAAACCTGAAATTCCTTCAAGGGACGAAAAACTGAATGAGTCATTGTCCCTTCAATTCGTCTTGTAAGTATCTCTGTGTTGACCACAAACTATTTATTTTAGTACAGTGCATTGATCTACTAGTTCCTCAAAATGTATCATCATCGAACTGCCACAATTTCCAATAAACTCACTCCAATAATTTAATACTGACTCTATTCACCGCTCAAAACTGATTCCAGTATACCCACTCCTGCTTCTATTGTGAGTGTGCGGCACATGGGCCAAATTCCGATTTCCTTGCACTCCACACCTTTTACACATTCTTCTAGCTGTGCAGTTTCCAAGATTTGGTATTCTTATTTGGAAAAGGCACGTGCCTATATCTCACAAAATAGACATTGCAGACATGACTTTTTCCTTTACTTTACACACTTGAAAAATCACAACCTCTGCTTGAAAATCACACCCCTCTAGTGGCCAGCAGAAATCAACTCCGAGTTCAAATCTAGATAGGAATTCCATAGGAAAATCCATGTCATATGGCTATAAAACCTATATTTACAGTAAATTAAGGCAGTCCTTCTGTAGAGTAGTAAAATATAAAAACTGAAATATCATCATTATCATATTAATTACAACTAAATAGCCTAACATCTTTTGCCATATCTGCTTTGGAATGGAATTGAATTGTGGAGAACAATTTGGCAAGTTTGCCACAGTAAACCTTTGATGTGGGTATTAATTGTGCTTGGGGATCTTCAAAGCCGTGCGGAATGTGGGTGTCCTCGCTATGATTTTGATGTCAATTAAATTATCTAAACAAAAGCCATAGAAAGATGTACAGTTCAAAATCTAAAATTACGTCTAGGTTTAGTGGCTTGAAATCCAATGGTAGCCGTTGTCCACCCCTAGAAACTAGCATCGTAGCCACAAGTCCTAAAATTCTGGCTGCAATTCAAGTGTTGTGTTTAATGAGGCAAGATGAAATTAGCATCACCAAAGATGGAAAATGTATATTATTGCTGTCCATTGAGCTTTATCTGAAAGTAGAAGGATGTGTCTTGAGTCTGAATCGGTCAGATTCTTTTTAGACGAGTGTGACCTGAAGTCACATCATCGTCGTTCATTAACATCTGCCAATAATGTGTTGATCTCAGTTTTCTAATCCCTCCCTTGACTACCACAAAAAAAGGCTAGGATTTTCTCAAGGTGGATCAACACAATTTAAGAGATACATTCAAAATGCTCACTCAGGTTAAAACAAGCAGCTTTGAAAAGAAGCATATATTGTAATAAGTGAAATTGTGATTGTGATCAACTCATCATTAGTACGCATTGCGGATCAGTTTAATTAGTTACTGGAAGGCATAGGGCGAGACGGTAATTAGTTTTGATCTGGGTACTTGAAAATCTTGGAACTTGAGTCAAGATTGGGGAAAACTTTGGGACACTTCCATAGCAGCTTGGTCAAAGTTGTCACAGAATACAATGATTTTGTTCAAATACGTTCTTTGTGACACCCAAAACAACATAGCAGGCCAATGATGAAACAACATCAGTGTCAGTTTTAAGAGAACAGGGTATTTTTGCTGGGTGTCAATGGCAAGACCCTGCAGCCTTCCCAAAGTGAGGGGCGTGGTCTTATGGATTCCCATTTGTTGCATATAGCCATCTCACCCTATGAATGTAATGGAATGTTGACATGGAATGTTTCCACTCCCGGGATTAGTCAGGCCCATATTAACAATCGGAAACTCGCCATCTGTGCATTAAAAAAAGAAGCAATGGAAATAGATTGGTGCTTCAACAGGGGACTGCATCAAAGGTAGGATTTGTGACAATTGAAAGCTAGCAATCCCCATCAATGGTCGATTTGAGGAGCGACGCATGACGTTTTTGCAAAGTGCAGCTGCTATCTAGCTAGCTAATGTTAGCTAGGTATACATCTAACAAGCATTTTGCTCACATAGAGGTAGAGAGGTAATATGACAGCTAGCTTACTTTGTTTTGTATTGCACTGGGACCATTTTTACAAGAAATAATATCGCATAGCAGTTTGTTGTTACCTCGGGATAGTGTGTAGCTGAAATCACACCAATTGGAGTTGGCTGGACTGCCACTTTAATAGCTTATGTCCCCGAAATACAAATCACAAGCTTGCAAGCTACACAGTTGATTCAGTTAGCCCTGATATGGCTAGCCTATAGCTGTACTAGACACAGTAAGTCTAACGTGAGCCATTAGGGGTTGACTGCGTCAAAAGTGTTCGAGCACATTTCACTCTGGCTCTGACTGAAATTAAAAAATATGTCTGAGCGAATTTCACTCAAACTCCTATGACTCTTTCCATCTCGCCTTCCCATTGCCCTGGCATGTGTGGTAACAACACTTGTGTGTTTATCAACAGTGTAAATCTATTGTGTAATGTATGTTGTGTCTTTTTGTTTCTGTTGGTGGCTTTCCTACAGTATGAGCAAGGCTCTTTAGTGTCATTCCTTCACAAGTCACAGCAATAAATTACTTCCTCCTCATATCCTGATCTCTCTTCCTACCCCTCTTCCCTGCAGGTGAGCTGTCCGTCAGAGTTATTGATAGTCTTTTGGGGACCCTGCCAGCTGTTGGACTTCAGTGGGAAGACATTATCATGAGGGGCTGTGGTAGCAGACAGAAGTACACATTACTCAGGGATCATTGGTTTCAAGTATGGTATGATCAGGACAGGATTTAGTTTTGGGGGTGAACAATGTTTAAGAGCTTTTTTAGTTGGAAATGGTGATTGAAATAATGAAATTAGTTTAGACGTATTTCTGAATCATCATGTGATGTTACCGTTTGTAGTCATTTTTTTCCATAATGTTTATGTTGCTAATATGTAGGTTGATTTTTGGTAATACATTGATTGCTTTCGACAGAGCTGTCTTTTAACTTTGATCCTAGCTACACAGCCTCTCTCAAAGCGACAACATTGTCTGAATCTTGCTCTCAGGAATGAAATGACTTCATTGGGGCTGGTATGACAACACAAATTTTAATAAGCAATTAACTGTAGCAGGACCTGCCTCTGCTGCAAAGCACAGTTAAAACACTGTTAGATTCAGACTCTTCTCTCCTCTCTTTCACATTTTCTCCCTCTCCAGGTAAGCCACTCATTGCAGGGTCTTTCTGGCCTTCTGTTACCCACACACTGCCGAGCACCACTGGCTATCCTTCCATCATGAACGCTACTGCCCTGCCCTAAGACAGATGAGGCCTTAAAAGGTGCAATCTGTAATTCAAACAACAACAAAGCTGGCTCCCCACCACTTTTTTGTTAAACAGCTGAGAGAGGCTGGGGAAATGTAACCACTCAATTTCATTGACAGAGCTATGGATGCAAGGACCGACTGAGATCAAAATTATAGTTTTTACCATGTTTTTAAGCTATACAGTGTGATGTTTACAATTGCATTGTTTGCAAACAGTGGTGTAAAACAAGCTTATATTTTGGGTTCTGATGGGGTAAAACAGTTGATCTAAGCTCATGAGGCATTTATTATGTTATATTCTTCAAAAATCAATGGCTATATATAATTCTTTTAAAAGTCCAAAAATGTGTATGTAGCGATTACAGATTGTCCCATTAAATGAGAAAGCATTAACTCCTATAATGATGGCTGTTGAGCACATTCATGTTTTATTATTCAAATTGTATGGTGCTACAAAATAAATATTCAACCGCTATTGTGAATGGAAGTTTCAGCTCTGAATGTAACTCACCAATTTTAATGGTAGCTGGATATTGGGATAGTGGTGTAGACATGGGTTGATTTTCAGTGACCATTTGCTATTAATCTGGAAACAGTCACTGTTTAAGTTTCCAGTCCAATTATACCTTTAATACACAGAAACTAAGAACATAACTCACATGTAAAAAATATGGTAGGTACGTAATGTTAGTCATCTAAATGTCTATATAGGTGTTGAGTATTCTACCAGTACTTAACTTCCACTACTTGGTATAACTGATATTGTAACAGATCAGTGCATGTACTTACAGGGTAAATTCTTAGTAGTTACTATCGTTAAAGGTAGACTCTAGGATATGACGTGTCACATATGCTGTCATAGCAAAATGAGCGGGCAACAGTGCCAGACACTTTCAAAAACAGACTAGAGAATAGAGTGTGTTGTGACAGCGAAAATCCAAAGTTAAAAATCCAAATCAAACCAAAGACATTTCAGAGAAGGGAGGAAAAGATTACACTGTACAGTTGAATGCCACTGGCTCATGCGCTCTGCCATCATGTCAGTAGGCAGTGATGCTCTTGTTCACTGTAATATCTTAGATGAAAGTTGCTGTTTTCTGTCATATCCCAGAGTCTACCTTTGTATTTGTACCCAATAATTGTTTACCCTCTACTTTCCTGAAAAATACCTTGTTCTGGGACTGTAAAATAAAGGATTACCGAAACAACTAACTTAGAAACGTTAATTTTCCCAAGTGGTTGATGTTATTTTTTCAAAGGATGTAATGCATCATCAAATCTACATTATGATTTAAATTTTCAATCTAATTTAAATTGTTTTGCATCATGTGTCATCCATAGACAGTCACGCAAATAAAATAAAAAAATAGATGGAAACACAAAAGTCTGGGCTTTGGGCTAAGCACCAGTGCCAATAGTGACGGTGGAAAAGCTCCATTACATGACCTGATTACTGTTGAATCAACTGTCATTCATAAAACACTGATAGCAAAAGGACATGGAGATTTTTCACAAAAATATCAGATGAGAATGCACATGTCTATGATATTCATGACATCCCTCAAACGTGAGTTTCTCTGCCCCAATGGTTCCTACTGGACTGACATTAGAATCCGCACTGGAGATCTGCACCCACATTTGGTGCATAAACCACAGATCCATATAGTGGCGTGCAAGGAAATGAGAAAAGACCCCATATGTACAAGTAGTTCTATCACCTTGGTATACCATCTCTCTGTCCAAGTAAGCCTCACAAATTTAGACTGGCTTATGTTTCTTGCATTGGATCACTCTTGCTACAAGTGATCAACCCAGTAATCCCATCACCCATCTCAACACCACTAGAGTCTCCCAGACACTATTGAGTGAAAGTTTGTCCTGATTCAGTCTGTCCTGATGTGTGTGTGTGTGTGTCTGTATGAGTGTGTGTGAGTGTGAGCCTTTCCCCATCCTTTCTCCCTCCCTCCAATTGTCTTCTTCCTCACACACTCAGCAGCCAGAAGAAGAAAAAGATGGCCACAAAGAGGAAGAGGGAGTCCTGCCAGTTATTGCCATTGGCAGGATTTCCGTTGCCTTGGTGATCAGCTGCATACTGAGGATCTGGGGTAGCAGTCACAAAAACCAATGATCAGTACATACAGTCAATGCATAATAAAGTACAACATGTTGTGTGAGTGTGCTTGTGATTGTGTTAGGCATGTGTGTACTGTACCTGCTCTGTGGAAGGGGTCGTTGGTGTTGAAGACTGTGGTGAAAAAGCCAAAGGGAAAAGCACCAATTCCGAAGGACATGTGGAAGCCAGTGTCCCCAAACCCCTGGAAGGGCTGGAGGAGAAAGGAGGGAAGGGATGGCAGTCATGCACAAACAAACATTCAAAACATGATCACACTCATACACAGTCCATCACTATCAAATAGTGTCAACTGCTATTTTTACATATAGTTTAAAAGGAAACAAACAGTCCTGTTTGAATGAGGACTCAGTTGTCTTGCTGGTCCACTTCAGAGAATGTTCAGGGTATCTTCACTCTTGGTCCCTTTCAGAAATGTTTTGTGAACCCAGATAATTATCGACATAATCGACAGAAGTTTGCCCAATAAATCACTTGTTTGTCTTTCATAACAGTGTTATGCTCAAGCTTGGCACACCTGTATTTGGGGAGTTTTTCCCATTATTCTCTGCAGACCCTCTCAAGCTCTGTCAGGTTGGATGGGGAACATTGGTGCACAGCTATTTTCAGGTCTCAAGTTTTGGTGGTGCCAAACTTCTTCCTTTAAGAATGATGAAGGCTACTGTGTTCTTGGGGACCTTCAATACTGCAGAATTTGTTTTGCACCCTTCCCCAAATCTGTGCCTCAACACAATCCTGTCTCTGAGGTCTACAGACAATTCCTTCAACCTCATGGCCTGGTTTTTGCTCTGACATGCACTGTCAACTGCGGGACCTTATATAGACAGGTGTTCCAAATCATGTCCAATCAATTGAATTTGCCACAGGTGGACTCCAATCAAGTCGTAGAAACATCTCAGGGATGATCAATGGAAACAGGATGCACCTGATCTTAACTTCAAATGTCATAGCAAAGGGTCTGAATACTTACGTAAATGTGATATCAGTTTTTTTATTTTCAATCAATTAGCAAACATTTCTAAAAACCTGTTTTTTTATTTGTTGTTATGGGGTATTGTGTGTAGATTGATGAGGAAAACAAATTATTGAATCCATTTTAGAATAAGGCTGTAACATAACAAAATGTGGAAAAAGTGAAGGGGTCTGAATACTTTCCGAATGCACTATATTGGTTAGCTAGCTAACCGGTCCCAAGCCATGATATTAGCATAAACGTGACAATTGTGTCATGCTAGCCCTTGCTGTAAGACTCCACTCACCACATACAGTTGAACTTGAACCAGGTTTTACTCCACAGTACTTGAGTATTTCCCATTCTTCATGTTTTCACTGTACAGTAAACCACTTATGGCATTTTGGCCACCAATCTGCACATTCTTTAAAATGTCCTGATCTTTTGAGAACAAACATTTTGCAACTACTTGTATCCATTCAGTATGGGAGGGTCTCGTCATTCTCGTTACTACCTTGAGGATGGCGCGGCTTGAACTGTGGTTCATGAACCGATTACCTTAATCAACTACAACTCATCAATGGTGCATGTTTTCCAGACCCTCCTGTAAATCCGAGACCTATAATGGGTATTGGACATGACCAAATGGCCAGACATAATACAGTTGCCTTTTGACCCAGGTATGCGCACACATTTTTGACTTGACGTCGCCGACCCACCTGTCACACTTGGTCTCTTTCCGCCAATTTTTGTGAACTGTGGTATTTTCACATAAAAGGTTTCTCTTTAAAAATAATTGCACATGGGCTTATTTAGGTGAACCAGGAGGTGAAAAAAAGTTCAAGAAGTTATTTTTGTATGAGGACATTTGTTTTTTTTGGCTGGTCCATGTTAGCAGTGACGCGGTCAAAGTCTACTTGGTTTTCACAGTACCATCTTTCTTTGGAACTTGAAAATGATGGCAAACCGCTCTGATCTCACAAACATGTGCTAAAAGGGACCAAATGTGAAAAATTAACAAACAAGACAATAGAGTCCTTATTCAAACAGAGGGCAGTGTCAGTACAAAAGGATTTTTGTCTTTTTTTCACCTCCTGGTTCACTTAGAAATGACAGAGTAATGGGACAGTGAAGCAATTGTTGTTCTTTTGCCTCTACTCTCCAAAAGTTTGGATTTGAAATCAAACATTAACATTACTACGGTTAAAGTAGAGATTCTCAGCTTTTATTTGATGGTATTTGTGTACATATTGGTTTCACCATTCAGAAATGATTAAAAACACTTGCACAGTACCCATATTTCAGGGTACCCAAAAGTGATGGGACAGATTTATGAAATGTCCAAATTAAGCACTCATGTTTAGCATTTGGTCGACAATCCTTTGCATGCAATAACTGCTTGAAGTCTGCAACCCATTGACCGCACCAGACGCTGGGTGTCTTCTCTGGTGATGCTCTGCTAGGCCTTTACTGCAGCCACCTACAGTTTGTATTGAGGTATTTTTGCATAAAACCTAGCAAATCTGAATATTGACTTGGCAAGTCAAGAACTTTCCACTTTTCGGCCTTGAAAAACTCCCTAGGCAGTATGTTTCGTCATTGTCTTGTTGTATGATGAAGTGCCATCCAATGAATTTGGAGCTATTTTCTTGTACTTGAGCAGACAAGATGTTTCTGTACATCATCAATTAAGACAAGTTAGCCAGTTCTAGTGGCAGCTATACAGTCATGAGAAAAAGTTAGGACACCCCCCAAAATATTAAGTTATTCTCTTAAAAATATGGACATATCAATATGTTATCTTCTTTCTAACAATGTCTATAGATAAAGGGGATGTAATTGAACAAAAAACTATGAAAATGTAACTTTGTAATCATTTATTTAACGAAAAATTAACAATAATGCCAATTCCTACTGAGGAAAAAGTTAGGACACCCTATGCCCTAATAGCTAGTATTGCCCCCCTTGGCTGAAATAACCTCAATTAGACGTTTCTTATAACTGTCTAAAGGTCTCTGACATCAATTGGGAGAAAGTTTTTCCCACTCCTCCTTGCAGAATTCTTTCAGCTGTGTGATGTTCGAGGGGTGTCTTGCATGCACAGCCAGTTTCAAATCAATCCACAGCATCTCAATAAGATTAAGATCCGGGCTTTGACTTGACCATTCCAGAACTCTCAATTTATTTTTCTTGAGCCATTCCTTGGTAGATTTACTGGAATGTTTTGGGTCATTGTCATGTTGCATGGTCCACATCTGCTTCAGCTTCAACTTTCGAACAGATGGTCTCACATTTTCCTCAAGCACCCTCTGATACAATACAAAATTCATAGTGGATTCTATGATGGTGAGCTGACCAGGCCCTGCTGCAGAAAAGCAGCCCCAAACCATGACATTTCCACCCCCATGCTTCACAGTTGGTATGAGGTTCTTGTTCTCAAATGCTGTCTTGGTTTTGCGCCAAACATGTCTACTCTTACTGTGCCCAAATAGTTCAACTTTGGATTCATCTGTCCAAAGCACATTGTTCCAGAAGTTCTGGTCTTTCTCTAGGTGTTCTCTGGCAAACTTTAGTCTTGCCCTGATGTTTTTTTTTGACAGCAGGGGTTTCCTCCTTGCACACCTCCCATGTAATGCAAACTTGTTCAGTCTCTTTCTTATGGTGGATGCATGTACTTTGACATCAATTGTGGCAAGAGATACCTGTAGGTCTCGTGATGACATTCTGGGATTGTTGGAGACTTCTTTAAGCATCTTTCGGTCAGCTCTTAGGCTGAACTTGCTTGGGCGGCCTGACCTGGCCATGTTGGTGGTGGTTTTAAATGTTCTCCACTTGTAAATTATTTTCCGGACAGTGGAATGGCCAATTTCGAATAGTTTGGAGATCTTTTTATATCCCTTCCCAGACTCATATGCATCTACAATTTTTCTTCTGAAGGCCTCAGAGAGCTCTTTTGATCTCGCCATGGTGATGCAACTCACTTCAACAATCAAGAGCAAACCAAACTAAATATCTGAGGTTTAAATAGGACAGGCTCCTCCAAAATCCTCTGTAACGCTGTTCTAATCATTTGCACCTGATGTGGTGCTCTTTATTATAATTTTAGGCATTTTAAGTGGAACTAAATGTGGGGGTGTCCTAACTTTTTCCTCACAAGAAGATTGCATTTCTATTAATTACATTTTACCAATCATTTTTTAAATAATTTGTTTCAGTTGTATTTGTTTAGTTATATTACCTCAATTTTTCAATATTGTTCAAATGAATATCAAATGTCCATATGTTTGAATATGTTGAAGAAGACAAAATTTTCATAGGGTGTCCTAATTTTTTCTCATGACTGTACATGGTGTGGCGCACGCCCCGTGCCTAAGCCCATGCGCGAGTGTGGGACGGTGGTAAATGGAGTATATATCTCGCCTCGCTTTGTCTCTGCTGTTTCTGCTGTCCCTCTCTTGCCCCGTGTTGTCTTTGGCAGGACCATGTATGGAGTTCCTGCGCCCCAAGGGGCCACAGCTGCAACCCGTGGAGATAATCACTGTATGCCCATACATGGAGTTCCTGCTCATCAAGGCACAGCTGAAGGGCATCAGCAGGAGCAGCAGAGACCGTACAAAAGGAGCCAACGGAGCACCCAGTGGAGAGGAGTTGCTACGGCGAACCACGGAGCAGTTGATGAGAGAGAGAGTAAGCCAAGTCACCGTTGTCCTGTGTTTGATCCCTGACCATAGGAGAGCCCCCTTTGAAGCCCGACCCCGAGAACGTCCGAGAGCCCGCTACGTTGCCAACCTTCGCCTGTCTGACTACCCCGCTGCCGCCCCGACCTGGAACGTAAGAGGACCACCCACCGTGTACCGAACCCCCTGCTATCTTCCCGACGACGGATCTCCTGCGAAGCCCTTGAACGACACGACGCCTTCTCACCCCCACCCTCTCTCTATCATTTCCCTCTCCCCGCTAATCGAATAAATATCTTCGACTGTAATTCTGGTGTGGACCTCTCTGCTTACACTGTGTTTGGGTCCGTGACGCGCCCGCACACCCCGGCGGCCGTCACAGTTGGTGGAGAAGGCGGGCATAGCGACCCGGGACCCAAACTCAGTGAACCGCAGAGACACCAGGGGGCCAAGCACCGGGAAACCAGTCCAGACCCCGCCATGGCCACTGGTACGGATTTCCAGGCGCTGATAGCGCAGCTCGTGGACCTCAATGTCAAGCAGCAAGCCCGCCATGAGGAGCTCGTCGCCGGCCTGCTGGCCAAGGGCCAGCACAAGTCCGCCACTCCGGCCCAATTCCTGGTCAAACAAACGGGGGACGACGACGTGGAGGCGTACCTCCAGATGTTCGAGAGGACAGCACAGAGGGAAGGCTGGGCCCCCGATCAATGGACAGGCCTGGTGGCGCCATTTCTGTCGGGCATGGCCCAAAGTTGCTATCAGGACCTCTGCGCGGGCGGGCTTGTGCCATACCCAACCTTGAAGACGGAGATCGTCAAGCGGCTCGGCCACACCCTTTTGACCCGGGCCCAACAGCTCCACGAGTGGACCTTCGACCCGGCCGCTTCCCCCCGGGCCCAGATGCACGAACTGACTCGGGTGGCCAACAAGTGGTTGGTATCTGACCCCCCTTCCCTGGGGCCGGTGGAGAGGGTGGTCATGGACCGATATATGAGGGCGCTGCCCCATGAGGCCCGGAGGTATGCGTGCCAGAACAACCCCCAGAGCGCCGAGCAGCTGGTATCCCTGGTGGAAGGCTACCAGGCCGCCCAGGGCGTGATGAGGGTGGTCCGGACACTGAAAAGAATCCCGCCCCTTTTACCGACGAGTCGCCCGGAGGCGACGGCCGACCGGAGACGCTGTTTCTCCTGTGGTGAGGTGGGTCATCTGTCCTGGGCCTGCCCCCACGCCCAGGAGGCGTCCATGCCCTCGGCGAGCGACCCCGGACGTCCCTGCGGGCTCCTGACGGCCTGTTGGGCTCAGCCAACGGGAACACCCCCGATCACCCCGGTGCGCATCAATGGGCAGGACGCCACGGCGCTCCTGGACTCGGGTAGCGCGGTGACGCTCGCCCGGCCCCAGTACACCCAACGGCCCTACCTACCCGAAACCCTCGCCGTAACCTGCATCCATGGGGAGACCAGGCATTACCCCACTGCCCACGTCCGGCTCCAAACCACCCGGGGCGTCTTCCAGGGGACGGTCGGAGTCGTCCCGGAGCTGCCCGTGGAGGTGCTGATCGGGAGGGACACTCCCCTATTCCAGGAACTGTGGAGCCACATGACCCGAGAAGACCCGGCCCGGGGGGCCCACCGAGGGAAGAGAACCCCACGACCGCCCAAACTGTGCGCCATGAACGAGGAGGGAGCGGGAGACTCCATGGACCCCATCTCCGAGGGCGCTGGCAGCGCCGCCGCAGAACGGGCCTTCGCTGAGACCCAAGCTGTCGTCACGGACAGCGACTCACCCTCCCCTGACAATGGCGCCGACTTAATGGGGATGTTCCTGGAGGATTCCGACGCCGCCCCACTGCCCGCCCGCCTGAAGGGGAGGTTCGGGACAGCTCAGATGGAGGACCGCAACCTAGCCAGCGTGCTGCAGCAGGTGAGCGTGGTTGATGGGCAGCGGATGGACGGGGTAAGGGACTTGCCAAACCCACATTTTGCCATTAAGAACAGTCTAATGTATCGTATGAACATGACTAACGGGGCCAGACAGGAACAGCTAGTGGTGCCCAAAGCCTATATTCCCTCAGTTCTCCAGATGGCCCACACCCACCTCCTGGGAGCACACCTGGGGGTAGCGAAAACCCTGGATCGGATTCAGGCCCGGTTCTACTGGCCCGGAGTGAAGAAAGCGGTGGAGACTCACTGTCGGCAGTGCCCCGAGTGCCAAATGGTGGCGCCCCGTCCCCATGTACGAAGCCCCTTAATCCCCCTCCCTATTATCTCTGTTCCTTTCAGCCGCATTGTGATGGACCTGGTCGGGCCCCTCCCCAAGAGCAGCAGTGAGTACCAGTACATCTTGGTGATAGTGGACTACGCAACCCGGTACCCCGAGGCCATTCCCCTCCGCACCATGGCCACCAAGGGTATCGCCAAGGAGCTGGTGGTAATGTTCACGCGGGTCGGCATCCCCGACGAGATCTTAACTGACCAGGGCACCCCCTTTATGTCAAAGATTATGAAGGATGTGTGTCGACTCCTGCGCATAAAGCAAATTCGCACTTCAGTATACCACCCCCAAACAGACGGCTTAGTGGAAAGGTTCAATCAGACACTAAAACAGATGTTAAAAAAGGTGATGGAGTTGGATGGGAGGAATTGGGACCAGCTCCTCCCATTCCTGATGTTTTCCATACGTGAGGTGCCCCAGGCTTCCATGGGGTTTTCACCCTTCGAGCTGCTGTACGGGAGACGGCCCCGAGGACTGCTAGACCTGGCTAAGGAGGCCTGGGAGCGCCAGCCATCCCCCCACCGCACGATGGTCGAGCACGTGGAGGAGCTCCGGGAACGGATGGCCACCCTGTGGCCCCTGGTAAGGGAACACATGGAGGCGGCCCAGACCGCGTGGCCCCCGCCGCCATGCTGTCTGTGTCAAACCCCCTCTCCACACAGAAACCCAAGTCGGAGGACGTGCCATTCGGGGAGCAGCTGACCGAACGACAACGACACGACCTGACCGAGGTGGTCGCCAGGCACCGCGACGTCTTCTCCTCCACCGCCGGGCGCACCACCCTGATCACCCACCCCATCATAACAACCCCAGGGAAAACGGTAAAACTCAGGCCCTACCGTATCCCCGAGGCCCGAAGGACGGCCATAAACCAGGAGGTGCAGGCGATGCTGGAGGCTGGCATCATAGAGCGGTCGCGGAGCGCCTGGAGCAGCCCCATCGTGCTGGTGCCCAAGCCCGACGGGAGCATTCGCTTCTGTAATGACTTTCGCCAGCTCAACGCGATCTCGCAATTTGATGCCTACCCAATGCCACGGGTCGACGAGCTGATCGAGAGGCTGGGCAGGGCCCGGTACATCACCACCCTGGACCTCACTAAAGGGTATTGGCAGGTGCCCCTCGCACCTGAGGCAAGAGAGAAAACGGCGTTCTCCACCCCGGACGGACTATTTCAGTTCGTACAGCTACCGTTCGGGCTTCACAGGGCGCCGGCCACGTTCCAGAGGCTCATGGATCACGTGCTCCGTCCCCACCGCGAATATGCGGCCGCCTACATCGACGACATCATCATCCACGGAGAGGAGTGGGGGGCCCACCTGAAACAGATGGAGGCTGTGCTGCAAGCCCTACGAGAGGCGGGGCTCACCGCAAACCCAGCCAAATGTCGGCTCGGCCTCCAAGAAGCAAACTACCTGGGGTTCACGATCGGGAGAGGGTGTGTCAAGCCCCAGGTAGGGAAAGTCGAGGCGATCCGCGGGTGGCCCCGCCCCCAGACAAAGAAACAGGTACGGGTTTTCGTAGGGCTTGCCAGCTTTTATCGGCGCTTTGTTCCCCACTTCTCTTCCCTGGCAGGACCCCTCACCGACCTCACCCGCGCGCGCATGCCGGATCGGGTCGAATGGACGCCGGAGGCGGAACAGGCGTTCGCAGGGCTGAAGGAGGCACTCTGCACGGACCCAGTGTTGGTGACCCCGGACTTCCAACAACCGCTAGTGGTACAGACGGACGCATCGGAGACCGGGGTGGGTGCCGTCCTTTCCCAGCTAAGAGAAGGCGAGGAACATCCCATCATGTATATCAGCCGTAAATTGTTCCCAAGAGAGAAAAATTACTCAACTATAGAGAAAGAATGCCTGGCCATTAAATGGGCACTGGAGTCCCTCCGGTATTACCTACTGGGGCGGCAGTTCACCCTGGTCACCGATCACGCACCACTGGTCTGGATGGCGAGGAACAAAGACAGCAACGCCCGGGTCACCCGCTGGTTCCTCTCCCTTCAGCCCTACTCCTTCGACGTGGTCCACCGAGCCGGGGCCGCGCATGGGAACGCCGACGCTCTCTCACGGCGGGACGCACTAGGAGGCTGGGCCGCCCCTCCCGCGAGGTCGGAGCTCAGGAGGGGGATATGTGGCACCCGCCCCGTGCCTAAGCCCATGCGCGAGTGTGGGACGGTGGTAAATGGAGTATATATCTCGCCTCGCTTTGTCTCTGCTGTTTCTGCTGTCCCTCTCTTGCCCCGTGTTGTCTTTGGCAGGACCATGTATGGAGTTCCTGCGCCCCAAGGGGCCACAGCTGCAACCCGTGGAGATAATCACTGTATGCCCATACATGGAGTTCCTGCTCATCAAGGCACAGCTGAAGGGCATCAGCAGGAGCAGCAGAGACCGTACAAAAGGAGCCAACGGAGCACCCAGTGGAGAGGAGTTGCTACGGCGAACCACGGAGCAGTTGATGAGAGAGAGAGTAAGCCAAGTCACCGTTGTCCTGTGTTTGATCCCTGACCATAGGAGAGCCCCCTTTGAAGCCCGACCCCGAGAACGTCCGAGAGCCCGCTACGTTGCCAACCTTCGCCTGTCTGACTACCCCGCTGCCGCCCCGACCTGGAACGTAAGAGGACCACCCACCGTGTACCGAACCCCCTGCTATCTTCCCGACGACGGATCTCCTGCGAGGCCCTTGAACGACACGACGCCTTCTCACCCCCACCCTCTCTCTATCATTTCCCTCTCCCCGCTAATCGAATAAATATCTTTGACTGTAATTCTGGTGTGGACCTCTCTGCTTACACTGTGTTTGGGTCCGTGAGGCGCCCGCACACCCCGGCGGCCGTCACAATGGCATGACATTAACACCCCCTCCACCATGTTTCACAGATGATGTGGTATGCTTTAAATCTTGGGCAGGTGCTTTTTTCTCCAAACTTTCCACTTGCAATCACTCAGGACATGATAATATTAATCTTAAGCAAGGCCTTTTTTCCAGATCTCTGCAGGCTTTTTAGGTGCTTTTTTTTTAGCAAACTGTAAGTGACCATCCTTTTTGAGGATAACTAGTGGTTTGCACCTTGCAGTGACACTTCTATAGCTTCTTTCTTTTTTAATGATGTTACAAACTGTTGATTTTGGTTGGCTATGTTTCTGATTGATTGTTCTGATATTACAGCCTCATAATGGCTTCCTAGACTTTCATTGGCGTCTCTTTGGTCCTCATGTTGACAGACATCAAAAGCAGACTCTAAAGGCAAACGCAGGGCCTAGAATCAATACTAGACATTGACAGCTCTTTTATGCCAGCTATTTTGGTGCCCTAAATAGGGGGACTATGTATAACAAATGTTGTCATTTCTAAATGGTGAAACCAATATGTACACAAATACCATCAAATAAAAGATGAGAATCTCACACCCTCCCAAAAGCTGTAATTTCACCAGCATTATAATTTAACTAATAGCAAGCCACTGTAAATTTGTGTGAAACTTTATTCCCTGCGGTTCGCAGAAATTCAGGTTTCTTCTCAATATCACTGTATAATCCGGTAAAATGAGTGTCACACGCTACATTTGGGTATTGGAACATAATATTGCTATTGCTAAAACACTAAGATTATCCTCGCTTCGAAAGTGGCCTTTATAAAATGTATTTGGGAGACACCAATCAGAGGGGAGGGTCAGCCTAAGACAGGCAAAGCCTATTTAAGCAATAATACATGAGAGGCCATGTGTTATGACATTTTTATCATGGCTGTGATCACCACAGACTCACCCCTCTACTCTCTGGCTCTGTTCTTTGACCCTGAGGTCGGGGCGGGGTTTTCAATCTGGAAGAAGGAAGAGAACAGTCAGAAAAATATCTGCCCAATTCTCTCTCTCTCTCTGTCTCTCTCTCTCTCTCTCACCTGGGGTCCTCTTGGCTGGAGGTGCCTCTGCCATAGATGGGGATGACTTTCTCTCTGCTGATGCCTGCTTTACACACAGGACACTGCTGTCTGCTGGGCCGCGTCTCCAACCACTGAGAAAGAGTTTATCCAAAGTTCAAAGAATCAATGCAATATAACTCATTTTATTCAGTATTAAAAAACTCCACCTCTTTGTTGGGCTAAGCCATGTTGTATTGGCTAAGTGCTAATTCTGAGGCGGTTTTGTACAGAACAAAACACTATCAATACACACAAGGCTTAGTGTTGACAGTATGTCAGCAGTCAGCTGTCAGCAACCAATGAGAGGGCTCCATTCCCAGACATAGCATAGAAGGGAGGGGAGTGTGCAGTGCAATGAACACATATTGGATATTATCTATAGCATATTAAGAGAGAAAGGGGGAAGGGGTATTTTACAGTAAACACTGAAGCAGTGAGACCTTAAGCACATTAGCAACTTTAAGCTGCACTAAGTCAACAGCCAAAAGGTGTCTCTGGTTACATCACAAGGATAGGCTGGTTTCAACAGTACACATTACATTCAAAATGTAATGTTTACCTGTGCTGCAAAACTAAAGATACATAAACAAAAGGGAATACTTACTTGATGAAGGCAGGGCCAGCTATGAAGGAGAGAGAAGGAGAAATAAATTAATGGGCTATTCTGAATGGCATTCATTTTCCAACTACTATGTCAAAAAGAAACATAGTGACTTTTTCAGAGAGCAACTTGTACCTCAAAATGCCACAATTGGCATAGGACTACTTAGTGGGGTAGGTTTTTGAATTCGTATTTTCCTTCATTACCAGTAGCCCCCCCCCCCAAGCCAGGAGGGAGAGCAAAAGTGGCAACTGTATTTCAAACTAGGGCTTCAGCAAGTCCAAATAGTGTTCAACTACCAAAATCTGACTTTGCAAGGCCACAAACTTTCTTCCGGTATTTATTTTTCTAGTTATTAGTGGGCTTGCTTCAGCAAGTCCAACTATTGTTATTGCTCATACTTATTCTTATTACGTGGGCTTGGTTCAGCAATATTACTATTATTATTCCAATTCTTCCACCTGCTACTCCCACAACTTTTAAGCTATTCACACCAATCCAACTTTAAAACGTGCAGAGAGGTCTAACTTGTGTTGCTATGACTCTTTTGATACTTTTTAAAAACTTTTTAAATGTTTTGTTTTTTTTAACTTTTTAAATGTTACAAACTTGAAAGTGCACTTTTTAACAGAGGTCTATGGAAACAAAAAGATGCAATTTGCAATGGATGCAAACCACTGCCGATCTCACACCTTTTTAAGCTATTAACACAATTTTAACTGTAAAATGTTACGCTTTTTGTAACTCCAAAACCTCCTCTCACTAACATGGTGGAATGTTGATTTAGATCAATATTCTGAGAGCCCAATTGTTACTGCAACTGCTTTGGAACATTCACAACTCTTGAATAAAAACAACAGGAGACCTGCAGAACACATTCTAAGAATGATTACACAACAATGTACTCTCTTGGCTACCAGTTCTACCCCACTGACACCACTCTCAACCACTTAACCAAGCAACCCTCTACCCACTCCACTGAAATACCCCAGGCTTACCCTACCTACCTATGACCTTCTAACACACTATCAATCTAACCTTCTATCTTTCTAACCTTCAACTACCTACCATCCTTTCTTCCTTTCACCAGTCACTACTGCTTCAACACTCAGTATAACCCACACTGGTTTAACCTCTAATTTGTTTTAATCTTTCTATACCTTCCCTCTCTCAACTGTCCATCCTCTTTCATCTATCCATTCATCAATCCAATAAACCAACCAACCAACCTCTCACTTTCATTCAGCTACCCAAAATCTTCATCAACCCCGATACCTATTGAACTTTTTAAACTATTAAGCCTTTTGTAACTCCAAAAACTCACCCGGTTAACCAATCAACTCTATACCCACTCCACTGAATTACTCCTGGCTCATCGTATCTATCTATCTATAACTTTGTCTGCTACCATAATAAGACAATCTCTTTGCTCACACTCCCAGCAAATCTACCTACCTATCAACCTTTAACGTGGTGGAATGTTGATTTAGGCCAACATGCTGCTCAGAAAATCCTCATTAACCCTGATGACTTTCTGATACCTATTAAATCTTTAAAACTATTAAGCTTTTTGTAACTCCAAAAACTCTCAATCCACTTAACCAACCAACTCTACCACCTCTCAACCCACTCCACTGAAGTACCCCTGGCTCACCCTATCTACAGTGCATTCGGAAAGTATTCAGACCCCTTCTCTTCTTCCACATTTTGTTATGTTACAGCATTATTCTAAAATGGATTCAATTATTTTTTTTCCCCTCATCAATCTACACACAATACCCCATATTGACAAAGCCAAAACAGGTTTTTAGAAATGTTTGCTAATTGATTAAGAATAAAAAACTGATATCACATTTACATAAGTATTCAGTACTTTGTTGAAGCACCTTTGGCAGTGATTACAGCCTCAAGTCTTCTTGGGTATGACGCTACAAGCTTGGCACACCTGTATTTGGGGAGTTTCTCCCATTCTTCTCTGCAGGTTGGATGGGGAGCGTCAATGCACAGCTATTTTCAGGTCTCTCCAGAGATGTTCGATCGGGTTCAAGTCCGGGCTCTGGCTGGGCCACTCAAGGACATTCAGAGACTTGTCCCAAAGCCACACCTGCATTGTCTTAGCTGTGTACTTAAGGTCGTTGTCCTGTTGGAAGGTGAAGATTCGCCCCACTCTGAGGTCCTGAGCGCTCTGAAGCAGGTTTCCATCAAGGACCTCTCTGTACTTTGCTCCGTTCATCTTTCCCTCGATCCTGACTAGTCTTCCAGTCCCTGCCGCTGAAAACATCCCCACAGCATGATGCTGCCACCACCACGCTTCACCGTAGGGATAGTATTGGCCAGGTGATGAGCAGTGCCTGATTTCCTGCAGACGTGACTGGTTTTTGCTCTGACATGCACTGTCAACTGTGGGACCTTATATAGATAGGTGTGTGCCATTCCAAATCATGTCCAATCAATTGAATTTACCACAGGTGGACTCCAATGAAGTTGTAGAAACATCTCAAGGATGATCAATGGAAACAGGATGCGCCTGAGCTCAATTTCGAGTGCCATAGCAAAGGGTCTAAATACTTATGTAAATGTGATATCAGTTTTTTATTCTTAATCAATTATCAAACATTTCTAAAAACCTGTTTTCACTTTGTCAATATGGGGTATTGTGTGTAGATTGATGAGGAAAAAAATAATTGAATCCGTTTTAGAATAAGGCTGAAACATAACAAAATGTGGAAAAAGAGAAGGGATCGGAATACTTTCCGAATGCACTGTATCTAACATACTATCCAACCAACCAAACCTGATAAGACTAATAAGACTCTCACTTGTTTTCAATTACCGAGCAAATCTATATATTGAAACATCTTTAAACCTTTTCCACTACCAAAACACAACTTTGCAAGCCCACAAAGTTTCTTCTGGAACTTATTTTTCTAGTTATTATTATTATTCAAATTCTTCCAGTTTTTCTGCATGATACTCGTCGATTCACACCAATCCAGCTTTGAGTGTGCAGAGACCCCTAACTTGCGTTGCTTACATTTCGATTTTTCTAACTTATACTTTTACTATTAAAAGTCGAAAGTCCAAATTTTAACAGAGGTCTATTTATGGACCACCACTGCTCTTACACCTTTCAAGCTATTCACACCAATCCAACTGTAAAATGTGGCAAATAATCAACCCCGATAAAAGTGTGATACCTATTAAACTTTTTAAACTATTAAGCTTTTTGTAACTCCAAAAACTCTCATCCAGTTAACATGGTGGAATGTGGATTTTGGCCAACATTATGTAAGCTCCTTTGTTACTGCAACTGCCATGGAGCTTTCAGGATTCTTAAATAAAAACAACAGGAGACCTGCAGAATGCATTCTTAGAATGATTACAAAACAATGCACTTTCTTGGCAACCAGTTTTCTCTCTCTATCTCACTTTCTTTCAACTACCTAGCTAATCTGTCTATTGTCCACAGTTAACCATCTTTAAACTTTACCCACTACAATCAGAAAGAGTTCCGTTTCTCTAACTCTGTAGCTGTTGAATGGCTGAGAATCTTAGCTTTCTAACCACGCCAAATTATTGTCTCAACTCCCAATAATGAGTGAGAAAGAGCCGGTTACACTTGGAGTATAACTAAACACTGATTTGGAGAACTCTACTCCTGAAGATCACTATTTTTTTTGCGCATTCACTCGCACCGGAGCTCAATGAAGACAGGCATTTTTTGCCTGAATTTAAGCAAATCACATAGCTGAACTGTGAACCGAGCCACAAGGAGTTAGCAACTCCATCTAGAACTGAAAGCTCTATCCACGTTATCATAAGACATGAAAAGTATATTTACATTTGCTTTTAAAACTAAGTGAAAGTTGCAAAAATTCCACAACAGCATATCCTATTTAAATCCTGTGGGACTCAATTAATTTATAACAAGACTAGGCTTAAAGGTGCAATATGTAACATTCAAGCTTAGGCTAAATTACTTATGTTGACGACGTTTAAAATCGGTAGTGATCAGGGAATGAGATGCCTTGAAATAAATATTTCATTTACCAATGCTGTTTTGGTCCCAAAAAGTGCTTTCTAAAATGGAGTGTTGGGTGCAACACTTGGTTTGTTTACAATTGGCTAGGGGTGTTACAGGGCAGTGGACTCACTGACGTCTGTCTCTGGTGGCTACCTCTTCAAATCGTGCGTGCATGCAGAAACACACTACACCCCCTTCCCTTACTCTGATTAGGTGAGATGGCTAAACATAACAAATGGTAATTCAAAAGACCTCGCCCCTCACTTGAGAAAGCTGCAGGGCCTTGCCATTGACACCTAGTAAAAATAAGCCTTTCTCTTAAACTTGACACTAATGTTGTTTCATCATTAGCCTGCTATGTTGTTTTGACTGTCACAAATGAACTACATTATCCAGGTCTGGCTGCAGTCATTGTCTGTGGGCAGGGGGTGCCCTGCGCCGGTGGACGGGTCGAAGCTGGTTCGGCAGCATCTGCTGCCTGGGCCGATCTCGGGTCCTTCTTCCCTTTCAGTGGTGGGTGGGCAGGTTTGGGTTGGCTGGGGCCTCTGCCAGGGCCCGCCCAGTGCAGGCTTACAGCCCAGCTAACATGCTGATGTCCCTCCAGCAGGCCAGCCCGTGACAGAGTGGATGCGGTGTAAGCGGGTGCTGGCCTTGGATGTATTTTAGATGTCCCTTAGATGTTCCGGGGGCCTCAGGCCACCTGCTTTATTCTGATTCTCTCCTACAGTGTAATGTATCCATTTTTTTCAGTTTGCAACAGCCTCTAATCTTGTGTTGTGCTCTGAGACCCTCAAAGTTCCAGTTCCTAAATTAGTCCAGACTGAGTCTACCCCACCCTATATCCTGGTCCTTGCCGCTGCACCCGGGTCCCACCAGAAAACTGCCCTTTGCTATGGACCCCTGAACTCTTGCACCACACCATATTCCACATTAGTTAACTGTTCAGCACTTGATCTGCCAGAGGAGGATGGGTCACCCTGGAGTCTGGTTCCTCTCAAGATTTCCTTGCCACTGTGCCCTATATTTTTCTCCCCGGCTTACTTTTGGGGGTCTATGGTTTGGTGTTAGTTCATATTGTTTGTATTGTTTAGTATTGTTTTTGTTGTGAAGCACTTTGTGACATTTGTCTATGTAAAAAGTGCTACACAAATACATTTGATTGATACACCATCTGCCACCACAAGCGTGACTTCAGGCTACTTTGACCAGGTTGCTATGGAAGTGTCCCAATGTTTTCCCCAATCTTGACTCAAGTTCCGGGATTTTTTGACAAAAAGAATAGTTTGATGACATCTCTGTGAGTGAACTCTACCTGAAAGAAGACAAGTATGAAACAGCGACCACTGACGGCTGTTCAGGTGTGTTGAATGAATTGCAATGAATTGTTGGATACCCTTTGTGCCGAAGGGATGTTTTTTGTTGACTTGGTGAAGGGGATATTTGGAGGGGACATAATTCCCCCTTCCCTTGCTTACAACATAATGAAATCGCACCCTGCTGTTTGCCGCCATCTTACATCTGGATAAAACAGGGATTCCCCCCTTGAGTGAAGAGAAGGGAATGCACTGAACTGAATATCACCTCTGTGGCCAGAGGTGGCAGATTTCAAACAAACGTACACACTACTCCTTAAATTACCTTATTGTACATCATATACTTAATCATGAGTGATGAAATAAGTGATCAATCATCAAAAGCGTAAAGCAATCACTTATTCTAAACAACATGTACATAATATTAGTCTGGATATTATCTGGAAAACCAGTGTTGAGGTTAGAGTCCCTGAATATAATACAGGAGCCCCCGGTTACTGGCTAGTAGCCTCTGTCCAACAAATCCATTGAATGTTTGAATAGTAAAGAAGACTTGCCTGTGCCTGCCCATAATAACAAACGTTAGGTATCAGGAGGAATCTCAATAGTTCAGTAACATCCCCTCATCACTACGCTGGTATCAAAGAACTGGACATTGTGGAAGCAAATTCCTTATATATAAGCATCCACCGTGCATTCTAGTTCTCAACTAGCTTGTGTTTTCAGCTCAGTGGAAAGGAGAGGGGACCAAGAAAGGATGCCACCTCTAGACTATTGAGATTTTCCTCTAGTCAAATGAGTGTCTGTAGTTCATGTGACCACTATCCCCAGCTGTTCCATAGGTTTCTCCCCAGCTGTCCCACCGGTCCCTCCCCAGCTGTCCCATGGGTCTCTATTAATATGTAGACTTTGACACTGGGAATGAGCGCTCCCACCTCCTTATCATCCTCAGTGAGCTCCTTCCACTGCAGAAGTCATAGCACTCCCTCTGTACATAATGCACATCAGAATAAAAAAATACTATTTTTTACATTTTCAGTGGGGGCAGTTCATGTGAATGTTAATCCAACTCGTTGTGCTCATCAACTGGAGAGAGTATTTGCTGTCAACGACACTGTGTTTCTATTCTTACTCATCCACTACTGACAGTGCCTTTGACCCCAATCCCACTCTAGCCCCTAATCTCACATTAACCCCACAGACCTGACTGAACATTCAACATGACATGAATGTGAGACTCATGAATGAGAGACCCACTTAACATGCAAAAACTACACTTGTTTACATTTCCAACAAGCTAGTTGGCCAAGTGCAGCCTAATCTGGAAGAAAATGAACCAGGTGTGACCTGACTAGTATCTAGTAACTAAGTATCTTGTGTCTGGATTTCACTACCTGTGAGTATAAGTTAGTTATTGATACACCAAATGTAAAGGTTCAAAAGAGTAAATGTTAATATTCCATTGTGCACCACTATGCATGCAGAGGGTTCACTGTCAGGTTGTTGTTGTTAAGTTACACACAGGACAAGGCTAGAGGACCAGGGTCAGGGATGTAGTGGCAAAATCAATTGGTGAGTAAACATGCCTGGATAAAAAGTTACACCCTAATGCAGAAAATACAACATTTGCTTAGCATAATATTGGTGGGTAACCCATTCTCAAAAACGTACCCCGCACTTCATCACAGGGGTATCAAGTTCCAATCGACTGGAATCAGATTTTGAGAAAATCCCTCATTCAATTTGGCAAGCCAAACTTTTGTCACAAGTCAGGCTACAATAGACATTAGCTGCATGGCTAAATAGCACAATAAAAACAACAAGAAAATGCTTTAGCTAGCTGAGAAAAAAAGCTAAAGCCGGGTTATGGCCAGGATTTGGTTTCGGTTAGGTTTTCTGGTTAGGGTCAATTTTAAGTTGACCTCAGGGTATCAATGGCTGGGATGCTGCGCTGGTCAGAAGGTCCCTTAATCTCTCCCCTACCAGCCTACATATATTCATCTTGGCTGGCATTACATGAATGGAATTTATTTGAACTTGTCAAAAAATAATCCACATTACTGATGTGTGCTGCTGACTATGAAACCAACACCCTATTCAGAAGAAACCCGTGGGTTTTACAAGCTATCTAGCTTTCTTCCTTACTATATTTCATATAAAAATAGAAACCCTTACTCATAAATTGTTGTCATATCTTGCTCGGTAGCAGAGACAACCCCCCCCCCCCCCTCGAAAACAAGACATTTTATCCTTACACGATAAAATAGATCTGATTCGAAAAGTCAGCTCGCTAGCTAGCTAGCAGCTAATGCTACGAAAACATTCCCCCATTTGGTGATTGATCAAAAGTATCCACGCCTCGTACCAGAACAAGTGGCCGCACAGACTGATGACTGCATCCCTCGCCGTGTCCAAACAAATATTGCATTCCAATGTGGCCCGGTCTCGCTCGCGTTCCCCCTCTCCGCTGCCACCTCCAGGGCCATCACGCTCATTGTTGCTCTCCCCAGGCGGCAATCCTCCTCTGCTGGCAGGGCCGCCGTCACTCGAGGATCGGGGATCCGCGGCCGCCATAATTGTTGACTGAAAAAAAAAAAAGTAATAAACTCACAGCCAGACGTGAGCTACGACACTTGTCTGTACCTGTCCACTGCCACTTCCGTTTCCGTAATAACAAAGAGGAAAGGAGTGAAGGGGCGGTACCTCGTAGACGGAAGTGGAGGCGAGCCAAAGAGGATGCACAGATGCACAAACTTTCTCGCGCTCCTCCCGCTCCACAACTCGCTTTGCAGTTGATTTGGAGGTACAGCAGCTGTCATGCTGTTTTAGGCAAGCCCACACAAGCAACTACTGCAACAATACCAATATCTCGTATATATTTTAGAATAATGCAGGCATGCAACAAGCGTCGTGAAAATGTTTGTTATATTATTGCCCAGTTGATAGCCAACGAAATGCCTCATAATGCATACCACCAATAACTACCTAAATGTCCAGTTCACTGTAAGCATGTATGAATTTCCCCTAATAATATGAAGTTGTTATTATTGAGAGATGAATTACAAAATGAATTCAAAATAAACACTGAAAGTAAACAGACACTTCAGCTTCAAATGAGTACCATACCATATGACATAACGTTTTTTTTTTTTTTTTTTTACATTTATGGCATTTGTCAGACGCCTTTATCCAAAGCGACTTACAACAAATACATTTGTTTCAGTAAGTGAATAATCTATCCATCAGCACATTTTACAATAACATAATTTGCAACCTTAAATGTACACTTAATAACTACTAAGTTCACTGACATTTGTGTTCTACAATTCAATGTTATGTTACTCCAATGTATGTAACTTAGATATCCATTTGGTAAAGCTACCTTGCATGGATGATTGCCTACTATTCTGAAAGGACATACATTTTTGTAAAGGAATACTTTTTTTTAAATTCAAACACCTGTATGCCTTGGTGGGCTAAATGGTTTTTTTTTCTTACCCATTCCAAAGATTCTCATGATAATCTTTATCTTCTCCTTTCTTTTCTTTTATTGCGAAAAATATACAATAAATGAAGGCGTATCAATACAAAGTCATATTTCACAGTACAACCAGAGAGGCTTTGGTACAACCAAAGAGGGTACTTCCCTTAGAAATATTATTTATGGATACAACCCATACTGTAGCTGTAGAACACTGTATCCTCTAGCTATGGTACAACCCAGTTGCTCTTTACATTACAACCAACCAAGCATGAGCAGCACGCACACACACTACAGCCCTTTTTCTCTGCGTGCACATACACACACACACACACACACACACACACACACACACACACATACTTTAGAGGGGAACAACTGCAAATTTGGGAAATTTGTCTATGAGCCTTAAAAGTAGACTCTGGAATATGATGTCATTGGGAAAAGGGCGGGGCAAGGTTACCAGAGGTAATTTCAAAACAGAAACGATCAGGAAACGAGAGGAGACAATCAACTCCGGTACGCAATCCGGCATGAATATCGCGTGCATATGCCGACATCTAATATGTGCCTACCATTGATTACATATTTACTTACTCTAAAAATCTTTGGTAAAAGTTGCTGTGACTTCCTGGCATGGTGTCATATCCCAGAGTATACCTTGACCTTCTCTGGGTCCTACTAATCACCCCAAATAACCCAAAACAGGTACCCAAAAGTACCCCTAACAGGTACCCAAAAGTACCAAAAAGTACCCCAAACAACCACAAACAGGTACCCAAAAGTACCTTAAACAACCCTAAACAACCATGAACAGGAACCCAAAAGTACCCTAAAGATCCACAAACTGTCAGCCAATACAACACAAAACCACCCAAATTATCAGTTCAGGTTGAATCAGTACTACACATTGACAGCTCTCTTATGTGAACCTTCGCCCCACTCTGAGGTCCTGATGCTGCCAGCACCACGCTTCACTGTTGGGATGGTATTGGCCAGGTGATGAGCGGTGCCTGGTTTCCTCCAGACGTGACGCTTGGCATTCAGGCCAAAGAGTTCAATCTTGGTTTCATCAGACCAGAGAATCTTGTTTCTGCCTGCACAAATGTGATGGAACATACCTGACAAACCAGAAGCACCTGTCAAGCACTTGTCCCATTACTTTTAGGTACCCTAAAATAGAGGAACTATGCATACAAAGTGTTGTACACAATATGCACACAAATACAGTCAAATAAAAGTTGAGAATCTCTACTTTAACCTCATCGTAATTGTTTGTAAATTCAAACTTTTGGAGAGTAGAGCCGAAAGAAGAAAAAAAGCTTCACTGTCCCATTACTTAAGAAGGGCACTGTATATACTGTACATGCTGATATAAATTATTTGTGTTTGTATTTTCAATGCTCCACACATGCATGTGTGCATGAACTTTGTTTATTATTATTTGAATGATAGTGTCTTAGAAGCCGATGTGGGCTGGGCATCTTGAATACCTACATACCGACTCTGCCATTGGAATTAATTGGGAATTGTCTTTTTGGGCAGAACTACAAGTGAGAACTACAACGGTGTGCAGACGGCCGATTGATCCCCTGGGTAACCATGTGGCTTTGCTCTTGTTTTTAATCTAGTTCCGCTCTCCCTGAGTGAGAGAGGTGCGCACGTTGAAAAGACAGTCCTCTACTGAGTCAGATAGATTAAGGCACATTTCCTGTTGCAGTTGTTCCCCTTTAACATGTTCTCCTTTCTAGACAACAAGCCGTCATATATATATACTGTACCGTACAGTGTTTGAGTTGAAAAGCCAACCCAACCAGTCAAGGACAGATGAGAACAGGCAGTGTATCTGTGCAGTTTGAAATTGGACAATGTAGTGAAATTCTGACAGCGTGTCTTGAAAACATAGCAGTGACAACATGGCTGCTATTGTTTATAAAATCTTCAGTAGAACGTCCTAGGAATAACCACCACATAACACAACCATCAACTGGACATAGCCTATATGCAATCAGTAGATCTCTCATCATGGCATATAGGTATTTTCCTCATTCAGGTACAAATGTGTCAAGAAAACATTCCCAGATTGGTCATGAAAAGTGCCTCCCACAATGAAGGCGGGTGCTGCCCCCTGCATTTGCACAGTGCCTTCGAAAAGCTGCGTGAGCCTTGTTCTAGTGACTTGTACATCTCAAGCAGTCTTTTTTTTTTTTTTTTGCAAATTGTACAAATTGTATCTCCAACACGTAACAGGTATTGAAAGGCGTTGACCGAGGCTTTCGAACCAACCAACATTGGTTTCCACACGGACATATTTTCTATCTGGCACACACTCTAGCCCAGTAGATGGGGTAATGCACTAGTCGCGTCGGATGCCAACCGCCATAAAACAGTGAAGAAGAAACAGAGGAAGAGGAACATATTTTATAGTAACACAAGCTTCAGCAAGGAAGCATGTTTCTCACTGGGTCAACGTCAACATTGATATCAGCGACACTTTTTATGGAATAAACCTTACGTTCTTGATACGCAAGTCCATTAAATTCAACGTGGGCAACATAGATGGTTAGCAATAGCAACGGATTTCTGAGGAAACAACAAGACAAGCTGGCAAGCTAAAGATAGTATATTCAAGATGAAGATCAAACGTCAAAAGCAAGCTAAGAAAACCATAAGCTTCTACAAGTACAACTTCAATTTAAGAGAACCTTTCCAAATTCTCATCGATGGGACATTTTGCCAAGCGGCATTAAGGAACAAGATTCAGATCAAAGAACAAATGCCGAAGTATCTCATGGGGGAGGTGCAACTTTGTACTACGAAGTGAGTTAGTTCGGTTCACTGTTATCATAGTTGTCATAATTAGTTGCGGTGAAGTTCCTCAATCATTAACCTACCTTCTGCACGGTAACTTAATGCGTGTTTTTATTCTACAGTTGTGCGCTGAAGGAACTTGAATCTTTTGGCAATGATCTGTATGGAGCCAAAATCATCTTGCAGCGGTTTCAGATCCGGAAATGCAAGCATTTCAAGAACCCTGTTCCTGCTGCTCAATGCCTGCTGTCCATGTTGGAGGAAACCAATCCTCACCACTACTTTATTGCCACACAGGTATGTATTCCATCCTATCACACCTGAGTCTGTGTATACCTAGCTCTGGTCCAGGGCTAGCCGGATAGCATCCTACTCGACACAGTCCTATGGATAGCCGGATAGCATCCTATGGACAGATCGAGTCAGAGACTTACCCCGCCAAGACAAGTAATAAAATCCTTCTTTCACTGACTCTGATGGTTCATCGGGTGGCTGTCCCCTTTGACGGCCATAAAGCTTGCCAACTTTCTCCTGCATAGTCATTTAATAGCAAGTAAAGAGAGTTAGCGAGCTAACTTTGACCAAATCCCTTGAGTTGCAGCTAAAGTTAGCTCGCTAGCTCTCTTACCTCGCTAAGTAGTATACTTGAGTAGTTAAGTGTGTTTATTTATGTTTTGCAAGGCACATTTGGCTAGCTTGATGTCCTTCAAAGGGGGCAACCACAAGATGAACCATCAGTCAGTGAAAGAAGGATTTTATTACAAACTGTCTTGGCGGGTTTTTTTTTAATCTTTTTTTTTTAATCTACATTGCATTCGGAAAGTATTCAGACCCCTTCACTTTTTCCACATTATGTTATGTTACAGCCTTCTAAAATGGATCATCAATCTACACACAATACCCCATAATGACAAAGCCAAAACACGTTTTTAGAAATGTTTGCAAATTTACTAAAAAATAAGACTCATATTTACATAAGTATTCAGACCCTTTACTTTTTGTTTACTTAGAAGCACCTTTGGCAGCGATTACAGCCTCAAGTCTTCTTGGGTATGCCGCTACAAGCTTGGCACACCTGTATATGGGGAGTTTCTCCCATTCTCCTCTGCAGACCCTCTCAAGCTCTGTCAGGTTGGATGGGGAGTGTCGGTGCACAGCTATTTTCAGGTTTCTCCAGAGATGTTTGATCGATAGAGGGTTCTGGCTGGTTCGATCGAAGTCCGGGCTCTGGCTGGGCCACTCAAGGACGTTCAGAGACTTGTCCCGAAGCCACTCCTGCGTTGTCTTGGCTGTGTGCTTAGGGTCATTGTCCTGTTGGAAGGTGAACCTTCACCCCACTCTGAGGTCCTGATGCTGCCAGCACCACGCTTCACCGTTGGGATGGTATTGGCCAGGTGATGAGCGGTGCCTGGTTTCGTCCAGATGTGACGCTTGGCATTCAGGCCAAAGAGTTCAATCTTGGTTTCATCAGACCAGAGAATCTTGTTTCTCATGGTCTGAGAGTCCTTTAGATGCCTTTTGGCAAACTCCAAGCGGACTCTTATGTGCTTTTTACTGAGGAGTGGCTTCCGTCTGGCCACTCTACCATAAAGGCCTGATGGGTGGAGTGCTGCAGAGATGGTTGTCCTTCTGGAAGGCTCTCCCATCGCCACAGAGGAACTTGGGAGCTCTGTCAGAGTGACCATTGGGTTCTTGGTCACCTCCCTGACTATGGCCCTTCTCCCCCTATTGCTCAGTTTGGCCGGGTGGCCAGCTCTAGGAAGAGTAATTTTAGAATAAGGCTGTAATATAGCAAAATGTGGAAAAAGTGAAGGGGTCTGAATACCTTCCGAATGCACTGTATGTGACCTGGAAAGAGTATCCTCCATTCCTGAACCTGAGTTGGCTCTTCATTACTTCTCAAATGTTTGTAACACTGTTGCAGATAAACATGCTCCATGTAAGAGGTTACGGGTGACTGATAGTTCAGGTGTAAACCAAAGATTTGCTCTATCTGAAACTATTAAAAAAACTAATGGGGCCTGGGCCAAAGCTAGAAAGACTGATTCCTCTGATTGGCTGCTTTTAGACAACTGAGAAATAGGTGCATAGCTATGATCAGGAAGGCTAAATCTACCCACTATACAAGCTTACTATCTGACAATACTGGAGACCCAGCTACATTTTGGAAAACTGTTAAATCTCCTATAGTCCTGTCCCCACACTGCCCCATCAAATCATGACTGCAGCTGGTCCTATTACTGGCAAAAGGGAAATAGGTGATGCTTTTAATCTACATTTAATTTCTGCTGGATATATCTTTGTCGACTTGCCTGGATCACATAGTCGTAGTTTGTTGGATAGTGGATGTCAAAGGTTTTCTTTTAAACAGTTCACATGTCATGCAATGGCGCCGCCACCTTTTTTTTTGTGCGGCTCTAGTTTGCGATTCGTGGACCGAATTTTGAGTTGGGTGCCATGTTTTGAGTTGCGCACCTATGGTCTCAGATCAGTTTTTAATTTGTGTATGTCCCCCCCTTTCCCCTCTCTTTGAAGCTGTGACACACTGGTCATTTTGTTTGAAGTCGTACTATGAGTTCTGATAGTAGGGGGCTGAGCATTTGTACTTTTAATGTGAAGGGAATGAGTCGGTTGGTAAAGACTAGTAAATCTCGGAGATGGAGGCTGAACTTTAGTTTACTAATGGACATACATTTCAGATTATCATTGAAAGATCAAATCAGTCTAGTCTGTTCATTGCACTTTCTGCTATTTTGCACTTCTGGTTAGACGCTAACTGCATTTTGTTGTCTCTGTACTTGTACTCTGCACAATGACAATGAAGTTGAATCTAATCTAATCTAATCTAATCTATTCAAGGAGACTAATGTGCCCTCTGCCCCTTCTCTAGGAGTGGCTTGAGAAGCTCTTAAAGCGTTCCTTAGAGGTTTTATAATCCAGCATGCTACCTTTAAAAAGAGAGAAAGGGCAGCTAAACAAGTGGAGCTGGAGAGAGACATTAAAATAGCGGAAACAAACTTTAAGTCCGAAATGTCCAGCGGTGACCTGAGAAGGTTGACCCAGCTGAAGTACAACTTTAACACTCTCCTAAGAATAGAATTTTCACTGTTCAGAGCAAGGCAAAAGTTTTTTGAGGAGGGGGATAAAGTAGGAAGATTATTGGCCAATTATATTAAATAGAGGGAGTCCTTGAATACCATAGCCGCAATCAGAAATCACAAAGCGGTACTGTTAACCAGCGCAACCGATATCAATAAAGGCTTTGAGTCTGAATCTAATGTGGTGAGAGTAGATACTGAGTCCTTCCTGATACTGAGTCACTCGACATCCCCATAACAGTCGAAGAAATTCTAGAAGTGATTAAGAAACTACCCTCAGGGAAATCCCCAGGTCCAAATGGCTACACAGCTGAATTCTACAAGCACTATGCTATCGAGCTTGCTCCTATGCTGCTAGACATGTATTTGGGCTCTCTAGAAACTGGATCCCTCCCACCAACGCATTCCCAGACACTTGTCTCCCTTATCCTCAAAAAGAATAAATAGCCAATGGATTGTATAAGCTATAGACCAATTTCTGTGACAAATTGTGATGGAAAAATCCTCTCTAAAATACTAGCTAACGGATTAGACAAGGTTACTTCCACCCTGGTTCACCCAGATCAAGTGGGGTTCATACGCAATTGATATTCCACAGATAATATCAGGCGACTGGTCAATATTATGTGGCACGTACGGGATGATAACTCTCCCACAGCTGCCCTATCCCTTGATGCTGAAAAGGCATTTGATAGAGTCGAGTGGGAGTCCTTATACAGTGGGGGAAATAATTATTTGATCCCCTGCTGATTTTGTTAGTTTGCCCGATTACAAAGAAATGAGCGGTCTATAATTTTTATGGTACTTTTATTTTAACAAATAGACACAGAATATTAAAAAAAAAAGTCCAGAAAAACATATTATATAAAGTTATAAATTAATTTGCATTTGATCGAAGGAAATAAGTATTTGATCCCCAAGCAAAACATGACTTAGTACTTGGTGGAGAAACCCTTGTTGGCAAGCACAGAAGTCAGACGTTTCTTGTAGTTGGTCACCAGGTTTGCACACATCTCAGGAGGGATTTTGGTCCACTCCTCTTTACAGATCCTCTCCAAATCCTGAAGGTTTCAAGGCTTTTGCTTGGCAACTCGAAGCTTCAGCTCCCTCCACAAATTTTCGATAGGATTAAGGTCTGGAGACTAGCTAGGCCACTCCATGACCTTAGTGTGCTTCTTCTTGAGCCACTCCTTTGTTGCCTTGGCTGTATGTTTTGGGTCATTGTCATGCAGGAAGACCCATCCACGACTCATCCTCAGTGCTCTGGCTGAGGGAAGGAGGTTCTCGTCCAAGATCTTATGGTACATGGCCCCGTCCATTGGCCCCTCAATGCAGTGAAGTCGTCCTGTACCCTTAGCAGAGAAACAACCCCAAAGCATAATGTTTCCACCTCCGTGTTTGACGGTGGGGATGGTGTTCTTGGGATTGTAGCATTCAGCATTTCTCTCCCTCCAAACACGAAGAGTCGAATTTATGCCAAAGAGTTCAATTTTGGTCTCATCTGACCACATCACCTTCTCCCAAGCCTTCTCTGAATCATTTAAGTGTTCATTGGCAAACTTCAGATGGGCCTGTACATGTGCCTTCTTGAGCAGGGGGACCTTGCGGGCACTGCAGGATTTCAATCCGTTACGGTGTAGTGTGTTACCAATGGTTTTCTTGGTGACTGTGGTCCCAGCTGCCTTAATATCATTACCAAGCTCCTCCCGTGTAGTTCTGGGCTGATCCCTCACCCTTCTCATGATCATCCTTACCCCATGAGGCGAGATCTTGCATGGATCTCCAGGCCGAGGGCGATTGATTCTTATTTTGTATTTCTTCCATTTTCTAATAATTGCACCAACAGTTGTCTCCTTCTCACCAAGCTTCTTGCTGATGGTCTTGTAGCCCATTCCAGCCTTGTGCAGGTCTACAACTCTTACCCTGATGTCCTTTGAATGTTCTTTGGTCTTGCCCATGGTGGTGGAGAGGTTGGAATGGAAGAGATTGATTCTATTGACAGGTGTCTTTTATACCCATAACAAGCAGAGATTAGGAGTACTTTCTTAAAGTGACAGGAGTAATCTATGTGCCTCATGGGCATATAACCGGTCTGTATGAGCCAGAATTCTTGCTGGTTTGTAGGGGATCAAATACTTATTTCCTTCGATCAAATGCAAATCAATTTATAACTTTATATAATGTGTTTTTTCTGGACTTCTTTGTTGATATTCTGTCTCTATTTGTTAAAATAGAAGTACCATAAAAATTATAGACCGCTCATTTCTTTGTAATCAGGCAAACTAACAAAATCAGCAGGGGATCAAATAATTATTTCCCCCACTGTATTTGACAAGCTTTTGGGTTTGGCAAGTCTATACTGGACTGGCTTCTCCGTATATATTGAGAATCAATGGCAGCAGTGGTCACTAATGGTCTTATTTCTCCATATTTCCAAATGTGCAGAGGTACAAGACAGGGGGACCCTCTGTCACCCTTGATTTTCACTCTCGCATTCGAGCCCCTAGCTGCGTCAGTCCGGCTAGATTTCATAAATTTCCCTGGAATTCAGATTGGCCAAACAACCCATAAATTGATGCTGTACACAGATTATATACTGACAGTGGTCACCGATCCAGAAAAGTCTGTTCCCTCATTACTCAACACAATTAATTAATTTAAAAAATGTTCTGGGTACAAAATTAATTGGTCTAAGTGTGGGGCTCTCCCTTTGACATCTTATTGCCCCAAAACTATGTTTCAGGCTGGAAATTTTAGCTGGCCGAAGGAGGGTATCGCTTATCTAGGGATAACATTTCCCCCTCAACTGCAAGACCTTAGCAGAGTTAATATGGAGCCCCTTCTTGACAAATTCAGGTCTGATATTGAAAGATGGTTGCCCCTATATCTCTCACTCAGAACGTGCTTAAGATGAATGTGGTACACATGAGTATCGTAGACTCTGTAATGTTTTCTTGTGGAACGGTAAATGTCCCAAAGTGCGCTTGAAAAGACTTCAGAAACGGGTGGACCAGGTTATGGATTGGGGATACCAAACCTCCTGCTCTATCACTATGCTTTCTGTCTGAGGCACTCAGCTCAACGGCGTCTCCCCCCACAGGGAGCTCCCCCTTGGTATGGTATAGAAGAACACCTCTGCTCCGCTCTCCCCCTTATTAGTTGTATTACTGCTTCCTTGTTGCCTCACTCAATCCCACCCCATTATACCACATCTTAAATGGATATGGCAAAGGGTGGCAAAGATATTACATTTTGACCCATTCCTGAATGTGAGTTATTGTGTCTGGGACAACCCCAAATTATGCATAGGTAATTCAAACTCCTTTTTCTTGGAAAGGTTGGCTACAGAAAGGCATTGAGGTTTTGGGTGACCTCTGTGTGGGTGGTAAAGTTGAAGCATGGACTGAGCTTCAAGAGGAATTTGAGTTTCTGGAGATACTTTCAAATTCAGAGTTTGCTTAGGAGTGTCTTCGGTCCTTCTGTGGCCCCTCAGAGTGCCCATGTCCCTTCTCGCATATTCTCTATTTATGGCAAGGGCCACAAAGTATCTTTGTACTATTCTATGATGCTAGTACACTAGAACACTACCACCTTAAAATACCTATGGGAAGTGGACTTGAGGGTGTCTTTCTCAGAGGCAGAATATATTGAGTAACTCAAATGTCAAGAGAAATCCGCAATAGACTTGTCCAGTTCAAAATCCTGAATAGGATGTATTGCACACCTTCTCAGCTCTACAGGGCTAAACTAAAAGACAACCCAGATTGCTGGAGATGCTCGTCAGAGGGTAGTACATGTCTAGTACATGTCCTTTGGGCCTGTCCCAAAGTTAAAGTGTTCTGGTTACATGAGAGTATTGAGAGGATCATTGGTCTACAAATTCCATTCCGTCTGCGACTATTCATTCTGGGGGACCCCTCCTCCTTGACCTCTTTTCTAACTCTGACTGGGTACAAACGCGGTCATGCTGGACAGAAGGTTGGTTATTCAGCAATGGAAATCAACACACACTCCTTCTCTTGGGGAGTGGCACCTTCTGCTCAGCAAGATTGCGGTGTATGAGAGGCTGTCCTTTTAGACTAATTCATAAATTAGATTGATTTTTGCTAAAGTAGGAAATGTATCTGGCCTATATTGAGGACCCTTAGAAAGGTTTACTTTTAAGCTCAGTTGCCCCTAACCCCCCATACACTTTTGTAATCTATTCTATTTCTCATGGTTTAAATATGTGAGTCTTCAACCCCCCTCCTTTTTTATTTTACATGCTATTGCTTGTGTGCTGTAACATGTACTCTACTTGTATGTATATCTTTTTTGTTGTTTTTATTTTTGTGTTGGGGTGGTTATTATTGTTTGTATCCCATTAGTTGAGTCAATTATTTGGAAACAAATGTGGAACTGGGACCTGTTAAGAATTGGCTGTGTTTGTGCGTGCACATGTCTAAAAGTGTCTATGTACGATTGCAGTGTATAGGCAAGCCTATGTATAATTAGTCTTGCATATATATTTCATCTGAGTACTCTACTTTCTTTATCGGAAGAAGTCCTTAAATAAAGTAGGAAACGGAATAGTCCAAGTGACGATTTTACCTATGATTGGCTATGGCAATTTTATACATGCATGCTCCCACTAGCACATTAAAATCATTGGATACTATATAGCAAGGATTAATAAATTAATAAATAAAGATATGTGGTGTGCTGACAAACTCACATGCTGCTACACATGGGCCATGGTCTCATTACTCTAAAATAGAAAATAAAAAACAAGATGAGCATGTATGTGTATACCCATTAGCCAACTCGCATGTATGCATTAAGGTTGTCATAATGATCAAGCCATAACCTTTACTTATCGCTACCATTTTGGACTGGACTGGACTGGACTGGGCTGCACTGCACTGCACTGCACTGACCATGTAACTACTCCCAACTCCAAAAATGGTAGGGGTAAAAAAAAGTGTCTAACAATTGTCCTTTATTTTGGATAAATGACACCACGGCAACATCTCCTTACCTGGGTACCATACCATGCCGGTATCCCATCTGCACCAATGAAACAGTACCATCTAGCTGCATGGTTCAAATATTCATTAATTCAGTGTCTGTCTGTCTGTTTCCAGGATCAAGAGGTGACAGCAGGGCTGAAGAAGATCCCAGGCGTACCTCTCCTTTACATCATCCTCAATACCATAGTATTAGACAAGCCTAGTCAGTCTTCAGTGAGCCATGTCCAAGCTGTGCAGCTGGGAGAGTTGGTCACCCCAGCACAGCAGCAGAGCATCCGCAGTCTGAAAGAGGAACAGGGGATTGGACAGGATGGAGGAGAGCGCCGTGGAAAGAAGCGCAAGAGGAAAGTGGGGAACCCTAACCCCCTCAGCTGCCTGAAGAAGAAAAAGAAACAGTCACCAACACAACCACGTGAAGTAAAAAAGACTGATGGGGAGAAAAAGAAACGGCATAGGAAACGCAAGCCAGAAGGGGGGGACAACTGAAAAACTATATTCACCAGAGATTGAATGGATATATAATGATTGTATAGGTCTCCAATAAACATTTTGGCTCAATATCCATCTACCTGAACAACCCTTCCGAGTTCATATCCTTATTCTTTGTTTTCAACATGGAACTAAATGTACTGTCGCTGCACATTATATATGAACTAAATGCAATGAGGGATTGTCTCCCAATAGTCTTTCCTTTATTCCTCCGATCCTCTCCTCCAATGTGTTTAGAGAAGGAAGCAAGGAGAAAGGATGAGAAATAAAGGAGACTATTGGGACACAGTTAGGTGTTGATGATCCTGTGCACACTACTCTATTGTAGATTCAAAGTCTAAAGCTTTGATAGCCTACCCGATTCACTGACCCAACAAACCAGTACTGAGAAAGATGACATTGACCAGAAAACCTGTTCAAACAGTATTTGTTTTATTAGAAAAGTTACATAACAGTTGCTCAGGACTAAAGGCATGTCATCATAATAAAACAGTTTTGACATGTAAGGATTCACTTTAGCAACTGTATCTACAAGTGCGTTTGGGATTTATACAAAAATGGAGAATGCAAGTTTACAGGCACATAATTCAAAGTATATGATGCGCTGAAACTACATGATGTACAATTTCAAAGGGAGTGGATATCAAAACAATGCATTCTGTTGTCATTGTTAAGGGCATGTTGGTAAATGTTTGTCAGAACTATATTAAATTGACTTTATTGTGCTTATCTACTGCCGGGAGTCATGATAATATTAGAAATAGCTTATTCATTATATTGAGCATTATCAGTTAAATTAGTTTAGAGTCTCGACACCAATACACAGAACAGCATCAGACTTGCTCTTTTATGGTGCCAACAGTTATTACATTAAAAAAAATATGTTTTTAATATAATTATTTACAAATACCAAATCAAAGTATTTTTTGCATATACATTCCATAGATAACTGCAACCATACCTTCAGTGATTAAAAGAGGAGTTGTACACACTGCCTAAACCATCAGGCCAAGCTAACTACTATATCGCTTACACCTCTATCTAATATGTACCTAGGGGCTGATTTGGGATTCAGGGTATGATGGCATAAATGATTTAATTGTTAAGATGCAGCATTACATAGAATTCTGACCAAACCATTACCATCTGATAAAGTTCATACAAAGTATTGTCACACTATGTGACTAAGAACAAGGGAATCCATTACTGTAGTACCATAAAAATGCATTTCAGAAGTAATTACTTGTAATAAACTATTTTTGAAATGGAGCATGCAATAAGGGTAGGCCACTTCTACCCCCCCATCCCAAACAATGGAGACCTATTTTAAATATCTGCAGAAGTAAACATTGCTGTGGTACAGGGGTTCAAGCACTTGTAAACACAGACTCACTAACTGATTGGAATGCTTGAAGCTACAACAACTTGGTTTTGCCAGATGAGTGTTTTCAGAAACTGCCCCAATACGACATGCTCCTTTTGGCTAATGGGTATAAAATGAGAACTTATTTTAAGCAAATGGGGGAACGCAATCTCTGATAGCAACAGCTGATTTAGTTTTAAATTAAAGTCAATGATAATCCAAAGAGCTTTCCATTGGCTAACAGCTGCTGACAATCCTATGAATCATGTGATTCAGATGCATCATTTCCCAATCACCTCTTGGAAAAGAAACTATTAAAAGAAACATCCCAATTTCAAAGAAGACATACGGCACATGTAGGTAACCCCCCCCCCCCAAAAAAAAACCCTAACCCTAAAAACATCATATACAAACAAACAAACAAACAAAACTGTTTAGAGTAAAAACTAGCCAGTGTTGAGTTGACCAGACCCTAGGAGACATTGTGGAATCGGGGGCCGGGGGTTGCGATGATGTCACTGTAGGGTTCCATCTGGTTGAGTTCCACCGCCTGCTGTTTCTTCAGCACCAGGAAGCTGTAGAACTTGGCAGCAGCCTGCTTCTTGTTATTATTCCTGCACAGGTCCAGCAGGCTGATGGATTGGGCCCCGGTCTTGGCCATTACCCTCTGTGGATATGAGGGAAAACAGTTAATACAGCATTTTCCAATGAGTGTGTGGGGATCCTCTTCTGGGATGTGGCTCTATAGTGTTGGACTTTTAGCTGTGTTAGCCTATAACCTACCTGTAGACCATGGAGCATCTGCTGAGTTCTCTTGTTCCATCGCCTCTCCTCTTGGTCCTGGTCTCCACCCTGACCCTCCTCATCCTTCCATGGAGAAAACACAGCATTAGACCACAGCCACTGAACAATCAATTCCAGACTGAAAGAGACACACTTCATGTCTTTAGTTTCCAAAGGCACAGGGACAATAACATTCATGGTTTCCAACACTGGTCTGAGAGAATTAACAAAGCACTCAGCACTCAAAATCTACTCAGAACTACAAATCAAAGCACCCAATTTAACTAGCCCATCAATGTCTGGGGATCGGTTGATCAACATAATGTGGTGTTTTAGTTCCTGGCTGGGCTGCACGATACACCCTATAACTATCGTTATTGCGATTGGAACGTTTGCAATATTATTATCACAAGAGGCTGCGATGAGTCTTTCTTTTTTGTGTTCTAGGAGTGTTTAGTGTTTCTGTCTGCCGTAATAAGACTGTACAACTCTTCCTCCGGCTGGCTCGATCGGGGTGATCAGAGTCAGGCTGGGGGATGTTAAATCATACTGGACTGTTCTTACTGTATATAATGTTTCAGATGTCTATTTTATTCTATTATTCTATAGTCATTTGATTTTGCTGTTGTTTGTGATGTGCTGTAACGCCTTAAGTACCTATCTATCTTTTACATAATTAATGAAAAAAAACTTGACGTGAAAGTAGCTTCAAAGAGATGCGCTTGACTTAGTTCACTCACTCAACAGCGTGTGCTGTTAGTGCTGACCAATCCCAAGCATCTAGAGTGCGCAGCATAGGCGTGGGAAACATGACATACAGTCCACACATCTGCATTTGGCACATTCACTGGCAAGTAGTCATGATGAGTAGGCCTACTGATGCTGAAGAGGATTCTGCTACTGCAATGACTACTTGGTGGCAAAAAAAGAGAGATCAAACTCGGTATTTTGGATAGAGGAGATGTTGATCAAAATGAATGTATTATAACATGTAGAAAGTACCACACATTAGTTATTATTATTAGTTATTATCATTAAAACAGCGCCACAGCCAACTGTGTGAAGAGTGCATACCAAATAAGTCATGCTAGGGGGGTCCGGGGGCATTGCCGCCCCCCCAAAAAAGCTTTGAAATGCTAATTTCTGGTGACTTTTAGGATTAGGGTATAGAAAGTTCTTATCCTAGAATGAAAGCAAATTAGCTGCAAAACTAAAGAGGACTTAAAACTCCAAACTTGCATAATAGACATGGAAGGCAGGCTCCGTTTGACCCCGCCCCCCCCTCAAAACCTTTCTCACCAGATCGACACCAATCACGTCGGTGACCTATTTTGGATTCAAAACAGCAAATTTTGCCTAAAGGTGACTAGTTTGCATCTCTGCATATTGAAAATCGCTATCGCAATACCTTTATCTCAATATGATATATTCTCCATCGTACAGCCCTAGTGACCACCTTTGTAATCTAAAGACATATTGCAGGAGTCCAGAACAGATGACTCTCTTGCTGACCTCCTCGTCTGACTCGTCATCACCCTTCTTGCCCTTCTCCTCCAGCAGGTCCAGCTCGGGCAGCAGCTGGCTGAGGTTGGCGCTTTCTTCGGGCGGAAACTCCACATGACTCATGTCAAGCTGCTGGGACATGCCTGAGTGGTTAGCCTGCTGCTCTAGGGTGCCCATCTAGAGAGAGGGAATGAGGGAGAGACAGAGAAGGCAGTGAGAGGTTAGAGTCGGATAGAAAGGCACAGGCAAGTCCAACACCTGGATGCATGACAAACTGCCTTTCTCTAGTTGTAGTTGGAGACAAGGCTGGAGGCCTCAGAGTGGGAGAGCAGCACTAACAGGCAGAGCTGGTTCTGTGTCCTGGGCCTTGCGTTTCAGCCCCCGCTGGGAGGATGGTGGGGGCATGACTGACTGGTCCAGGGTGGTCCTGCTGCCCTCCATGGCTGAAGCTTGCAGGACACTGGGCTCCTCCAGGATGGTCTGGTCTGGAAGAACACACAAGAACATTTGAAAACGCACCCCCAAAAAAGCTCATCAGATTGGGAGTCAGGCCTGCTCACTTGGTTTTGTAGACATTCTAAATGAAAGTAATGACAATATTCTAGTGTGTTGAATGAGTTGTCTTACCGATGGTATCCCTCTGCTGTGACATGGCCTCCTCCCTGGGTACCTCAGGGTTCTCCAAGTCTCTCAGGAACTCGTCCAGGCTGTCAGCCTCACCACCCTTCCTTCTCTTTCTCAGCTCATCTGGCACCAACGGGGTCAAGCAGCGGGTGAACATCTTAACAGACAGAGACACAGACTATAATGAGAGGAAGTGCATATTTTTAAAGCAAGCGACATTAAAATGCCTGTGGTGGAGGTGCATTATGCTATGACACAGTCCAAGGCCTGTTTTGTTGCTTAGCTTGAGTGGTTATTTATATGTAACAATGAAATGTGCTATATAAATAACTCTTGATTTTGGACTGACGACCACAGAAGAAAGACTACAATCCATTGTCAATTCCCAATAGTCCATAATGCGGGAGCTTTAGTCACAACATGCATGCACACATCTGTTAGGGAAAACAATTTGAAGGGAGATTAACTAAGTGCACTGGCCCTGTTTGAATACTCTAAACATGCATTCCTACTTCCCATCTTCTTTGAATAAGTCACTTATCTGTAAGCAACACAGTGACAAGCTTGATTTGACCAATCCAAACACGTTATATCAGTGATTTCCTCAAGGAAGGGAGGAAGGATGCATTTTGAAAGTATTCAAACAGGGCAACTGTTTGTTACACAGTTGCTGGGTTACCTTAAGCAGCCTGCTGTTCCACAGTGGCTGTGCTGGGAGGGAGAAGAGCTTCTCCACACCTCCAGTCTCCTTCCACATCATCAGCTTCTTGGTGGGCGGGGCCAGGTCAAGCGTGGTGACAATGTCAGAGTAGTCGCTCAGCTGGGCTCGGATGGTCTTGCTGTCCAGCTCCTTCACACTGTCCACAATCAGTTTCCTCTTCCTCTTGGCTTTGGTTTCCTTCACTTCATGTGCACATGAACCAGTCAGTAAATAAATGGTGACAATTGTGTTTTTAGTGCAGCAAGCAATTTGCCTGGCAACCCATCCTGAATTTTTGTTCACTCCATAATATCATTCAGTCTGGATCTTGGTGGTCGATCGTGACTACGTCACACTTGAGGGGTTTTTATGCATCATCAATTAATTTAATTGTCTCTAACCAATCAGAGTTAGGAAGCCTTTCACTTCGGTCTAATCCTAAACACCGCAATCCACAAAAATTAAAGTTTCTGAAAGGACGCTGATTGGCAAAAATGGATTTCCATTCAGGGAGGCATCGGGGACGAAAACGAATCCAGACTAGAATCACAGAGAACAACGACAGTAGGCGGGAGCATTTCAAGGATGGGTCGCCAGGCAAGCAAGCAGTCTCTCAATGACTGTTAGAGAGGAAAACAAATCAAGTTGTTTTTGGTGCTCAGAGACTTTTGGTGCTGTTCTGAAACGTTCAAAGCTAGGTAATAGTCTGACCTGTGATGTCGATGGGCTCCAGGGCAAAGGCCTCCTCCTCGTTGTGTACCAGGGTGGTCTGCTCCGTCTGGTCCTGCATGGTGGGCAGGGTCTCTGCTGGCCCAGAGTCTGGGCTGTCTGGGCCTCCCGCTACACACAGATCACATATTAGCATGCATTCAGCAAAATAAGAAATTAATCAGGCTCAAGTAAAAGGTACTATTCTGGGGAACTTACGTGAGAGGTTATCAAAGTCATCCTCGTCATCCCTGTGGTCTTGAGGCATCATCACGCTCTCTGTGATGGTGGGAGGGTCGTCAAAAATGCCACCATCCTCGTTACTGATCAGCTTGTCGACTATAGAGAGAAAGAAAAATGTGGCAATACTCAACAGGTGCAGTTTAGACTAACTCAAAGTAGAATTGCAGAATGATAATCACAGATAAGTTGAGTTGGATGATAATAGGCTTTTACGGCAATGCTACACTGGGATGCAGCATGTGCAATCCGTTAGGTAATCTAGCCTGCTACACTAGAAACCTGAACAGTTGTGTCCATGGATGCATTATAAATAGCCATCCCAGACTGTTTCTGCAAGGTACATTCAATACAGAATTTTAAAACATTACATATACACTGCTCCAAAAAATTAAGGGAACACTTAAGGGACACATTAGATCTTGATGAACGAATTATTCAAGTTGAAAATCTTTACTGATGTACATTGTATAATTTGTTGAGAACAAAATGACGTAACAATGGTCAATGGAAACCAAAATCATCAACCCATTGAGGGCTGGATTCAAAATCACACCAAAAATCTAAGTAAAAAATTAAAATCACAGGCTGATCCAACTTGCGTGAATTTTATCACGGCAACTCATGATGTGATTCAGTAGTGTGTATGGCCCCCGCGTGCCTGTACGCACTCCCGACAACATCTGGGCATGCTCCTGATGAGTCGGCGGACAGTGTCCTGGGGGATCTCCTCCCAGACCTGGATCAGGGCATCAGTGAGCTCCTGGACAGTCTGCACCGATACATAACGTCCCATAAGTGCTCAATTGGATTTAGGTCAGGGGAACGAGAGGGCCATTCAATGGTATCAATGCCTTCTTCATCCAGGAACTGCCTACACACTCTGGCCACATGAGGCCGGGCATTGTCCTGCACTAGGAGGAACCCAGGGCCCACTGCACCAGCGTACGGTCTGACAATGGGTCTGAGGATCTCATCCCGGTACCTAACAGCAGTCAGGGTACCGTTGGCTATGACATGGAGGTCTGTGCGACCCTCCAGGGATATGCCTCCCCAGACCATCACTGACCCACCGCCAAACCGGTCATGCTGGATGATGTTACAGGCAGCATTACATTCACCACGGCGTCTCCAGACTCTTTCACGCCTGTCACATGTGCTCAGTGTGAACCTGCTCTCATCTGTGAAGAGAACAGGATGCCAATGGCGGACCTGCCAATTCTGGTGTTCTCTCGCAAATGCCAATCGAGCTGCACGGTGCTGGGCAGTGAGCACAGGTCCCACTAGAGGATGTCGGGCCCTCATGCCACCCTCATGGAGTTTGTTTCTGACAGTTTGGTCAGACACATGCACACCAGTAGCTTGCTGGAGGTCATTTTGTAGGGCTCTGGCAGTGCTCCTCCTGTTCCTTCTCGCACAAAGGAGCAGATACCGGTCCTGCTGTTGTGTTGATGCCCTTCTACGACCCTGTCCAGCTCTCCTCGTGTAACGGCCGGTCTCCTGGCATCTCCTCCATGCTCTTGAGACTGTGCTGGGAGACACAGCAAACCTTCTTGCGACCGCACGTATGGATGTGCCATCCTGGAGGAGCTGGACGACCTGTGCAACCTGAGTGGGCTGCAGGTACCGCCTCATGCTACCAGTAGTGACAAGGACACTAGCAGAACACAAAACTAGAGAAGAATCAGTCAGGAAGGATAAGGAGAGAGCAATTGTCTGTGGCCACCACATGCAAAACCATTACCTTTTTGGGGGTTGTCTTGCTTTTGCCTCACCAGTGCACCTGTTGTCACTTTCATTTGCACCAAAGCAGGGGAAATTGATTCACAATCACTTGTGCTTCCTAAATGGGCAGATTGATATCCCTGAAGTTTAACTGACTTGGTGTTACACTGTGACGATTAAGTGTTCCCTTAATTTTTTTGAGCAGTGTATATTAATGTAAATATACTTTACCCAATAGCAGGTGTGTAAAGTAATGATTATGAACAATTGTTTTGATACTAATCCGTCTTTCTATTAAACTGTCTCCATCTCCAAGGGAGTGCATAATGTGCTACTTTCACATCACATAGTTTACACTCTTTTAAACCAGATGTCCTTGCTTTCTGTTGAATAAGTACATAGATCTTGTATTTAAAAACATTGGATGTCTAGGCCTATTTAGTTATTCATTTAGTTATTCAGTAATACACTGGTAAAGTGGAACGTCACTGACACCCAAACAAACCTGCAGTGCTGCAACACTGACATGAAGATGGTCATATGTGGCTGCTGAATGTGCTCCCACCATAATATAATTGAATATTCTTAAATATTTCACTTTCCCCATAAGCCCAGAAACTGAAACAGTGTGAAAAACTGCGCAGGTTAGAACATTTATTTTCAAAAGTCAGTTTTCAGCCACAGTATATCAGTGACTGCATCCCTTTTTTATGTTAGCCACATTACTTCAAAACAGGTTATGGCTGTTATAAATGATTATTTGAATGACAATGACTGACACCCAAAATTCCATGACATCACCGCCCTAATTATGACATGTCCAAATTTCCCTCTCAGGACTTCTTCTTACCCAGCATGCCTCCCTCACTGCTCTCTATGGGGTTATCTCCAAAGTCATCCTTGTACTGGTCATCGTACTCCAAGTGGTTGGACTTTTCCGTCACCTGGGCTCCAGCAGTCTCTGGCTCCAGGAGCAGGTTGGACACCGACGCTCCGTGGATGATGTCCACCTCGAACGCACTCTCCTCCCGCATCATCTCCCGGTCGTCCATCCCAAAGTCAGCTGGAGGAGAGACATTGGCTCATGTAAAAACTTTTCACAGGACAGGTAACCCCATAATTGTTTTTATTTTTTCAATTTGCATTTCACTGGAAATGAGCAACCTCCGAGAACGGTTCTCAGACCAAATATGGCAACCTCACGTCCTGACCATCAATCAAAATCATAGGCTACCTAGTTCACTGACTCACTGTGCGTGCAGGTCATTCTGGCTCAAAATTCTGGAAAGATAGAAAGAGATATATTGAGATTGAAATACAAATGAATTTCTTAAAAAGGAGGAACAGAAAGAGCTTTTGTAATATTATTTTTTTTGGTTCTTCTTAGTTTACCTTTCACTTACTTAGCTAATGCAACTAATTTAGTCTACTTGATAAGTATAGTATATGATAAGTATAGCCTACTCCTGTGGTTAATGAAAGTGAGTAATTTATTCTCACACAAACAAGGCGTTTATTCTCGCAGCAATTCTACTGCATTTGTCTCCTTTACCAACATAATTTGCTACTAGTACAAAACTGATGATAGACTCATTTCTAAATTAAGAATACATGTATTGCAGAGCGCTATTTTTAGTTTTTCAGGATTGGAACCTTGCTGTTTTCAAGTGTTAGAACCGCATTAGAAGGAAGAACCGCATTGATAACGCTGTGGTTATTTTGTGTCAAATAAAATAATCATTATCTGATGTACTCTAATATGGTTGAGGGTAAATGTGTGAGCTGAGATATGACTAAGAAGTTAATCAATGTGCTTTTTCCATAGTATAACTCTAAACCACACTGGTTTTAATCTTTCTATACCTTCCCTCTGTCATCTGTCCATCCTCTCTTCCATCCATCCAACAACCACACCTTCTTTCAACTATCCAGACAATCTTATCAACCCTGATAAAAGCTTTCTGATACCAATTAAACATTTTAAAACTATTAAGCTTTTTGTAACTCCAAAAACTCTCATCCAGTTAACCAACCAACTCTACCCACTCCACTGAAGTGCCCCTGGCTCATCCCATCTATCTATCGAAACATCTTTAAGCTTTTTCCACTACCAAAATAGGACTTTGCAAGCCCACAAAGTTCTTCTGGAACTCCTTTTTCTAGTTATTATTCCAATTCTTACACCTTCTACTCCTCCTACAACTTTTAAGATATTCACATCAATCCAACTTTAAAAACATGCCAAGACCTCTAACTGGCATTGCTATGACTTTCGGTTTTGGTACCTATTAAAGTTTTTAAACTATACAAACTGCACTTTTTAACATTGAGGTCTATAGAAACCAAAAGATGCAATATTTGAACCAATCCTGCTCCTACACCTTTTAAGCTTTTCACAACTTTAAAATGTGCCAAAAACTCAAAATTATCAACTCTGATAAAAACTTTTTGATTTTGAATGTTGACTAAAAGTCAAATTTAACATTTTCTCTCCATTCGATATCAATCTGACTTGTGTTGACCTATACCTCTCAGATGTATGCATACCGCCTGGAAGTACCTTCTACTTCTGGCAATTAACGGTAATTTATGGGAAATCAGAGGTTTCTTCCACACTGATTGCATTTGCCTCTGACCCTTTTATTACACTCTTCTATTACAAATAAAAAGCCACTTGAAACTTAAAAGCACCATTGATTGTAACATGAAGTAACATTGACCTTGTACTGTAACATTACCATTCAATAACAGAATCTAAATTACCCCCCTTCTCCAAAAAAGAGAAAATAATAGAAAATAAGACAAATTAGTAATTAGCCTGTGGACACCACTGGTGCAAGATAAAGGCCAAATAACCAATAACATAATTTTCACATTGAATGTCTATTGCCGTTGTTTTATCCCTTTGTCATGCATTAGAGTTGGAGATGAATGTTTTCCATCAGTCGTGTTTTCACAAAAACTTGCTGCAAGGATCTGTCATTCTCCAAACAGTCGATTTCATGTCATTTCCACCAACTGAAAACACAACATTGTGTGCCTCCATGTGCTTTTGTAATAGGGGAATATTCCCAGACCAAAGTTTCGATGGAAAGTTTACGGAAAGTTGTCGCACCGCGATAACATTTTGCCACCAAATGAAAACAGGGAAAATCCTAGTCTGGAGCCCTGGTATTACAGTGCAGATGAGAGGAATTACATGAAGACAGGATGCCACTTCATACTATTGAGTAAGGCTTAAACAGGTTTGAGCTGGGAGGCCTAGCTACATACCAAAGTCGTTCTCCTGCAGCAGGCTCAAGTTTCCAACCTCCTCCCTCATGGTGATCTCCTCCACTCGACTCTGATTGAGGGTGAACTGCTGGGCTACGTCGATGTCGCTGCAAAACAACAACATATGAATTCCACTGAGCAAATAACATTTAAATCAATAGAGACACTCAATGCCACCTTTGTAACTTTATCTTGAAAACACATTCATATCTGATAGGGTTCTGATGACATGGGAAGCAAATCTTTTGAGCATGACACACTCTAGATCTGGGAGTGGCTGATCGAAGTCATGGAACTCCTCTGGCAAGGTGATGGCATTGTAGGCAGCTTCTCGATTCTCTTCGGGCAGGTCCACCACCCCTGAGATAAGACACAAGAGTGGGGGGGGGGGTCATATACAACATACATGTTATGTCCTGCATAAGTAATGAGACAGTGAATAATGTTTCTTCTTTTGGCTCTACACTCAAAAGGTTTGGATTTGAAATTAAACAATTATCATGTAAAGTATAGATTGTCAGCTTTTATTTGATGGTATTTGTGTACTATTTCACCATTCAGAAACTTCAACACTTTTATGCATAGCCCCCCTATTTCAGGGTACCCAAAAGTGATGGGACAGATGAATCAAATGTCCAAATTAAGCAGTCATGTTTAGTATTTGGTCGACAATCCTTTGCATGCAATAACTGCCTGAAGTCTGTGACCCCCCCGATCTTCTCTGCTAGGTCTGTACTGCAGCCATCTTCACCTGTTGTTTGTTTTGAGGACATTTGGCCTCAAGTCTCCTCTTCATCATATTAAATGCATGTTCAATAGGATTTAAATCTGGAGATTGACATGGCCAGTCAACATTTTCCACTTTTTGGCCCTGAAAAACTCCCTAGTTACTATGGCATTATGTTTTGGGTCATTGTCCTGCTGTATGATGAAGTAGGCAGGTCATACATTCTGGCCGTAATACTATCCCAGTGGGGACAGCTGCCAAGCAAAATAGCCATTTCGGGACTTTTTAAACCATTAAAAATTGGGTTAGGATTAACAGGTGAAAACATTTTGTTTTACCTTGACCTCACTGGCTAGATTATTTTTATTTATTTTTATTTTATTTTATTTATTTATTTTATTTTATTTTATTATATTATTTTTTTTATCTGAGGAAATATCAGACATGCGTCCTAGTTAACAATAAAAGCCAGTGGATTTTTTTGGGTGAGTGAATGCCGCACAAACGAGAGGGAGAGCTAGCCAGGCTGCAACCGTGTCGGACGGAGTGGAGCATTTCTGTCTGATGGTAAATACTTTCTGACTAAAAACATCCATCTTAAACATATCTGCTACTTCTACAACATAGCTTGCTACTTCTGTTTAATAGTAAGCTTGGAGTATCAGACAATTTGTGGATAGACTATGACAAAGGTTATTTTAAGAGCCATGAAGAAGGCATGAATAAAAGGCACATTTCCATCCTAGTAAGAGCTGTGTGTGTGTGGAAAAGGAAAACACTACAGGAATTGTTTACATTCAATATTCCTATTTTGCTGGAGAAGGTGGATAACAAGAGGACAACATGAGATGCAGCAAAATGACAAAGGACAGCGATAGTAGACTGTGGTGTTTAGAGAATGTGAGACTAGAGAAAGAACTAAGAGATTTATTTGTAGAGAAAACTGCTGGATATAAACCTGTTGACCAATAAGGTTGTGTTTGAAATGGATAGGTTTGCACTTGAGTCAAGTCAAGTCTATTGGGCATATGCACACAGTATACAGGTTGTAAACTGTACAATCACATTCTTACAATGCCAGCTTCCTCTCAACAGTGCAGTAATAACACTGCTGCTATTTATTACTGTATTGCTCACTTTTTTTTACATGCATGTCTATTACACTTATTGTCTAATGTGCTATTATTGTATTTTTATTCTTACATCCTGATATTGCACTGTTAAGAGGAAGCTGGCAAAGTAAGCATTTCATTGTACATGACAGTATTACAAAACAGTATTATGTACATATGACCAATAAACTTTGACCTGACTTTCGATTGATGGCCTGGCTCATCAAGCCATTATGGCTGTGTCTACATGGGAAGACATGGTGTTTTGTTGTGATAGGGTAGAAAGCCAGTGTCTTCCTGGTCAGCAAAACAACTGGTGAGAGTAGAGCTGTTCATCTGGTAAGAAGAGTATGCAAACAAGGACATTTTTTGACGGACAGCAATGGATCAGATTTTGTGCTGCTTGCGCCTTTTAAGGGAAATGGGGCTAATGAGACATTTTACAGCTGGTGTGTATTATTATTATTTTTTTTAAACAGTTAATAGGTGAGTATAGGCGGCAACAGGTTGGTTGAGGCAGTACATGAGGATCTGTGTGTCAGTTGGTGGTGGATCAGACATGTAAAATGTATCTGAAGTTGATATTTCAATATGGACGCAAACGCTTCTTACTTATTGATCTCTAGTAAATGTGCATGAACATTTCCTGTGGTCATGTCTACTACTGTATCTCACTCCCGCCCATCGTGTGCCAAAATGATAGATTCATCAGGTGAAGCTGAGTCATTGTGCTCGCTGGCCACTTTCAACCTGCATGCAAGAACATCTCAATGTTCATGCAGGATCTTTTTGATATATACCTCTGTCATGCAAGTCGTATTTGAAGTTCATATTGCAATCTGGACGCAAAAGCGTTTTCCTACCGGCAATATGTCTACTGCATCACTCTCCCCACTCTCCCCACCATAGGCTAGATTATATATGTAGGCTGTAGCGGTAAGGCATGATTGTTGATAACCATGGTCACAATTTGACAATGACATTATCTGTCGTTAAAAGCGTTTGAAATGCAGGAACAACAACTAATTTCAGCTATTACAGTATGGGTAGAAGTGGAAAGAGACACATTATTTGTTCCTTAACTAATGGCAATAAATACATAAAAACTACAATTAGTAGCAGTATATATTGTAATAGTATAGAGTGGCTTATATGAGCTCATGACTAATGGCTATATGGAAACAAATGATACTAGACATTGAAAGCTCTCTTATGACTGCACAAATGATGTGACAGAACACACCTAACGAACTAGAAACACCAGTCAAGACAATTGTCCCATTACTTTTGGGTACCCTGAAATAGGGGGACTATGCATAAAAAGAGTTTCTGAATGGTGAAACCAATATGTACACAAATACCATCAAATAAAAGCTGAGACTCCCTACTTTAACCTCATTGATTTGGAGTGTAGAGCCAAAAGAACAAAAAATGCTTCACTGTACCATTACTTACACAGTGCACTGTATTTAGCCCATCCTCTTACCAGTCCTAGTACCCCTATTACTTTTCAGGATTTCTCATCAACAGCATATGAAAATGCCAAGACCAAGCAAACATCAAGATGAAAGAAAACATGTGACAAGTGAAAGGAGCCAAACTATAGCCTACTTGATGCTCTTGAATCTAGAGATGTAACAGCCCCTTCGCCAACACGTTACCTGGCCTGAAGGCCATCTTGATCTTGATGAACGCCTCGTTACAGTCTGCTAGCAGGTACTTGGCTTTCCTGTGGTAGATCCTGACCACCCCAAGGAGTAAATGACCTGATGTTCGCAACGCCATTTTCACCTAGAACAGAATATCAAATAATGTTTCATTTAATTTCAACACTTCAAAACACAATAGATCTCGTTGATTTAAAAAAATACAATTTAAGATTTAGGGTCTACAACTGAGATGCTCCTACTACACCCAGCTCTAACGCCTGTCATTGTAAAACTTGGATCTTTTTTTATCTTGTTGAGTGACACTGCATTGTCGAAGTAGCCTTATACACTGAAGCAAACCATGCAGAGATGAGTTACCTTGGGACAGATGATGCTCTCCACACTGCTCTCCAGATTGCACTCAAACACATGTGCCTTGGTCAGCTTCTTATCCCAGTGGGCTGCCAGCCAGATTTTAGCCAGCGGCCCACGCTTGCTGAGGACAAAGTGGGCGTAGAACATTGTCCCAGCACCTTCTCACACAGTGAGGTGGGGGGACACCAACCCTGCAGGGACAAAGGTAAATTATATAAAAGAAAACAGATGATGAAAATCAGTACACAACAGGAGTAAAACTTAATTTTAAAGTTGAATTGGTGTGAAATCAGTGCACAAGATGAGCTAACTTGTTCACAAACCGAGGAAATGTGTAATCTGTCAAAATAGCGCGTCCATCCAGTTATCCTGGCCAATAAAGCCCAAACTCCACGTGCTTTCCTGCACCTATGATACCGACACAATGTTGAGGGGGGCGGGCTCGAGACTGTGACTGACAGCGATTTCAGAATGTAAATTGAACCTCTGGATTACAAAACATAGAAAATTATTAGAATAAGCGTCGCCCAACAAGTAAACCGCATAAAATAAAACAATACATGGAGATGTATTGTTTTGACACCATAAACACCATAAACCAGAATTTAGCTAGAATCGTAAGATGCGGGGCATCATCGGCGCCAGCAGACAGCTGTGTGGACCTGGTGTGTGACATACGCGCGCGCTTCCTCTTCATTTCATTGCTCGACATTGTTTGGAGCAAATCAACTATGGCTTTATATAAGGTTCCATTACAGTTTGTTACAGATAATGAATATATAAGTTAATACAACACGCCAGGTGACCTGCACAATAGCTAGCTAGTTTACCTCTGTCATCTAGCTACGTGTGCGACATAGCAAAGCAACTAATAATCCACAATTCCCTACTGTAATGTGCAAAACAGAGTGCATGCAGCCTAAGTCTTTTTTCATATGTATGAACATAGAGACGGACATGCAAAAACCATCACTTAATTTATCCCTAATAATTTTAAACTTTAATTCACTCACCAATTACGCTCCTGTTGTAGTTTTTTGGCGGCCGTAGTATAGTTGTTCCACCCCTCCTCCTACGACAACAAACAAACCGGTGTTCCGTGAACGATAAAAGTGGAACTCCGCCTAGCTACCTCGGGTGTATGTAAATAAGGATTTCAAATTAAAAGTGCCTACGTTAAACTTGTTTAAGAATTTATCCCTATGAAGTTCAAATAGGGCCCTTTGAGCTGTATGGCCACAGTAATACAACAACACTTTGTATGACACACCGCTCATGGTTGAAACGTACTCATCCATATTCTCGAAGTGTTATTGAGTATATAGTGTTATAGTTTATCTTTGAAATATTATTTGTGTACAGTCCATTATATGTGTCCTATGTAAAATGACATGTAATTGCACTAATATGTAAATTATAATGATCAAAATTATTTTTGCAATTGTGATCCCATTACTTTCCAGTGATCTCTTACCTCGAGCTTTTATTTTGAAGTCGTGAAGACGAAACCGGAAGTGTTAACTTCGGAACCTGTCGCTCTTATCGCTCACAGAACACAGATGTTACAATCAAGATGGCGGCATGGTCTTTTTGGTTTCTTCCGCCCGCCTAAATATTATTTTTAAATCCACAGGATGTTTATTGTCATACGTACGGTCCCCAATATGAAAACGGTCTATCTCATTGAAAATTAATGAGCGAATAAGAAAGACTGCGACCGAGGTTTAAACAATGAGGGTTAAGTCAGTGCACCTTGGGATAATTCGTTTTCTCCTTTTCACCCCAAAATAACCAATAAATGGCTTAATTATTGAATTTATAAAGCTGCCCACTAATAGTCAATTCAGATTCTAAACCAGTTTTCATGTTTTTTATGTTGCTTTTGTATGCATTTTGTATACATGTATCAAATGAAAATACAATTAAGCAAAAAAACCAAAACTTTTAAGCATGCAATTTGGTCACAGATTTGTTCACGTAACATGTTTATGTCCATATAGTTGAAATGCGTGGAATGAGTTCATTAATATGCAATTTCACGGACACACTGAAGAAGAAGACTCTTTATTTGGCCATGTAGGAATCATCAATTGTAGGAATTTGACACATGCACACCTCTCCCAAGACAACACACACACTGCACACACCACACACCCAAGGGAGAACAGAGCAGTGGAGCAGTTAGGGGTTAAGTGGTAGCAGATTGCCGATTGCTGGCCAGCCTCTCTAACCTCTAGGCCACCTGCCGCTGCCACATATATTTCATGTCTTAAATTAAGGTTCATCCAAAGACATTACCACCCCCCTCACAACATTTTAGGCAGCACTCCCTCACAAAATATAATTGTGCTACAACATTTCCCCCGCTTCTCTGCTGTGAGAGAATGTGTGATGACAATATTAAGATAACCTGATATTTAAACCACTTCCACTCTTCATCTCTGTAATTCATGAGCTGCTATAATAAATTAGATTTTGTCAATCTATCTGATAAGGCAAACCATTCTATTTTCAAACATCCTTCACAGCTCTTCTCCGCACCTTGTGGTGGCTTTTGGCAGCACTTCACACCGCATATACGCGTGGCAGCCTGCATCGGTGGCGTGCAGGGATTAAACCTCTACCTACTGTATGTATGTATGCAAGTAGTAGGAGACATAGGCCCTTGCGCACAACCTAAAAGTCAGTACATTTGAAGCACATACATTGCAACTATAGAAATTGCACAGTAAAAAATATATATTAAAGTGAGGTAAAAAATAATCAGCAGAGTACACAGTACACAGAGTATACAGTACACAAACCACAGTAATCACATAAAGTGCTGTTGAGTAGGCTAAAAGAGATGTCGCAGTGCTGCTGGCTGTAACTCCCACGCTATATCCATACAAGTAGAGTTGGATAGATTGAGCAGAGTCTTTCAAACCATATCCAGTAAGTTAAAACAAACTGTATACCCAGTTCGACTGGTGAATCTGTGCTTGAACCCCAGCCTGGGGAAGGGGTGTGGGGTGAGGCCAATAGGGCAAGGCAGCCTGGGTAGGAGATGGGGAGGTGGGGGTGGAAGGGAGAGGAGAGGAGAGGAAGGGAAGAATGACAGGTGGTGGAGGACAGAGAAGGGGAGAGGTGGGAGGGAGACATGGGCAGATCTGTAGGCCAGGCATGAGGGAGAGGTAAGGGGTAATACAAGAGTTAGAATAATGCTGAAATTCTATTGTGTGAAGTAACCTTAAATCAACAATGTGATTATATTCGTTAAATCAATTAAAATCCATCAATATGTATTGTTATAGTGGATACCTTTTCAAAATGAATTGCTGCCACTACAAGGCACCTAAACAACAAGGGTATTCAGAGGAGGGAAGGAGAGTGAAGAGGTCCGACATGAACCATGCATATTATAGCTTTACTTCCGGTGGACAAAAACAAATTTCATCCTTTTTCATTTGTGTTTAATTGTATTTAGATTTTATACATTTATGCAAATTCAATCAAAAGTAAGATGAAAAATTGTTTAGAAGTCTGTGTCAACTACCAGTGGGAAGGTTTAGAAATGGATTTTTTTCGTTTTTGGGATAAAAAGGAGAAAATGTATTATTCCATGGTACACGGACCGTGGAATAATATTAATCAAAATCGTGATTAATCGATATTGTGTTGGCAATTATTTTTCTCAAGTCCCAGAGTGCATACTGTATACTAGGTGGAATCCTAATCAAAGCATGAGATGTGCATGCAGCAGATAAATAATATTTGTTTGCCTTTACAACATGATGCCTCTATGGCGATGACATTCTGCTAAAACTTGCTATTTGTTTCATCCACAAGTTTTGATAGTTCGCAGACCCACTGATTCCAGAAGGACCTTGGTTGAAATCATTTTGAAAATCATGTTATTGTTTAAATAAAATCTTGACAGAGGTTGAATTTACTTGAGGATTGACTGTGTGTATTTTTGCTGATGCAAATGTGTATGGTGGTGATTTCAATGGCCAATCGACGACAAAATGTTTACTGGGTATAAGTGCCATGAGAATAGAGAAGGGGCATGCACTTACATTAGGCCACTGTTTTTCACATACACTACATGGCCAAAAGTATGTGGACACCCGAGCATCACACCCATAGGTGCTTGTTGAACATCTTATTCCAAAACCATGGGCATTAATATGGAGTTGGTCCCCCCTTTGTTGCTATAACAGCCTCCACTCCTCTGGAAAGGCTTTCCACTAGATTTTGGAACATGACTGCAGGGATTCGCTCCCATTCAGCCACAAGAGCATTAGTGAGGTCGGGCCTTGATGATGTGCAAGAAGGCCTGGCTCGCAGTCGGCATTCTAATTCATCCTAAATTTGTTTGATGGGTCTGAGGTCAAGGCTCTGTGCAGGCAAGGCTGAAACAGGAAAGGGCCTTTCCTAAACTGTTGCCACAAAGTTGGAAGCATACAATTCTCTAAAATGTCCCATACCATGAAAATCAGGCCCAGACCATTATTCCTCCTCCACCAAACTTTACAGTTGGCACTATGCATTCAGGCAGGTAGCGTTCTCCTGGCATCTACCAAACCCAGATTTGTCCGTCAGACTGCCAGATAGTGAAGCGTGATTCATCACTCCAGAGAACACATCTAGCAGGTCTAGCAGGGCAGACGATTTTGTCTTTCGAATTTGACGAACTGTCTTATTGGAAAGGTAGCATCCTATGACAGTACCACATTGAAAATCACTGAGTTCTTCAGTATGACCTATTCTACTGCCAATGTTTGTCTATGGAGATTGCATGGCTGTATGCTTGCTTTTCTGCACCTGTTAGCAATGTGGCTGAAATAGCTTAACCCACTAATTAGAAGAGGTGTTTCACATACTTTTGGCTACGCAGTGTATTTTCACCCAAGGCACATGCAGCTCTCTGTTCAAAATCTCAAAGACCTTTGCGCATGTTATGCTAGACCCTTTTTGTTCATTTTCTTGTAGGTCTATTAACTTTACCACCCGCAAACCCCTCATAAATCTGCCTCATGGCGGCCCATGATTTCACCCAAATTTTCCAATAGGGTGTAATTGCAGACCACAGTTCAGGGCGTTCCTTGATATCAGGAAATGTCCATTGATGCTTGCCTCGGTCAGTTCCCACACAGTCCCACGCTTCTTATATACTCCTCTATACTCCAAAAATGTGGTTAAAGTATCGATTGTCAACTTTTACGTAAGGGTATTTTACACTTTTTATACATAGTACCCCTATTTCAGGGCACCAAAAGTAATGGGACAATCCTTTGCATGCAATCACTGCCCGAAGTTGCCACTGACCTGACTACACGCTGGGTATCATCTCTGGTGATGCTCTGCAAGGCCTGTACTGCAGCTATCTTTAGTTGTTGTTTGTTCTAAGGTCCTTTTGCCTAAAATCTTCAGGAAATGCAATACACATTCAATTGGATTTACATCTGGTGATTGACTTGGCCAGTCAAGAACTTTCCACTTTTTGGCCCTGAAAAACTTGTTGCTAGCAACTAATTGCTATGGCCGTATGTTTTCTGTCATTGTCTTACTCTATGTAAGCGCCATCCAAAGAATTTGGAGGCATTTGCTTGTACTCGAGTAGACAATATGTTTCTGTACCCTTCAGAATACATTCTGCTGCTGCTGTCAGCAGTTACATCATCAATTAAGACAAGTTAGCCAGTTCTAGTGGCAGCTATACATGCCCAAACCATAACACCCCCTCCACCATGTTTCACAGATGAGCTGGTGTGCTGTAAATCCTGGGCAGATCCTTGCAATCACTCATTATCACTCATTATCAATGGTCCACAAAACCTTTTCCAGACCTCTACAAGATTTTTAGGTACTTTTTAGCAAACTTTAACCTCACCATCCTTTTTGATGATAACTAATGGTTTGCACCTTGCAGTGAGGGCTCCCTAGTTTGGCTGGTGACGTATTCTGCGGATGGTAGTCTCTGACACATTCATGCCAGAGTACCTAAAAATCCTAATCCTAACCCTAATGTTACACAGGAACGTCTTCGAAACCAAATGACAGCACACAGAGAGGGTAGGGTTTAGCCCAAAGGCGTATTTAATAATAATAATATAGGGAGAGGGGTGGTGGAGAGAAGGATAATCCGAGGGGGTCGTCAGGGTCTGGTCCGGGGTCAATAGCGGGAGGTCCAGTGTTCGGGAGAGGGGAAAGGCGCCGTGGGGTAATCCGTGGGGAGTAGTCGGGGTTCGGTCCAGGGGTCGGTAGCAGAGAGGTCCAGTAGCGAAGAGGGGGTAGGGGCTAGGTCCGTGGATGGGTAGAGGAGTGGAATCCGAGGAAGACGAGGGTTCTGGAGGGGCACAGGAGAACAAGATGAGTCACAAGGAAAAAGACAAAACACAAGGAACAGCGGGAGGGCTAGAAACGTTGCAGCGGAGATACACAAAGATTACCGTGAGGTTACAGTACGTTCTGGCACTGGAGTGATGACCGGGCAGGGTTCTTATAGGTGGGTGATTGGGAATGGGTCGCAGGTGTGCTGATTGGGGATAGGGAACAGGTGCGCTGTCGACTGGGGGCTGGGCGCTCCAGCGATGATCGCGTGGCCTCAAGGTGGTGCCAGAGGGTTGGTTAGGGGGAGGGACAGTAACACCTAACCCCTAAACAACTGTGGGACACCAATAGCAGACTCCAAAGGCAAACACAAAGCCTAGAATCAATACTAGACATTGACAGCTCTCTTATGCCTGCACAAATTAGGTGACGGAACACACCTCATAGTAACTAACCTCATAGTAATTGTTTGATTTCAAATCCAAACTATTGGAGTATAGAGCCAAAATAAGAAAAAATGCTTCACTGTCTCATTACTTACGCAGGGCACTGTATATGCTACCATAGGGTTAGGGGTTATCTATAGTAACTCAGATTTTAAGAGAAGTGTTCTACCAAAACCTCTCTGGTTCTACGTCCCATTTTGTACCCTTATACAAGATGAGATGGAGATTGGGGAAAATTATAAACAGACTGTGGAGGAATGTTATTCACAGTTTTATTTATTATGGCTGTCTCTGTTAAAGTTGCAGCCACATAATGACATACTCCTTGAATTTGAAGAATATGACTTTAATTAATGAGAGTCATATAACAGTATTACTTTATCATAATCATAACACTAAGTACCTATTACTCCAGGTTTTATCCGGTCTAAGATGATCCAGATTTTGGAGAGCAAAACTGGGGACATAAATTGAGGGGCATAGAGGGAAGCAACTTGCATATCAACTTCTGTGGGAAAACGTGAATTATAGTAGGCCTACTTAGTTATTGCAGGCTATAAATTACACTTTTAATGTCACTACAGTAGCAAATTACTTTTGTTAGTCACTTTTTATGACTAGCAAACCTGTTCTGACTAGGTCTTACTGGACAAGAGACAGTTATCAGACCTGCTCTGTCTAGGTCTTACTGGAGAAGAGACAGTTATCAGACCTGCTCTGTCTAGGCCTTACTGGAGAAGAGACAGTTATCAGACCTGCTCTGTCTAGGCCTTACTGGACAAGAGACAGTTATCAAACCGGCTCTGACTAGGCCTTAGTGGACAAGAGACAACTGTCCTAAAACACACATGCACAAACACGTACAATAGGTACATAAAGGCCAGTGCTTGACCTGGAGACCAGATTGTAGAATGTGCTTTATTTTATTTTTTACCAAAACAACTGTTACGGTTCCCCCTCCTAACCAACCCTCTGGCACCACCTCGAGGCCACGGCAGTCAGTTATTATTATTATTATTATTATTATTATTTACTATTAAATATGCCTTTGGACTACCCTCTCTGTGTGCCGTCATTTGGTTCCTCAGACGTTCCATTGTAACAACAACATTCTTCACTGAACGTTCTTTATCATGCAATCTCATTCCTTAATCACGACCAGTTTATCATGGCCATTTTTCACAATTTTAAAGCCCAAATATACATACTGGTAAAAAATAATCTATCTTAAAGTAATCTCAAAGTAAAGTAAATTAAATTACTTTAAGTTGATTTGGGCATGGTCATAAAATGCTAACAGTTGGTGGATGGTGTCAGTGGCTAGTTAAAGAACCAAAGTGTCTGTCCTTGTCCAGAGACTGCTCTCAGGGCAAGGAACCAAACATGTTTTGTTTTTTTGTGGCCAATGTTGCCCTAGAGGTGCAATTTGGAGTGCTCAGAATGTAATGTTCCCATAAAGGGTAAGCTACCTGTAACGTTGGATCAAATGAATCAGGTCTAATGATTTATAACCGTCTGTTGGGACGGGTTGCCGCTAGTAGTGATATCACCAAAGAGCCATCATCTGCACTAAACCCTAGCTCACTCTCAAGTGTATGTATTTAGTGGGCCATTTGTCCCTGTCATTGTTGCTGTGTTGCCCTGCTTCCTTGACCTTCAAGACTCAATAATCCCGCCTCTTCTCATGCTCCAGAGAGTACTGCACAAATGGAGCAATAGCTCAGGCATTATTAGCTCTGACAAGAGCAATTCCATAACACCCATCCATGGGCACCCAGTGGTGGGACTGTATCTGTATCTCTCTGTTTCTCTCTCTCTTTCTCACACTCTCACTCTCTTACTGTCTCTCTATGTCTCTTTCAGATTCTCCCTATCTCATTGTCTTTATTTCTACTCTGTCTCCTTTTCACCTTTCCCTGTCGTTAAGCTCAAGCATTAGAAATGGAAGAAAACACTAAACTTAGAGCACCACCCTGGGAACATGCTGTGTGGAATGGCAGTCTTTGTTCTGATGCCCTTCCAAATGTGTGCTCTCAATTCTCCACCCTGTCCCACATGTCATGGAGGAGAATACACTCCTATCTCTATACAAAAGTCAGAATGACTGCGTGAATGCCAAAATCCCATCCAGAAAACCCACAGGGAATGGACTTACTTTTATATACTACAGAATGACTGGTTATATTTCACCACTAGACAGCCTTTGTCCCTCTCAATTGGTGTACACCAAGTCTGTGTCGCCATCCATCCTCCCCATCCAACCTGTCTGACAAGCAAGTCTTTTAAAGGGTAAATGCACACACACACGCACACACACACACACACACACACACACACACACACACACACACACACACACACACACACAGACAGAGGTCTACATATGAGGTGAGCACTGCAAAACAGAGTTCTCTCACACAGCATTTCTCACACTAAAATTGTATGGGGGTGGGAGTGAGGGTGAGTGAGAAAGAGAAAGGAGGAGGTTGGGGGGAGTCCTTTCAGTTCTTTTAGCGGCAACAATGGTCTTTGTCCAACATCTTCCACCATTCTTATTGGGGTTACCAATGGGAGGGGGCGGGCGGAAGGCTGTTTTTTCCATAGTAACGGTGACAAAACAAGCTGGTCCCAAACCAACTGGGCATTAGGATGAGTGAGGCTGCTGAACAGAAGCACACAAACTTCTGCTGTGAATCAGAGGAGTTGTGTCCCTGCAGCAAGAGAAGACAAGGAGGAGGAGGACAAGTCAGGAAGAGTGGAAGGAAACAAGTCAAAACGAGTGAGACAAAACAAGTGAGACAAATCGAGTGAGGGGAGGAGTGAGAAAGGGAAGGAGTGAGAAAGAAAGAGAAGGGACTACAAAAGCAAGAAAAGGAAAACATCTCAGAGGCTGCTGGTGCTTGAACAAGGGAGCTTTAAACAGGACCAAGGATCCCAGGATACACACACCCAACACACACACACATACACACACACACACTCACACACACACACACACACACACACACACACAGATACACGCCCACACAAACACACAGATACACACCCGCACAAACACAGCTGTTCCCTATTGGAAGACAACATGAATCGAGACAGTCAAAGTGAGGACACTTTGTCAGCTATGGTTCTAGAGAATATCAAGAACAAACTGATTAATGCCTTCAGGGCAACTGGAGAACCAAGGGATCAAGAGACTGATGTTAGTCCCATCAGCACTGGCAGGAGTTACCAAGCCAATGAGGAACTACGGAGAGCAAAGATAGATGGTGCCATAACCTGGCTGAGGTCTGAACTGGTGAGTTATCTGTCTCTATCTAATCATTGTTCATAGAGAGATGCTTTTAACTTTTAGTTTGTGTTTTATTTGGTGTTTATGTGGTCAGTCACAGTCATCTAATTATAACCTTATACAATCCATGTACAATTGTAATACATATGTATCATTGCAATGCACAAAAAAATGAAGAACATGTTGTATTCATTAAACAATCAACGTACCTGCATTTAAGCAGAATGAACAAGAGAAGTACCATTGTGTTTGACATGTGTGTGTGTGTTTGTGTTTGTGTGTGTGTGTGTGTGTGTGTGTGTGTGTGTGTTTGTTTGTGTGTGTGTGCATCAGATCTGAAACACTGATCTGTTGTCCCCTCATTGCCATGCAGCTGGAGATGCGCTGCCAGGACCGTCAGCTGGCCCAGACACTGCTGGGACTCAACTCTGAGATCCAGAGACTGAGGAGGGAGAGTCTGTCTGGGGCGCTGGGGCCAGAGGGGGATGACCGCCACTGACATCCCCCAGCACCACGCATCTCTCTTTGGGGAGTCAAGAGAAAGGGTAGGGTACTCTGTTGGTGCCCAAGATCAGACTTTGCCACTTGTGTTCCTATTGTGGAACAGATGAATGAACATACAACAGAAACCCTGGTGGATGGAATGATTCCTCTGCGAAGGTCACTTTGCATGGTTGATGGATCAATTGGGCTGAGAGGGTTTTTTAATGGACAGGGTAGTGAATCGTGCATGCAAAACTACATACTTAAAATAAATAATAACCAACCTTAACTTGAATCATTCTGAAAATTGGACAGTGCTGTATTCCTCAGCCCTGATGAGCAATGTTCTGACTGTAGATGATCAAAGGGACACTTGACTTGTTTTTGAGACACTGCATTGGTTGGTTATAATCCAATTACGATACATTATCACAGAAGCAGAATATGAGGAAACCAATAATGTTAAAATAAAATAGCCTTTAAAGATGATGTCATTCATTTTGTAAATACTTCTGAAACTGCAAGATTTTGAGATGTTTTCTGATGTGGCAAATAAATCGTTTTCTTTTTGTCTTAAAATCTTTATTGGCGTACTATGTGCAGTACCTGTCCCAAATACATTTACAGCAGCAGGGAAAAACACATCCACTTGTCTTCTAAACACGTAACACACAAAAAAACACATCACACAAGAAGTGTTGTCACTTTACTGTTAGGGCCTGAGGTAGTCAGATCCCATGGTGAAGAAACACTTCTGGCTTTATTCATCACAGGTGACCTCCTATTCAACACTTCAGAATCCCCAAGAATTGGGTATCCTGGTCACTTGTGTTTAATATATCAGAGAACACATTTTACATGACCTGCCATTGTTACAATGACTGTTAACTGTTAATTGTGGGTATTGTATATGTGGTGTGTGTGATTGTGTTGTGGAAAGGTGAACCTGATACTGCAGCAGGAGACCAACCTCGGTGCTGTAAACAATCACAACCATTTGAAGAGTTAACATCTGTGACATACTGTAGAACGGGTGTTACATGCATGCTTGAATATGCATTGGGTCATTTATTACACTGTTCATGATATGCAAGCCTTTCTGTGTCATTCTTACATTAACATTATGTCAGTATTTAAGCACTTGACCACACTGATAACTACTTTGCATACAAATGGCAAGTCTGCCATTTCAGCAATCTCTATAGCAATTTGCAAATGAGACTGTTGGAGCTTATACGAACCCATGTAACAATGAAATACTGTCATTTAGAAGAGGCATTTCTGCCAGGATACTACAGTAAGTAGTGGATCTCCTCTCTTAAAATGTGCTATGAAACCCTTATTACATGTGATAGCTGTTGTTGATCTCATCCACCTAGCTAGAGTTTAAAAGTTACCAATACAGTTAGTGCAAGCCTTGTCTGTTCTCTCACACATACAGTAGGCGCGCATTCACACGCACACACACACACACACAAAAATACCCTATAAACTACAGAAACTTTGGCAACACAATAAGACATCAGGTATCTATGATTGCCTTCGATCAATATGAAACTGGTATATATTAGCTATTAAACTGGATTCTATATATGGTATATTCTACATGTAATACAGTGCCCTCCATAAGTAATGGAAAGAGGAAGCATTTTGTCTTTGAGCTCTATACTCCAACAATTGGGATTTGAAATCAAACAATTACTATGGGGTCAATTTTCATTCAGATTGGTTTCACCATTTAGAAAATATATATATTTTTAAACATACTCCAAAAGTACTTATGTTTAGTATTTGGTCAACAATCCTTTGCATGCAATAACTGCCTGAAGTCTGTGACCCATTGACCCCACCAGACACTGGGTATATTCTCTGGTGATGCTCTGCCAGGCCTGTACTGCACTCATCTTCAGTTGTTGTTTGTTTTGAGGTCTTTTTGCAAATTAAATGCATGTTCAATTGGATTTAAATCTGGAGATTGATTTGGCCACTCAAGAACTTTCCACTTTTTGACCCTGAAAAACTCCCTAGTGTTTGGGGTCATTGTCTTACTGTATGATGAAGCACTGTCCAATGAGATTGGAAGCATTTGCTCATACTTCATCAGACAAGATGTTTCTGCACACTTCAGAATACATACTGCTGCAGCTGTCAGCAGTTACATCATCAATGAAGACAAGTGAGGCAGTCATAACACCCCCTCCACAATATTTCACAGACGAGGTGGTATGCCAGGGATTTTGGGCAGTTCCTTTTTTTCTCCACACTTTACACTTGCCATCACTCTGGTACATGTTAATCTTTGTCTCATCTTTCCACAAGACCTTTTTCCAGACCTCTCTTTGAGGTACTCTTTAGAAAACTGTAATCGGGCCCTCCAGTTTCTGTTGCTAACTAGTGGTTTACACCTTGCAGTGTAGCCTCTGCAGTTTAGCTGGTGACGTATTCTGTGGATGGTAGTCTGACACATTCACGCCTACCTCCTGGAGAGTGTTCCTGATCTGTGGGACAGTTGTTTTGGGGTTTTCCTTAATCATGGTGATCGTTCTTCGGTCATCCACTGTAGAAGCCTGTCTTGGCCTACAGTACCAGGCCGTTTGCGATTGCTGAGTTTTTTTGTTGGCAAACCTAAGGTTTTGGACATGTTGATGATAGTTTCTTTCTGATTTCTCAGCCCAATAATGGCTTCCTTGACTTGCAGTGACAACTCTTTGGTCTCCATGTTGACAGACACCAATAGCAGACTCCAAAAGAAATTTAAAGGCTAGAATCAGTACAAGACATTGACATCTCTCTTATGCCTGCACAAATGATGTGGTGGAAAACACACCTGACTAACCAGAAACAACTGTCAAGCCAATTTTCCAATACTACTGGTTCCCTGAAATAGGGGGACTATGTATAAAAGGGTTGTAATTTCTAAATGGTGAAACCAATCTGAAAAATTAAAACATTGAATAAAATCTGATAATCTCTACTTTAACCTCATAGTAATTGTTTGATTTCAAACACAAACTATTGGAGTATATAGTTAAATGAAGACAAAATGCTTCCTCTTTCCAATACCTATGGAGGGCACTGTTTTTAAATCATTGTCTTATTTCACTTTTAAACTAGTTTGTTACTGTAAGAGGGATGTTGGAGACCATAGTTCTGAAAGAGTTTTGTCAGTGCAGTCACAGTCAAACTATGGAGTTGATAAGTGTGGCAAAGGCGGGGGAGTGGTGAGGGAAATGATAATTGAAGGGAGGTATCTTGCAGCTTGCTGGCTCCACCCCCGAGCCTTATATGGACTTCCTGCCCCAACAAAGCAAACCTGTGGATCGTTAAGCCAAGCCATAAGGGCTTGGGTATAAAAGAGGGAGCGGGCCTCCCACAAGGGAGAGAAAGTATCTGTGTGATTACCTGCTGTGACCTCCACCGGATGTAAATAACCCCTAATAAACTTCCTGACTGCATTTCAATTGTACTTTGTGTGTGTTTGTTATCTATCTTGGTGGTATAGAAACCCCACAACCTTGACCCTGCTACATAAGATTATGGTATGACGGTATGAAGAGTGACATTGATCTACACAATGAGATGTGATGACCATGCTTGTCATCTCTTGTTTAAGGTTTTATGGTACGGAGCTTCTTCTGCAGAAAAGCCTTTTAGGCCCATGAGGATATGGTGTTATTCTAGAGGACAGGCAGGATATGGAAAGGCCCACTTCCCCTGAGCTGGAGTAAACACTACTGCCCCCTCCTTCACTCCCAGACTCCCAGCACCCTTCCTCCTCTGGCTCATTCTCCTCTCCCCCCTCTATCTCTGCACAATCCAGCTTTAGCTCTTGAATGCCTGTGTGAAGGTCCATCAGCTGTCGGATCAGGGCCTGGTCCTGGGACCGCATCTCCATCTGCACAAAACAGATACTACTCCTCAAACACTGTAACATACTTGCAGGTAGACATTTCAACATATACACAGAAAGAGAAATTAACTGATGTAGACACAGACAAAAATTTGCACTAAATGGTAACCTTGACAGAGACACAAAGATGTTACCACATAAAACAGCTGGTTTGCTACTATATTTTCACAAGCCATGAAAAACGTAAGAACAGACACCTAAAACAGACAAGATATCAAGTACAAATGCCAAGCAGGTCTAACAAAGAATAAAGAGTATGCTCGAAGACCGCTTCAAATGCTATGAAATAAACCAAGACAAAAATAACACAAAACACACCAATGGCGATTAAAGAGACAACTCTACAGAGGTACATCTCTCTTTCAGAACAGCACTGCCTTTATTAGATTGATTACGTTAATGTCCTCTCTGGGAGAACCTGTCTCAACCAATTCACTGCCTCTTTCAAATGCAAATGACTTTTCTCGCTCTTCTCTTTTGATGATAGGCAGTCTAATTGCCTTCATTGTGAGTATAGAATATTTTGAATTCAGAGTCCAAGTTTGTCCCAGGCAGTGGAATGTTTCAACAACAAAAAAACAGCCAATCTACATTTCTTTTTGTTAATTACTGCATCGGACTGGGCCTTAGAAGAGTGGGCCTCTCTTAGTTGAGAGAAGGAAAAGGAGAAGAAGCATGAACTTTCCTTTGAGTAAAGTTTGAGCTTTGGGCTTCCTGGGGGGTGATATCCCCACACCCCCGGCTGTGTGCTGGTGTAATTGTATGTGCGTGGGTGTGTGTGTGAGAGAGAGAGTGAGAGAGAGCCCTTTACCCAGCCATTTACCCAACAGATCAAACGTATCATCGGTACACTCTTAAAAAAACATAAAGGCAAGAATCAATACTAGATATTGACAGCTCTCTTATGCCTGTACAAATGATGTGATGGAACACATCTGACCTAACCAAAAACTCCTGTCAAGCCAATTGTCCCATTACTTTTGGTGTCCTGAAATAGGGGGACTACGTATAAAAAGTGTTGTCATTAATAAATGGTGAAACCAATATGTACATCAAATAAAAGCTGATAATCTCTACTTTAACCTCATGGTAATTGTTTGATTTCAAATCCAAACTTTTGGAGTATAGAGCCAATAGAAGAAAACATGCTTCACTGTCCCATTACTTACGCAGGGCACTGCATGTATTCAGGAGCACCGAGATGTTCAATGAACCAGCTATGCCAGAACTACGTAGTCTATATTCTTACGCACTTTCCCCTAACCATTGGCCTCTTTGTCTCCAACCCATCTTCCCGCCGGGTTTGTTGTGTTTTGTCTGCTTAGGACACTTGGTTGCCATGACGGCTGTCTGGGTGAGGACTGTAAATGCCAAGTGATATATTAATCATTGACAATGAGCCCTTCTGCATTGCTAACCAGAGGGGAGGGTCACACTGTAACACACTGCAAATCTCAATAACATTACACTCCCACACAATCTTGAATAACCAGGAAGGTAATTTCATTGAAGTGACAGATGGCTTGACCTTAGTCCTAATCACCAATAAAAAAAATGTCCTTTCTACTGGAATCACACAGCGGTGGTTTTAATTGTTTTCCCGACAAATATGTAGTGCTACATACCGCAAATGCAATCTATTATTATCCATGAGAGTACTGAAGAAAATAGGTATAAATAAGAAAATTAAAATAGTCCATCTCATAATCATAATTAGAGATATCTAATCATATCTAATCACTGTTTCAAATAAAAATAAAGTCAAATTAATGTTGAAATGAAATGTCATTTAGCTCATCTAAGCACAGGCAGACTATAGGCTAATTAGCTTTAGTGCGGTTGAGTCATTCAGAATGTTAGATAGTAGACTACAGTCTCTGATCCATCTTACCAGTTCCCTGCGCAGCCAGGCCAGTGCGCTTTCTATATCCAGTCTATAGGGGCTGCCCTCTCCGGCTCTGTGATCTTTCTGGACCCCTTCCCCAGGGTGGTTGTCTCTGGTTCTACACACAACCGGCCCGGCTGACTTGCAGTCATCAAAGGTGGTGGCTTTACAGGAGAAGTCTCTAAGTCTAGTCAGGACCGCTTCCGTCATGATAGGTTGGTTTCTTGATTAAACAAATCTGTGTTCCTGAAGCCTTTGTTTTATCTAAGGTTTCTAATGTTCCTAACTCTTTTATGTTTTGTTTATGCTTTACTAAGTTTTGTCTACACTTTCCTGTATTTAGTCCAAGCTTCTCTCAGCTGTAGAAAGGTACAGCGTTGTCTAGAGAACTCTCTCTCTCCTTAACTACTCGTTTTCCCTTGTGTCCTCTCTCACTCAGCGCAACGTATCAGTGATGGTTCTGCACTGGACTGGAAAATTCAGAGAAACTCCTCTTTCCCCGCACTCCAATAGCACGGTGGAGTGGCGTCAGTCAAGTGTGACATCAGCTCCTTGCTATTGTCTGAACGGCTGACCCAAAGTTGTTTGGGTCTTTTTAAAGACACACACGCACGCACGCACGCACGCTAGAGCTCAGTGTGATGAAGAGGAGGAGGAGGACACAGGCAGTTGCCTGGGCTACTACAGTTCCTGAAAAGAAGTTAGTAGTCTGTGGAATGCCCTTGGATCCATGTCATGTCACAACTGCAAACAAGGATAGAAGAGTGGGACTGCTTGTTCTGTAATCATTATAGAAAGCCCTAAAATGGTTCACTTCCAGACATACAGTGCCCTTTGTAAGTAATGGGACAATTAAGCATTTTTTCTTCTTTTGGCTCTATACTATTATTGTTTGACTTGAAATCAAACAATTACTACAAGGTTAAAGTAGAGATTTTCTCAGCTTGTATTTGAGGGTATGTGTGTACATATTGGTTTCACCATTCAGAAAACACTTTTTATACATAGTCCCCATGTTTCAGGGCACCAAAAGTAATGGGACAATTGGCTTGACAGGTGTTTCTGGAAGGTCAGGTGTATTCCATCACATCATTTCTGCAGGCGTAAGAGAGCTGTCAATGTCTAGGCTTTGTGTTTGCCTTTGGAGTCTGCTATTGATGTCTGTCAACATAAGGACCAAAGAAGTGTCAATGAAAGTCAAGGAAGCCATTATTAGGCTGAAAAACCTGAAAAAAGGAAACATAGCCAAAACCTTAGGCTTGCCAAAATCAACAGTTTGGAACATCATAAAAAAAAAAGCACTGATGAGCTCAGCACTTGCAAACGGGCTGGTATTCTCAGTGAATAACCAAAAAATGCTCACCATAACTAACGAAAACCCCAAAAAACAACTGTCACACAGATCAGCAACACTCTCCAGGAGGTAGGCGTGAATGTGTCAGAGACTACCATTTGCAGAATACGCCACCAGCCGAACAACAAAGGCTTCACAAAGGCGGTGCAAACCACTAATTATTTTCAAAAAGGAGGGTCAGGTAACAGTTTGCTAAAAAGTACCTAAAAAACTGCAGAGGTTTGGAAAACGGTCTTGTGGACAGATGAATATTATCATATACCAGAGTGATTGCAAGTGGAAAGTTTGGAGAAAAAGTATCTGCCCAGGATTTACAGCATACCACCTCATCTGTGAAACATGGTGGAGGGGGTGATATGGTTTGGGCATGTATAGCTGCCACTAACTAACTTGTCTTAACTGCTGGCACCAGCAGAATGTATTCTGAAGTGTACAGAAACATCTGCTCGAGCGCAAGCAAATGCCTCCAAATTCATTGGATGGCGCTTCGTCAAAGAGTAAGACAATGACCTGTTATCTTTGGATAAAATCTTAGCTTGTAACCATTCATGCATACCCTCCCAAAATTAGCCTACACTCTCAACAATAATAACACCCCTAAAATATCTAATCCCTTTGTGTTGAATGACTACCGCCTTGTTAACAAGAACATTGTTAAAGGCCATATCCTCAACTACACCCAAAAATACATTGATCCCTTTCAGGTTGCCCACCAGTCCAACAGAGGAGTTGATGATGCTATTCTAACACTCCTCAATAAGGTGTACAGACATTTGGAAGGTGCTGAATGTTTTTTTTTACTTCTCTTCAGCCTTTAATACAATCCGGCCTTATAGCACAGACACTTAAAAAAGACGTCTCCCTAGATGGAGGCCTGGTTTTGTGGCTGTTGAAATTCTTCAGTCAGAGGTCACCGGAAGTTGGGAAACAGACTGACTATGTGTCAGACAAACGCACAACTGTCACAAGTTCCTCTCAGAGCTGTGTATTGTCCCCACTTTTGTACATCTTTTGACCATATCATATTAGCTGACGACACAGCACCGGTCAGCCTGCAGGACATGAAGGAACACAATGGTCCAGTCTTAGATGACTCTGTCAAGTACAATGATTCACATTTTGTTCAACACCAACAGGTCTGAACAAGACCAAAGAAATGCACATACACTTCATGAAGAGTGTAGACCCTCTGCCTACAACAACCTCTACAGGCAAGGATATAGAAGTTATAGTGGAAGACTGTATTTTCTTAATCAGTTCTGGAGGAAAGGCATCTAAAAGCCAAATCGCTGGGGCATATTTGTTCTTGATCTATGATATGAACTTCACTGCAAAAAAGGCCCTACTAGAAATAAGCCTAAATTCCTAAATCTAGCCAAATTATTTTGTATTGAGCAAAAAAATCTGCCAATGGGGTAAGCAAAATATACTAGGTTAGAATTCTTAAAACTAGCAAAAAAGTCTAGCCACTGGAGAATCATAATGCGCCTTAAAACTAGACAAAAAGGCTAGAATTTGAGCAAACTGAGCTTACTACAAGCAATGCAGTCATATTTATTTAAGACAGAGTAACTTAAAATGAGAAATTTAGTCTCTAAATGAGCTCATTAGAATTTATATCTTGAAATAAGATTAATAACTAGCAAAAATACTCTTAAAATAAGCATTTTATTCTCTTAATTGAGCTGACTTTAAGAATTAATACCTTGAAGTTATATTAATAACTAGCCAAAAAAGTTTAAAACAAGACACAATATCTTAAAACAGCACGGTAAAAATGAGTTAATTTGTCTCAAATCAAGGCACCAGAAGCATCTTGTTTTTAGCATTTCTTTCTTTATTAAGAGATTTTTTAATCAACATGGTTCATTCAAAGCAATTGTTGTAACTTCTTCCTGTCAAAAGTGGTCACTGGTGTGTTTCCAATGGCGATCATGCAGTTATCCTCATAGACGAGCACAACTGGACAGGACAGGGGTCGCTGGCCAAGTATGCATCAGGGTCTTCTGAAGCCTAGATGACAAGAGTGGAAGTTTAGGAAATCACAAGTAACAAAAACTTTGTCCTGGACTGGGATACTTCCAAAAAAAACACAACAATTAGGTCACTGACAACACTACCTTTTTTGTATAAATGACAGAGGCTTACCACAAAATAGAACAACTGAAAAATTAAATACTTTAAGTCTCACTGTAAGGACATGGAAAACAGCCTCGCTGCTTGCGCCCAGCTTCTTAGGTGGCATAGTGCTGGATGGGAAGAGCAGTGGCAGGGCTCTGAACACAGCAGTGGCATCCACTATTTTGAAAGAAAGCACAACACAAGGCAGTATGAGTAACCACTCATCATGAGATCTCAAAATATAAACTTGGACAAATCAAGGTATACAGTGACCTCACCTCCATCCAACGTTTTAGGGGGTTTCATCGCTTTTGAACATTCCAGTTGTACATTCAAATAAGGATCATATATAACATTTTGTTGCATATGTCCTGGTCTATCTATATTTTTATCATCTTTTGCTAGAAATGGTAGAAAGAAGCTCATTAGAGTGTTCAGAATTGAATTTTCAGCTTTCCCATATTCAAAAACCTACTTTTAGACACCAAGATCATCCAAATTGATCAAAGTGGTGAGATTATGTGTCAAATGTCCCCATTTACAAGTCTGCATGGCGGCCATCTTGGAAAATGGGTGGCCCGCGTGCTTTTTCAAAAGAATAATGTCTAAGGAGTATTTGTACCAAGTTTAGTGCTTGTATCACTATTTGAAAGATTGTTTCAGTTATCTGCTGCACTATAACAGAGTTACTGCTAAATAACGTTTTGGCAAAGACATAAAACATCTACCATGTTGTACTAGCCTGCTAGTTCTAAGGTCAAACTGTCCTGAAAACTTAGCACTAAAGTTCCAGAGTTAGCTAACAGTTGTATAATTTCCTTAGTTAAACTTCATGCACTTTTGCAAAAATAGCATCAAAATACTTAATGTTTGATAATAAAATGCACAATATTAACTGTAGATACATACATAAGGATATTTTGAGCTTTACCATGCTAGTTAACTTAATGGGTTTTAGCACACAACCCAACCTAGCAAGGCAGGTTAGACACATAAAATGAAAAAAGTTAATGTTAATAAAACAGATAACTTAACAATATAACGTACCTCTTAGTGTAGCAATTGCAACTTCGTCCAGTTGATTCATTACCGCGATTCCAAAAACTCTCTGGCTGCAAAAATATGTACCTGCATTTGAAATCCAACGGTTAACGGCCTCACTTCTCTACAGAAAACCGCACGTTGGAATATACCTTTTCAGGGTAGGGTCGGGGGTGCGGCCGGCCGGCCGAATATATATATTTTTTTTATTAAATTGAAATTCCTTTAGATAATTTCACTAACATATAATACATATTAAGCCCGTGTATGGGATAATTAATTAATGACTGGTTGCTGCTCTTATGAGACCCAGAGTCACTTCCCCTTGATGACCTAATGTGTCGCCCCAAGGGAATAAAGATATTAAAACGTTTGTTCCCATTAATAAAGTGTGTGATGACACACTTAGTACTTTTAGGACAACTTGACTTGGATGTTCTCAATAGTGCTTTACTTGCATTTCCCTACTCTCCACTTGATGTCAGAGATAAATCAAGCCCTATAAGCTACAGCACATTAGCATCCAGTGACAATAAATTAAAGCAGTCCTCAGGCCAAATGATTGTTCTACTTAAAATTCTTCCATTTCTGATTGATACAGTTAAAGGTAATGAGTACCACACAGTCATTCTTGAGCTGATAGAAATAGTTCAAATTTTGTTTGCTCATGTTATTGGTCTACAGACTATCAACAAATTGAAAACACTCATTGAACAGCACCTAAAACATATGAATAACCTTTTCCCAGATAACAACATCACTCCAAAGCAACATTATTTGATTCATGTTCCATCTCAGATTAAGCTACTGGGACCAATGGTTCGTCATATGTGCATGAGATTTGAATCAAAGCATTGCTTTTTTAAACAGTGGGCTTCAAAACTAAACTTTAAAAATGTCTGTAAGTCCTTAATAAGGCATAATCAAATGTATGAATGTTGTCAGAATGTAAGTAGTTCTGAACACCCCATTTTTTCAAATGATTGTACATTGGGACCGATATCAGAAATAAGAAACATGTCATACTTAAAAGAAAAAACGAGAGCATTCCTTGGAAATGATGAGGTAAACCATGCAGTGTCTGTAAAATGGATTAATCTAAATGGCAACAAATATATACGGGAAAAGTCATTATTTGTGAATAATGTTAATTCTGATCTGCCAGAATATGGACTTTTAAAACATATCTATGTGATTAATTCATCATTGTTTTGTTTTGAGTTCATACAGTACAACACCATTTGTTATAATAGACATTATATGGCATATCAAATAGAGATCCCAAACTTGGCACAAGCAACTGAACTGATATCGGTCGATAACCTTGTAGATTTCACTCCGTATTACAGCTTTACTCACAAGGATATGGTCTATGTCCCAATGAAATATTCTTAAATTGAGAAGTTGTGCAAGTGGTCTCAATCTTAAAATAAGGAAAATAATCTTGTTCCTTTGCTGGGATAATTTGCAAAATATGTCCATACCTTGTTACTAGTTAAATTGAGCTTGATATTAGCTGGTAAATCTTATTAAGAAAAAGTTAGATATATTTTCTCAAAATAAGACTATTTTTCTTATGTGAAAAATGCTTGGCAAGATTTTTCTTCTTATTAGACTAAAAATAGGACAAATTTTCTAGAAAAAGGGCTTTTTTTTCTTTCTTAAAAATCTGTTTTTGCAGTGTTCAAAATACCCCGTCAACTATCAATTCACCTGGTTCTCCTCTACACAAAAGCCATGTTTGATAATAAAACAGACTCTGTTGAAACCCCCCCCCCCCCCCCTTCCCACATTACTTGATAGCCTAAAATCTCAATAATTGTATATAAACAAAATGTTAAAAATGCGATGCTAGCGGTGTTTAGACATTTTGTTTGATTATAATCAGCTATCAACTGGTCTTGGTCTTGTTTCTTCTAGTCCAAGACAAATAATGGTTGAGCTATGCTAAGAAAACTGAACCCTGGTCATATCAACATGTACACTGTACCCACTCATTGAACATTATGCTTTTTCAAATAAATAAATTGGTGAAGTCTGTGCATTTTAATTTATTGATACATTTTGAACAACATTGGAGTTATAAGCTGTCAATGATAATATAAAGTATTTAAAGGTCCAGTATGTAACATTCAAGCTCCCTAATGGTTGTAATGACTATGTTTAATCAGTAGCGATCAGGGAATGAGATCCCTTGCAAGAAATATTTCATTTATGAACGCTATTTTGGTCCGGAAAAAGCGCTTTCTAAAATGGAGTGTCCTACCGACACTCGGTTTGCATATAAACATGTTGTTACTGCCAGGGGTGTTCAAGGGCAGTGGACTCACCGATTTTTGCCTTTGGTGGCTGCCTCTTTGAATCATGCACACACGCAGAAACACAACAACTAATGTCCGACACTAGATTTCAAGGGTTATATTATTATTAGGGAGGATGTGGTTATCCGGAACATCAAACAGAATTTCGCTGCGATGGCAGATTTCCAAGAAACTTCCAACTTCCTTTAATATTAAAGTATGCATTTAAGCTTATATTTGTGCCAACTGTGGGGTTTACATCTATATTTTGACTACATGGCTTCATTCTCCTGTGTCAGACCTTTCCATAACTGTTTAGGGTACCACATTGCTCAGATAATAATCTCTTAGACCAGGGGTTCTCAACCTTTTGCAAGCTGGGCCCCCCTAAAGCTGGTTCATTGCAGTTGGGGCCCCCCCTCCTCCCGGCGCCACCCCCACTACACCACCTTGCATAGATAGATAGATAGATAGATAGCCCTAGGCTAGGCTATTATTGTTAGGCCCACACTATTATTATTATTATTATTATTATTATCATCATCATCATCAGTAGCGGTAGGTAGGCCTATTATCATTACTAGGCTATTGCTATATAATTATATGAGGTTACATGCTTTATTGTTGTTATTATTATTATTATTATTATTATCATCATTATCATTATCATCATCAGTAGGCCTATTATCATTACTAGGCTATTGCTATAATTGGGAATTGGCACCAGACCTCTGATATGAATTTATGCTTTATTATTGTTATTATTACTAGGCCTATTAGTAGGCATATCATCTGCATTTTTTACAGAAGCTTGCAGGTAGGCGATGTTAATGTGAGACCTGAGCCTGCTTTGCCTTGCAAAGATCCTCAATTCTTGGCGCAATGTCTGATAAACATAGCCTCAAATCATCCTCGATTTGTGCACGACTGCGGTATTTCGTTTTGAGTGCAGTAATTTTTGAGAATCCTGCCTCACACAAATATGTCGACGCGAAAGGGAGGAGAATCTTCAAGGCGACGTCACAGAGTTGAGGGTATTCCTGCATCAATGCTGCCCAGAATGACGAAAGAGGGCAGGAGGTAAAGAGTTCCTTCAGCCTACTGTCACTCTTCAGCTCAATAAGCTGTTCCTGCATATCAATTGACAGCTCGTTTGCTGTGCACACAAATGGATCTCGAACCCACGCAAAAGAGCGATAATCCTCTTTAAAGTACGTCGCAAATTGTTTTCTCATTGCTGACAGGTGCTCAGACGCTGATTGAAATAGAGAGGAGAAATCGTGTGACATGCCTGCATCAGTGATAAAGTCTGCAAGGCTGGGGAACATGTCGCAGTTCCCTCGACTGATGCGGCCACGCCAGAGGTCAAGTTTTTGTGTGAAGGCGTCCACTCTGTCTGCGAGGAGCAAAATATTTTCGCGGCCTTGCAAAGACAGGTTGAGGTCATTCAAGCGGTCAAATGTATCGACCAAATAGGACAAAGACGCAAGCCACATAGTGTCATCCAGATGCTTCGCCAGATCTGATTTGATTTCTGTCAAAAACCACTTCACCTCCTCTCGCAGCTCATACAACCGCTGTAACACCCGCCCCCTGGAGAGCCAGCGAACTTCAGTGTGCAGAAGCAGCTGTTCGTGCCCTGACCCCATCTCGTGGCAGAGGACCCCAAACAAGCGAGAGTTTAGCGGCCGTGATTTTCACGGATTGGTTCAGCACAGAGTCAAAGAGAACCGGCATTTTTTTAGCAGCTAGTGCTTCGCGATGGACCATGCAATGTGTCCATTTCACAAGTGGAGCTACTTGCTGAACGCGAGCAGCTAGGCCACGCTCACGGCCCGTCATTGCCCGCGCACCATCCGTGCATAGGCCAACGCATCGGTCCCAAGCCAAACCATTTTCATGGATAAATATATCGAGGACATTGAAGATGGCTTCTCCTGTAGTGTGCGACTGAAGAGGCCGGCAAAACAGGACATCCTCCTCAATTGCCTTGTCCCGCAGACACCTGACATAGGTGAGGAGCTGGGCCTGCCCAGCAATATCAGTGGATTCGTCCAGCTGCAGCGCGTAGTAAGGACTCTTTTTTATGAACTCTATCAGTTGCTCTCTGATATCATTAGACATGTCTGAAATTCTCCTAGCGACTGTGTCATTGGACAGTGGTACTGTACCGAGTTTGGCTGCTGCACTATCTCCTATCATTATTCTGCACATGTCTTGCGCGGCCGGCAAAATGAGAGTCTCGGCAATTGTATGCGGTTTATCCAGTTTACCTATTCTTTTGGCCACTGCATACGATGCCTCCAAACACTGTTTAGACACAGTGCTGTGCATTGAAATGGTTGCCTGTTGCTGATGGAGGCCATCAAGCTTTCTTTTAAAATATTCAGCCGGTTTATCCTTAATGCCAGCATGCTTTGTTTCGAGGTGCCTTTTTAGTTTGCAGGGCTTCATGCTGTCGTTTGCCAGCACCTCGGCACACACGACACACTGAGGTCTCAGATCAGCCGTGACTGTAAACCCAAACTGCAGGTATGCTTTATCGTACCTTCGAAGCTTTTTTGCAGCTGGTGGTGCGTCGGTTGCCTTGTTGGTCCTCACTAGAAATCTCTCCATTTTTGTTTGGTTTTGAAATAATTTGGACGTGGATTAGTTGTGTTTTCAATAAAGTTTAGGCTATGATGTAACAATGTGTGCGTGTGTGTGGCTATGTTGAGAGACTAGTATCGGGGGCTAATCAGTTGGGACTTAGGCACGATCTTTAATAACAGTACACAATAATGATTTTGCAGGCAATACAGATTTTATTTTAAGACTTAACAATTGTAGTCCTTTGTGAGTGAGTGAGTGGGTGAGTGTGTGTGTGTCTTAGTCGCGTGGGTCGTATAGTTGTGTTGCAACACGGTGAAAAAGTTGCTAGCTAGTTAGCTAAGTGCACGCCTAGCAGTTAAAAAATTACTGGCTAGGGCTGAGATGGGGATAATCTTTAAAAAGACTGTTTGTGGGGTTAGTCTTTAAAAAGACTGTTTGGGTTTTGAAGTATAGGTCTAAGTAAATCGATATCGAGATTGATAACAGATAGACTAGCGAGAGCTGGCACAAGCGAACTTGGCAAGAGACTAGACTAGAGTGAATGGAGCTACGACGCGTGTGCGGACGCTTATATAGTAGCACTTACGTGACGTCGCGTCACAGGCTCAAAATACTACCCCCTGTATTGGTAGATTTGAAATGAAACTGTGTGGTTGATTTGTTTGTGTGTTATAATAGTCCAACCACTTGCATTTTGACATGGGGGGAATCTGTTGCATCTCCTTTGTAGGTCTACTAATAGCCAGTGAGTCCGTGATTTTTTAGTTTTTTTCCCCGCCCATCCTGTAGTCTACTCGCGCCCCCCCGGGAGGGTGTCTGCGCCCCCCCTGGGGGGCGCGCCCCACCGGTTGAGAACCACTGTCTTAGACTATAAGCGAATGACACCAAAACAGGCATAATTGGTGGACTGCAAAATACTGACTGAACAATCCTTTGTGCCATGCTCGATATACAGTGGGGGAAATAATTATTTGATCCCCTGCTGATTTTGTTAGTTTGCCCGATTACAAAGAAATGAGCGGTCTATAATTTTTATGGTACTTTTAGTTTAACAAATAGAGACAGAATATCAACAAAGAAGTCCAGAAAAAACACATTATATAAAGTTATAAATTCATTTGCATTTGATCGAAGGAAATAAGTATTTGATCCCCAAGCAAAACATGACTTAGTACTTGGTGGAGAAACCCTTGCTGGCAAGCACAGAAGTCAGACGTTTCTTATAGTTGGTCACCAGGTTTGCACACATCTCAGGAGGGCCAAAGAACCAAAGAACATTCAAAGGACATCAGGGTAAGAGTTGTAGACCTGCACAAGGCTGGAATGGGCTACAAGACCATCAGTAAGAAGCTTGGTGAGAAGGAGACAACTGTTGGTGCAATTATTAGAAAATGAAAGAAATACTAAATAACCATCAATCGCACTCGGCCTGGAGCTCCATGCAAGGTCTTGCCTCGTGGGGTAAGGATGATCATGAGAAGGGTGAGGGATCAGCCCAGAACTACACGGGAGATGCTTGGTAATGATCTCAAGGCAGCTGGGACCACAGTCACCAAGAAAACCATTGGTAACACACTACACCGTAACGGATTGAAATCCTGCAGTGCCCGCAAGGTCCCCCTGCTCAAGAAGGCACATGTACAGGCCCATCTGAAGTTTGCCAATGAACACCTAATTGATTCAGAGAAGGCTTGGGAGAAGGTGATGTGGTCAGATGAGACCAAAATTGAACTCTTTGGCATATGCTACAATCCCAAGAACACCATCCCCACTGTCAAACATGGAGGTGGAAACATTATGCTTTGGGGTTGTTTCTCTGCTAAGGGTACAGGACGACTTCACTGCATTGAGGGGCCAATGGACGGGGCCATGTACCGTAAGATCTTGGACGAGAACCTCCTTCGCTCAGCCAGAGCACTGAGGATGGGTCGTGGATGGGTCTTCCAGCATGACAATGACCCAAAACATACGGCCAAGGCAACAAAGGAGTGGCTCAAGAAGAAGCACACTAAGGTCATGGAGTGGCCTAGCTAGTCTCCAGACCTTAATCCTATAGAAAATTTGTGGAGGGAGCTGATGCTTCGAGTTGCCAAGCAAAAGCCTTGAAACCTTCAGGATTTGGAGAGGATCTGTAAAGAGGAGTGGACCAAAATCCCTCCTGAGATGTGTGCAAACCTGGTGACCAACTACAACTACACTTTTTCATATTTTAAGCTTGACACCTCAATTACATTTGAAAATATGTAGACTGACTCCACTTAAATAACTTCCATTCAGAGTTTTTAGACTTTTTAAACTTTAAGCCTTTTTAAGTTACATGAACAAACATGGGTTTCTATGAGGATCATTGGGTTCCTATGATACATTCTATCTATACCTCCCCTCTCTAATCTATCCATCCTCTCTTTCATCTATCCATTCATCCATCCATCCAACTAAACCAGTTTCTATCCTTCTCTCACCTATCCATCTATCTAAGTTCATCTGTCTATCTATCTACAGTATCTATCTATATAACCTACTCCTATCTATCGATCTCCAGTATCTATCATCTTTTTCTACTACCAACATTTCAATTCATCCATCCAACCAACCAACCATTCATCTATCCACCCAACCAAACCAATCTAGCCATCTTTAACTGTACCCTCTACTAAAATAAGACTCTCACTTTCTTTCAACTACCCAGCAAATCAATCTATCTATCTATCTATCTATCGTCCAAACCATCTTTAAGCTTTTTTCTACTACCAAAATAAGACTCTGCAAACCCACAACCTTTCTTCTTCTTTTTCTAGTTTAGTTTTACAAACATATTTAGTAAAGAGTCACTATCAGTTAAATGTGGATCACACATGACATTATTTGGGCTGCACAGGATGCAGGAAAGTCCTGTCTTCTAAACCTGCATTTTAGAAGACTTGCAGACTTTTCTTGCTCTGGCAAAATGGACTGTGTCTAGATAGACAAGTTCAAGCAACCACCACAATCACAAAAATAAAAATGTACCATCTTTCATGACGAGCGCTGTGCTATAAATAGATTAATTTCAACAACGACTCTGCAGTTTTCACTTGTCTACCTTTCACTACAGCATTTTGAGGGGGGTTATGGTGGCTTGACTTACTCAGTAGTAAAATGTACTCAATATTTCTGTTCTAGTAATCTAAAAAATAAAATATATTGACATTTTACACACAGCACCATTGCACACAGCACCGTTCTATTTTAAAACGTAAAAATGCTCTTTAAGCACCGAATAGGCCTGGAGTAAGCCCTGTTGAAGCCCGGTGTGACAGGAAATCCGACTCGGGCTGAATACCTACTCGGGTAGCGTCAATTTCATTTCCGGGTTTTGATATTGCACAATAATCAGAAGTATGAGTATGTCTATTTAATGGATGTTTTTGAATGCAATTTAATTAATATTCGTTTGTATTTATGGTTCGTTATTGTATTAGGTGTACTTTAGCTTAGCGGGAGTAACTGTAGAAAGCAATTGGCCTTGGCACGCGGGTCGGAAAAACCTCTGTGGGAAGCCGGGGTTGTGATGTAATTAATTAACCCATGAGGCTGCATCATAGGGCTACCGTGTGAGGAACACTGCGCTATTAATGGGGCTCTTGAGCAGAGATTTGGGGAGTTTTATCGCCACCTTCTGGTAAATGATCGTAACCGCGTCAAAAGTTTTGGCTGAACAGCGTAAATGATTTGAGACAATGAGTTTACATTTCATAGCATAATACAAATGTCACGTTTTACCCTTTTCTATTTAAATCCAGCCTAACCCTTAACTGTCAAACTGGTGATGCATATGACATTGTTAAGTGGAATTGGTTCTCGGTAGCCTAAAACTACAATATATCCATCCTCGTCAATATCCTGTTACATTCTTTTATTTGGGTTAAGGGGTGTATCTTACCCGTTCAAACAGTGCATCTCTTATCAAAACCTTAAACCTCTCCCTTAATGAAAAGCCCATGTTTGCCAAGGTGGAGCAAGCGGCTTCAAATCTGCACACGGTGCAGTCACAAGACTTCAAATACCCCAAGGGTACTCACAATATTTTGAAGGTGCGGTGAGAATCAATTTTGAAGATGATTAGGCCGACACCGAAAATAATTATTTGACATTAATCTTTGTCATTCTAACAGACTTTTTAATCAGTCATCTAATTTACTTCCATATCATTATTAGTAGGGGATACACTTTTAAATCAAATATATGCTTAATACTCGACTCCGAAACACAATCATGTTCAGAAAGGATCCGGAAAAAGCTCATCTGGTGACTGAGAAAGCAGGGACGTACACCATCACCATGGGAAGGTAAAGTAGTCTAAACATTTAATTTACTGACGCACTTATTGTTTAACTGTCTTGTTTTTAGGCTGCTCCATACATTTTTGATTTAATTCAAATTTAAGAAAATACGGATTTGTTTCCTTTTTCATAGCCTAGAGATTTCACTTAAAGGCTACATCTGAGGTTCAGGCAGAAGTAAAGAATATTTAATTGTAGGTTATAGGCTATTGATTTTGTCTGTTTAACTTCTGCTTTATGGACAGCATAAGTCCATCTTTTTGCTCACGCTCAGCCTTGTCTCATTCCTCGGCATTACACAATATGTTTAACACACGAATCTAGAAGGTCTGGTGGTATTAGCGGTGCGCAAACTTGGAGGGGTGGGGGCGGTGCACTCTTAACTACATACTGCAAGCAATTAATGGATCTTATAATGGATGCTATTTTCCTTTTATTTGGGCAACTTTGATAATGCTGTCTCAGTTCAATTCATTAATATCATAAGGTCATATGAATCATTTGATAGATTTTATCAGAATTAATTAATCAAATGTGTTGTGACCCTTGAGCGTCTCTCTGTCTTCAAACTCCTATAGTGCCCCTAGGTTGCATCTACTGGCCTCACGTGCTACTCCCTCCACCACCTCAGTGCTGAGATAGTATACCAAAACCCTGAAATATAATACAATATATTTGTCATTCTACAAAGCACATTGCTCACATACTCATTGCTCCAGAACAGGTTCTGCCTTCAGCTTCTCACCGCTAAACTGACATTACCTCAGACACCTCATACGGAATGTAAACATACCCATGTCTGGTAGATAATTAACTTATTTGCCAAATAAATATTACATGACACAAATGAACTCCTGCATTTCTGTTAGAACAATCACTCTGAACTAGTCTCTGTTCTAGCTTTGTTTTGTTTCTCTCTGCTACAGCATGTCCACAGAGGAGGCAACACAGAAGGACAGTAACATCAAGCACTGCCATGACAACAACAGGACACAGGAGGACAGGGAACGGGAGAAGCAGCAGGCAAGGAAGAGGCTCTACGTGGTCTCTGCTGTCTGTCTGGTCTTCATGGTCGGAGAGATCCTAGGTGAGGGGATCAATTATGCCCAGTTTTGAGAATAATGCCATGATTTGTCTCCCATCAAATATCTGTCAATTAATTGTCCTGTTAAAAGTCTTAATTTATTCCCTCAGATCTACAATTGTATTTTTGTCTGTATCACTTCCCCTCTCTCTCTCGCTCTCTCTCTCTCACACACACACACTTCTTTCTATCTCTTTTTTTGTTTCTCTCTATGTAGGTGGTTACTTCGCAGGGAGTCTGGCAGTGATGACGGATGCTGCCCACCTGCTTGTAGACTTCACCAGCTTCCTCATCAGTCTGTGCTCTCTGTGGCTGTCCTCTAGACCTGCCACACACACACTCAACTACGGCTGGCACCGTGCAGGTAAGATCAACCTCATCCTCATTCTTAGTTTTCAACATGAGCCTTATTGTACATGAGTTCCTATACTTCTTCACTGTAATAATGTTGTCCCAACCCTATATATGCTATATATATATGCTTATATGCTTTTTGACCCCTCTACTGTACCTTCTCTAGAGTCCGAGATTAAAACATTGTGTCATCTTTCTATCTTCCCCTCCTGTGCCCCCTCTCTGGCTTTCTCCTCCCCTCCTGTGCCCCCTCTCTGGCTCTCTCCACCAGAGATCTTGGGTGCCCTCCTCTCAGTGTTCACCATCTGGCTGGTGACAGGTGTCCTAGTCTACCTGGCTGTGGAGCGTGTCATCAATGATGACTACACCATCGATGGCACCATCATGCTCATCACCTCAGGCTGTGCAGTGCTGGCTAACATCATGTGAGTAAACACACCCCACTCTGAACCCATTTGTTGACCAACAGCAAAAAGGCTGCTACCATTTAATGTAGCTTTTGCCATCTATGACAAACTGATGATGACCAAGCTGTTTAACATCATGTTCCACTGTCCACATATCTACTTAAAAGGGCAAGTTTAGTCCTATACTTCAATATGATATAAATGTGGGATTGATATACTGTATGAGTGTGAGGTAGAAAATTAATGTCCAACCTACTATTAGGGCTAGATGACATACAGTATTATAAACTAAATCAACCTAATCAACTGTTGCAAGTGCATATGACATTACCCTTTAAACTGTCAACATATCCACCCTTGCATTTATGTTTGTAACATCAATTTGCTCTCTCTGAATTGCCTTTGTGCAGAATGGCAGTCACCTTGCACCAGTCTGGGCATGGACACAGTCACGGGGGCCTCAGCCACAAGGCAGGTGATGGGCATGGTCACAGCCACCAGGCGGGTGACGGCCACAGCCACAACAGCAACTCGCATGGCAACCATGGCCATGGTGTGTATGGAGACAGTGATGTAGAGCAACACAGGGCGGAGGGTCGGGGGTCAGGGGGGCAGTCCCAGGCCAACGCTAGCGTGCGGGCTGCCTTTGTCCATGTGTTGGGAGACCTGCTGCAGAGCATCTCTGTCCTGGTCAGCGCTGTCATCATCTTCTTCAAGGTCAGCAGTCAACTGGGGTAAAAAAGGGGTGGGGCTTGTAGTGAATATCAGAGTTAAAGTTGGTAGATAAGAGAGATGATGTTAGTATTTGTACACATGTAGCATGTCTGCAAACACTAAGATAGCTGCTCTCTGCTACACACACACACACTTCCTAGTTTTGCTACGTTGTTGGACACAGATTTGGTGGCGCCAGCCATGTAATTTAAATGTATTTAAATGTGGCTGTGACAAAGACATGTAACGGGGTGGAGTGGTGTGGACCAAAAGTACAGAAATAACGCAGATATTCAAGGTTTGCAATAATCCAAAACATAAGTACTTTACTAGGAAACTCAGGCAATACAGATACATACAACGGTGAAGGCTGAGGACTGAACACAAAGTAACAATTGAGTTAGGGTTATATGCTGGTCAGACTAGACACAGGTGTAGCCAATTAACTAAATTAAGGGAAACAGTGAGGAGTTTCTGGCGGCTACTAGAGGAAGCAGCAGGACTAATGAGGATTCCTCACAGTACCCCTTCCTCTAAGAAAGGCACCTGGTGTTCACCCGGGGCGCCTGGGGTGGAGGAGACGGCAGCTTCGTAGCAGGCTGGTAGTTGGTCTGGGACACAGGCTGGGACTGGAAGCTGGTCTGGGGCACAGGCTGGAAGCTGGTCTGGGGCATGGGCTGGAGCTGGAAGTCGGTCTGGGGCACGGGCTGGAGCTGGAAGCCGGTCTGGGGCACGGGCTGGAGCTGGAAGCCGGTCTGGGGCACGGGCTGGAGCTGGAAGCCGGTCTGGGGCACGGGCTGGAGCTGGAAGCCAGTCTGGGGCACGGGCTGGAGCTGGAAGCCGGTTTGGGGCACGGGCTGGAGCTGGATGCTGAGGCAGGTAGCATGACAGATGGGGCCCCATCCTATAACAGCACTGAGGGACCAGTCGATGTGGGGGTTGTGACAGGCCAGTCACAGGCAGCCAAGAATCACCGGAAACTCAGGAGATTGGATGAGGTGGCGCTGGATGGTCTCTTGGTGCTGGCCTCCCACACATAGACGGAGGGGGATGGTGAGGTGGCGAACCTGTCCAGAACCCAGAGGTCTACCGTCAAGGGCAGCAACGGTGACAGGATGGTCAAGACTAGCTAGGCCATCTTGAAGTTTGGCCAAGCCGATGTCCATAAAGTTGCCAGCCGCTCCAGAATCTATGAATGCCTCAAGAGGATGGTTCTCCCAGGAGATGGAGGCTGCCAACAGTACACCGGACCTGGCAGACCCCGGAGAGATGATAGCTGCTGTAATGATAGGACTCACTATAGGTCCCCCCCTCCTGGGTGGGTCCAGCCTTCCCGACAGCTCAGGACAGGAAGAGCGAAAGTGGTCTGGTCCTCCAAAGTAGAGGCAACGTCTCTCCCTCATCCTAAAATCCTATTCTTGCTGAGTGAGTCAGGTTCTCCCCAACTGCATTGGTCCCTTGACCGTAGACCAAGGGGGGCTCGGGAAGACTCGTTTGCGCTTGGGTGATGACGGAGCAGGAGCTGTATACCGGCGCTCTCGACGTCTCTCCCGTATGCGATTATCCACAAAGGCGTCAAAATCATAAACTGTCTCTTGGGTAGCCAGGTAATCCCTAATCTCCTCCGTAAAACCGTAGCGAAAAGCAGTGATAAGGGCCTCAGGGTTCCATCCACTATCAGCGGCGAGACTGCGAAACTCGATGGTCCACCACACTGTGTGAGCCTTGGCAGTGATGGAGAAGGCTGTTGGCAGGATGGTCGAAGACCTTTCTCATCTCCCTGGTGAAGAGGTGATAGTTAGAGGTGATAGTTTGCTGCTCCCAAACTGCTGTGGCCCAAGAGAGAGCTCTACCAGTGAGTACTGAAATGATATATGCCACTTTAGTGCGATCATTCGGAAACATGGCCGACTTTAATTAAGTGAGGAAGCATTGGGTCAGAAACCCCCGGCACCCACTCGGATTGCAATTGTAACATTCCGTGGATCTGCTGGATGGTCATGGTGAGAGGTTTCATGTTTTTAATTACTTGTAGGAGGTAGTAGGAGTTGTTCATGCCTACCGACCATGGCTCCTTGGATAGTGAGAGCAGCGCGTACTTGGTCCATTTCTGCTAGAGCGGCGCGTACATGGTCCAAGTCTGCAGGGTCCATGTTTGGTTCAGTCCTGCTGTAATGAGGTGGAGTGGTGTGGACCCAAGTGCAGCAATAACTCAGGATTCAAGGTTTAGAATAATCGAAAATGCAGGCACTTTACTAGGAAACTCAGGTGATACAGTACATACAATGGTGAAGGACTGAACACAAATTAACAATTGAGCCAGGCTTATATGCTGGTCATATAACTAGACACAGGTGTAGCCAATTAACTAAATAAGGTGAATTAAGGGAAACAATGAGGAGTCGCTGGTGGCCACTGGTGGCCAGTAGAGGAAGCAGCAGGAGTGAGGATTCCTCACAAGACCGTGATCGTCTGATCTTCCATTGTGAATGGTGATCAATGCCCCCCTCATTCAGCCCGGAACACCTATTTACAGTTGAATGAGCTTGCCTGGTGGACGTCCTGAGAATATCGAGTCTTGCCAATTCCTTTGCTATTGTAATGTATATAGTATAGGCCAACAGGCCCACCTATGTTCTATTGTTTGGAAGATATTTAAGGAGATACAGAGCATTCATTATTTAAGTTTCTCGGGGTAGACCTATGTGCACTGGTCTACTGTGTTGTCCTTGACACATATAGCGTTAGAATTATGCTTAAACTTCCATTTGTTTACTAGAGTTTGTTTATTGTTGTTTCTTTGAAACTATTAAATTGCTTAATTTGTTGATACTCTATTCTCATTCTTCCTTGGTGCATTAATGTGATGTTGTGCACTAGATAAAGGTTCTGTTAAAACAGCACAACATAATCGTGACCAGGTTATCACATAGAGTTCACCATTAATGTCTAATGTTCACATGCATAGTTAACAACACGTGGACACGAGGAGTTATCATATCAGGTATTGGACCATGTGTGAACTCTTAATTTAAAAGCATGGTAATAGCATATTGGGCATTCTTAATGGAATCTAGGATGTGATATGATTGAGTGTCTGTCACACAGAGATGAGCAAATCATTACTAATCATGAAATATCTTTTGGAGTCAGATATAACGTAATGTTAACTTGTGTTAGTTGGTCATGTGACTACTTGTGTGTAGAGTCTGCTTTATCATGTAATGAAATTTACTGAGGAATAAATACATTTCTTTATTCTTAATCTGTCAATCCTTCTCACTTTTCTATAATCCTTAATCCGTTTTTTACCACTTCTTCAAAGCTTTCATCCACTTTTTCACTGTCATTTCATCCTGTTTACTTTGACTTAATGTTGAATTAAACATGTGTAGCCTTTTGAGTACACTTCCTGTGTGTCTGAAAAACCTTTCTGATCTTCATGGGCTGGACACCACATACTGCTGTCACGCTTTCATGATGAATTACAAAACTGGGCAATATATACGGTGCTAATAGCTAATTCAGGAACAATTTAGTACCTCACTCCTCCCTAAAGCTTCTTGTAGTTTTCAAAACCATGATAATTATCCCCAAATACGTCACTCAGGGTAAACTCCTCAAATTAGCGATACCTAGCTGTTGATCTACAGAATGCATTTGGAAGCCGTTTTCACATTCCCACATGTTCGTAAGGTGATCTGGACAACGATTTTGAGGTAAAAAATCTGTGAAGTGTCCCTTTAAGATAACATAATCACAATGTCCTTGCTCTCTCTTTCTTGTTTCCTCCAGCCGGAATATAAGATAGCTGATCCCATCTGTACGTTCCTGTTTTCCGTCTTTGTCCTGGGCACCACCATCACCATTATGAGGGACATCCTGGTGGTCCTGATGGAAGGTTCTGTCACTTTGTTCTTTCATTACTGCTCTTCTCCTTTCATTCACTGATGCAAGATTTTTGTATTTAGCCTTGATAATTGTAGCACATCGGGTACATAAGTTACATAACCTCTCACTCTCACTATTTCCATCTCTCTTTATTTCTATTTGCCATAACTCCTTCTCTCTCATTCTCTCTGCTCTCCTCATCTGTCTTCCTCCCTACATTCTCCACTCAGGTACCCCAGCTGGAGTTAAATACAGTGAGGTGAGGGAGCGGCTTCTGGCAGTAAAGGGAGTGAAAGCCATCCATAACCTCCATATATGGGCCCTGACTATGAACCAGGCCATGCTGTCAGCACACGTGGCCATAGGTGAGAGTGGCTGTTCAAAACTGCTGCTGTTATGTCTGTGTTTTAGCCTTGTGAATCTCAACCTCATGTTTGCTGGGGTTGTGCTGTAGTGATTGTGTTCACGGCACAAACATGTGATGAACTTAAACTCAACTTTAACTTGGACTTAAAGCATTATGACATGCAACTTGGTCAAAACAGTTGTAATGTTTTCAAATCACCTACTTGACTTGACCTGACTAGACTGTTCTGATTTGTGATTTTAACTTTTCTAACCTTTTTTAAACCTTTTCTACTGAGGCTGACTCAAGACTTTAAACTTACTTGGGTGCTTTTGTGACTCTGTCTCATATCTGTCAAACTCAGCCAGTGTCATCCTCTGAATATCAGTTGACTTTCTTCCTCCACAGATGATTCTGTGGATCCCCAATCGGTCCTTAGAGAGATGACCCAAGCCTGCTTCACCACCTACAGCTTCCACTCAGTCACCATCCAACTGGAGCAGCAGGCTGACCAGAAGCCTGAGTGTACCCTGTGCAAGGACCCCAAAATGTAGGCCATTTCTTAGGGACACTCCCTACGTAAAAGCCCCTGAGAGGAACAAGGCCAAGGAACAAGCTCTTTTGGCTGATCTGTACCGGACATTTAATCTATTTGTGGTTTGTTTCTTTAGCAGTGAGTTCATTCTACTCAAGACAGTACCTGTGTACAGTCCCAGTGCCTCTGTGCAAACATTGCCAAAGAAGTGAGGATTAACAAGATTAGGGATTGTGTGCTTTATCCAATCATTGCCCCATTGTATATTTCTATTGAAGTAGTGATACTAATATAACGTAACTTATATAGCGTAATCTTTTATATGAATATCTTTATTGAAATGCTGGTCACTGTGTATTTTAGAAAAATGAATGTGCACATTGTTTAATTCCCCCCAAATTATATTGAACCAAGGTTCAAGGTTAACAAAGTTTGCCTGTGGACAGTTTCGCCACAAGGTTAACTACCGGTAAGTTTGCTAGCTAAATATTAATTATTATAATATATTAACATGTAATAGAGTAATTTGCTTGTAGGCAAGGCTACTTATCATAAACTGTCAAAATGGATAGATCCGAGCAAACATTATGATTGCCCGAGAAGCCTTCAGAGCTATATGAAGAGTTCACCTATGAGGTTGTTTCTCATGGGCCAAAGAGGAAATATTAATCTGCTAATCATTACCTTAGGAAACTCAAACTGTAACTGTAGCATCCAGAAACAAGTTTAACATTTATTTTGGCATTGTCCACATGTAAAGAGATTATGGCAAGATATTTGTAGATTTATAATTGATAATGTTCTTGATGATTTTAGTTAATTATGGGTTAACTGCTCAGTTTCCTTAACTATAATAGGGATAAAGAAAAACTATTTGACTATCATCATGAATCTCATCTCAATGTCATATTCATCAATGTAAATTCTTTGTGTAATCTGTCATTTGTTATAACCCTAGCATTTATATTTTTGTTTGTTTGTATATTTCCTGTATTGTGAAAAAAAGAGAAGAAAAGTACATTTCGGTCTGTCATTTTATTTATACAAGATCCGTTCACAGGGTGTAGGTTTCATTAAGCATGGGTGGGACATGTCCCACTCACTTTTTGAAAATGGTATTTCCCCCCCACCCCATTTTTTTCTATGGTCCTGTGGACTTTACCTGTAGAAGGACCAGTATCATATATGAGAAGAAGGAATTTACAGGAATTTTGGGCCCAAGCACTGGTGTTTTTTATACCCAATGCCAGATGCTGGTGCACCAATATAATAATAATAATATGTACCGCTGTGCAACTGCTGCACTACACCCCTGCTTCTACCTTTTTTAGGGCAACCTAGACGTCCACAGATGTCCGCTATTGTGCAATATCTTCAGCGGGACATGCCGACTCGGAAGGTATAAAGCCTTAACCCTGAAAGGTGTGTGCTAACCCGCTCCAGAACAAGGCCAGATAGCTGGGCTCAGGTCATTGCTAGCCATTTTAGAATGTGCAACTGTGAACAGTTCCTTAGCCCTGGGCTAAAATCTATTTTAGCGGCTAGGAGGCTCTTTGAGCTAAGTGCAGTATGAACAGCCCTATAGGCTACTTGATTTATGCCCACCGCAGTCGGGTTACACTTAGGTCTTCATCATTGGATGGGCTATAGAATATAAAGCTACTTTTTGACAAATTGCTATAGGCCTAAATAAAATTGCATTGAAACAAATGAATAGATCCTATGATTTAATGTCTGTAGGATGAGGATCTGCTAGTAAAAATAAATCTCACATGAGCTCCTAAAAAAAAAAAAAGGGTTGCTCGGCAACAGGCTTACAGTGGATCCATTGTCTTTTTGACATGGCATGTAGATCCTTTTAATAACAGTTTCCCTGTCCCCTCTTCCACCTTCAGCCTGTATGCTGCAGCTGTGACAATTCAAGAATAAGGGGGCTGTCAATGCGATGGATCAGGTCCCAAGTGTCACGTAGTGTTACAGACCTAAACAGCTTTTACATTTCTCTGGTCTGGCCCTCTCTATACAGTTAAATGTGAGGTCCTTACCTACCATGCTCATTGGTCACTGATAACAGACACTACCAAATGTACCTCGGGGAAAGTTCAATGTCAGTGCACTGCTATTTAAGGAGTATTTGATAGGCCTACTTGTTTAAAGGTGCAATATATGACATTCATTTCTAAACGCTTCCTAATGGTTGTAATGACTATGTTTAATTGGTAGCGATCAGGGAATGAGATCCCTTGAAAAAAATATTACATTTTGCTTTCTAAAATGGATTGTCCGTCATGACACTCGGTTTGTAGACAAACATGTTGGTACTGACCAGGAGTGTCTCTGGTGGCTGCCTCTTTGAATCCTGCGCACATACAGAAACACAACAGCTAATGTCTGACACTGCAAGTCCATTTCATGGGTTATATTATTATTAGGGAAGTTGTTTGTAACTTTAAACGAATTTCACCGCAGTGGCCAGAGGTGGCAAATTTCCAGCAGACTTACACCCTGCTTCTTTAAGGGGATATCAATTTAGAGGAAATAGGATTTTCAACGATTAAATGGTCCATTTATTTTGTTGTAACATTTTCTAAAATCATCAGTATTGTATATTCCTAACATTATTATTATTATTATGAAAAAACAGGGGGAAGACTCTTTATTATTAGTTTATTGCGCAATTACATTTTAACTGTGTGGTTATCAACATTTAACATATATCTTTGCACTTGGACGGTGCACATGACTCAGCAGATCAGTGCACTGTGTGTGTCTCACATCTGCCTCCCTCAGACCCCTGTGCACCCCATCCTCTTTGCACCCAACTCTACTCTGCTCACATGCAAGCAGCACGCACACACACACGCACACACACACACACACACACACACACACACACACACACACACACACACACACACACACACACACACACACACACACACACACACACACACACACAGAGCTAAGCTCCTTTATCCCACGGCTGCTGCTCTAGCAGTCACTGCAGCGTTGTAATTCACACAGGAATGCACAGCATGAGGCAGTGGGGCCCAGAACCAAGCAGTCAGGTCCTCTCTTACATAGCCCTGGAGCAGGCTGAACCTACTGTAGCCCTGGAGCAGGCTGAACCTATCCCTGGGAGCAGGCTGAACCTAGCCCTGGAACAGGCTGAACCTAGCCCTGGAAGCAGGCTGAACCTAGCCCTGGAGGAACAATATCACTGGGTTTTTAATTAAAGGGTGGGTGAGTACGGTAGATAATCTGATATAGTATCCCGCAGCAGTCATTATACGGTTCACATTTCCTCTAACTCACTGGGAGTTCTCTCCTTTTCGCACTCTGAGGCCTCCTGTCCATCTTGAGGCACAGTCAGGTTTGGTGAATGTGATGCCCACAACCAGTACAGTGCAACCTGGAATCAGACCACGGTCATCTGCATTGTTATTAATTTAAAATGCAGGAGGCCACCATGAGGTAAAGAGCAAAGATAGTTGTTTCTTAGCCTACAGTCTATTATGAGGGTACTGTTGAGGGTAGCTTACTGTTATGCATTCAGATACCACCAAGCAACCATGAACTCAGCAAGCTAATGTATTGAACTTTGCTCCAATGCTTTTTGAATGCATTTGTTTATTACTTTGGTTGACAGTGAGAATGTACAGTACGTTATTGATAGTAATCAACAATACTTCCTTTTATCCTCTCCATGGACATGGATATAGTCAGGTGGGTGGGCTGTCATTGGCCTATATAGTATACATGCACTTCCTGTTCTCTTCCCCTCAGCAGATCACTTAGACCAAGAATGATCATCTTTTGCAAACACAGTCTGTTGTATGCATTCCTTAGTCATCCAGTATTCATAGGCTATGTGGGAAAGATATATAGTTAAACTTATAGTTAAGACCAGCTTGATGAAATCAGAAGAGCAACATGTTAACACACATGCATTCTGATGAACTAAACAGCAATAAGTTGTGGGCAGTCAAGTGAACTGACATGGTGTTGCTGTGTCAGCAGATTACATAGAAGACTTTAGTGAGAGGCAAAAAAACAAAAACACATCTCTAGGTTATTATTATCAAACCCAGCTCCAGACTAGATATAATTAAATTGAAATCCATCCTGTCCCCTGCAACCCCAGATGTGAATGTATAATGGAAATTAAGTAATAGGCATTCTAATCTAGTTTCAGCTTCACTCAAGCCTGAAGGCAAAGCCTTTTTTTTATTTTTTTAATAAAGCCTTCTTTTTCCTCTGTCACTCAGAGGAGCAATTTAGAACGGCAGGGTGCTCAGGATGAGTATCTATTTCAGGCACCCTTGTATTTGATATTTTAATTTCAATAAAGATAGCTCACAAAAAAGCCAGCCAGTATGCAGTAATGCAGTTTGAGGGATGCAATCAGAAATTGGTATTCTCTTTACAGAGATTTAAATTTAAATTATTCAAACTGGTGTTTTTCATTCAAAGAGAGAGGTACCAAAAATGGGGAAACGAAACCAACTCTAACAAATAAAGTAGTCTACTGTACTGTAGTATGGTTGTGTTGAATTACCATCAGATGGCGCTTTAATCTTTTTAAATCACACTGCCAAGACAATGTGGCGCTTTGATGTACCGTAACAAACAGAATAGGATGTCATTCAGAGAAACACCTATTTCAAAGAGAGGTTTACTGTCTTTACAGATTGCAGATTGTGTACTAATGTAATGCGAGTGATTTGTTTTTTTATGAGAAGCGGTGACATGGACTGGAATCAATCCATTTCAGAGCATCAAGCTGCCACAATAACGTAAATATTTCGGCGAAATATTCCAGACCAGAGAAATATATCGGCTCTCACAGTTTTCTACCCTTTTACGGTAGCTAGGGTCTCGCGATGTTTGACACAGCTGAGCTGACATCCTGGAAGAAAGAGAAATTGACACATGTCAACAAATAGCCACTATTAATGCTACACAGGTAATGCTACGAACTTACAAAGTATTTTGTCATTTGGACAAGAATGATAACAATGCGAACGTTTGGTTTTATATTGCAAAAGTTAAGTTAAATGAATACCAAACTGTCGCTGTTTGCCAATATAGTTAACCATAAGCCGTTATGCACCCTTTACTGTAGCAGGTACGAGCCGGGTGCCACTCGGTGTGTACCACAGATACAGAGTGACGAGCAACGTTTCGAACAATGAAAGACGTTAGGCTGAATGTTAGAGAACTGTCTGGTTCTAGGCTACACATGTACTCGTACTAGTACTACTAGGTAACTTAACTAACGTTGCACCTTCCTGAATAAGGCCAGTGGACGTAGCTATCTATCTCTTATCTCCAACTGGCTGGTGAGCTGCTAACATACAGTATCTGTGGTTCTAGTCATTTACTCGTCCTGGATATAGGCACTGCGGGCTAAATACTTTGACACTAAACATAACAATGACCATACCAATCCTATCCTTTGCGTTTATGTAGCTAAGCCCATATGTGTCTATGTTACTTATACTGTTATTATGGGAATGTAGAGGGACTCATGTTGGGTGTAGAACAGGTACAGAGACAACAAGTCAATTGGATAGAATAGAAGTCAACTCATTATTGGTAATGAATTAGATCATTAATATGTGAGATACTGTATTGTCATATTGTCATCAACACATCATATGATTGTAAATAAAACATGTAATTAACGCTCTCTCTCTCTCTCTCTCTCTCTCTCTCTCTCTCTCTCTCTCTCTCTCTCTCTCTCTCTCTCTCTCTCTGCCTCCTCTCCCACCCCCTGGCCCTCCCATTTTTCATCCTTTCAATATCATATGATTAGGCAAGCTAAGGTATGCCAGTGTACAATGCAGTAGATTAACTCACACTGCGCCTACAGGTCTTTTTTTGTCTCCATGACCACCCCTCCCATAACCACCGGCTGTATGACTTCCTCCCCCTTCGCCGGGCAGCAGGCCCAGGCTGCTCGCGATGTCAACACATCATCCCTCTGTCGTATTGGCCAGGAGACAGTGCAGGATATTGTTTTACGCACCATGGAGATCTTCCAACTATTGAGAAACATGCAGGTGAGCTTAGGTGTACAACTGCATGTGCATGATAGTGCTCCTTTGGATTTTAAAGTATTGTCTAGGAATACTGTAAATACCCTGAAGTAGACGTTTTGGTTTCCTGTTGTTTATAATTGGTCAAAAGATTGATCTATTGGCAGTTTATTTGCCGTTTGCCCCTCATCCCTCTTTGTGTGGGAGAATGAGATTGTGTGTTTTTGTCCACACACACACACACACACACACACACACACACACACACACAAACACACACAAACACACACCCTTTTTGTGTGACACTGGTTTGAGACCGAATTTATATTCCTCTCTCTCTCCACAGTATTGAATTACATACAGTAATAAGCATTGTCTCAGTGTTTTGTGGTATGAGCTAAAAATATAAGCTAAGTCAGCTTTTATTCTATTATCCCTAGCAATATTTATCCCATGGTACTGTCTCTCAATTGTTTTTTAAACAAGGAGAACCATATAGTATTTTGTCTGAAAATGCAAACATTTTATCACTAGACAGCCAGACATCTGTTTAAACCTTATTTTGACCTTCTGTTGACACATTGGAATGATCAGACTTTGCCCTGAAGATGGGTTTAGGGTAGGTTTCATTTTGATGTCTGTGCTGAGAGAGGATCTCTCTGCGACTCATTAAAAACAACCAGGGAAAGACAGAAGAAACAACCAGGGAAAGACAGAAGAAATACCACAACACAAGCACTGCCTTGCCACAGAATGGACAAACAGCATTGTTGTGACTTGTTTCTCACTGTTTCATAATGAAAAGATAGTTTATAATTTATTAAAGGTCCAGTATGTAGATTTGTACTTCAAAATAGTGCTTAATGGCAATGGTAAACCGGTAGTGATCAAGGAATGAGATTTTATGATAAAGAATATTTATAGGAGAGTGCTGTTTTGGTCCAAGGCGCTTTCTAAAACAGTTGTCGTGGCCGAGAACTGGCCTTTATGTACGATTTGTAGGTTTTGTGAATATGCACACATTTGTGGCAATTAGAAAATTTAGCATATTGTACGTTTTCAGATTTTCAGTTTTGCCAGCAACGCGCAACATGATAGCCTACACCTTTAGAGTAGGAGTCTAGTTATTAGGAATCCATGATTTGACTATAATGTGAGAACTGACATTCAGGTCATAGACAGGTCATATGACCCGACAGGTCATAGACACCAACACACTTTGTTTGTTGTTCACTATGTAAATGTCTCTTAACAGTTGTTATTACAATGTTATTACATTAGTAGAGTGTACATAACAGACCATTTCCCTATGTCGTCTCACCCAGCTACCTAATGGAGTGACATACCACCCCAACACTCATCAGGACAGACTGAGCAAACTGCAAGAACACCTGCGCATGCTCTCAGTGCTCTTTCGCAAACTGCGCCTCGTCTATGACAAATGCAATGAAAACTGCGCTGGTCTGGACCCGATACCATCAGAAGTGAGTGACTACTGTTCAGGCTCACCCCAGACTCTCCAGTTGATCTAATTTATGGCAAATGTACTGAAAGACCAATTGTAGGACATAATGCATATTGCCTCTGCTGACGACATTCTGTGTTGCTATACAAACAACTGATGCAATTCTTTTGGACGTTTTGGTTGACAGATAGAATGGATTACACTTTGTTCCACAAAATGGCTGATTTTAGTAAGGAGATGCTGTGAGGAAGTAGGTCAAAGAAGCTGGTGCCTCCCACTCCTCCAGGTCTCTACCTCAGTTGAGCTCCACATTCAATAAGTGCTCCATTCTCCAGGGAGCCCTTAGTGGCTGTTATGGACACCTCGAGAAACCCACCTCTCTGTGTCAGGCTTTGTGTAGGGTTATCTGTCTGATTTATGACTGCAGTCCACTGGTTGGTTTTGGTTTTGAATCGTTTGTGACTGACTTCACATACCATTTTAAATATTGTATTCATTGCACACATTTTGAATGTTTTCTGGTTGTTCCATATTACATAAGGATACATTACGTTATTAGTTCTCTACAATGGACAGAAATGACACTTTAATTTGGAGTTCTGGACAAACATTTACAGTATGTGAACCTCTTTACCCTTTACACCATACCGTACCCACCATATTTAGTGTTTACATATGAAAACCCACTAACTGCTGACCAACCAATATCTCATCACCGCAACATGTTGATTTTAGCCTTGCGCACAGCACACATTTATCATTCTGTAACATTCAGGTGCTTGACATTTTGGCTATTGGCTGCCTGGGCCTTTCCTCAAACAGGAAGTGGAATCAATGACTCAGGCAGCATGACCTCATCCCGGCCTAATTAGCAGCAGGCCTGGTAATGAACAGCTGGCCAAAATGCTGAGGTCAGCATTTCCCCCCAAGCCAGGCAATCAGCGGCGCTGCTCTGGCATTTCCTGTTCTCTGAGCGGCCATGTCGTCTATTCCCTTCTCCGCTCGCTTTTTTCCTGTTTTCTTTTTCGTCCCCCCTGTCAAATTAAGGAAACCTAGAGAACTTCATTACCCCATTCTTCTCTGTCAAGCGGGAAACCACATCCGTCCTTGTGTGGAGACAGAGGTTATTACTCACACATGCACGCACACACACACACACACACGCACAAACACATACATGCTCGGTCCATTATATCTAAGCACTATCAGAAAGGCAGGCACACCAGATCGCACATGCATTCGCTCACTCACTCACTCACTAACTCACACACACACACACACACACACACACACACACACACACACACACACACACACGCACGCTCCGCCATGACTAGCGCAAGTTAATATAATATAATATCCTGCACATGTCTTCTGTCTTTTTTTCCTCTGCGAGTCAGCCAGTTTTGGTTTGGCAGTGTTCTCTCTGACTGAAGACAACTGCTAGGGCTACATCTGATTCTCCCTGTCTTTCTCTGCTGGCCCTACAGTAACACTCTGGTCACAGCTTGATTTAATCACTGTCTGAGGGGCCTCTGCCAGTTGCTGAACCTCAGGTCAATGCAGCAATGAAACAGGATAAACTATTCAGGATTTACAATAGCACTCCGCTGGATTTGTTTTAGACCGAAGTGTTTTCACACCTGGCAAAGCTTTTTATTGGCTCGTAATTGTTTTTAGTCTCGTACCTAATCTGTTTGTAATCTTGATTGGTATGATGGTTGTGTTATCAGAAGGTGCTGTAAATGTTGTTTCTTTTCTTATGCACAACAATGTTTCCCTCATGTCAGACCTAATCTCTCTTTACAACATTATCTGATGATAGACACAGGTATTCAATGGGCATCAAGTGGAATGGTATCATTTAAGATAACTGTGCTGGTGCTCATATACAATTCCCTGCATAAGTAACGGGACAATAAAACATTTCTTCTATTTGCTCTACACTCCAAAAGTTTGGATTTGAAATTGAACAATTACACTAAAGTACAGATTCTCAGCTTTAATTTGAGGGTATTTGTGTACATATTGGTTTTACCATTCAGAAATGACAACACTTTTTATACATAGACAAGGTTCCCACGTGTCCTGGAAATCCTTGAAAATGAAAGACCAGGCTTCCAGGCCTTGAAAACACATGGAAAATGAGAAATACAATAAAATATGGTTAAATTGGCCTACATTAACTCTAAGTTTGGTGATTATAGGCCTACACACATCATTTTGGAAAATCTTTGTTTCTATCGGTTTTGTTACATAGCCAATTAGGCCTACTTTTTTTTTTTAAATTGTAATTCCTTGCAGGGAATAGCCTATGCAGCCTTCACTGAGGCAATTCATAGGTAGGTTTCTGGTAGCCAAAGCTAAATAATTGAAAGATACCATGGTTATTTTTTTTAATATCAAAAACATTATTAACAAAGTTGATTTTATATTTATGCAACAATACCTAGATGCTTACTCAATGGCATACATTCAACACTTGCTCAATGTGAATCTTGTGCATGCGATACTGCTCTCTCATTGTGAAATATGTGCCATGTATACATGCCACTAATTGACGTAGGATTCCCAGTGTTGTCAGTAGCAAGCAAAATGCTGCTTAAAACTCTGCTGAAAACTAAGTAGAAATGCATGAAAGCCACTAACAGAAGACCAAATTTACCTGGGAGAGGACTCCCAGACCCTCCACCCAAATTAGGGCTAATGAGGAATTTATTCTAAGCAAATTATTTTACCACACCCTAGTTTTAGCAGAAAAGATGTCACTGTAGTGCTTCTTCATTGACTTGCACAAGCCTATTAGTAGCCTAAGGCTTGGTTAAGGATATTAAAGTAGTAAAATAAAGGGATGGTCAATATTACTGTTTGAAAATGGGTTCATTGATTAGATTTACAGATTGATTAGCACCAACTTGCTGGCGTATAGGGACAGACCATAGAGTTATGGAGGAGCTGTTGCTGTTCCTTAGTTGCCCTGTAGGCAAGCACCATGGTATTGAGTATGATGCACCCCACTACTAAGGCCAGTGGAGAGTGCAGAGGAGAGGTGTGACATGATGTTCTACACATGAGATACCTACCTATTGTGTGTTTTGCCACCATTACAGTGAGTAATGTCTCCCTATTATTTATCGTAAAATGTCATTGAAAATGTCCAGGAAAATTTGTTCTTGAAACTTAGTGGGAACCCTGATAGTCTATTTCAGGGCACCAAAAGTAATGGGACAATTGGCTTGATAGGTGTTTCTGGTAAGTCAGGTGTGCTCTGTCACATCATTTGTACAGGCTGTCAATGTCTAGTATTGATTCTAGGCTTTGTGTTTGCCATTGGAGTCTGCTATTGGTGTCTGTCAACATGAGGACCAAAGAGGTGTCTATGAAAGTCAAGGAAGCCATTATGAGGATGAAAAATCAGAAACATACTCAAAACCTTAGGCTTGCCAAAATCAAGTTTGGAACATCATTAAAAAGAAAAGAAAGCACTGGTAAGCTCAGCAATCACAAACAGGCTGGTAGGCCAACAAAGACTTCTACAGTGGAAGAATGCTTACCATAATTAAGAAAAAAACAAAAACAAAACAACTGTGCCCCAGATCAGGAACACTCTCCAGAAGGAGTGAATGTGTCATCCACAGAATACATCACCAGCCGAACTACAGAGGCTTCTTTTTAAAATGTAACTTTTTTAAATGTCTAATTGGTGAAACCAAAATGTACAAAAATACCATCAAATAAAAGCTGGGAATCTCTACTTTAACCTCACAGTAATTGTTTGATTGAGTATAGAGCCAAAATAAGAAAAATGCTTCACTGTTCCTTTACTTACGCAGGGCACTGTCCCTGTAATAGGGAACAGTGTGTTCCATCACTGCGCTACTCATTATCCTTTACACCAGCAGGTGTCAGTGTGATTTAAAGCAGAGGAGCAGGGAGAGTCTGAGGATGCTTGGAGGCTTTTAAACACAACAGTCGGTTTAGTGTCAACCAGACAAGGTCATGCACAGAGTGCCTTTAAAATGAATTAAGCACTTGTATGGAGAAGTCCAGGAAGGTGGGAGGAACTTTTTGAACAGCTCTGAAAGGTTCTAAGATAAGACATGATTTGCCTGTTTTTAAGCTCTACACAGAATCCCCATTTTCACTACTCTAAGGAAATAAGATTATCACTTGCATAAAGTAATTTCTAATACTGTATCTTAACTTAGGGCTGAATTCCCCAGAGCTCCCTGTAATCTGAATATGGTCAGTTTGTGCTTAAAAATGCTGCATAGATCTAAAGCTGTAGTCTATCCTATAGTTAGGTTGAATTTAAGTCTATTGCACTTATCGATTATATATTTTGGAACATGTAATTTTGTTTAATGGCAGACATGGAATCCAACAAATGTAGTTGTGCAAATAAATGCTCAGCAAACCAAACTGATATCAATTTACCCTCTCAACCCCTCACTAAACAAATTCAACGTATCCCTCTTTGTGCTACCACAGCAACTCATCCCCTATGTGGAGGACGACAGCTCCAAGCACGATGAGCGCTTGGCCAGCCAGACCCGCCCGGCGACAGAGGAGAGGAGGGAAGTCCTGGAGGTTAATAAGGTAAACTGCCTACTGGGCCTTAAGCACTGCTATCCTGTATGAAATACAGTACAGATACAAGCTACACAATACTCGCCGTTTTTTATCTTACTTTATTTACTGTATTTACTGTATTTATGGCTAGTAGAGCAGTGCAATACAGTATGCATTATTTGGCAGTTTTTTTACACACACACACACACACACACACACACACACACACACACACACACATACACACACACACACACACACACACTCTGGGTAGAAGACATGAAGAGAGTGAGTGAGTGTGTGTGTGTGTGTGTTGGAGTATTCACCTACATTGAAACATAATACAAATCTAAAATAATGAAAATAATGAAAAGGTTAGCATGACTGCAGCACTCCCTCCACTCCAGCCCACAGCACTGAGCCCAGATGCCCATCTGTATATTAAGGCTGCAATCGCAAGAAGATCTTTTGGGGAGTTAAAGAGGTTAACTCATCAGGAGGAGAGTGATGCAGGCAGCAAAATGTAGAAAGCAGATGTTAGGAGCACCGGCTGCATCTGCCGCAGTGACCCCAGCCAGATATGATTCTACTAGAGGAGAGAGGGAGGTGAAAGAGAGAACACAGAGAGAAAAAGAGAGGGAGAGGATGGATGGATGACCGGATAGATATATGTATGTAGTCAGAGAGAAGAGATGGGAATAGTGTGGTAAAGAGAGAAAGAAAAAGGAAGGACAAATATAAAGGTGGAAAATGTTGTGGTGAAGGAAAGACAGCCAAAAGATTGATGAATTACTGAATAGAGAGGTTGGTAGACAGTTGGAAGATGCCTCTGGAAGAGAAACATAATGTACTGTAGGCCTATACTGTAACAGAATGACAAAAACAAGAAAAGAGAAATGATAGATGGATAACAGAATTTATACCTACTAAAGATACAGTGCCCTGCGTAGGTGATGGGACAGTGAAGCATTTTTTCTTGTTTTGCCTCTACACTTGGAAAACAACCAATTACTATGAGGTTAAAGTAGAGATTCTCACTTTTATTTGATGGTATAAATGTACATATTGGTTTCACCATTTTGAAACATATATGACCCATTGACCCCACCAAATGTTGTGTATCTTCTCTGGTGATGCTCTGCCAGGCCTGTACTGCAGCCATCTTTAGTTGTTATTTGTTTTGAGGTATTTTTGCCTAAAATCTTTAGGAAATGAAATACATGTTCAATTGTATTTCAATCTGAAGAATAGGCTGTGGCTATGGCAGTATGTTTTGGGTCATTGTCTTACAGTATGACAAAGCACCATCCAATGAATTTGGAGGCATTTGCTTGCACTCTCGCAGACAAGATGTTTCTGTACACTTCAGAATACATTCTGCTGTTGCGGTCAGCAGTTATCAATATCATCAATTAAGACAAGTTAGACAGTTCTAATGGCAGCTATACATGCCCAAACCATAGCACCCCCTCCACCATGTTTCACAGATGACATAGAATGCTTACAGAAGATTGTAAATATAGCTATTTGAGCTAGATTATTGAGTGTGATAAAATAGTTAATAGTGTATTTGATATTCAAGACATATGTACAAGTAACGTGGCTAATGTGACCAGTTTCTATATTGCTGATAACCGATTTTTGAAAGTAACACTTTACATTAAAGTCACATGTGTAAAAGGTTTATAAATGGTTTATAATTAGTTAATAAATCACTTATAACCAGTTTATTATTAAATTATAAACCATTTACAAACAGATTATTCGATATTCACTTGGTGCTTGCCAAATAAGGAGCTTGCAATCAGGAGGAGTTATTAATGCTTTATAAATGCACTTATAAATACTAACAATGATGTGAAATCATGCAACATTATTTACAATTGTTGCAGTGGAAAATTGTATTTGCTTTTTTTTACACCACATTTGTGTAATTATGGGTGTAATTACTCTTAATTGGTAGTCTTACTCTTGATGTGGTAGAAACTGAGACCCTCCACTTATTGATTCATTTCTGCTATGGCAAGCCCTCATTGGACAAGAGCAATAGCAGATCAGTTTTCTCTTCATTGCTTTTCAATAGGAGAAACACAAAGTTTGCAAAAATGTGAGTGTGGGTTCTCCAAGCCTCTCTGGATACACTTTTATAATAATTGAAAACATTTTGAAAATGTATTAATTAACAACAATAATATTTCATGATAATTGTATAATACCGTGATCATTGAAAAATATGTCTTTATAGTCCAATGAGTGCCCTACATTATGTTGTCTAAATGGTACAATGGTATAATGAAAGAGATATAATGGACAGGCAACGCTCTGCTAAGAATCATAGTCTGACGCAATGATGGTCAAGGCCTGTAGGTTTGGATTTAATGGCTGCTACTGGGACACAATAAACTCTGTCTGTTACAGCAGGTTATCTTGTTACAATTCAGCATGACTAGCATTTAAACCATTTAATACTACCACTAATAATAATGCATTTATTTTGTACAGCGCTTATGTTTATAGGGCAGTACTATTATTTCTTAAGAGAAAAATAACTCCTATTTTGATGGTCTTTCAAAAAACATCACATACCAGGAAGTCGGTTTGACAACCGAACTATAAGTGCCAGCTCTCTGGTGTTGCTATCTTTATTTGGTCAAAACTATACAATTATATATAACATTTACAAATGATCATTGGAAAAGAAAAAGAGAAAGATGTAAATCACATAGCGCTAGCAACTTACTTCAAAGGTGATGCTACTAATTGGCTACGCAAGCTAGCTAGCTAGCTATATACTCGTTTTGATACTGTCATGACTGGCTGACATAGAGCTACTTAGCTAGCTCCACACCAGTGTGGCTTTGTCGTAAGCTTGAAACAACTTGTAGTTTAAACACTGATAGCACACAGTTAGCTAGAGGGACACATCAGCTATATGCTGTGTGGGGTCACTGGTGTTGCTCACTAGCTAGCTAAAATCAATGCCAAATTAGGCTAGGTAGTAGCTAGTTAGCCAGTATTACCTGTAGCAAGCCTGTAAGTTGCCAATGTGAAACGCACCTTTCAAACATTTGATTTATTTATCTAATTTCATTCGGTCTCTGTCTGTTCGTATGTCACATGCTTTTTCTCTGACACCACTAGGACAATTTTGGTGAAACTTGGATGAATCATGGGTCTTGCCATACATATTGTTCAGGAGTTTTGAGGTGACGCCAATACGTCATTAAAAAGGTCATAATAGGGTGCAATGTGGAGAGCTAGCAGTGTAGCCTAATGCAATAGGCCTGTTGAATTTGGGAATAATATTTTGAGAAATCAACACAAAGCTGTAAGAAGCAAGACTGATAATGATCAAATAACCACTACACGTTCTGGTAACTTTTCAGTCTAACTACGAATGCAGCTGTAGAAATAAGCTGGCGTCTTATGTCAATAATGATATTAATGATAACTCATTAATTAATGTTGATAACTCTTTAATAAATGGTTAATGGTGTGACATTTCAGCAGTTACACATGAATAAATGGGGTTATGGAGGTTTTCTCCATAAGCACACAGGATAGAAGAGTGCTCACATGTGGTCTGCTCATTGATATACCCAAACCAGCTCAAAGCACTAACCACACATCGGTGAACACAGAGAAGGGGTAAGTAGTGGATAGATACTGTATATCAACAAATAAAATCTGGGAACCTACACGGTGGACATGTTTAAATGAGGAACAAGTTGACAAGGACATCAGGATTTCAAGTGTGCGTCATGGGGCAAAAAATATGGTGACAGCTGTTCTGTACTTTGGGAGATCTTTACATTGTTCTGTGTGTAAATATGTGTTAAATCGGTTTGCTGCCAGCCGAATTATCCCTACAATTCAGGAAATAACTTCACCAACTGTGCAACCACTGCAAATAATGTTGGCTGATTTCACATTAGGGTTAGTTTTAAAGCATTTATAAGTGGATTTATAAACATTAATAACTGGCTCCTGATTGCAAGCTCCCTATTTGGCAAGTACCAATGAATATAGAAAGTTTTAAACTAATGAGTTATAACTGTTTGTAAATGTTTTTATAATTGAATAATAAACCGGTTATAAGTGATTTATTAAGTAATTATAAACCATTTATATACCCTTTACAATGTGACCTTAATGTGTTACCAATAAATCTTCTAACCTGCGCAGTTTTATACTGTGCATTTCTGGGATAATGAAGAATATTAAATTATATTATGGTGGGAGTATATTTAGCAGCTATTTTCCATATCAGTTTTGCAACACTGAACATTTGTTTGGCAGTGACGTTCCACTTTACCAGTGTGCAGGAGACTCCAAAAGGTGAACGCAAAGCCTAGAATCAATACTAGACATCGACAGCTCTCTTATGTCTCTTATGACAAATTATGTGATGGAATGCCTGATTTGCCAGAAACACCTGTCAAGCCAATTGTCCCATCACTTTTGGTGCCCTGAAAAACGGAGACTATGTAAAACAAGTGTTGTCGTTTCTAGATGACGAAACCAATATGTACACAAATAGCATCAAATTAAAGCTGCGAATCTCTACTTTAACCTCATCATAATTGTTAGATTTCAAATCCAAAGGTTTGAAGTATAGAGCCAAAAGAACTTACGCAGGGCACTGTATATCCACAAAAGGGAAAAGTTGGTGAAGAAGAGTGAAGATGCCTGTATGAGACACCTGTATATTTCCTCATAGAAGAAGCAGCTGTGAAAGGCCATCCCCTACCTTCAGTCTAGTTGGACAGGTAGCATTGTAGAGATGAGTAGAGGAGCTAGATGAATGACTCCTCCATGGTAATGTCTTCCTGCTTTATGGGCCATCCTGTGTGTGAGTGATAGCCTGTTCTCCTTATCTGTCTATTGGGGTAATTGCTGTTTGTCGGAGGCGCTGTGACTGATGGTGATGCAATCTGCCGAGCTGGAGAGGAGGAGAACAGCATCACTCTCCACAAGTGTGTGTGTGTGTGTGTGTGTGTGTGTGTGTGTGTGTGCGTGTGCGTGCACATGACCGTGTGTGCATAATTCATTGGCACCTAATGGTTTGAGATTGCTCAATCTCTGAGATGCAGAACTTTTGTGCTGTAGACTGATTGTGCATCATCATTTCAGGCCCCTGTTCCTCCCTCTCTCGCAGAGAAAGATAAACACTGAGGTGCCCAAGTGACCACAAATTAGAACCTTAATGAATGATCTACATTGATGGTCACATAGCAATTAATGAAAGGAAATAATTAATATACGATAGATAGATACACAGAATTCTTATTGAATGCAAATCTTGAATGCATTTTGTAAGCAGGCTTTTTTGCCCTCTATGTCTTCTTCGTCTAAGAAAACCCTGTCTGACTGTGCATTTTCCAGAAATGTGCACTCAAGACTGCTTGATAATCCTTCCATTTGGTGATGATGTCTTGTCATCGCCACATCACTCTTTCCTCCCTCATGTCCCCATCCTCGTCCCCCTATAGAAGTGGCTGATGGCCATCTCCCTGAGAGTATCACAGTCATTAACCTCCCTCCCCCACCCCCCGTCCCCCTCCCCCACTGGAGACCCATCCCCAGCAGCCCTCCACTGCAGCCTGCCATCACCACTCGGCCCGCGTTTGATTTAATACCAGCCTAAGTGTGAATAAATTCCTGTCACAGCCCATTAAGGAGGCCTTGGAGAGATCTGGCCTGTTATTAATTCTCCACAGCTCCTCTCTCTCTCTCTCTCTCTTTCTCCCTTGCTCACACACACTCTCTTGTTTTTTTAATACCCTGTTAATTACCACGTCTGTCCTCTTTATTCAAATGAGAAAGTGAGAAATTAAAAGCAAAGATGTTTGTAATACAAACAGGGAGCCCTCTAAGCCTGAGCTGGCTGACGCATATAATGAGTTCCAGTGGCATTGGTGGTTAGCCTTATCTGAAGAGCAGGCCTGATGATAAACAAACAGAACCCCGAATGGTAATGAGACTCGGAGAGAGGTGTATGGGTCTCTTTCCCTCTCTCTCTTTCTCACTGTTTCCCACTCTGTCTCTCTCTCTCTCTCTCTCTCTCTCCCTCTCTCCCTCTCTCTCCTTGTGTACACACTCAGACATTAGCAGGGTGTTCACACAGCGCCCAAACCTCCATGTTATTTGTAGGCTCATATGTAGCCCATTAGACCACTTTGTTGATCAGGGGCTTTTTAAATTAATTTATAAGTCATATTTATCAAATTCCAGGGGTAGGCCTAGACAGTATTCTTTGAAATTACTTTGAGTTCTCTCCTTTGCTCTGCTGTCGGGTTTCATGTTTAAGCTACTGGCTGCTAGTCGTGCCAACGGCTCGTGCTGAAGCAATAAGCTTCCAGAATTTGTGGCTCATATCTGGTGAAAATAATAACTTGAAAATATTAATAATAATAAAAAAAAGAGTAATTTGTGGGCCATATGCAATCGCCTACTTATTAACCATATCCATATTAATAATAATGTATAACTGAAGTGAAGACAGGGTCCGTTAAACACATTTGTATGGCCTTAGTTTAGTTTTACATAACATTGAAATGCTTTGGATCGGTTAGCAAGGCTCGAAAGTCTGCTTTTGACGCGCTAGAATGCCCAGGTGTATCTCAATTGCTACCATAATTATGCCATCAGGTCCAGTAGCTAGAACATGGTAATGCCATCAACACCTAATAAAGGGGAAATCTGGGATTAAAACAACAAAGCTAAACTATATATAAACAATACATATTTTTGTTGACCAAATGTGACACTTCCCCATTGCCTTCCAGTCAAAAAACACACAGTTTTGTCTACATGGCGTCAAATTTCATAAGGGGCGGAGTTAGGTCTGTCGCTTCGCATACCCCTTTGGTTGAAGGAAGCTCGTGAGGCATTTATAGGTATTCTTCAAGAATCAATGGCTATAGAGAGCCCAAGTCAGCTCCACCCCTTTTATTTTTTGCACCAGAAGTGTGTCTGCCCTCTCTGTTCCTCATTAGCTGGATTTATTTTTCTCTATACTCTGAAATCAAACAATTATTATAAGGTTAAAGTAGAGATTCTTAGCTTTTATTTGATGGTATTGGTGTACATATTGGTTTCAGCATTCAGGTTTAGGGTTAGGGTTATTACTTTTTATGCATAGTCCATTAGAGTATCCAGTAATGAAATGAATTCATGAAATGTCCAAATTAAGCACTCATGTTTAGTATTTGGTCGACAATACCTGCCTGAAGTCTGTGACCCATCTTCTCTGGTGATGCTCTGCCAGGCCTGCCATATTCAGTTGTTGTTTGTTTTGTGGTCTTTTTTTCCTAAAATCTTATCATCAGGAAATGAAATGCATGTCCAATTGGATTTATATCTGAAGATTGACTTGGCAAATCTTTCCCCCGCTTCTCTACACTGTGAGAGAATGCGTGATGACGGTATGAGAGTAGATATGAGTTGGTCTCATTGCTTGGTCCTCATTAAAATAACCTGATATTTAAACCATTTCCACTCTTCATCTCTGTAATTCATGAGCTGCTATAATAAACTTGATTTTGCCAGTCTATCTCATAAGGCAAACTGATAAGGCAAACCTTCTTTTTTCAAACGTCCTTTACAGCTCTTGCCACCACCTTGTGGAGGCTTTGGGCAGCACTTCACACCTTGTGTCTGCTGCAGCAGCGGCATTGAGGTATAGCACTGCTGCGATGTCGGCCTGAACCTATTAACCACTACCACTGTACATGCTCAAACCTAACACCCCCTGAACCATGTTTCACAGATGAGGTGGTATGCTGTGAATCTTGGGCAGATCCTTTTTTCTCCAAACTTTCCTCTTGCAATCACTCTGTCCACAAGACTTTTTTACACACCTCAGCAAACTGTAACTTGACCATCCTTTTTGAGGATTTTGTGCCTTGCAGTGAAGCATCTTTAGTTTGGCTGGTGAAGTATTCTGCGGATGGTAGTCTCTGATCTGTGGGACAGTTGTTTAGGGGGTTTTCTTAATTATGGTGAGCGTTCTTCGGCCATCCGCTGTGGAAGTCTCCCTTGGCCTACCACATGTTTGCGATACCTGAGCTCACCAGTGCTTTTTTTTTCTTTTTAATGATGCTCCAAACTGTTTGATATGGGAAAGCCTAAGGTTTTGGCTACGTTTCTGATAGTCTTGTTCCGATTTTTCAGCCTAATAATGGCTTCCTTTCATCATCTTTGGTCCTCATGTTGACAGACACCAATAGCAGACTCCAAAGGCAAATGCAAAAACGTAGAAATAATACTAGACGTTGACAGCTCTCTTATGCCTGCACAAATTATGTGACAGAACACACCTGACTTACCAGAAACACCTGTCATAAGCCAATTGTCCCATTACTTTTGGGTACCCTAAAATAGGGAGACTATGCATACATTTCTGAATGGTTTCATTTAAATACCATCAAATAAAAGCTGAGAATCTCTACTTTAACCTCAAAGTAATTGTTTAATTTCAAAATCCAAACTTTTGCAGTGTAGCGCCAAAAGAATTCACTGTCCCATTACTTACGCAGGGCACTGTACAGTATGCCAGTGTTTAAAAGGTTTTGTAAGACAATAAAGGACAGTAACCACCCACTTCTGTGTTTAAGGAATATTTAACTTATACATATCAGGCAGCAGAGCAAGTCCATATTCTGGATCCAGCTATGTGGTCTGAAACGAGAACTGAGTTTTACATCAGTTCTTGTCGTGTCTTACCCTTTGATCTATCAGCCAATCTGAAGCAGTATACAATCCATCTTCATGTCATACCAACCTGTTTTTATGCCATTTTTCATGTTGAATGTATGTGTAGAGACGCCAATGCCACTTTATCGACCTATTGCCTATGTGGGAAATCTTTAATGACTACCCTAGACCATACTACATCAGATAATAGTGGTTTTATTTGATATCAACCACAAAATGACCACAGCATTTCAATGCACCCAACCTGCCTCCCTGCTGACAAATCACTGGGTAGCCTAAAAATAATTAGAAATGCATAAATGAACAAAACCATTTTATTATTTTTTATTTTTAGAATATTAACTATTCTCTAAAATATGCAACATTTTTGGTACAGTAAAATCAATGTTTGCACGTCTTCTATGAACGGAATTTGTTAAATGACCAACTTTACTGTTCTAGGGGAGGAGTGGGCCTTGATTGTACGCAGCATTAACATTTTTATCTCTAAAAGACTGTCTAGTGGCTAGATGAATTGTCACGCTTTTATTTATAAATCGGAAATAATTTTAGCTTGTTAGCGGAGCTCAAGCAAGCACACACAGGAGCTGCAGCAAAATGTGTATCATGAACGTCACACATATCAAGAACTGTCCAAGGCTACAGCAATGATATGACACCTTTATGAAAGTTATTCATTTGTAGCGAACTATGATACATGATATGATGGACAGGGGTGAAAAAACGACAGTTAGGCAACTACAGATGACTTGGATACAGTCAGTGAAAATATATTTTGGTTACAGATTAACAGTTTTATATATAAGGCTATAGCCTACAGAATAATATGAATAAAAGCATGTCAACATAACAGCTTACTTTCACTGATCACAGTATATGAGAAGGGCTGATCTGCTATACTCTTCCTCGCTGTCCCTCATTCGAGCCCCACCTGCCTGCTCCCATTATTCCTTGACGCCCTTGTCAGATTTATTCCAGTCTTTGCATATGGCATGTCAACTTTTTTTTATTGATTCATGAAAACTCTCATTTCAATCATGTGAAATATGTTTCACGTAACATTTTAATTACATTAACATTTGCAATTAATATCAGCTCACAAATTGTGAGTGTGAATTGTGAAAGTCAATACACAGATTTTAGCTACTGTTTCACAACAAGCCCATCTAACCCTAACCCTAAACATGTTTTGAGAAGGCTAATTTACATCCGCGATAACCTGGCGATATAGTCGCACAAGCATGAACCTTTTAAACTCTGACCTACTGTATTACAATAACATTGATAAAAGATTAGAGCAGAGGTAACCTTGTCCCCAAGCTGTTGCGCACAGCGCATATAAGCCTGGTATAACAAGGACTCAAATGTGGCCTTAGTGATAGTGAATTTACTGAGTAAAGTATTTGTTATTATTTGATTTCAGCGAATCACATGGCTGTGAGGCATAGCTCAGAATCAGAAAAGTGTGGTGTCCAAGCACTGGGGGGAAGTGCTGTGGGCGATGATTGATGCGAGGTAAAACCAATGGCAATGTGCCGTCCATTTTCTACACTCTACATTTTTGGCTTAATGAAGGCCAACTTTGATGCATTGGGTCACCAGCCCACCAAGTGTCTGGGAACGAGACTAGGGCAGAGGTAAGTAAAATGTCAATGGTGCATATTTTGTGGCACCTTTGATAAAAGAAAAAAATTATAATTTTAAAATAATTTCCAAAAGTGGGTGGAGGGGGGGAAAAAATACAATTCTCAAAAAGTGCCCATCCATGCTTAAAATGCCAGTATGTAACATTCAAGTTTTCTAAAAGCTTCCTAATGGTTGCAATGACTATGTTTAATCAGTCGCGATCAGAGAATGAGATCCGTTTTCTATCTGGTTTAGACATGTTTCAGCCCCAAAATAAAACAGCATGTTTTGCTTGGAGCCGCTCAACATCATCTCCACCAGTTGAGTATCGCTGCTCTATCCCCTCCTCTCCCCCATCCTCCGTGCCTCCCTCCATCTGCATTATTGATTGACAGAAGCATTCTGATGCCAAGGCCAAGAGCTCAGAACCTTCCACCCTGGCTGCCAATGACAGAGAGGCAGTGATGGATGATGAAGGAGGTGCTGGCACAGCATTATGAGCACTCTCCTCTTCTCTCTCCCATCCTCCCCGCCTCCCTCCATCTGCCTAATCCCCTCGTCTCACTCACAGACACTTACACTTGTAATTCCCAGTCACATCCTCTGGAGTGAAAGCAATGATTTGAGTCACCAGCGACAGGGTGGATTAGCTGAGTGGAATCCTGAGTGAAGGCACCTTTTAACACGACTCAGTATTCTCACTTCTGATACAACTTTTAAATTCAGATAATTTCTCCAGTTATTGGTGAAATCTACTCATTTAAAAAAAGCAACGCAGGACGCTTACTCTGCTCAGAAAGGGTGGTGGTCATTTTTGTAATTGTAGACGAAACAGGCTAAGAGATTAAAAGGATGGATCTCATCCATTGATATAGTAATATCATTACAAGATTAGCTTTTTTTGTCTCATGAATCAAAATGCCTGAATGGCTTTCAGGGGGAAAATGCAACTGAATCAATTAACACAGACATTTCAGTTATGCAACATAATAGACCCTCTGTTGTATGTCCTTCGAAGACTACCAGACTGCTAGAAATGACAGTTTATAGTGTGATGGTAACTGAGTTGTTGCCTCCAATGTGTAATGAGTAATAAAGTTACAGTGATTTTAGTGAAATGTGAAAATCCACTCACTTGAATTGACTGAACTCTACAAAGTGTGGAAGATGGGAATACATAGGTGACTATGGCTTTTATGTCTTTTGGGGTTTGCCCTCAGAACTCTGCCACTCAACAGAGAGGATCTGTTCATGATCAAGATCTTTGGCAGATTGGAATGAACCAGAACTTTAATAAGTTGTAATAACATGTTTTCATCAGAAATTTTTTTCTCTTGCCCCATTATTGAGGACAGTGCTTTTGATCTGGCTGCGAGATGTCAGATGAAAAGAGAGACAGAGACAGAGAGAGGGAGGGAGGGAGGCATCAGACCCTGTAGCTAAGGCTGTCAGAGAGCAGAAGGGGAAGCTGTTCTCTCTCAGATTTGGGCGACCAGTCAGAATCATCAGGGCAATCACTTTCTATCAGCAGGATGATGGTTCAGGGATCAGTGTTCAAAACATTTTCCACTGTCTTCTCTCTCCTGTTCCTCTCTCCCTGGTCTATATGAGAGCACTACACATCAAGGCAGGAATGGCTGAAGTAGCTCTAAATATAAGGGGTGGATTGCAAACGAGGTGAGTTGCCGCTTAGCTGGGTGCTTACATCTTATGACTTAATCTAGGAGACAGGGAGACCAACGGGTGATGACCATGTGAAGAACGAATGTGGAATACCGTGCCTGCCCTGGCTATCAGCTTAAAAAACAACAACAAAAAAAACTATTGGTACAGTAGATAGAATTCAAATTTGATTCATGATTCCAATGTTAATTATTTATTTGTTATATGAGATGATAGCATTCATCAACTTCATTCATCTTACTCTTTGTGGTTTCTAATAGGTTGAGAATTCAGGTGGGCGGTGGTAGAGAAACAGACATGTTTCCCTCTGTCAGGTATCAAAACAAATTTACAGGCGATTCTCCAGAGACTAACTGAGTCCCTGTAAAATGTATGCAGCTTTTTGTTTGCAATCAGGGATAATTTTCCAAGCAGGTGATGATCATTAACTACAATGTAGTCAGAGGTAAGCACGCAGTTATGAGGGAAGGCAGACAGATTTCGTACCAAGCGGGCTATTGCTGTGTCAGCTAGCTTAGCATAGTTTTGCCGTCTAAACCAAACTGAGATGCATACAGAATTTAGACTGACATCTGTGCAAACATTGCTATGTTCTCTACACCTGTGGTTTAGAGCTTGTTAATATTTACCATTGGAACTGTTGCAATGTACTCCAGAAAACACTTCACTTCCACTAGGGGTCATACAAATTGCAAATGAGTTGCTTAAACCATGTCAGGAATAGGTTTAATGAGAGAGAGAGCTATTTTATTGAAGAATATAAAGCACTTTCAGTACACATTAGCAACATTTTCTTTGTGAAAAAAATACATGAATTTCATGAAATTTCAGACCACACAAAATATCTTCTAATTTCACATTGAATAGTCTATTTTGTACACTAGCCTATTGATGTTTTGAAAGTTGAGGAAGCATAATTATTGATCCTGTAAACATATTAATAATGGAAATACCCTCACACTCGCAAACACTTCTGTTGCTAGAATGTATGTTTGGTAAGGAAAGAGAAAGACAACATCCAGTGCGATCCAATTTTGTTCATCTAATGTGTTCCATGTACTGCCTGCAGGCAGCCAACACTGTCACGCGCATGGAAGAATTCAGACAGTAACATGAAGAAGAGTGCGAGCCAGAGCATGTGTAGCTCAACCAAGCCCCTCTGGGCTAACGTGTGTAAGCCCAGTTTGGCGAGAGTTGGGGCGATAAAGACATCTCGCCCCTTACCAGCCCATGGTAAAGTCAAATTTCAAACAGACTAAATGAAGACATTACGACAGCATGTTTGTACTCAAACTTTAAATGTATACATAAATGTATAGATTACTGGGTCTGCACAGGGCACGAACATTTCATGAGGAAGTGAAGCGGTTTGCTATCACTGCCCTCTCACAGCTGCAGCCTCGCTTGCAGTTTGCGCTTCCGACTCACAACTATAGCCAGCAACATGTTACATAGGTATCTGGTGTGTGAGCACAGGAGACATGAAGACACTTGTGAAATCGGCCTAAAAACAAAACAGTAAGAAGGCAACATTATAGGCTGATTGCACGCTTGAGAAAATTCCATTAAAATCAATAGGGAGATGCTTAGCTTTGTCTAGTAATAATACATCTATGAGCTCAACCAACCAGGGGGGAGTTTCCCGAAAGCTTTGTAGCGTTAAGTACTTCTTGAAGTCAGTCATATGAGCCTTTGGCAGTTAAAGTGGGTTTCCTGAAACTCTTTGTAGCTCACATAGTACTTCACAAGAGTTGCAAACCACTCATGAAGCAGCCAAAGAGTGTCGTTAGGTGAAATTAGCAATTTACACATTGAGAATGGACCACAAACATAGAACTAACAAGTTTAAATGAAGCCAATGCCCAGAAATAGGTCTTGGCAAGCAAAACGAAAAAAAAAAAAAAAAAAAAAACATCGGTGAATATCTTGATTTAATGTGGGGCATATTATAAAGAAAAAAAGATGCAGCTTTTGGATAAAGCGCTTTAGCCTACATTATGAATCGTGAACTGTAACAAAGGCATTTGTATCCGCTTTGAGATGGTTGCGCACATGCCTATCAAAGTGCGTGCATCAATGTCGACATAGACAGAAGTTAATTATAAGAACCGGTCCAGTGTCAGTCTCCTATCTTAACCTCTTAAATGTAGGTCCGAATTTGCCTGGAGAAAACTGATCTGAGAGCAGCGCTTCTAGCCATTGGTTATGCATTGATACATGATACATGTTCCTCTCCACTACAAGATGAACTTCACAAATGTGTGAGTTACAAGGTGGTTTGGGAAACACTTGCCAAAAATCCATTGTTATGGGTAAACTCACCCCAGGTTAGTTAGACTCAACTTACATTTACATTTACAGTTATGGCATTTAGCAGACGCCTTCATCCAAAGCGACTTACAACAAATACATAAGTAAGTGAATCTTGCCATTCTCCAGACAGTTCTGCTGAAGGTTAGCAAAATACATGATTAATTTGATAGAGCAATCACAATTAAGCTCACCTACAGCTGCGGTGTAAACCTGACAATTGACCGTTTTTTGGGAACTGCTTAAGGCGTAGCTATGCTAGCCTCATGCTAGGTGACACAGCAATTGCCCCAAAGGTGTCTTGAGTGACACAAAGGGTTTCTTATTAGTTTTTGGGCATTTATTATTCCAGTACCTGTATCTGTAGTTAATGTATGTAGAAGAATCACTTTATGGTTTGACATTGTCTTGTTCATAACAGCGTGCCCGCAAGACTCCAACTCAAAGGCTGACAATGACAGTCGCTCAGAATAATGAGGTACATCCTGTACACCCTCCCTGTGAATCAAAGTGAAAGTCTAGTAAAAATTTGAGAACCCCCTAGAGACACGCTGGAACCATTCCAAATGTTCCACTCCAGAATATCTTCAAGGACAATCAGCTAAATAGTTTATATTAAGAGGGCTGTGTGAAATCGATTGCTGAATGTGTTATCTGCGCTGCAAAAATGGCTGGGTAATTAGTCACGGCTAAAGGAGTGTTACTGAGAGAGCAAGATGGATTTAATCTTAGTAGATTTCACTGCAGTGCAGATACAGTATAGCTCCTCAATGTTATCTCTCTCTGCATGCTATTTTCTGAAGGTAGTCAGACTACTGCTGTTTTGATGCATAGCTACACTTACTTGTCTGCAGGGCCTGAGTTATGTTCAAAGAACCCTATTGGCAGCTGTGATTTCTGAGCAGCTGGGGAGCCATTATTTGTTTATGCGTAAACCTCAGCAACGAGGTACTTGAGGTACCGCAGCTGTTGACTTTGAGATTTGGATAGTGTATTCAAAGGTAATCTGCAGGCAAACTTGCTTTGACTGACTTTGCCTTGTTGGCTCCTGCAGTAAGCTATACCTTCGAGTCAGCCAGATGTGTTAGTTCAGAGATTACAGTTTTTCTCGACTGCTACACCATTTGTATGAAACTGAAGTTCACATGCCCACAGCAAAAACACACAGTAGGTCACTGTTTAAAATATGCATGTTGTCATCGTAGCAGTGGACTACCTCAATACCACTACGTGTTCCTTGTGTTTCTTCCTTGTAACAAAATAATCACAAAAATAATAATGAGAGAATAGTTTATAATTGCAGAGCCTTGCTTATTTAGCTTTCTAGATGGATTAACTCCTTGCACGAATGACAGAATATCTCCTATATTTGGCCAAACAGAGTTGATTATCAGATCAGGTCATGAATTACAGAAACATGAAGAGTGGACATTGTTTAAAGATCAAGTTGTCTTAACCAACTTGTGTTTTTCAAATATCCTTATCTACCCTCATACTGTTTGTTGTAGTCATCATGCATTCTCTCATATGCGACAGCGCGGAGAAGCTGGAGAAAATTTGACATGAATTTGAAGCCAATGAAGCCAGTCAGCTTTGATAATGCAACCTAAATAAGTACATATAAATGAACATTTATTTGATTCTATTGATTACAGAATAAAGTTAGGAATTTTCATGTGAGATTTAAGGATTTGGGGTTTCCCTTTACCTTCACCCACCCATTTGTTAACAATCTAAGATCCGCTTGGGGTTTTGGGTGGGGTGTAGTAGGGGATGTGGATTTTGTATAGCCTACTACACAACCACCCTGTCGTGGATAACTGCTGATGTTCAGTTTGTCAACATGTTCCTAAGGAAATTGTATAAGCCCTATTGGAGGATTCAAAATTGAAACCACTGTCAATTTCAAGCTCAATGACAATTCATCTTTGGAATGTCGCACACAACCGTACTTACAAGGCAAATGTCCACATTTGCGCCTTTATTCAATTGTATTTGATAAGCCTTTGTGTTATTGTGTGATTTATACAAATATTGATAGCTTTCAGATAATACTGTCCTTGCTGCTGAATTTATTTATTTTTTTAAAATGGGCCAAGATGAAACAACCCCTGTGCGCTGTGTGCAACTGACATTTTTTCTGGATGCTTCTCAATGTTTTCTTATGCACTATAGTAGTACATTTTTAGACTTAGTGTCTATGTTATTTGATCTGATTAACTATGTTAAATAACATACAATTTGTCACATCTTTCACTATTGCTTTATGTGCATGTTTTTATCGTGTGTGTCAAATGCACTTTTAAACTGAATCTAATCTCTTGTCATCTCTTCTCGTCTCTTCTCGTCATCTCTTAAGAATTGATCATCAGTAGCCTAGAGAAGATGATAAATTCACTCAGAAATGGAATCACACCTTCCCCCCCATCACCGCCCCACATTGTAGGCTAGATTGCTACCGATTACAGACCCATTCAATGAAGGGAATTTGGGGGGTTTATAGAAATTACATAGAACGTTTAGAGCTTGCATTATGGCTTTACATTCCTAGTCTTTGGACATTTTTAGTTGTAGCCCGCAAAATATTTTAATTTGGTTCCATGTTTTAGTGAAAAGTCTAGATTTACTTCTCATTGCAATACATGCAGCCTAATCTTAATTTAGAAACGTCCTCCTGTATCTTTGGTCGTCTGCAAAGTCAGGTAGCCAAATTGCATCCACTGCATGCAGTTCCACGCACTTGAGATGCAGCAGTAAACCACAACTTCACCAGCGATTACATAGGGCAGGATCAAGAACAGACAGAATTATAAGTAGGATAAATGAAAACAATTCACAACGAATGTCACCCTAGTCACTCCGTGAAGTTTGGTGGCACATCATTTTGAAAAACCCATCAGTTCTGTAGCCTACTCTTGCAAATTACGTTGGTAAAGGAGACAAATGCGATTGTTGAGAGAATAACACATGCTTCGTGTGAGAATAAATTATTTTATTTTTAATTTGATTATAATCACAGGATTAATAATATCAATTTGGTAAATGTATTTCAATTTACTTTTGGGGAAGCTTAGCTTGGCATGGTACATGTAGTACCCGCACACTTACACGTACATGTACAGAAGACATTTACCAATTTCCATCACTACCTATATTGGGTTCACAAGTGACACGGCCAATCAACTATCCATTCCATTCCATCTAATTCCAACCTTCCGATGTCCACAGGTTAACCCATCTTTCCCAGCATATTACCATTTTGCTATTTCCCGTCACAATACATCTACATATTCAACTGTAGTATTTCACAAAGGTCTTGAACCTCTCCATTTGTATACATTCTGTCGCAATTTACATAAAAATAAATATTTTACCTAAAAATAGAATCATATTTCCCAATGAGTGGGCCTGGTCCCTCAGATCCCCCAATAATATCGATTCTAGGTCTATCTGCACACTGATATTATTCCTTAACAACCATTCCTGGACCTGACTCCAAAATTGAGGCACCGATGGACAGTACCAAAGGAAATTATCTATTGATTCTGTTTCCTCATGGCAGAATCTGCACAAGGCTGATTGTTCAATGCCCCAAATATTGAGCATTCATTTTGTAGCTGGAATTTTATATAATAGTTTAAATTGAAAAGAATGGATTGCTCTGTCAATTGTTGTTTTGTATATTAAATCATAAACCCAATGCCATGGTATTGGGATATCAAGAATCTGTTCCCAACTATATTGAATTTGATATGGCATAGTGGTCAAACCTTTTGACCTTAACACTAAAACCTCCAGGCCCTCATTACTTACCAATGCCTCCAGATTTATGTCTGGGGACATCCATTGTTTGACGTTAGTGTTTTCAGTGTAATCTATTCAATAATCATCTATTGAGTTAAATCAATACCATGCCAAACGAATGCACTGGTGGTGTTTAGGAAAGCTCATGTCTGCTTTTTTCATGGTTCCATTCATGGTTTCCATTAGAAGCTGTCAAATTCTGCTTTTGCCCAGGAAAGCTTCCATGATTTTCACTACCAGAAAGAAAGACTGTTTATTTGCCATGCAATCAATTCTCATCAATTGTTGGAATGAATCTTTTTGCACACACCCCCCCTGAGACAACACACACGCACTGCACCCCCCCCCTCCCTCCGAGACAACACACGTGCACACCTCCCCAGGGAGAACAGAGCGCTGGGCACAGGGTCAGCCCTGGAGCAATTCGGGGTTAAGTGCCTTGCTCAAGGGCACAACGGCAGTGGTAGGGACCTGTATATGATTCCAGTAACCCTCCAGTCACCAGCTCACATCCAGATCCCTCCTGGAGCGGGGACCGAACCAGCAACCTTCCGATTGCTGGCCGGCCTCTAACCTCCAGGCTACCTGCCGCCCCATATTCTCAGACACTCAGAAATGTGCTCAAGCAATTGAGAAAAACTGTAAAAGCATCTGTGATTGATAACGTCAACCTTAGTACTCCCTCCAGTTGGGAAAAACACCACATCGGTGTTTAAGTTCTGACAATTGTGATTTCATGTTAATTTATTACAGAAGCTCAAACAGAAGAACCAGCAGCTGAAGCAGATCATGGATCAGCTCCGAAACCTCATCTGGGAGATCAACGCCATGCTGGCTGTTAGGAGCTGAACGAACACACACACACGAACACACACACACACACACACACACACACACACAGAGCATGGAAGAAAATGGTTATTAAATAGACTATAGTCATGACTTTCAGTAGAAAAGTCAAAAGTGTTAATTGTATGATTTGTTTCTGTAAATGTGGGACAATATGTAGATATACATACAACATTTATATATTGTATTTAATCTTTATATCTTAAGATATTTGACAAATACTAAATTCACCCATTATGAGGGGTTTGAAATACATTTTTCCTCAAAAGGTTTTTATATGCTCCTAAAACATTTTAGTAGAACATACAGTTGGTGAAACGAAGAGGTTGTATTACTGTACATTGTATTGCTTCTGCTTTTTACCTTTGGTTGTTTGATGCAAACACACCAATGTACAGCTCCAACAGTACTGGACTTTTATTATCATTACAATGGCTGGTTAACTTTTGTAGTTTTGTGGAGCTAGAAATCCTGCTGTGATTTCAGGCCAACACTGTTTTTGTTCAATTTTTAAGTATTTTGGCTTGCTTATGAGGACAGGCAGATCAAGTAGGGAAATCTTTTGGATTGTCCCCAGGCCTTTAAAAGCTTTTTTCCAGGCATAAAAGATGGAGACTGAAGCAAAAACAGAGAGAGAGAGAGGCTCGACTATCAGGTTTCAGACATGAATATTATTTTCAGATATAAATGTGATTAATAATTAAGACGATGGTTGGGGTCATATCCAAGTTGTGTTGTGAGGTTATTGTCCTCGGGGAGGTGTTGGAGGACTAAGTTAGGTCAGCAAAGATTCTTCCAGAGAGTAAAAATCAATGGTTTAATAGTGGATAATAATTCCTCTTCAGTGGTGTAATTCTCAGATTGTTATGCTGGAAGACAGTGTTTAAGGGTTGCATCAATATGGTGCACTATGAGTAAATTGTCATTCAGTTGAATAGAAGTACAGTATGAAGACATGATTTGTCTGTTTACTGATTTTTTATTCCTTATTTCTGAAAAATTAAAACAAAATATTGAAATATGTCCCACTCCTGTCATGTGTGCAAAAAATATATCACTGTATCAAGGCCGCAGAGAAGACACACAGACATGATTATCATCAAATATGAGTTTATTCATTTTTTATTTTATTTTATAAATCATTCTTACAAAATTTGCGTTTTTATTTCTATTTCATTTATTACCTCTATAAAAGTCATTTGTTAATTACAAGGTATGATGGAGGAAGGCATCAGGACAGCTGGGAGCAAATACAAAAAGTGTGATGATACAGTATGTACTGATAAATAATCCTAAGTGGTCATGCAGGCATGTTGTCTCAGCTGCTGAGGGGGTGTCATAAATGAAAGCTGTGAAACTCCAGTGTATGATGAGGTTTGCTCACGACCCCTATATGTTGCTTCTCTTTTGAATGACAGTCAATGACAGACTGAGTGTCTCACGAATTCACAAATGTTGCTAAAAGGCACAATCGAGGAAAGACACAGAATACTATCCTGCACATACAGTACCACCACCACTATGAATACAAATGCTATGCATTGGTAAACCATTGAGGGCTTTGTTTGGCATAGGATGTGTCCAATGTGACAGGGGTATATGCCTGTTTCTTTCCACATTTGTTGTTTGAAGGGATTTTGTACAGATATTAGTAATACAGTTTCAACAGAGGCAAACCACAAATGACTTAAAGGGACACCACCACATTTTAACCACATATTCATTATCTCCAGTAGCAAACCAGTGTAAACATTTTCTATATTCTGTAGTCAAAAACTAAGAAGTCCTAAGAAAATGACCCCCCCTAATGATGTCATTGAGGATAATAAAAAAAAAGAAATAAAAAAAATCTGTGATTTTCAAAAAAATACACTCCCCCTGGCACTCCCCCTGGTTGGAAACTTGTTTTGGGGAATTACTGAATTTGTTTTAAAATGTACCCTGATGACATCACAGGGGTCTTAGTTTTTGTTTCTTCTCATCTTAAGACACTGGTATAGTGCTGAAGATAATGAATATGGGGTTAAAAAGTGGTGAAGTGTCACTCTAATTGAGACAGACAGTGTATCAGATCAGGAGAGACAGTACAGCAAAAATGAAAATGTGTTTAATTTATATATTTAAAAAAAAAAAAGAGTTTCAAGGGACCCAGCTGGTTATCATTTTTCTTTTCTCAACAGCAACCAATAGTCATAATTGGTTTCTGTAACCCGGCTCACACGGAGAGCCAACATTTTCAGGGCAAATTTGTGATCTCTTGTATGATCTCATACTATACACTCACTGAGCACTTTATTAGGAACACTATACTAACACTGGGTAGGGCCTCCCTTTGCACTCAAAACAGCCTCAATTCTTCATGGCATTGATTCCACAAGATGTTGGAAACATTCCTTTGAGATTCTGGTTCATGATTACATCATGCAATTCCTGCAGATTTTTCAGGTAGACTTTCAAGTTGTGAATCTCCCTTTCTATCACAGAGATACAAGGCTCCCAAAGGTGTTTTATTGGATTCATATCCGGTGACCAATGAAGGCCAATGAAGAACACTGAACTCATTATGTTCATGAAACCAGTTTGAGATGACTTTTGCTTTGTGACATGGTGCATTATGCTGGAAGTAGCCATTAGAAGATGAGTAAATTGTGGCCATGAAGCGATGCACATGGTCAGCAACAATACTCAAGTAAGCTGTGGCATTCAAGTGATGACTGATTGGCATTAACGGGCCGAAGGTGTACAGGTGTTCCTAATAAAGTGTTAAATGAGTGCATATACACTGTTCGGTTATGCTAACCTGTGAAAAAATAAATATACATGTTTATGTAAAGTGATGAAAGTTACAGGTTTCTAAAATGTCTCTGGTTTGCCTGTGAAATAATTGTGCAAGGCTGGGGACTTTCTCTCTTGATGATAAACAACACTTCAGACAATCATTGATTTAAAAGGCTTGATATGAAATCAAACAAGACGGTTCACTGAACTTAAAATGGGAACCAGATGCAAGCCAAGATTTTCCAAATCCTTGAGATGAACACCTTCTGCCAAGAGATACAAGGCTCGCTGCAACTTAACATAAAATACAAAATAAATCTCTCTTGGCAAGTACAGTATCAAATCCTACAAACTCATTTTCGCATGTGTGAGTACATTACCAGAACGTAAATACAAACGTGATATGTAGTGGAAAAAATATACCAACAATATCAGCTTTTAAACTGTACTGTACAAAGTATTAAGTGTTATGATGACATTATCACATATGACATACTGAGGTTGACAAGAGCCATCAGTGAAACAACTCACTGGCAATGTATACTGTACACCTAGTGGACATTGGCTCCATTGATTGTATTCTGATGTCAACATGAAAAAAGAAACCAAAAAACCAAAGCAAATCAATGTCAACAAGTCTATAACTACCTCATTAGAACATGATGGAGATGCAAGGGGGGAGAAGGAATAGTTAAGCTTTGGCTCACAGCTGGCACATTTCAAGTTCAGTCACCTTCACAAAAAGGCCATTAAAGCACACTACACTCCTTCAAGTCTACAGACATTCAAGTACCTGTGAGTGGACTGGCTGAGCTCTCTATTGTGGCATACAGGCAAAGGCCTCTTAACAGTTTGATATTACTATAGAGCAATGAGCAGCCCCTTCTCTTGAAGCCATTCCCTTGAAATTGATCCATAAAGGACAGTATTCAGATTTTCTCAGTTTGATTGCAATATGCCCATGGTTGTTTCTGGCTGGCTAGAATGTGTCATGGCAATTGTACAGTCGCTGGGTAGGTAAGTATTGCTAGTACAACAGCATCATGAGAACACATGAAGCAACATAAGTGAGGGACAAGGATGTTTTTTGTCATTGCAATGACAAGGCTAGGTAAGGGGTAGGTGGTTTCTATTTTAAGGATCGTGTTCAGAAAAGGGTCACGGTTGAAGCTCACTGCATCTAGAACAGAGTGGCCTATAATGGTAAATTCAGTGCCAAAAGGTTTCAAGGACTACTCTTCTAGGAAAACCAACACTTACATGGGTTTATAGGGAGCAAGACAACACACAGGAAAATATGTGCAATAAGCAATTTAAAAGGCAGTCTTAATGTCAATTTCTGGAACATGGCACAGATACATTTCGCCTTAAAAATATCTCAAGTTTCAAACTCTCCTGTGAAATGAGGCAGGCATCTAAAGACCTGTTTAGGGTCTAAATGAAGCAACAGTAAACTCCTGCCTGGTAGTGTTCTTAGGCAATAAAGAGGGAAGAAATGGGCAAAAAGTGTTGAGTTTAGAGTCTGCTCCATTTTATCCAGAAATGTTAATTCGCTCATTCCAAAGGAGAGAAAAGTACTCAGTTTGGGCTTCTGGTTGGATGAGCATACTTTCAACCTTTATACAGACTGGAGCTGATGTCTGAGGGAAGAATAAGAGGATGAGAAAAGTAAAAAAGCTTTGGAAACGATCAAAGGAAAACGGCTACATGGAAAACGTGATACGCTTCTTATGTATCTCTGCGATAACAGAGACATTGACAGACTAATATAAAGCTCCCATCGGAGAACCAAGGAATGGGCATAGAGAGTATGTTATTTTGAGTTTTGGGACTGCCATATGGCTATGGGTTTATGGATGACAATATCTGAAAACAGTGCTTTTTAAACCTTCCTTTCAGCAAAAGAATCACAAAACAATCACATAAAAGGGGGGAAAGCTACAATTTGCTTTACTTTATCGATCTTTAATACTTAATGCGCACTGGACATGTCTTGGTAAGAGATCATAATGCTTCAGACCAGTGTAACACATGAGAGAAGGTGGCCTGGTAAAAAATGAAACAAATAGTAACAAAAAACAGGGTTTCCCAGGGTCTAGAGCAGGGGCTGGTGAGTATGTCAGGGGTCCTGATGCAGGGTGGGGAGTGGTTGGAGCGGTTTTGGAGGTGGGGGGGGGTTTGCATTGAGTCAAGGTTCCCAGCCTGGGGCTGATTTGTGGTTGGGTTGCCAGATTGGACACCACCCCTCTTCTACCGTTCTGCACGTGTGCTGAGAAAGCAGGAAAGTCACGTTGTTCATTTGTGGCATTCATACAAAACAATATTCTATCCAAGAGTCTCGTCGTCAGTAGTGTGTATGAGTGTGGAGATACTGTAGGTAGGTACGTCCATCGCTTTGTGTATAAATGTGTGTGTGTGTGTGTGTGTGTGTGCGCGCAAAGTTTTCTAGACACCAGCGCTTTTCAAGTCCTGGCGCTGTGGTCATTGGCAATGTGCTGAGTGGAAGACAGAGCTCTAGCGTCCCCTAGATAGCTGGCAGACTGTCCTGCCGTGGTCCTCCTCCTGCTCTCTACTAAGTCTCTCCCTTCCCCCTGCCGCTCCAGCAGGGGGCGCCAGTCTTGTCAGAGCCTCTCGATGTCCCTGTATTTCTTGCGGAGGATGGAGACCTGGTCCTTGAACAGAACCGGGTCCAGCCTCATCTGGGAGTGGACCAGGGGCATGGTGCCAAACCAGCTGGCGAACTTGTTCATGCACGTCTGCCGCTGGGCAAAGTGGTCGGGGTCGGCCCAGCGTGAAGCCCGCGATGACTGCATGATGAAAGAGAGAGAGGGAGGGAGAGAATGATAAGTTACCATTAGTTAAGTAGCACGTCACCAATTTGTTGCACTGGTCACATTACACAATGTTTAGGGAGGCAAGACATGGGAGTGAAGTGGTTTCCATTTGTCAGTCCTTTTCAAAAGTACTAATACTTGAAAAAAATATACGAATATGATTTAACAGGGTTGAAACTATAATAGGGATCATGCATCTGTGTACCTGTCCCATCATGGTCTCTTTGTACTGCTTCTTCTGGGTGACTTTGATGGGGGGTAGCTTGGTGACAGCCGAGACCAGGAAGTTCATGAGGATGTCCTCACAGTTGGCCAGCTGGTCCACCATGCTCTTCAGGCTACTCGGCAGGAAGTTAGTGTACAGGAAGTGGTAATATCTGAGGCGGGATAGAGGCTGAGTGTTAGATGTGTTTGAAAGATCTAGGGTCCCATTCAAGCTCACCAAGCAGTTAACTGACTTATTGGTTGACTTATTGAGGGTCACAGAGCAAGTGATTGAAGATCAATAGAGTTATTGGAGCTCATTTGCAATTAAGTTGCAGTTAACAGTTAAAGAGGGATATGTCTTTGTGGAACAGACATATGAATGGGAAGATAAATGAAAAGATATAAACAAACCCATGACATCCTCAGGCAACAGAGCATTATGAGTGGCAATCCTGAATGTACCCCATGACTTTAATAAGTTGAGGTTCGTTCCTAGTGGTGGAGTACCTGTGATAGATGGCAGCTCCGGTCAGCACCATGGAGTAGTCGTTTGTCCACTTGGAGGTGTAGCCCCAGCGCTCCTTGTTGCTGTCCCAGAAATGGCTGCGGGCCGGGTAGCCCACAATCCTCTCTGGGAAGCTCTGCCACACGGTGAAGGCAAAGTCCACCTGAAGAGCGAGACGTACAGCTGAGTTAACCGACGCACCCTCAAAGATCTCAGTATGCAGAAACACTGGCAGATACACATACACACTCTCTCTCTAACACACAACCACAATCAATCAAACTATAGAGCACATTTCATACAAATAATGTAATGCAATGTGTGTTGCAAGAAAGAAAAATAAAATAAAATAATATTAATAAAACACTGGAGTGAAATACAGTGCAATAGAATTAATAAAATAATCAAATGGTAATATAATGGAATAAAAGTGCAGCAAATAATAAGAAAAGCCTATGAAAAAGCAAGGATAAAAAGGTATGTTTCTATCTTTTGTTTAAAAATGTCCACTGTTTCTACTATTTCACACACACACAAGAATTGACAACAGAAGCACACTCTCTTTTCAACACACAAGTATTTTCAAAGCCTTAGCAGTTGGCTGACCTCACTGATTGATCAAATCATTTAAACAAATAATTACAGAAAAACATCAAAAGGGTCCAGCTTCAGCAGCCAAACGGAGCCTCCATCAGAGACTGAATTAAGAGTGTAATAACACAGCCGTGGTCCCGATAAAAACAGCCTTTATGGGATCCCATTCAAAACTCATCTCAGCAACATCTGTGTTCACATGGTGTTTTGCCAAGATGTGCCCAGGAAAAAAAAAGCACCACTGGAAGGAGAAAACAACGCTTCCACTGAATAGCCACAATGATAGTTCCCTCAAATGCATGATTAAAGATGTGAATTAGAGCAAGCAAGCGAGAAGCCGGGTAGAGAAAACAAGAGAGAGAATAAGACAAAGGGAAGTAGAGAGAGAGAGGGGAGAGAGAGAATGTGCAAGTAATACAGTGAAAGAGTTGCATTTGAATTAAACAAGTTATTGCAAGGGATAGAGAGAAAGAGAAAGACAGAGAGGAGTAATTGAGAGGGAGGAGTAAATGAGAGGGAGTGATTGGAAAGTACATGAGAGGCAGAAACAGAGAGTTGCATGTGGGACAGGGGACAGAGAGAGAGAGAGAGAGAGAGAGAGAGAGAGAGAGAAAGAGAGAGGGAGGTCTGTACTCTCCCAGGCAGGCCAGCCAGCGTCTCTGTGCTGACACAGCTCTACACAAAGCACTGAGGGCCTGGAGCCATGCCAACGGTGACATCATCTTCATCACCATCAGCAGCAGCACAGAACACAACAGTAGAGCAGAGCTGAGGCCACAGCAGGCTGACTGGAGATGGAGGGAGAAAGAGAGACAGGATAGAGAAAGATGAGAGAAAGACTGGGAGGGGGAGAGGGTAGAGAGAGACACTGAGCAAAGATAGAGGAAAAGAAAGAAAGAATAGAGAGAATAGGGAAAGAGAAGAGAGAGGCAGACGAGGAGACAGCAACACAGAGATTGAGAGAGTGAAAAGAGGGGTGTAGATAGGAAAGCAAGGACAGTCCTGAGTAGAAAAGCACATTCCCAGATAGAATAAGGTCAATATCTGGTCTGGTGACTAACCTCGGTGGTGGACAGCACTGTGTCCTCATCCAGACTAAGCACAGCATCAGTCACGATGGTCTCATAGGGTATGAACCGGCTGCTCATCACCTGCAGGGGGAGACAAAGGTTCTCTTAGATGCCAGTACAGTACTGTATGTCATGGTTTAAAATATCAGAATCAGAATTCTTTTATTTTATTATTTATTAAGTATATTTGCACATACAGGAAATTGACTTGGTGAGGTTGGTGCATGGACATAAAAAACAAATAGCAAATATTGACAAGAAATTTACAAAATAGCAAAGTATTAACAAAAATAACAAATTTACAAATTTACAAAAAAGAGCAGCAGAACAATACATCTTGTAGGCACAAGAGGCTGTGAAATGCTTGTGGGGCATGTACACTATAAATTAGAATAATTTTAAATAATTATAAATTACACTGTCAGTGCGTTGTTAGTGTGACAGGGTGTGGGGGGGGGCGTCAGAGAGAGGCAGGGGGCTTGGTTGTGAGCCCCACTGCCATGGGGAAGAAACTGTTCAGGAGCGATGTTTCAGTCTTGATTGACCGGAACCTTTTGCCGAATGGAAGTCTTTGGAAGAGGTGATGACCAGGATGGGAAGGATCAGCGATGATCTTTCCTGCTCTCTTACTGGTCCTGGAGTGGAACAGGTCTAGGAGAGATGGCAGGTTGCAGCCGATGACCTTCTCGGCTGATCGAATGACCGGCTGCATTCTGCCTTTGTCCTTGGCAGTGGAGGCAGCAAACCAGACAGTGATTGATGAGCTGAGGATGGACTCAATGATGGCCGTGTAGAACTCAACAATCACTTTCAGTGGCATGTTGAATTTCTTCAGCTGCCGTAGGAAGAACACCCTCTACTGGGCCTTCTTGATGGTGGAGGTGATGTTCTCCGCCCACCTGAGGTCCTTTGAAATTATTGTCCCCAGTAATCTGAATGACTCCACAATGTTAACTGGGGAGTCACACATGATGAGGGGGGCGGTTGGGGCTGGGCTTCTCCTGAAGTCTACTACCATCTCTACAGTTTTTAGGGCGTTCAGCTCCAAGTAGTTCTGGCTGCACCAGGAAGCCAGGCTGTCAACTTCCTCCTTGTAGGCAGCCTCATCACCGTTGGAGATTAATCCAATGAGGGTAGTGTCATCCGCGAACTTCAGGAGTTTGACAGAAGGGTGGCTAGAGGTGCAGCTGTTGGTGTAGAGGGAGAAGAGTAGAGGAGAGAGCACACAGCCTTGTGGGGCTCCGGTGCTGATGGTCTGGGGCTCCGAGACAAGCTTGCCCAGCCGTACTTGCTGCTTCCTGTCTGTCAGAAAGTCAGTGATCCACCTGCAGGTGAGCTCAGGCACGCTCAGCTGGAATAGCTTATCCTGGAGGAGAGCTGGGGCGATAGTGTTAAATGCAGAGCTGAAGTCCACAAACAGGATCCTGGCGTAGGTGCCGGGGGAGTCTAGGTGCTGTAGGATGAAGTGTCCCATGTTGACTGCGTCGTCTATAGACCTGTTGGCTCTATAGGCAAACTGCAGTGGGTCAAGTAGGGGGTTGGTGATGGTCTTGAGGTGGGTGAGCACGAGGCGCTCAAAGGTCTTCATTACCACAGAGGTCAGGGCGACTGGTCTTTAGTCATTAAGGCCTGTGATCCTCTGCTTTTTGGGAACTGGGATGATGGTGGATGTTTTGAAGCAAGCAGGTACCATGCATTCAGCCAGTGAGGTGTTAAAGATGTCCGTAAACACTGGAGACAGCTGGTCTGCACAGTGCTTCAGTGTGGAGGGGAGACAGCATCTGGTCCAGCTGCCTTGTGGGGGTTCTGTTTCTTTAACAGTTTGTTAACGTCTCTCTCCTAGATGGAGAGAGGTGCGACGGGGGGGGGGGGGGGGCTGTAGAGGTTAGTTCCTCTGTCCAGGCTGGGAAGGAGAGGTGTGATAGCTGTGGGGGAGGGTTGGTTTTGTGGGTCATAGTCAAGGCTGCTCCATTGTCTGTCGAATCTATATGCATTTTGTCTTACAGCGGTGGGCTACCTCAATGCTGCTGCTGTGGCAGATACTAGTTGTGATGAAGTGCTGCTGAAAGCCACCACAAGGTGGAGGCAAGAGCTGTGAAGGATGTTTGAAAAGAGGGGTCCTTCGGTTGGTAGAAATGACCCTGACCCGCCCCCTCCTCCAGCATCAAGAAAAATAAATGTTCTCTCCTGAATTCCACATGAATTCCATTTGATGCATGCCTATCACGAAAATAATAATTTGGTTGTTCATTTAGGCATTTCCTATAGATAATTGTATACATCGCTTAAAATAACCAAGTGTACCGCTTATGACCATATGAGATTGGTTATTCATAAAAAAATTGTGAGACAGACTTATTCTGTGCAGGATAACTCTTTGAATTACAAAAAAAAACGTTGATTGCAACGAAAGTGGAGCAGTTGGCACAAGCTACATTGCACTGCTTTATTGCACTGACTGGAGACCACTGGACAGCAACCATAACTACCTTGGTGTAACAGCACACCTAATCGATGACGAATGGCAACTGCACTCGTTCGCTTTAGGTGTGGTGAAAACACATTTTGCTGATGCATGTGCTACTCAGTTTCTTGATGTTTCAAAGGAGTGGGAGATATCGGACAAGGTCACCACTACAGGAACAGATAGTGCTTGCAATATGATCGTGACGGCAAGGATTCTACCATTCGAGCATATGCCCTGTGTAGCGCACATTAAGGGTAATCGTAGTGGCTTTCCGTGACAGCGGGTTTGACGGTGCTTTAGCCAAGTGCCGTAAAATAGTCCGACACTTCAAACACAGTCCTGCAAATACAGCAGAGCTGAAAGTTCAGCAAGCCTCTCATGGGCAAGAAGAGGAGTCACTCGTCCAGGATGTACCCACACGCTGGAATTCAACTCTCGAAATGATAAAGCGGGTCCAACACAACCCACTGAAGGCAAATGTTGGCATAACAGAAGCACAAATTAGCCATGCCAACCTCAGCTGAATATGACAGACTGACAAAGTTGGAAACACTGCTGGAGCCATGCAGGTAAGGTGATTTCCCTATCCTCACCAATTTTATTTTCTGACAAATACAATTAATATAATAGTCACTTTGTTATTGTATTTTATAAATAATTTGAATGAAAAGTGTAGTCATTAATTCTGTTGGTCTTGTGTGTTTGTAGGTATGTCACTGAGCTCCTGGGTGGTGACAAATATGTGTCCTGCTCTGTGGTGCTGCCTGCACTCTGCCACCTCTTGAGTACAATGAAGGTCTCAGATGTTGACCCTATATAGTGCGCTTCAAGGCTGTATTCAAAGAGGACCTCAACAGACGAAAGGAGAACACAAACCTGTCATGGCTAAAGGTAGCTAAAGGTAGCAGCAGATCTAGATCCCAGATTCAAGGACCTCAGCTGCCTGCCCAGAGCAGAGATAGAAGAGGTGTGGCAAAATATGCTGAAGGACAGAGAACCTGCATCACAGCCCTCCACAGAGGAAATGGAACCAGAGCCACCAAAGAAGAAGATGGCCCTCCTGCTGATGGGGTCAGAGGCTGATGATGAGGCACTGTCCACAGACAAAAATCTAGACAGGTATAGGGCAGAGCCCAGTTTCAACATAGAGGCTTGTCCACTACAGTGGTGGTCGGCACACACAGGTGCCCATGGTAAGCTGGCCCATATTGCACAAAGGTACTTGGCTACACCTGCATCAACAGTGCCATGTGAGAGACTGTTTTCTTTGGTAGGCCACATTGTGCAGAAGAAGAGGTCAGCTCTGTCATCTGTAAATGTCAACAAGCTAGTCTGCCTGAGCAACTGGTTAAAAGAAAAGCAGACTTTATGAACTGGTTGAATGGAGTCATGTCACACAAGTTCACACTGTTTCAAGTAATCTTATTAAACTAAGAGTGTGAAAAAGGACTGTTCACTTTGTCTCTTCAAAGACACTGTAGCATTCATTTGGGTGAGATGTTACTTTGCAAACAATTTACAGGAAAGCTTTTTACATTCACTTTGTAGCAGATGTTACTCTGTAACTGTTCTTTATGTGGTTGTCTGCTTATTCAGAAATGATCAAAACTGTTGTTGTAACTGATGTTAATAAAGTAAAAAAAACAAACTCTAATCAGTGATTCCTCTAATGCATTTCGTTATTCCAACACCACACATGTATTTGTTTTATCTCCCCCCAAAAATACAAGTAAATACTAGTATTACTAGTAAATACTAGTAAATACTATAATCGTGATTAATCACAGCCTATTACTGTTATTAACTCAATTAAATTTTTTAATCGATTGACAGCACTAAAATAAATACATAATGTTCACAGCTCTGCAGTTTCCTGCATTGGAAATCCTGCATTCTTTTTACTTCACAGTATGCGGACGGGACAAGGTGCAAGTGAACCTTGTGGCTCTTTTATCTCTGGTTTGTTGTCCCCCACTGATGAAATCAGAGGGGAATATGATTCAGTCTCTGTTCGTTCATATGTCACAAGCTTTTTCTCCGACACCACTGGGACAATTTTTATGAACTTGAATTACGGGTCTTGCCATACAGATTGGCAAGACATTTACAAAATTACACTGCCAATTTTGATGAAACTACAGTAAAGATGCGTCTTGCCATAGAGATTGTTTAGGAGTTTCGAGGTGACGTCCTTAAAGATGTTATGATGCATTGGTGTTTGCATGGTTCTGTTTTGTTGAGGTTTGATAGTTATGGGCTTATGTTGTTAAAATTCAGGCAGGAAGCTATACAGAGCGGAGCCATCCCATAACGCCAAACTTAAATGTATTACCATTTTCATTAAACAATGATTAAACCGAAAGAGTCCTTACTACATTCAATCACTGAGTCCAAATGATTTGATCTGGTTATTTAAATTGAAACGCCTACAATTACAATTCAAATATTACAGAAATACTTTCTGTAAACAGTATACAGTGGGCTAGTGTTTAAAAGGTTCACACCACCATCGCAGTGGTGGTCTACCTCAATGTAGCAGACATAACTCGTGTAATAATAATAATAATAATGCATTTATTTTGTATAGTGCTTTTCTCAGTATTCAAAGACACTACATGGAGAACAAGAATAGATAGATAAATAAAAAGCAAAACAAAAGCACCGTCAGCAAAAACAACAACAAAAAATAGTTTAAGATTTAAAGCAAGTTTAAAAAGATGGGTTTTGAGGGATCGTTTGAAGGAGGAGAGCATGCTGGATTCTTTGATGTGGATTGGGAGAGTTCCAAACAGTGGGGGCTGCAGTGGAGAAAGCCCGGTACCCCACTAAAACACTGCTTAATCAAAGATATTTGTATCATAACTGGCGACATGATTTAACATTTGGGGGTTATTAAATAAAAGTGTACAAGCCAGTGATAAGCCAACAAATCCACTATTTACATTTTAAGTAATATTTTTTGACTATTCGTCTGTCAAACAGCAGGGAGATACACCACCGCTAGCTCCCTAAACCAGCTAACAGTAAGAGTTTGCAGTAAACATGGGGTAAGTTTATCAGTAGGCCTATCTGTAACTATCTATCTATATTAGCCTACTTACCAACATGACAAGAAACATGCAAGCTGGCCAAGCAGATGTCTCTCTCAATTAGCAGAGATTGGCTTGTTCCAAACGTATGACTGTATACATTTTCCGGCAGATCGACTAAATAAACTTCCAGCTGTTTTATCCTCATTTGCCAATGATTAGATATGGCAATGTAATTGTAAATAGTCAGCTTTCTGACATTTGTAAAGAGAGTTTGTTCTGTCTGTATAAATTACATCATCCTGATTGCCTCACTTATCGCAGCGGAATGGTCGTCATGGTTCTGTGATCTGTCTAATGTTAGCCGATATATGTTGCCATGTTGACGATGCAGTGTTCATAGAGAACATGAGTATTTACAAGTCCCTTAGTTCTCCTTAATATACTGCTCTGGTAGCCTAGATATCACACTGGTTAGCCTACTCCTAAAGCTCACACTTCCAAGCTGGGTAGACTAAACATAATTTGAAATGCATAAATAAACACAACCATAACAGTTCTCTAAAAGATGCAACATTTTGGCTACAGTAAAATCTATATTTGTATGTTCTAGGGGACGAGTGGGACTGGATTGTACACAGCATTCAAATTGTATCTCTAAAAGACTGTCTAGTGGCTAAATAAATTGTCAAGTTTTTGTTTGTTAATGGGAAATTATTTGAGCTTGTTGTAAGCGGAGCTCAAGCAAACACACACGAGCTGCAGCAAAATGTGTAGCCTACAGATCATGAATGTCACACATATCAAGAACTGTCCAATGCTACAGCAATATGACAATGCCTACAGTGCCCTCCATAAGTATCGGAAAGAGGAAGCATTTTGTCTTCTTTTACCTCTATATTCCAACAGTTTACTATAATGTTAAATTAGAGATGCTCAGCTTTAATTCAATGTTTTCTTTTTACAGATTGGTTACACCATTTAGAAATAACAACCATTTTTATACATAGTCCCTCTATTTCAGGGCACCAAAAGGATTGGAAAATTGACTTGACAGGTGTTTCTTGTTAGTCAGGTGTGTTCCGTCATATCATTTGTGCAGGCATAAGAGAGATGTCAATGTCTAGTATTGATTCTAGGCTTTGCATTTGCCTTTGCAGTCTGCTATTGGTGTCTGTCAACATGAGAACCAAAGTGACTCAATGAAAGTCAAGGAAGCCATTATGAGGGTGACATATCAGAAAAAAACGAATCGAAACATAGCCAAAATCTTTGACTTAACAAAATCAACAGTTAACATAATTAAAAAAGAAAGAAAGCACTGGTGAGCTCAGCAATTGCAAACGGGCTGGTAGGCAAAGGAAGACTTCTACAGTGAATGACCAAAGAATGCTCACCATAATTAAGAAATAACAACAACTGTCTCACCAGGAGGTAGGTGTGAATGTGTCAGAGACTACAATCCACAGAATAAGTCCCTAGTCGAACTACAGAGGCTTCACTGCATAGTGCATACCACTAGTTATCAAAAGGGATGGTCAGGTTACAGTTTGCTAAAAAAGTACCTAAAAAGCCTGCAGAGGTCTGGAAAAAGGTGTTGTGGACAGAAAGGAAGAATATTATCATCATGTACCAGAGTGATTGCTGAGGAAAGTTTGGAGAAAAAAGGATCTGGCCAAGATTTTCAGCATACTACCTCATCTGTGAAATATGGTGGAAGGGGTGTTATGGTTTGGGCATGTATAGCTGCCACTAGAACTGGCTAACCTTAATTTATGATGTAACTGCTGTCAGCAGAATGTATTATGAAGTGTACAGAAACATCTTGTCTGCTCAAGTATAAGCAAATGTATCCAAATTCATTGGATGGTGCTTCATCATACAGTAGGACGATGACCCAAAACATCCTGCCATAGCAACTAGGGAGTTTTTCAGTACCAAATGTGGAAAGTTCTTGACTGGCAAAGTCAATCTTCAGATTTAAATCCATGTAAATCCAAATGTATTTCATTTCCTGATACAATCTTTTGGCAAAAAAACCTCCAAACAAACAACAACCCAAGATGGCTGCAGTACAGACCTGGCAGAGCATCACCAGAGAAGATACCGAGTGTCTGGTCGGGTCAATGGGTTACAGACTTTAGGCAGTTATTGCATGCGAAGGATTGTTGACCAAATCCAAAACATGAATGCTTAATTAGGACATAATATGAATCTGTCCCATTACTTTTGGTGCTCTGAAATAGGGGGACTTTGTATAAAAAGTGTTGTAATTTCAAAAATTGTAATTAAAAGAAATAAACAAAACAAAAGTAATTTTTGGTGTAACAGTGAAACCAATATGTACACAAATACCATCAAATAAAAGCTGCGTATCTACACTTTAACTCATTTAGTACAAAGGGTGAATAAAGTCGCCCAAATTGTCAACATTCTAGAGTGCCAAGGGCGACTTTATTCACCAAAAATGCATAAATGATGTTTCATTTTGTAGCATTTAGTTTAGTTTTTTTATTGTATTGTTTTTTGTGTGTGCGCGCATATGTGCGTGTGTGTGGACAACAAAACATTTTTTTAAGTATTGTTGCTAGGTAAATACCACATAAAACATATCCATAGAAACCTTTATTACGATGTAAACAAAATGTTAAACGACGGAGAATTTATGTTTAATTGGGAGTTTTTTGGGTTTGAGGATCATGAGCTCTGAGGGGAGGAGGCCTTTCGATGACAAGAGCCCAAGACCAGTCCCACAGAGGGTTTGTAGTAGCAAGGCATAGGGATGGTGATGGAGAGAAATCGATACATTGATTATTCAATTGAGTGAGCTCGCACCACAAGCTCGTTTGCGCGGTTGGAAGCCCAAAGACCGAGTAGAGATGGAGACATTTCTGAAGATACAGGTGAGCTTGAGTATGGTGAAAAAAAAGTTGCTTAGCTGGAAAAAAAGCTGGACACCCAACTTTTCAAGATTGATGGCAAAAAATAAATTCTAACTAATAAGTGCCTGCCTGCACTTCAACGACAATGAGAACCGAGTAGAGAGGGGCCTGCCAGCATACGTTCAAGATCAGAACTCTAATCGACCATGTCCTTGCTAACATTCAGATGGAATATTACCTCCACCAAAACCTCTCCTTTGATGAGTCCATGGTGTTGTACCGAGGGATTTTTTTTTTCCATGAGTATATCCCCAGTAAGCGCCACCGGTTTGGACTGAAAAACTTTGTGTTGACAGACTCCACGTTTAATTGCATGTGGGACATGTGGGATACGTACACCAACGACCGGGTTGTGGTGATTGGGCACAGTACTGTCATCCACCTAATGAGAGAGGCAGGCCTTCTGGGAAAGGGGCATACTGTGTTCACAGACAACTATTACACCTCCCCCGCCCTCAAGGACAACATGGACAACACCGGTGCATGTGGAACAGTGAAGGTTAACCGAAAAGGCATGCCACTCCAGCTGCGAGACCTGAAGCTGAAGCCAGCAGACCCCCGGTGTTCTTCGAGAAAGCCCCCCTGCTCGCATCATCATTCAGAGATGCTGGCACTGTCACGGTCCTCACCACAGTGCATAACTCTGTCATCAACAAGTGAGTCCACAGCAAGGGGCCCACTGGATTCAGAGTGCTCCACAAGCCCAGGTGTGTTGAGGAATACAATAAGTACATGGGGGGGCGTGGACTGTACCAATGAACTGTGTTCTTATTACAGCTACCAGCAACGCAGCATGAAGTGGTATCATCGACTATACCACTGTCAGAGAAGTGTCTCTTTTAAACACCTTGATCCTATTCAAAGAGAGTGGACACAATATGCAGTCTGCTGAATTCAGGGAGAGAGTATCAGAGAGGCAGCTTAGGAGAAGAGGAGTCAACGAGGTCCTGCCACTGATGCCAGTGGTAGAGACGTCGGCTGTACCTGCGCGTCTCACGAGATGGCACTTCCTCAGCAACATGAGAAAATTAAGCCAGACTGCAAGGTGTGCTCATCTCGAAAGCGAAGTGCAGCTGACGGAGGGGAGGCAAGGAGGCAGACACTATTATTTTTGCAAGACCTGCCCAAACCAACCTGCACTGTGTCCTACTACCTGCTTCCAAGCTTGTGTACAAACAGTAGTTGGTAAGTTTGCTTTATTTGACACATTTCACACTATCACTGCACTGACAGTGACGATGTGCACATGTGCTGCCCCCCCCTCCCCCCCCACACACACACACAGATAAAAGGCCCTTTAACACGTCCTCAGAAATTGTAAATAAAATATGAACTGCTGTAATTGATGTTTTTATTATCCTTTATGCCTTTCTTTTATTACTATGTAAATAATCAGTTCATAATATTATACCTTCAGAGTTTATATTCAGAGTTAATCTATAGAATTGAAATTAAATTATTGATTTTACTGTCAATATTGTTGTTTGTCTTGGTGTTTTCTAGTTAATGGTTTTGCCTTTTACGAAAGCTATTCACTGACTTCTCTTGTAACGACCAGTCCTGTGCTGATGTTGACTGATATATGTGGGTATATTAGGACAAGAGGGAGAGGGGATGGCCTTTGCTAACCCCCTGTTACTTTACTTGAGTAAAAAAAAAACATTCTTAAAGTTAAAACAAATGCAAGGTTTGAAGATTTTCAGGGTGCTTTTTTAACATTTAGAATGCTGGGCGGCCATATTGGCTTGGCACTTCAGGTGATGAGTGTTCTGGAATTCGTTGGCAGTTAGTGAGTTAACCTCATAGTAAAAAACTTTTGGAGTATAGAGCCAAAAGAAGAAAAGTACTTTACTGCCCCATTATTTACACAGGGCACTGTATAAAGGCTTGAAACATTTACAAAAGCGTACACTGAGTAGCATATACTAAGACTGGCAGAGGATGGGTGGCTGGAGAGAGCTAGTAGATGGAACTTAAGGATACGTAGATGTGTATACTGAATTAATTATTTTTAGATAAAAGCTCATACTAGTATGTACATGGATGCTGGATATTTTCCAGAATGCAAACAACTCCCACGCAGAGATACATATATACGCGCCCACACACACACACGCACATATGCGCGCACACACACAAAAAACAGCCACCCACACCCTCGTAACCTTTTCTCTCAAAACACACTCGCCTCCCAGAAGGTCAGGTCATTGTAAGAAGCCCTGTTCTTTCTAAAGCTTGCGGTTACACAAAGCTGGATTGGCTAGAGCATGGAGGCTGGGGTATCAGAAGTACACAGATGACCTCTTTTCTTCAGAACACCGCTGCAAAGTGCTCTAAATACAACAGATCTTAGCTATAATGACTCATTGTATGGACAAGTGCAGGAATACATATTAATCTACAACAAATTGACTACAATTTTGAGAAACATCAAATTCCATTCCTACTGCACCTAATACTAGAGGTGGCTCGGTCAAATGTCACCCAATTTCCCCAATCACCGACACACTCTAATGACAACAATACCACTGGAAAGTTGTGTTTTGGGGGGGGGATTGGGATTGGCAGGTACAGTAGGCCAGTGTTTTGCTTTTGTAAAGCTTTGCCTTATCAGCTAGATTGGCAAAATCAAGTTTATTTCAGCAGATCAGCCCATGAATTACAGAGATGAAGAGTGGAAACAGTTTAAACATCAGGTCATTTTAACAAGGACCAAGCAATGGGAACAACTTGGGGTTTTCAAATAATCTATCTATCTATCTATCTATCTATCTATCTATCTATCTATCTATCTATCTATCTATCTACTCTCATACAGTCATCAAGCCTTCTCTCATAGGCTCTACAGTATGCACAGGCAGCAATTAACATCCGACAGTGCAGAGAAAATGTTTTGCGCAAATTTCTCAAGAATTTTCATGTGAGACAGGAGTAAGGATTTTGGGTTTCAGTGGGATTGAGACTGGGTATAAAAGTAGCCTACAGTAGGCTATGTAGGACAGCAGAAGATGGCTGTGACATAACCCCACAGTTGATGACAAATTTGCTTACATTCCTGCACTCTGGCCCTATATTGTAAAGAGAGATCATTCTGTCTGTATAAATTACTGAACCCTCATCATCTGATCCCCTCACTTATCGCAGTAGAGATCTTTGTCATCATTCTCTGATCTGTCTAATGAGGCTCAGGTTCTCTAAAATATGCAACATTTTGGCTACAGTAAAATCTTCAAAGTCAATCTTCTATGCAGAAAGAACTTCAGTGTTTTAAGGGAGGAGTGGGCCTGAATTGCACTCAGCATTTCAGGGGAAGGGGCAAGACAGATTGTCATGCTTTTGTTTGCTAATGGGAAACGATTTGAGCCTACAGATCATGAATGTCATACATAGCATCTGTCCAAGACTACAGCGATTATATGACACCTATATTAAAGTACTTCATTTGTAGCCAACCATGATACATGATATGACTGACAGGGGTAAAAAAGAACAGTCAAATACAGACAGTAGGCAACTACAAATGGATACCGGCAGTAAAACAGTGAAAATAGAATTTGTTTACAGATTAACAGTTGTGAGTTTTATGTATTAGGCTATAGCCTACAGAATAATATGAATAATAGCATGTCAACATGACAGCTTACTTTCACTGATCACAGTAGGCCTATACCAACCGCACAAGGTTGGAACAATTGAAAGCTTATATTGACAGTGGAATGCCGACTATTACATTGACTTTGGTTCACGATCGGAAGAAGATTTTGTTCCTGGATGTTCTGGTCACAAAAGCAAGGGACAAAAAGACTACTTTTTACTGGAAAAAAGACTGATAAAAACTATTTTCTACATTTTAGCAGCAATCATCCGGCTTTGAGACGCAGTCTCCCTTATAGCAGTGTCTTCTCAATATATGACTCATCTTATTTTATTCACTTTTTTAAAATGTTTTTTATTTATTATTATCTTATGTTGTTCGTGTATATTTATGTTGTTCATGTATCTACCTGTTCTGTCTTTAGCTGTTCTGTACTCTGGGTGTTTTATGTTTTATGTGGACCCCAGGAAGAGTAGTGGCTGTATGTGCAGCAGCTAATGGGGATCCTGAGCAAAAATATAGCCAACTCTTGCGCATAAGAAGAATATCTAGCTCTGATACAGACGCAGATATGAGCTCCTGTTTAACAGCACATTGCCTATCCGTTAGAATGCTCAATGATGCCCCCTGGTGGATGTTTTGACAAGGTGAAATACCTATTATAAAATTTGTGAAAAAGTGAGGATGACCCGCTACTGCTGTAGCAGTAAATAAAATATACCAATGACTCCCTGTGAGTTCCTGTGAGTCAACTTTGACCTCTGAAGGTGAGGTTTTAGAGAGGAAAAGGCGACACCTTCAATTGAATCCTGTCAAGAGGCCAGACCGATCATAATGTCATAATAATGACATTAAAATTGCTACCGTTATACGGTTTCTGTCCATCAAATTTACCTAAGCAATGGTTTGAGTCATGACAGCATCTAATAACACACAGTCCCTGACTGGGCTTGAGGTGCTAAGAATAGAGAAATAAAAATTTGTGGCTCACCTTGTTCTCTCCCTCGACGACGATAACGGGCACTGAGGTGGCAGGCCAGCGGTGCTTAGCAGGGAGAGGCTTGTCACAATTCCACAGGACGATGATCTGAGATGAGAGGGAGGAAGAGAGTGGGGGAGAGGTGGGAGAGGAGGGAGATTGAGAGGAGAGAAGGAGAGAGCGAGAGAGAGAGAGAGGTGGAGGACGAAAAAGGTTGTGGGATAAGGGAAGGGGAGATGGAGACATGAGGGACATAGATGGTGTAAACAGAGGTCTCATAGGAATATTCAGAGTTCGTATTTTAACTGACTAACAGCGCAGTACATTCATAACATATTTAATAACTTAACTTAACACTTACATTCTCAGATCAGATCATTATCCAATTCTAAACACTACAAACATCTGACATTTAAATGACTAAAGATGAGAAAGCAACCCATAGTGAGATTTGACAGATAGTGACAATCCCACCTCTTCACCTTTTCTGCAATACCAAATCAGTTCATGTTTTACCCCCAGTTTGACATCAGTCCACATTAATGTTTAATGAAGGACACACACCACACCGGCGTGTACCCTAACACAGAGACAGATCCTTCTCCAGCCAGATTGCGCATGCTCTTTTGGCCTTTCAAGCTGACTTTCAAGATAAGGGATTCTAAGAGGATTGTTAAGCACTGGAATAGGACACGTTTGATCAGTGGATTGAGAGAACACTCGCTCTAGAACAAACACATGCACACGTATGCACACATAAACACACACAAACAAACTCCCTGATAATTCCTGGTAGCCTCTTGATGATGACAGAGGAGGTGGAAAGGCAGATGGTATCTCTGTCAACCTACCAGTCCTCTCATGGAAGACTGTGTAAGTGTGTGTGTGTCGGTGATGTGAGTGGAAGACGCAGCTCCTCTCTGAACCAAGAGTGCACACATTCACAGCAGGAGGTCCACAATCTCGGAATGCACGTCTTTGCCAGAACTGTCTCAAAAGCTTTCTTGCTCCCAATTTTCTCTCCCCCGCCCTCTTGCTCTTTCTCTCTCTCCCATTCATGTATTTATATCCCTTCCTCCTACTCCTCTTCCCTGCTGCCTCAACATGGAGTCTTTGTGCACTGCACGTCTGTTGTGTACCTGGCTCTCCACTTTGCATGCTGGGCCAAATTTATCTGCTCGGGCATAAGCTGGAATAAAAGGCTCTCCTAGGGAAGGGACTGTTTAACCTCCCATACATGTTGGGTGACGTTTAGAAAACATTTGGCTGAATGTGTAACATGCTTTACACTGCCATCAGGGGACTTTTATTCCATTTCCCACCCCGGGTAAAAAGCGTAGATGAATCAATACATCTTCCATCCAGCTGCGCCACAGGGCTCTTAAAGAGAGCTGGTGCCATGGAGACAGACGCGTGATCCCTACAGAACTGCCTTTCTTATTGAAATCCAAAGTTTAGTGAGGAGAGCATTGTCTTGTTTGCAGCAGTGAGGGTATGAAATGTTAAAACTGTTCTGCAATGATTATATGAAATCCAAATCCAAATCCAAACACACACACACACACACACACACACACACACACACACACACTTACCTGTGCACAGTATTGTGATTTGGCTACAGCCACCAGGAGTTTGATAATGGGCTGGGACTGGGAGACCAGAGGGGTGACTGCATGGATGACTGCTGTGAACTTAGGGTACGGTTTGATACCTGGAACACAGGTACACATTTAGTAAGATATTTATGTCACTCAGACTAACGAGGCAGAACAAAGACGTAGAAATGTCAGATATATATATCTCTATAAACCAGCAGCCCAAAACTTCTACATTTCCTGAGGGATGGTTTACTAGACAGCCAAATCCTGGACCAAATCACACTTTCAATAGCAAATCTCTAGAGATGCTTTTTTAGTCTAGGGGTATGCTTAATGTATTCAAAAGCCATGCTTACCAAACTAATTGAGCATTGCCTTATTCTGTGAAACAAACTAGCCTCTTAAATGATTGATGCCACTATCTGTATCCACTTCATATCCACCAATCAAGAAGCCATTTTACTCTCTAGCATAAACAAACTCAGGTTGGAGTTATAGGATCTCATGATAAATAATAATTTATAAGTCATTTTAAAAAGACAGATTTTCCTCTATTCTCCTTCTCATTAACCCAGCACCACTCCACCTTGTCTCCTTACACTCGGGAAGCTTAATTGGTGACCCTGTGACAAACCAATAAAAACTCAGTGTGCACACATTGTGTGCACTCTTGCACACATTCACACATGCACATTTAAGAGGCTAGTTTGTTTCACAGAATAAGGTGCTTGTCACTGCATAATTTTATTTATTTATTTATTTTTATATATCTGCTCTTACCTAAGTGTATTGATTAGATTAGATTAGATTAGATTAGATTCAAGAGTAAAATGGCTTCTTGATTGGTGGATATGAAGTGGATACAGATAGTGGGATCAATCATTTAAGAGGCTAGTTTGTTTCACAGAATAAGGTGCTTGTCACTGCATAATTTTTATTTATTTATTTTTATATATCTGCTCTTACCTAAGTGTATTGATTAGATTAGATTAGATTCAACTTTATTGATGTAGCTGACTAGCACTGTACAGCGCCTCTGAGGTCCCAGATATTTACAGGGCCAAAGGATGTGGTGGTAAACCAGAATGTAGGATTGACATCACTCAGGAATCAAGAGAATGACTTGACCATTTGGCGTGTCAACAGGCTAATGCTAACATCCATCCAGGGCTGCTCCTCTACCACTCTGTGTCAGAACCACTGGAACAACTCAATATCTCTGCTACCAGTTTTAGGGGAACACAAGGAGTTTAAGAATCTGGAAACAGAGGTTCCTCAGATGACACACTGTGTTCATTTTGATATTGAACTGCATAGTCTATAATATTGTCAATCTGTTGTCTTCACTTGTATTGCCCCAGTAAATCTGTAGTTTTGCCATTTTTGATAAAGCCTGCTGTAACACATTGACTGAACTGTTATGACGTGGATAACAAAGAGCAATATGATGAACAATTTGATTGACATGGTCTTCATCAGGTCACAACTTTTGAGAGTAGAAAAAGAGTGAGCAGGAATGTCCTTTTTTGGGCCGTCTAACTCACCTAGTGTAGCATAGTAGAAGGGGAAGTCTCCCAGATGGGCAGAGTAGTGGGGCAGGGCGAAGAGCCCCCCGGGATGGCTGTTCCACATCAGGCTGCTCCTGGACATGTGCTCTAGCACCCGGTCCTGGATGATCTGATGGAGGGAGGAGGATGGAAAGAGATTCAATCAAGGATTCCAGTAAACCATTCACTAAAATTGGGCAGTCACTCAAACAGCCAGACACCAAAATGGCCACCGTTTTCCCCAGTTGCTTTTCTGAGGGATATGCAATTGGCCCCCATATTGGGAAAAAAGCACCAGAAAGAGGTATTACTGCTGTGCCCTTGAGCCAGACTAAATTGCTTCAGTAAAACAGACACAGGTTTGCAGCCGTGGTTTATGGCCCTCTATTGAATGCTATGGTGGCAGGGGTGACTTGGCCGTTGGCTTGGTAACAATGTGGAGAGTCTTAGGAGGACGGATGCAGTGGGCGGTGGGCCGCTCTAGACGCAGCTTGGTGAGAAGCTAATAATACAGCTGGAGGCTCTCACTGTAACAATATTGACAAAGCAACATAAAAATTAATCGGCAAAGACAGGGATAAGAAAACATAGAATGAGTATTGGACTTTTTCGCTACAGCCCTGAAGGCAGTCAATAACCATTTGCGCCTCAGCTGAACAAATTAACTTGGAATCCTTTAGCCTCTCAATAAAAGCACTCACCACCTTAAAAATGAGTCCGTAAGACCTTATGAGAGGCTACTTTTCTTGTTTAGGTGAAACCCCTCCCCCAGAGCAACCTCCACGTGCATGATGGACGACTCGATCTCCGCTCCCAACACCTACAATCAACCAATTGGAGGACAATAGATAAATCCACCCTCTTTTGAAACACCCTGTAATTGGTTTAATAGGTTACTTTAATAGGTGTGCCAGCACTGGAGGAAGCTCCATTGACCTTGTGATTGGTTAAAACGTCTCTACTTCCTGACAGGAAATGCTATGTGATTGGTTGAGCTTGTCTGCTGGCTTGTGACTGAGCCGTCAAACACTGTTCATTTGGGAGTGTGTGAAGTTTAGAGAACGGCAAGGGTGTATGTATGTGGGGACATTACATCTGTCAAGATATTGGTGTGTGTGTGTGTGTGTATATCGGCCTAGATCTGTAGCCGAGTGAGCGTTGCTCCAGAATGAATAAACCATGTTGCTTATTATCTTGGGGGCTGCTATGTTACCCTCCTTCTTTCTCTCCGTCTACAATACAGTCACTCAGGCTTATTCATTAGGCTCCATCGCTCCCTTCACCAAGATACTCAAAAAACACTGGGTCACCAGGGTTGTACAGAGCCAACCCCCCTCTAGTACAGATTGACAATGTGCCACCGTTGTGTTAGGCTCAGACACTGAGACATACTGTACAGAGATAGGTGTGAGATTTAAATGAGTCTAGAGGTAAGACTTTGTGATTGGTGTTAGTGCTAGTGTGAGTCAAGAGATATCCATCAAGTTGATGTGAGACTAGCATGCAACAGGCTGGAGGTAGAAAAATATGGTGAGGAGGCTAGTTTTGTTGGAAGCCTATAGAGATACAGATGACATCGGGGAGATATTTGCTAGCATAGTGTGAGATTTAGGATTGTGAGGCTGGTGTAAGGTGAGCCTAGCATGAAACAGAAGATACACAGAAGACTGCAAAGAGCGAGGAGAGAGAGAGAGAGAGAGTGTGTGTGTGGGGGGGGGGGGGGTTCTACCTCCAGAGTGGTCAGCACAATCTTCTCCACAGAAGAGAAGTAGGCCTCCCACAGAAACTGGGTTTGCTGGCGGAGTGCCAGGATCTTGTCCTGATGGATGGAGCGCACCGTGGACGGGATCTGGAGAGGACAACATAATCAGGTCATATGGAGAGAAATAGTGAGAGTGAGAAAGTGAGTGAGTGAAAGAGTATGTGAGTGAGAATGAGAGAGTGAGTGAGTGAGGAGAGAGAATGAGTGAGATAGTGAGTGAATGAGAGTGAGAGTGAGTGAGAGAGTGTGCGTGTGTGTTTGTGTGTGAGAGAGTGAGATAGTTAGTGAGAGAGTGAGAGAGAGTAAGTGAAAGAGTATGAGAATGAGTGAGAAAGGGAGTGAGAGAGTGAGTGATTGTGTTCGTGAAAGAGTGAGGTGTGAGAAAGTGTGAGAGTGAGATAGTGAGTAAGTGAATGAGAGAGTTAGAGAGAGAGAGAGTGTGTGTGAGAGAGTTAGTGAGAGTGAGAGTATGAGAGAGGTAGACAGTAGGATGGAGGGAGTAAAGAGGGTGTGTACAGTTGTGGAAGAGGAAGGGTTGGCCTCCTACCTGCAGCAGCAGCCTCTCATCTCCGATGACGGCGGCGGTGTTCCAGTTGATGATATCAGAGAAGGGCAGCTCCCAGCCGTTACTCAGCATCACCGGCACACAGGCAGCCTGGACACACACACAGCACAGTCCCACAGGGACTCAGTCAAGAGTCAGGTCTCGCAATTGTCTCTCTCCATTCAGCAATACAGGCATTTAAAACACCAGAGGGTGGGACTGAGACACAGAGAGACACACACAGGCAGACAGACAGAAGAGAGAAAGAAAGAGGGAGAGACATACATGGGCAGACAGACAGACAGACAGACAGAGAGAGAGAGAGAGACAGACAGACACACACACACACACACAAACAGACAGAAGAGAGAGAGAAAGAGAGACACACATAGGCAGACAGCCAAAAGAGAGAGAGATAGACAGACAGAGAGAGAGACAGAGACACAGATACAGAGAGATAGAGAGAGAGAGACAGAGAGGGTTAACCAAGCGGAGGTTGGCCTACAACAGTGGGGTGGTGGAGGAGAGGAACAGGGGGAGGAGCAGAGGACAGCTGGCTCTGTGTGATGAGAGTTTGACGTAATGACGGCCCTGTCACTCTGGGGTCATAAAGGTGTCAGCTGAAACAGCACCAGCCCTGAGGCTCTACTCCAGCTCTCTCCTCTCCTACACACACACACACACTCACACTCAATACAGTAAAGTGACTATTGCTCTCAGACTCACGTCTGTGTGTGTGTGTGTGTGTGTGTGTGTGCGCGCATGTGTGAAGAGGCTCGGAACGCCAGACTGAGTGCGGTGAGTCAGACAGTGAAAGCATAGGAGTCTGAAGAGGCAGGACAAGTGTATACTCACTGGCTGGGGAAGTGTGCACTACCTGTGTGCTCATAAGAGAGGTGGTGACAGGGCAGTATGGAGTGTACAGGTAGACAGTGACTGAGAGTAAGTGAGTGAGAGTAAGTGCACTCAGTGTGCGCGAGTGTGTCGTGAGTGTGTAGGCGCAGGATGCTACAAAGGCGATGGATACAGAGTATGTGTAAGTGCTATTACTGTGTATAAGTGTGCGGTACAGAAAAGGTTATACATGTATACATGCTGTTTATTTGATAGTGGGCTTTGATAAGAAGATATGGAGTAGAGTTGTAACATCGGAAATCATGAGTGCAGTGCAGGTGTTGGATATGGGAGTACAGTGGGAATGTGGGGGTAGGTGTGTGTGTCTGTGTGTGTCAAGGCCCACTCACTTGCAGTGCCTCCAGGAATCTAAAGGAGCCCAGACGTCTGCCGCGGGGGACCAGGCAGAAGGTGGAGTTGTGGAGCATCTCCCTGTAATCATACCTGTGGAAAGACACACACACAATGAGTTCTCTCTCTCACACACACACACACCCTCCGTCCATCCCACTGCTCTCTCTCCAGTGAGGTGTGTCTTATTGCTATCCAAACAGAACCATCAACCCTGCCAGGGGTAATGAGCTGAGAGTGACACCTGCTTCCAGGAGGCAAGCTGCTCTGTGTGTGTGTGTGTGTGTGTGTGTGTGTGTTTGTGTGTGTGTAGTCAGCCACAGACAGCGGGTGCAGTGTGTACACATGCAGGTGAAGTCACTCTCAGGCTGGCGGAGTTGAGACAGATGTGATGAGACCGTACGTTTGCCCATGTTTCACTCCATCCATATATTTTTGTCACCCCTCTTTTTCTGTGCTCCACCCCTCCACCTCTTCCTGTCCGCCGCTCCACATACACACGCTTGCACAGCAAACGTAGCGTGGAGGGGTGAAAGGGCTGAGACAGGATTTTCGGGTTAGGAGGTTAAAAGAGTGAGACAGAACATCATTCCACATTGATCACAGCCGACATGAGGTGAAGGTAAAAGGACACTCTCTCTCACACACACACACACACCATATCGACTGGAGACACGATTCTTAATATACAGAAGTATGATGGTGTTTGCTGATGACACTGCCAGAAGAGTGTGTGCATGCGAGCGTGTGTGTGTGTGCGTGCGAGATCCTGAGGGGAATGTTTGACAGTACTTGTTCAGGGCCAGGCATGACATAGGCATAGACACACACACACAGACACTGCAATCATTAATAATGGGGCAAGTGGAGTATTTCCCCCCCCCCACACACACACACACGCAACATACCATTACCACATAACGTACATCTCACACACACACCTCCGTGGCCAGGTTTTAGCAGGAACAGGCGACAGCTGCACGCCCACACATTGACATGTGGTCACCTGCTGATGGAGACAGAACCGGAGTGCATATTTGTGCACCAGCTGTCTCCCTGCGCCCGTCCCATCTGTGATGCCTTAGAATATCAATGAGAGAGTCAGAGCCATGGCCCAGAGAGTCAGAGAGTCAGAGCCAGGGACCAGAGAGTCAGAGCCAGGGACCAGAGAGTCAGAGCCAGGGACCAGAGAGTCAGAGCCAGGGACCAGAGAGTCAGAGCTAGGGACCAGAGAGTCAGAGCCAGGGACCAGAGAGAGTCAGAGCCAGGGCCCAGAGAATCAGAGCCAGGGCCCAGAGAATCAGAGCCAGGGCCCAGAGAGTCAGAGAGTCAGAGCCAGTGTGTCTACAGTAGTCTTATTCACCCACACCAAATCTGGATTTAAGTCATGACAGACAAGGACCTCAGTATAAGATACTAGGATTCTCTCTGTCCTTCATCACCATACAGGCTGAAAAAGAGAAATGGCCTGACCCCTGCTATGTCCACTTCCCTACTCCTTGTCCCCACAGCCAGTGTGTGTGTGTGTGTGTGTGTGTGTGTTTGAGAGAGAGGGGTAAAAAAGAGAAAGGGGCAGCATATGGGAAAGTGACCCGGTGTAAAGGGTGTAAAGAGTAAAAATATTGGAAAATTAAGTCAACATAATATAATGCCAAGAAAACATGATTATGATGAGGGGGATTGAACGTAAGCCCTAATGAAATAAACTATGGACAATACTGTGTGTGTGTGTGTGAGAGAATAAGTGAGATTCTGTATGCGTTTCACAGGTCTGATGCAATTAGGTGACCCCTCTCAACCAGACCCAGTGGCAACTTTCAACACAGTCGCCATGGCAACAGTTAAATGCCTCCATTTAGACTGACTTAATTACATGCATTCTGTTCTTCACCCATGAGCCGCCATCCCCTCCGCCACCCCCCCATTAAATAAACTTTTTATAAAACTACCTCCTCCCACCACCAAGGATTCTCAGAAAGGGTGTGTGTTTGTGTGTGTGTGTGCCTGGGCAGGGCGCCAATACGGCCATCAGTCCCGGTGCAGTATGGGTATCTGCCAGACAGCAAACCCTACTACCGGACGCTGTAATGTGGCGAAAACAAAACACAGAGAAAGGACCCAATTTGGGGCTTTAGGAGACTGTCACATTAGCATAAGAGGTCTCGCTCTCTTGTTTCTCTCAGTGTGTGTGTGTGTGTGTGTGTGTGTGTGTGTATTGCCTGCCTGAAGGAGGCTGAGATGAACTGTAGACAGACTGAAGACACAAAGGCAGGCAGGACTGGAGTTGGCTGGATTAAGAGTAACAATGAGAGGAGAAGAAAATAATACCACACCACAGAGGATTAGGGTCGGTGTGAGATAGTGTGTCAGTCGGAGCTGGGAGCTAGCCATTCAAACTAGAAGACAAGATACTGTGAGAAGGGTGTGTGTGTGCCTGTGTGTGTGTTGTCCTCCATCACGGACATATGTCTGTCAGTATGTTTGCGTGAGAATGTTGTGTGCGCACGTGCGTGCGGCTGTGTATATGAGCGAGTGAGAGTCACTGGGGCATGACTGAGTGATGTATGTGTGTTTGACCCCATAACTCACCCCTGTTGCTCCCCACGGCTATGCACCCTGCTGCCCCTGTGAAGAAGAGTGTGTGTGTGTGTGTGTGTGTGTGTGTCCGTCCGTTCTGTCTCTTACACGCTCATCGCTGCCTGCATGCTCTCCACAACTAATTCATTACCCTAATTAGGGCTCATTGGCCAGCTTATGCTAGTTCCAATTAGCATCCTAGCATCAAATAACCCTGAGGTCCACTTCCCCAAACAAACACATTCACTGTGCAGGATCCCATGACGGCCATGAGGTTGGCTACACACAGGGGAATCCCATTATGCTCACTTACAGTCCACAATCCATTAAGCATTACATTGCATTACGGGCCGACTTTCAGAGGTCTCCCTTTCTGAAAAGCCTACGATTATAAAGTCTGAATGTGGAAACAGACAAGACAATCCCTCAAGAATTAAGACTATAACAAGGTTGCCATTTTCATTCAGATTCATGGTTGACTAATCATGTTGAGGATAACTTTCACTTTTATTAAGCAATGCATAGTGGGTTATATAGTGAAGGGCAAATTCTCAACATTCAAGGGGCAAGTGATCTTGAGGGAAACCCTAAAAAGAATAGCTAGTTAGCATTAGCCTGTTTTGATAGGCCCTTTAAAAACAAGGGCTCAAAATGATAAGATAAACTTGATTGTCCCTAAAGGGAGATTTGAAATGTTAAGATTGTCCATCAATCCAGCCTTGTTCTGAGGAAATGCTAAAATGTTAGTTTGTATAACTTGCCAAAAACCCTAATGCCATAAGATATAATATATGCCATTTAGCTGATGCTTTTATCCAAAGCGACTTACATTGCAGTGAGTGCATACATTTCAGTATATATGGTCCCAGCAGGAATCAAACTCACAACCTAAGTATTGTTAGCGCCATGCTCTACCAACTGAGCCACAGAGGACCACAGAGGAAGAGAGACACCTGGAGTGTAAAGAATATAGCTATGCATGCAGCTTCCACAGACAGCCATCTGAATCAGCTTTATATCAGTATACATCCCCTACAGCACCTTCTCCTATCCCCTTGTCACACGTGTAAGCCTGGATATTTGTACAAACATGCAGATAACAAGGGCCCCTCCTACAGAGATGCTAATTCAATATGACGGGTTTATCCTTGCATCTTTAAGATGCGCCCTATCAAAGATTTTCGCCTAGTTTTTCACAGCAAGCAGGAGGTGGCAATTTTTCTGTTACATTTAGTGTCCGCACAGCACTCGAGAATCCCTGATGCCTAACACACCCTTCAGGTGATAGTGGTCGACCCTTAACTACACAGTGACAAAATATACCGAGTGACACACACACACACACGACAAACACAGGAGGACACGCACACACTTCAGTAAAACTTTGATGAACACTACAGTCATTGTGATTGGCTTCCGTCAGATCAGAGGTCCAGACAGTCTGCACACACTGAGAACAGCTGTGACTCCTACTGCACACAGATGGCCCTCAGGATGACGATGTGTGTGTGACTGTCTCAGATTTAGACATGTCAGCACTCCTTTTAAACTCATACACATTTGGCATCAGAACTGCAGGAATAGAGAGCACAGAGAGGACTATATTTATCCATTGAACACTCCTTTTATCTGAGGCACACAAACCAATACGGATCAACTTGGGCCACCAAGAAATTCATTTGACTAAGCATATGGTATATGTGAAATCTTACCAAACCAAAGCACGCATGCTCTCCTCTCCATCTCATCTGCTCCTACGCTCAGCCCCTCTCCTCCAGAAAAGTGACTGGAAACATAATTAACTCAAACACATTATAATTTATTCCCTCTAAAGGATAAAGCCACAATAAACCAAGTGCCATAAGTACCAGGCATGAGATTAAGTAGAATAAAACACAAAACTCATAAATAAAAAGATAAATGGATGAATTAATAAAACGAGCCTGGTGGAGTTGGGATGTGTTGGGTAGCTGACTGAGGGAGTTTAAAAGTTTGGTCTGTGACTTTGTGATTCCCGCAATCAACACAACTGTCTCCTTCACACATGTAACCCTGACTATCACATACATCATGCATTGGTATCAATGGGATGTTTCATTATGCACACAGATCTCAAGATGGTATTCCACTCTTCCTGTATAGGGGGGAGGGGCTGAGCAGGGTTTCCTGCCTGCCTGTGTCAGTAATGGAGGGTGGCTTTAACGAGGCTAGCCTGCTGGACCACGCTAGGACTAACACTGGGGGGGGCGGCTCTCTGGTTGCCACCTGCAAAACAAAAAGGCAGGTCTGAGCCTTTATAATCCATGGTTCGATTTGTGGCTGTGGGGTGTGGAAGAATGGGGGGTGGGGCAGGCTGTGTGTTTATGCATGGGTATATAGTGTGTGTGTGTGTCTGGGTACGTGTACGTCTCTTTAAGCCTGAGATGAGAGCCCCGCAAACATACAGAAACTAATGGAGGGATATCCCTCAGAGGCACAAGATGACGAGTGTAAGTCTCACAGATCTACTGAAACTATAGAAACACCCAGCAAAGTCCACACAAACACCGCATACTGGAACCAGAGAAAACAGCCACACACTCACAGAACCGGCTGAGCATCACTTCCGATGCAGAAAGCAATATGCTAATGCATGTCATTTCATGGATGACTTGTATTGGAACACCCATGTTTTGATTAACTATTGTGTGTATTTTGTATTTTCCTGTATTGTGTTGTTCAATGTGTTGTTAAGCAATTGCATTTACATGTGGACAGGGTGCACCCGTAAAAGAGACCTTGGTCTTAGTGTGTTTTTCCTGGATAAATAAAGGTTAAATAAAATGTTAATGGCCTAATGTATTACTTCAATCAGCCAACATATTGGTGAATTGTCATTACCTGTCTTGTGCATCCCTTAGCCTATGCATTATTCATGTCCAGAAGGTCAGTGTTTGAAAGGTTCATAGCTTACTGGTCTACCTCAAGTGCCACTGAAAGCCTCTCCAAAAGGTGGAGGGAAAAGCTGTGAAGGATGTTTGAAAAGATATCTCCAATATTTGGCAAAATCAAGTTGATTAGATAGCAGAAGAGTGAATTACAGGAAGATGAAGTGGACATTTTTTTAAATATCAAGTTATCGTAAAGGGGACCAACTTGTGTTTTTCATATATCATTATTTGTTCTCATGCCATTTGTTAAAGTCATTACGCATTCTACTTAAGCTTAAGCGAGGAGAAGGGGAAATGTTTTAGTGGTATTTTGACATGAAAAAGCATGCACGGCTTGAACAAAATAACATTTAGAATTTGCTTTTCCAAAATGTTCGGGACGTTTCTGGACGTGTAAACTGCGACTTGCGTGTGTGTGTGTGGCTCATCTACTGCCTGGAGACCGCCAGCATTCAGTGCTGAAAGCGGACTGTAGCGTGCAATTTGTATGCAAATAAGTTTGTAACATGTATTCTGATGATTTTTCCTCGTAAACGTCCTGTTTGACACTACAGCCTTGTCTGTCTTTTGTTTGTGGAATTAAGGGATTTTTTTTTAGTCTTTGGGTTCAGCGAATGTGAGTGTCTCCACTGGCTGGCTCATTTCTTTGTTCATGTTTATCGGCTACAGTTTCAACCACTTTCACTCCTTTGCTAGTTTCAAGGTCATGTAAGAAGACATTTGCTGGATAAAAACATTAACATGATTTATACATTAATTGTTTCAGTTAGAAGTAGTTCGCATTGAGCAAAGGGAGGGAGAGAGGAGGAGACATTATTCTGAATTGTCATTGCAATTCCCGTTGCAGTCAAAAGAGGGCACAACCCTGCATATATTTAATTCAAATCAAAATATTAAAAAAAACAAATAAAATAATTTATTAGAGAGCATATTTTCGTACACACATGCAACACAATACAACCATCGCAAATTGGCTCACAAAAGTACAGTAGATTGTTTTGTGTCAAGTACATAAAGATTGTGAGACAGGAAAGAGATACTTGAGTACAAACAAGTGGACAATGTAGAGGGAGGGTGGCCATAGCAAATATGTAGCATAACTATGCAATATGCCATTGAAATATCAAATACATAACGACAGAAGAAGTATCCCAGTGGTATGATAACACTATAATGAAGTGGGATTCCCTGATATTGAGTAGTAGGTAAACATCCCTGAGGTAATGCATATTCCTGAAGCAGTCTGCTCCTCAGGGGAACCTCTGCTTCTACCCTATAACAGTGAAAACTAAAGTCTCCTGCAGGTCTGTGTGACATTCCTCTCTTTCCTTCCATTCAGAATTTGCATTTTGCAGTGCAGTAGAGCATAGAGTCCACCTTTGAATCTGTAACAGAGGGATATTGTTGCCAAAGAGCCATGACTTCAGTTTCTAAGAATTTCAATCTCTTAATTACAAAGGGGAATGGTGAAGGTAAATTGTCGGGGGGGAGTAAGAGAAAGAGAGATGAAGAGAGAGAGTGGGGAGAAGAGAGATATACATTAATGGTGCCAACTACAGCACAACTATATTTTAAGTGCTCAAAGACTGTGTACGAGGACACATTCACACTGCTTTATCTTTGGTGACACACACCTCTCTCTTCTTGAATGCATAATCACAATTGTTTCCTTGCCAAAGTGAAGAACAGTAATCTAGTGCTTTGATCCGTCTCAGTGAGGAGCTGTCAACTCCTATCCAAGCATGTCATTCCCTCCCAATGAAGTGTTTGAGGAGCTAGCATCATTAGCCTACCTCTCTGACAACTGACACAATCTACCTCTGAAAGTCAGAACAATCTCACTCTGGCTTTAACCATCTCTGACAAAGAGCTGTCATTTTACCAACAAAGTTAACACAAGCCACAACAGCCACTCAAAACATGAGGAAACAACTCAGAGCCAGCATACCATAGCTCCAATAATTGCTTCACATCTCCAACTGAGATTGCAATTACTACCACAATAAATGATAATGGTAATGCTAATCATAACAATAACGCAGTGTGAACAGAAAACAGTGGTTGCGTGCCCTAGATGCACTCTACGGCAATTAGGCTAAGGAAATGAACTGAGCCTGGCCCCTTCCTGCTGGTTGCATGTGTCATCTGGCATCTCTACCTTCACCAGGGGCAGCATTGAAGCCAAAAGTCAACACAACAAACACTGCTGCTGACGTGGAAGGTGATGGTAGAGAGAAACACTGACATGGGAGGAACACAGGTGGACAACTGACTGAAAAAACACTATGCCTTGACATCGCATCATGACAGTTGTCGAGGAACCAATCCAGAGAACATGTCATCTTACAACAAGTGACACATCTTGCCACATTTTGCTATTTGTTTGTGCAGAACCATTGATCTCTTGGCTTCATTCCTACAATAAAATGCTAGAAAGCAGTAGCTTAACATTAGAAGTCTCTGGCCCTCCTTACTAAGGAAAGTACCCAGAGTGAATACATTCATTATATTACCACGCCCAGCCAGTCAGCATGCTCTGTTTCCAGGATAAATGTAGGCATAAGATAAAGCAGTTTTGTATTGCATTGTGACGATTTTGACAATAAATAATATCACATAGCAGTTTGTTACTATTGATAAAACACAAAATCGCTTCTTCTTTCAGTGGCTATGCGCATTTAAGTGGTGAAGCCTGTTCTCCAGTCCAAGTAAGTTAGTTTAATCTTGTTTAAAGGTAGCTGTTGTATTTTACTGTGGCTATCCTGCCTTAAGCTCTGGGACCTAGTTTATATTGAAAGCCATCTGTTTGAAGCCAATAGCTGTCAATCTCCAGTGGGAGGGCCTGAAACTACTCTGCAAGGTATTCTAAGTCCTGCTCACCTTGGACCAGGACTAATACATATGGGACTGAGTGGTGAAACCTGTCTGGTTGTTAGCTGATCGTTAGGTGGGAGGGGCTGCTACCCTGCTAGTCATCAGCAATTACAGAATCTGCATTTCTATCCTGTCGGTCACAGAGCGACAGCCTCTGCGACAGCCTCCTGACACAAAGACGAAGGAGTCAATCTGTGGAGTCCATCGAGGAAGGCCTGAGAGGAAGGCCAAACTACTAAGTATTTTTATTCCATTAGTTTATTTTTTCACTACTCTGAGTGTATTGAGCACTACCTACATCTTGTATTGCCCACAAACCCTCTCTCTCTATATCGGCAAATATCACAATGTGCTTTCTCCCCATTCCTGTTATTTCATCCCTCAGGAGGACACATCGACGCTACACCTCCCCTCACAACCATTCCTATCTAATCTACCCACCATGCACAACTGACCACAACCTCACCGTTGCGGGAGGACTTTGGAACTGCCAGTCAGCGGTCTGGAAAGCAGAGGCTATCTCAGCTTATGCCTGCTTCATGTCTCTCCACTTCCTTGCCCTCACAGAGACATGGATTACAGCGGAATACACAGCTACTCTGGCAGCCCTCTCTGATGCCAACTCATTTTCTCATTCCCCTAGATTCTCTGGTCGAGGGGGAGGCACAGGACTCTTCATCTCACCTAAGTGGTCACATAATGTCCTTCCCCCGTCACACCTGTCCATATCCACCTTTGAATTCCATGCTGTTTCTGTCACCTCCCCAGTCAAACTTCACATTGTCGTTATCTATCGTCCACCAGGTCAGCTTGGCCACTTGTTAGATGAGATGGATGTCCTTCTCAGCTTCTTCCCTGAGGACGGTACACCGCTCCTACTACTGGGTGACATCAACATCCAGTCACAGAAGCTTCACTCGTCTGGAGTACTTGACCTCTTCTCCTCCTTCGGCCTTACCCTGTCCCACTCTCCTCCGACACATAAGGCAGGCAATCAACTCGACCTTGTCTTCACCAGATCCTGCCATACCTCCAACATTATTGTTACCCCTCTTCCAGTTTCTGATCATCATTTTGTATCTTTCTCCCTTCCCCTCAAATCCACCCCCTCCCAGTCAGTCTCTACCCACACTGTGTCCTCTCGTAGCAACCTGCATACCTTCTCCCTCACCGTTTTCTCTTGTCTTATCCTTCCTACCCTCTGTTGAATCCTTCTCCCTTCTATCCACTGATACAGCTACCTCCACCCTCCTGTCGACTCTTTCCTCATCCTTTAACTCTCTCTGTCCACAGACCTCAAGGCCAACACGATCCTCTCCACGCACTCCTTGGCTGTCTGAAACCCTGCAAGCTTGTCGAGCAGTGCTCCGGGCAGCTGAGAGGAAATGGAGAAAAACCGGCCTCTTTGATGACCTAAAACCTCTCTCTCTCCTCCTCAACTACACCTCATCTGCATCAGCTGCTAAAGCTTCTTACCACCATTCCAAAATTCAATCCTCTGCCTCGGACCCAAGGAAACTGTTCTCCATATTTTCCTCACACCTCCACTGTCTCTAACCAACTGTCTCACTACCTCCTTCAGAACAATCTCCTTGACCATCACCAATACGGCTTTAAGGCTGGGCACTCCACTGAGACTGATCTCCTTGCTGTCACGGAGGCCCTCCACTCTGCTCAAACTTCCTCCCTCTCTTCTGTTCTCATTCTTCTGGACCTGTCTGCTGCATTTGACACAGTAAACCACCAGATCCTTCTCTCCACCCTCTCAGAACTGGGCATCTCTGGCTCTGCACTCTCCTGGTTTGCATCTTACCTGGCCGATTGCTCTTACCAGGTGATGTGGAGACGATCGCTGTCCTCTCCACAAGCCCTCACCATTGGGGTCCCCCAGGGCTCTGTCCTAGAGCCCTTACTGTTCTCCCTCTATACCAAATCTCTTGGCTCTGTAATTTCCTCACATGATTTCTTATACCACTGCTACGCAGACGACACTCAACTCTTTCTCTCTTTCCCCCCTTCTGACTCACAGGTGGCAACATGTGTCGCTGTGAGTCTCGCAGACATTTCCGCTTGGATGTCAGCCCACCACCTCAAGCTCAACCTTAACAAGACTGAGCAGCTCTTCCTCCCGGGGAAAGCCTGCTCTCTCCAAGTCCATCACAGTAGAGAACTCTACTGTGACCTCCTCCCAGATAGCCAAGAACCTTGGTGTGATCCTTGACAACCACTTATCCTGTGTGGCGAACATCACAGCACGCTCCTGTAGATTCTTCCTCTACAACATCAGAAGGATACGTCCATTCCTCACCAGAGAAGCAGCACAACTTTTGGTCCAAACACTTGTGATCTTTCGCCTTGACTACTGCAACACACTCTTGGCCGGGCTCCCTGCCTCTGTCATCAGGCTTCTGCAGCTCATCCAGAATGCTGCCGCCCATCTGGTGTTCAATCAACCCAAATTCTCCCATGTCACCACCCTCCTTCGCACCCTTCACTGCCTCCTGGTAGCAGCTCGCATCAGATTCAAGACCCTACCGGGCGGCAAAGGGAACAGCCCCCTGTACTTCCAAGCAACGGTCAGCCCCCAAACCTCTGCCTGATCACTCCGCTCTTCCACTTCGGCTGGCCGGCTGGCCGCCTGGCACCGCCGCCTCTACATCAATATAGCAGCCGCGCTACTCGGTCACAGCTTTTCACTGTCCTGGTGGAACGAGCTTCCCACTGCAGTCACTACCTATCTTCCGCTGTAGATTGAAGACCCATCTCTTCAGGCTACATCTTAACTGTCCCTCCTCAAGACCTCTTCATCCTCACTACCCCCCTGTGCAAGTTTCTCTCCTGTAAATAAATTTAAAAAACTGACTGTGACTGCCAATAGCCCCTGGTCCTAGCATAAATAAAATTTTCTTTTGATGACTGATGGACAGATGATTCACTTGCTTAGTCAAATGTATTTGTTGTAAGTCGCTTTGGATAAAGGAGTCTGCTAAATGCCATAAGTGTAAAAATGCAAAATGTAAAGTCCACAGACAAATCCCTTGGCTCTTATGTTCCACCATGCAAACCACATTAAAAAAAATATTCCTGGCTTATAATAAACAATCAAGTTACGCACAAAAGCGTTCCAAATGTCTGGAATTGGGTCAAATTTGTCTGTCTCCCTGGACGTGGATCTCATATCCTTATCATCAACCAGACACACATACAGTAGGTCAGAGTTTAAAAGGTTTATGCTTCTGCAACAATATCGCTGGGGTACCGTGGCAGTAAACTGGCCTTCTTGAAACATTTTATTTCACCTCTGCAATAAACTACCAGGGGGCATCGTTGAGCAATTCTAAACGATGGGCTTGTTGTGAAACAGTAGCTCATATCTGCGTCTTCACTTGCCAAATTTGAGGGGTGATATTAATTGCATATTTTAATTTAATTCGTTTTATTGTAATTCCTTAATTTTCATTCTGAATTAACAATAATGACAGCCTGGATGAATTACGTGAAGAGCAGTTTATGAGTTGTTGAAATTGGAACAAATCATGTCTTCATGGACACTTCACAAAATTATGTAAGATATTAAATATATGTGGCAGTTTGTCCCCAAAATTGCATATTAATGAACTCATAGTGATATAATGTTTCTCAGCTTGGGTTAGGGATTCCGCGCAGTTCAGCAGTAGGCTATATGGACATAGTGCACTCACAATCATTAAGAAGAATGAGGGACAGCGAGGGAGAGTATATCATCCCTTCTCATCTACTGTGATCAGTGAAAGTAAGCTGTTCTGTTGACATCCTTTAATTATTCTGTAGGCTATAGCCAAATATATATGAAACTCACAACTGTTAATCTGTAAACAAATTCTATTTTCACTGTTTTACTGCCCGTATCCCATTTGTAGTTGCCTACTGTCTATATTTCACTGTTCTTTTTCACCCCTGTCAATCATATCATGTATCATAGTTGTGTATGATGTAGACAGTTAGGAGACATGCTAAATCAGGCCTACCATTTGGAACTGGTTTTCACAACATCCTGTGATGGTGAGTGGTCAAGTTAAGTGTCATGAACTGTCAAACCAATTAACATACAGGTTGGTATGACATGACGATGTTAATGCTTTGTATACAGCTTCAGACTGGCTGATAGATCAAAGGGTAACACACAAGAGCTCATGTAAAACTCAGTACTTAGCTCAGACCAGACAGTTGGACCCAGAGTATGGACTTGCTCTGCTACCTGATATACAATTAAAATATTCTTTCAACACAGAAGTTGTTACTGTCCTTTATTTTCTTATAGTTGGCTACAAATGAATAACTTTCATATAGGTGTCATATCATTGCTGTAGCCTTGAACAGTTCTTGTGTATGATCTGTAGGCTACACATTTTGCTGCAGCTCCTGTGTGCGCTTGCTTGAGGTCTGCTTACAACAAGCTCAAACTGTATCCCATTAACAAACAAAAGTGTGACAATCTGTCTCTCACTATTATCTGATGTAATATGGTCGAGGGCAGTCAGACCGGATTTCCCACAAAGGCTATGGGTCAATAAAAGTGGCATTGGCCACTCTACACATCAATTGGGCATTGCCCAATTATGACACATTCGATCATTCAATATTGTTTTGGACATGCTACAGCGACGTTATGGCCAATTTAGCCGCAAGTTAAGCAAACAAAATGATTTCGGCATATAATGGCTTCTGTAGTTGCTGGCTAGCTCCACATTGGCTACAACCTACACAGTAAAATCCATGCACACTTTATTAGAAAGCTGACTAACTATCTACTGTCTGTCTATGTTGCTGATATTGCCATTACGGTTAAAATGGGTGAGCCATTCATAAATGTAAGCTCAGTTTCGATTCACCATGAGGGTAAAGCTACGATGAGGAATGCAAATGGACCATTCGCGGCTTTTGCGGGCAGGTGTAAATAGCACCTCAGGACGTGACTTGTGACATGTTGGTTATCCCAAAAAAAAGTGTGGTAGTCATGAAAATACTTGTATGTGTGACTCTGAAATGATAACAACGCTATCATGTTGAAAACAGACATTAAGTTAAAGTCAAGGAAGGAGGGTGACAAGGGTTTCACAACGGTGGAGTTATTTTATTATTAAGTGTATTTTATTATCGTACCCGTGGAGGAACCTCTGTTTAGATGATTAGTATTAACAGATACCCATACAGCGCTGACAGAACTTGCATACTCCATTTTAAAAAGAGCTTCTATTGAACAGGAGTGTGAGTCCCCAGAGCCTTCAGTGTAATGATAACACACTCCCCTTCAGCTGAAAGAGTTCAAAGGAACTCAATAAAACATTTACAGCGAGAAGGCTTCTTCTTTTCTCCCTCTATGCTCTGAATGACCTTGGGTTAAACACATTTAATTAGAACTCACAGGATCTGCACACCCGCTCCTGCTGGCAGCTCAGAGAGGAGCCCTCTGGACAGCCATCTCTCACATGCAAGCTTGAGCTTCAGAGCTGTCAGACCACACAGGCCTATTATTCTCTTCGGGGTTTACAATCAAACAGGGCCTCGGCCATGGCTCTGCTCAAACGGAGAGCTCCTCACACACACAGCCTACATAGACATACACATAGTTCAGAGGAGTGCAGCTGATCACACTGACAGTGAAACACTCCCTCTCACCTCACTCCTAGAGACCTTTAAGCCTTTTTCATTCTGATGGTACATCTGGGGCTTGCAGCTTTCAAGTTGTTCCCTCTTATCTTGGAGACCTCTAGCATGCAACCAGAACAACATATTTCACATATCAGGGTCACTTGGGTCAATATAAACAGCTGCATGGTGGCTTTTATGTTGCATTCCCCAGCACTGAGTATAACCAGCAGTCCTGAACATTCAATAAGCCTACAGAAAACTGCCTGAGGTACCTGTGAGAATACTAATGAGAAGCAGACTGTACACATCATGACGATCATACAATCTCTAAAGGAAGACTATGCACATTGCGGAATAACAGTATGTGCACGGATTAAAAGCCAATGCTGAGACACACCTAGTAAGTTATGAGCTATAAATGGAAGAGAGAGATTTAATAGCAATGACAAAAACATAGTAATTCAGTAAAACAGATACAATCTACTTTCCGAGGCAACATCTGGGGAAATAAAGGTAACAGATGTATATTTAGTGGGGCTCTCTTTAGTGCTCTCTTCTCAGAGCAGCTGACAATTGTTATTATGAAAACTCAATAAATACAGAGCTAACGTTAGCATAAGTGCTAATTAACTTAGCTGTGTTTTAGGTCTTCTCCTAAGGCAGCAAAGCTCTCATTAGTCTCTTTATGAATATTTGTGTTGGAAAATCAACTTCCCCAGGGATCATTTCATGGTGACACTTGAAAGAATGGGTTGGCTTCTCACTCAGAACCCAATTCCTAATCAAATAACCTCACCCTGCTATTGCTACAGTGTGTGACGAAGCCACAGGAACTAGACTCTTGATGAAGCATGGCATACAGGAAAATACAGGCCAAATAAATGGATGGGAAAGCTTGAGGTTGCTGCTAGGTTTTTTTCCCATCCAGTTTATCCCTCTGTACGTATTTTCTGCATCTCTTGAGTAATCACTGAGCAGAATAAGAACATGATTAACGCTTCTAGTGGGGCTTTTCTCCACTGCACATTCCGAGGGGGAAAACTTTTAACCTACAAATGAGGAGTAGTGATTCACCTTTAATAACTCAAAGGATGTGGATCTCTCTGAGCTCCAGGCAACGGATGCTTCAGCTGATTAACGGCTGTTAACCACCGATGCACTGTCAAAGCACCATCTGCTGACTGTCCGTTAAAGGAATTAAGCTTTTTCAGACAGGTATACTCTCAAACCCATTTACCATGGAGTGTGTGGGAACAGAGGGGTGGTGGAGAAATTATTTGAATGATTCATCAGTTGTAGCAGTATGTTGACATAGGCCTGAAGGAGAAATAGGTTGCTATTGATTCAGTTGGTATTGGTTTCAATACCTCTATAAGCCATTCATCCAATCCTTTGCTCAAAATATAATTTTTTGTTTAATTGTGAGCACATGCAGGAGACCATAGGTTTGTTGGGTGGGCATGTGAGTTGTTGGAGTTTGTGGACTCTGGGCTGCCTGTATGAAAAGCTGAACTAGAAGTTAAAACCGGGTGAGCTACAGTCAGTAGTGTAGACACATTTGAGTGTGTGTGTGTGTGTGTTTATTGAGTCTCTGATTCTCTGCTTCTGCAAGCATAGCTAAAAAGTGTGGTCTGGACTTCTAACAATGATCCTAGGCAGTTTTTCCAGACGCACTTTCAACATCCTGGTGAGCTGTACGAGATGACTCAATGTTTTGACAACAATGATTTTTTGTTTTTAACAATGACTTTTTATGAGTTTGGCAGATGCTTAATCCGAAGTTCTCAAAACATGTTCAACAATGTGAGTTCATCTTTAAAGGACATTTAAAGTGAATTATGGTATACTCAGTAGCACTCATTAGAGCAAAATGATCCTCCTTATCGCAATCTTCAGCAATCAGCCTCTCCAGTTTAACTTAATTGGCCCACCACTCTCTTACGATGCAAATCCACGATTGGTACACATACTTTCCCAGGAATGTACATTTCATAAGTTGTCATCAACAACATCAAAATTACTCTCTCATTCATTTCAATAATATACTTTAATGCAAGTAATAAGGTTGACCATATCTGCCAAGCCATCCACGGCAAAGCTCAACTTTCAACCAAAAATCATAAGTCAAATACAAATACCTTCACTTTACCACCACAAAATCCCTTCAAACATTCATATCAAATCTCACTCCAAAAACACCACCAACTCAGGCGAAGTTGGTGGTTGTAGGTCAAAAGTTTGCCCCCTCTTTGTTGTTCTAGCCATGGAAGAGATGGACCGCTCATAAAGCAGAATCGCCAACTTGAGAGGCCAGAGGAAAGCAGTAGAGCACCACACTCCTGGGCCCCCTATAGTAGCCTCTCAGATATCCATCAGCCCAGCGGCTCTCTGCTTGACAGACCATCTACAGAGGCCTCATTCTCAAGCCAGCCTTTCTCTACCCGCTGGCATGACTCCAGATAAAGCTGGACTGAGGGAAGTTCCCCTGACCGCGGGCCTCCTACAGTGAACGAGGACGCTTTTGTGAAAGAGGGGGATGACGGTCAAGCAGACAGAGTGAGGAAATAAACAAGCCGGCAGCACAGGCATGCACACACAAACACACTTGTGTGAACACACATACGCACCCACACACAAACTCCATACGGGAGTTACTTGGACCTATTCGACATTAGTACAATAGTTCCCATAGACATATGTGCCATGTATGAATTGTTTTCAAAGGGTAATTTAGCTGACACTGGAGCCGTGATTTCATTACTTAATAGGCAATGCAGAGTACTGCATTGATTATTGAGGAGAAAACCTCCAAACTGTGATATGATTATCAATGAGGATGGCTGGCTGGTAATGTAACAATATGCAGCTCTGGTTACTGAAGAAAACCTCCTTAGGTTGTGATATGGTTGCTTGGGTTACTGAGCTGTTTATTTAAAACTGGATACCAGGCACTGCAGAGCTCTACCCTATGGAGAGAATATTTACAAGCCTTTTATTCATGAGTCTCCTGAGAGAGGTTACTTATCTGTGGGCATACACCCCCCCTATCAGTGGAGCACTCCATCACACACAGCTGAAGAGAGGAGCAATGAGAGCCCTGTAAGGGTCTGATATGTATTCAGAACTATGGCTATACAGATTAACCAATGCTTTAGTTGAAAACTAATTATATACATTTCACCTCAGATTTATCAGATCAAGGACAAGAACTTAAAGCTAGAGTGAATGAATGACATGTAGCCAATTAAACAAGAGTGTTGTAGGAAACTCGGTTCAGACAATTTGCACCTTTCATTCTCAACTTGTAAAGTAGCCTATTATTTCTGGGTTTCTTGTCTAGAAATGTTTAGAACACCTCTTACCACCTAAATTGCAAGGTGATGATTCAAAAAAAAAAATCTCACATTTCCACATTAAACTAATCAACTAATAGGAACAAATATATCAACAAATACTTTTTTTTATTAGACTGACCTACTCAGAACATGCATAAATACTCAGTGTGCAGTCATCGCACATTAATACTCACGGTACACGTCTGTGTGAAGCTTATATAATGAGAGTGAAGGGCAAATCTATTCTTCTTGAGTCCTTCTCTGTAGCCTGTAGATAAGTGTCAAATTCAGGCATGTCACAGGTGGTGAAACTGATGCTGGGCTCTGTCAGTATGGAGGATACAATTCCAGCCTGCATTTCGTTTAACCATGGACTACAAACTATACTGCAACTTATAATGCTGAAAAACAATACGAACCCTCCAACACCCTCAATCCCTGATAAATGAATCTGTGAAATACACATTTAGGTAAATGATATCTGTTCAGTTTTTGAATATTCCGGTTGTATATCCTGCCCCCGACTTTTAATCTGCTAACCAATATCCTCAAGCTTTCTAGAGACAATGAAGCAGGTATACTGATACTATGCCTGTCTGATCTCATCTCAAACCATGCCCAGTCACTTTCAATTAGGACTATTGGACCGACGCAGAGACAGTGTGGCCTGCTACTATAGTGGGACAGACGAGAGCTCAACGCTTAACTGACAGAAACTGACAGAAGCTGACAAGAGCTCTCCCTCACTGCTCTCTCACAGGATCTGCTGTCACTAAAGCAGAGAGGAAGATGGAGTTCCTCCATGGATAAAGACGAGCCTCAAACATCAAACTCAGATAGACTAAAATAGTGCAGCAAACGGCGTGGTAGAGTAGCTTGCTCTAAGCAGGGATCAAATTCACAACTTATTGTCCCAAGAGAGCTAACTACGGCTAACAGGCCGTATACAGGGTGGTATTACAATAGTAATAACAGGTAGTGTTGTAGCAGGTGGTATTGCAGTAATAATAACAGGTAGCGTTGTAGAAGTAATAAAGTAATAACAGGTAGCGTTATACAGTAGCAAGGTGGTCTTAAAGTAGTAGTACAGGTCTTATAGTAGTAATAACAGGTAGTGTGAAAACCCATCTCTTCAAGCTACATCTTAACAGTCCCTCCTAAAGACTGCTTCACCCTCACTACCCCCCCTATACTAACCCTAACCCCAACCCTAGAGACCTCTTCACCCCCGCTACCCTCCCTGTACAAGTTCTCTCCTGCTAATAAAATAAATTTAAAATAAAATAAATAGCCTACTGGCATGCCTATGGCCCCTGGTGTGAGCATTGATTACTTTGTCTTATGATGACTGTTGGATAGATTATTCACTTACTTAAACAAATGTATTGTTGTAAGTCGCTTTGGATAAAGGCGTCTGCTAAATGCCATAAATGTAAATGTAAATGTTGTACAGTAGCAAGGTGGTCTTACAGTAATAATAACAGGTAGTGTTGTAGCAATGATCAAGCTCACAAGTGCCGGATGCTCAAACTAATACGCTTGATTCCAATAATCATGCTTAGTTTAGTATCAACATTAAGATACATGATGCAGTTGGAAGGGAGGAACTGCTTGTCAACTGCAAACTCCTAACATGCTTTCTCACACATTCCTCCTCAACGTCTTTCACACCGGAAAAAATACCTCTTGGCAAAACATCCTTAACTTGACGCTAATACATGGGTGGTCTACATGGCAGGTATACACAGCTAGTATGGGCAAACAGAACCTGTGGAATAGTGTGGTGAGGTGAACTTACACAAGTAAAAACAGGGAGAGTGTTGCTCTGAACAGAGCTACACCTTCGCACCACTTTGGTTGACTGATGAGTTCAAAGAGCTCATGGTAATAGCCTGTCTACAACATTCCCCTAACCATAAATCTTTCCCAAGAAAAATGAGAAAGCAATCAGGTGGGAAGAGCGGTGTGTGTGCGTGCGTGCGTGTGGCAAAGTGAATGTGAAAGTGCGAAAGAGGAAGAAAAATTGTGTGAGCATGTGTGTGTGTGTGTGTGCATGTGTGAAAGAGAGAGAGTGTGACTGTGAGGAAGTGGGGCCATTTTAGTGTGTTGCACTGCATGCAAGATGAAGCCATGATTCCAACCCACCACTTAATATGATTAAAGAGTCGGACACAATAAAAAGCGCTCCCCCTTTTCTTAAAGTAATCAAACCATTATAGAGAGCAGCCTGGGAGAGTTATTTACTGTAGACTTTTTGGCTAGAGCGAGAAAGGCACAGCCAAGCTTTGGGCATCCAGTCAGATATGCCCTGGTAAATAACAGCTGCATTACTGTGGAGGCAGTGAATCGATCAGCCCACTCTCTTTGACTTTCCTGACCCTACCTCCCTCTGTTTTGTCATTCTCGGGATGATCATGGACGTTAGAATGTGCATTCAAAATCTACTGATTCATCTTGGGTCCTTACTGAAAATGCACATGCTCTGGACCGTTGACATTAGGCTGTGTGGCTTTTGATGCACACGTACACTGACAACCAGCCTGCTGCCACAATGAGGAAGAGTGAATAAAAGTGTAGATTGTATGATACAATGCCCTGTGTAATTGGACAGTGAAGACACTCCAAAAGTTTGGATTTCATCCACTGTAGAAGTCTTCCTTGGCCTACCAGGCCATTTGTGATTTTCTGATATTTCACCCTGCCCACTTCCCTGACTTTCATTGATGTCTCTTTGTTGACATGTTTGTTGACAGACACCAATAGCAGACTCCAAAGGCAAACAAACACAAAGCCTAGAATCAATACTACACATTGAGAGCTCTGTTTTCACGAATGATGTGATGGAACACACCAGATGAACCAGGAACACCTGTCAAGCCAATTGTCCCATCACTTTTGGGTACACTATAATAGGGGGACTATGCATAAAACGTGTTGATTGGTGAAACCAATATGTACACAAATACCATCAAATAAAAGCTGAGAATATCTACTTTAACCTCATAGTAATTTCAAACTTTTGTAAAGTAGAGCCAAAAGAAGAAAACATGCTTTGCTGTACTTATGCAGGGCACAGTATATCTACACAAATCAAACAACGTAACATTGCAACAGTCTTTATTTTTTTAATAATCATTTGTACTCAAAAACATACGTATATTTTGGCGATTTCATATGAATATTATTGACAATTGTATACCCATGGGACATAGGTAAAACAGAGACAACCAGTGTGTCTTATGAATAAATGTCTTGCTTTATTCCATCACTCTCCTTTTATAGAGGGGCGCTACATCATTCGTGGGGGGCAACATGTTTACTGTACATGTTTACTTAACAAGAATGGCAGCCTGGATGAATTACGTGAGGAGTAGCATATGAGTTGTTGTTTCAATTTGGAAAAGGACAAATTATTGTCCGGTCTGAGAAATTATGTCCTTGGATATATCTTAATTTAGAACAAATCTTGCATATTCATCCCGCACATTTCAGCAGTAGGCTATATGGACTCGCACTCACAATGCAAAGAGTGCAGTTGTTGTCATACATTTTCCACTCTGGCACCGCGAGTTCACCTTCATACACAAACTAAGTCACAGATTTCACCAGGAAGTGAATAGACAACATTGTTCCCAGGATTACTGTACGAACATTTCCCAACCAGAAACTGTGGGTAAACGGTGACATCCGCGCGATGTTGAAAGCACGGACCACCACATTTAACTCTGGGGATATGGACGAGTACAAGAAAAACAGACATGATCTCCATCAGTGAAGCAAAAAGACATTACAGTAGAATCGCATTACCGTGGCTCCAACTCTCATCGCATGTGGAGTGGACTTCATTACATTACAGATTAGAAAGGGAAACCCAGCTGTTTTACGCACACCGATGCCTCTCTTCCAGACGAGCTCAACAAATTCTTCACTCGGTTTGAGACCAACAACACAGAGCCTGCTATGAGGGCCCCTGGGGCTCATGATGACTGTGTGCTTTCGATCCCTGTGGCCGACGCAAGTAATATTTTTAAGAGGGTGAATACTCCCAAAGCACACGGCCCAGACGGCATTCCAGAGTCTTTAGGGACATATTCAACCTCTCCCTGTCCTAGTCTGTAATCCTCTGATTCTCTGAAATCACCTGCTTCAAGATGACCATCATTGTTCCTGTGCCCAAGAAAACAAAGGTAACCTGCCTAATATCACATTGTTGCACTCACATCTTTCATCGTGAAGTGCTTTGAGTAGCTGGTCAAGGCGTACATCAACTTCACCCTACCAGACACCATGGACCCAGTTCAATTTGCATACCGCAATTGCAATGCACACTGCCTTATCCCACCTGGGCAATAGGAATATCTGTGAGAATGCTGTTCATTGACTACAGTTCAAAATTCAATACCATTGTTCCCTCCAAGCTCATGACCAAGCTTGTGACCAAGCTCAGGGCCCTGGGTCTGGACACCTACCTCTGCAATTAGATCCTAGACTTCCTGACAGGTAGACCCCTGGTAGTGAGGATAGGCAGCAACAACCTCCTCCACACTGACTATCAACACGGAGGGCCCTCAACATGGTGTGCTCAGTCGGCTCCTCTACTCTCTGTTCACACACGACTGTGTGGCCATGCACAACTCCAATACCATCATCAAATTTGCAGACGACACCACTGTTGTAGGCCTGATCACGAACAGCGATGACACAGCCTACAGGGAGGGTGTAAGAGCCCTGGCAGAATGGTGCCAGGATAACAACCTCTCCCTCAAAAGAAATTTGGAATGGCCCCTTCGATCCTCACCAACTTCTACAGATGTAACATTGAGAGCATCCTTTACGGCTGCATCACCGCCTGGTACGGCAGCTGTACAGCCCTCAACCGCAGAGAGTGGTGAAGACCGTTCAGTCCATCACTGGGGGCGAACTCCCTGCCATTCAGGACATCTACACTCACTGAACACTTTATTAGGAACACCTGTACACGTTCTCATGGTGGAAGTGGTGTAATGGTGTGGGGACTGTTTTCTTGGCACACTTTGGGCCCGTTAATACCAATCAATCATCGCTTGAATGTCACAGCCTATTTGAGTATTGTTGCTGACCATGTGCATCCCTTCATGGCCACAATTTACCCATCTTCTAACGGCTACTTCCAGCATGATAATGCACCATGTCACAAAGCAAAAGTCGTCTCAAACTGGTTTCATGACATGACAATGAGTTCAGTGTTCTTCAGTGGCCTTCCCAGTCAACGGATCTGAATCCAATAGAACACCTTTGGGAATTGCGTGATGCAATCATGTCATCATGGACCAGAATCTAAAAGGAATGTTTCCAACATATTCTGGAATCAATTCCACAAAGAATTGAGGCTGTTTTGAGAGCAAAGGGAGGCCCTACCCAGTATTAGTATAGTGTTCCTAATAAAGTGTTCAGTGAGCGTACAACAGGCGGTGACTGAGGAAAATCACCTAAAGGACCTCAACCACCCTATCCACGCTCTGTTCTTTCCGCTAGCATCTGGCAGATGATACTAGTGCATCCAGTCTCGGGCCGACAGGTACTGAGACAGTTTCTACCTCCAGGCCATAAGACTTTTGAACAGCTTACCCTAGCTGCCCATCTGCACTACCTGCTGCTCACCTGCACCTTAGACAATTTGCACTGGCTCTCTGCACATCAACCACACACACACACTTCTCTCACAAATACACACACACACATACACCTAGTAGTAGCGGTACCACAATAGTACAGCAATACCAAAAATAGCTTTCGGTCCAATACAGCTGTGCATCCACTTTTGGTAGTACCGAATGTGCAAAAAAGTATGACACGTGTATCAAAAGCCCCATTGCCATAGAGCACAACATTGTGCTGCCGGCCACATTTGTGAACAGCGCAACAATGTGTCAAAAGTTGTGCTTCCACTGCCACATTTGTGAACAGTACAGTATATATTTCTACCTAAGATAATTTTTCTATGCATAATATTGACCGATTGGCTACTAGAAAAGAGGATACATCTACTAGCCAAGTTGCGTTAACATGTATTGGGATCACAAAGGGACATTTTTTACATGTTGCTGATTTCTCAAAGTTGAATTAGAGACTTGTTGAATGCACAGTCCAATAGTGTGTGTTTTCCTTTTCCAGTGATACCCTGGAGGCGACTGAAAAACCAATATACATATATTTCTTATGAATAATTTCTGATTTAAAAAAAGTTACACACAATACTTACAGCTTTTTGCCTTGTGTGATGTATTTACTTTGAGTTTCCAATGTATGTAGTGGACAACAAAACTAAATATATAAATAATAATCTAAATATTATGCAGGCTACTGTAGTAAATAAATCAGTTTGTAGTACTTGAGGCTTTTTTTCCTCTGCCGTGGTATCATGTCGGTATCAAGTATCGTGATACTGAACTGGTCGAAGTAAAAAATGCTGGTATTGTGAAAACCCTACTAACATCACTGCTCCTGCTATTTATTACTGTATTGTATTGCTCCCTTCATCGCTTATAGACAATTGTTGTCTATTCTGTTATTGTTGTATTTGTATACATATGTCCAAATGATTGCATTGTTAAGAGAAATCTGGCAGTGTAAGCATTTCATTATACAATTTAGAACAACATACTGTGCGCATATGACCAATATGACTCAGAGACATTTAGCCGCATCTTCACTTCAAAATGTGAAAATGCATGTCTTTGACAACAGAACATGTTAATGTGTAGATTAGTCCATTTTACATGCATCAGTTGCTTCATGTGTGTAATTTACAATAATTAGTATTATTTTGTGTGCATTCAAATACATTTGTATGTTAATTCAGCCACTCTCATTTCCTCTGTGTAGCAGATCATTAATCTGTAATAACTACACCCACACATTCCCTCCACACACACACACACACACACGTAAATCTCAGGAGCATCACTTTAAGCCAGCAGAACTGAAATGCTTTCAAAAGCAATCAATTTAAACCTGCCGGAAAGAGCAAAAACAATGAAATGCTTTAATACCGCCTTTAATTATTAATACCATGAGTTCAAAGTGACCCAGGAAACTCTGTGCTGCTAGTCAACTAGCGAGAACTCTTCCACACAGAGACGCTGGTTGGCCTGGCCTTCTTTAGCCCAGAACATATTCACTCTCCCCTTTCTCCTCCCTCTCCTCTGAGGAGATCATCCCTCGCTCCTTGGCGGAGAGGATGAAAGTGGCCTTTCATTGGGGCGGCTGAAAGGGCGTCTTGAGAGGCGTGACGGTGGGCCTGTGACAGCCGCCCTGCCAAGCCTGCTGGGTTACATGTGTGCTGGGGCGGTATTGACAGTCTGGGCATGCTTGCAACCTTGCAGACGGGCAATTCCCACGCCCTTGCCCCCCACCCACCAAACCCCTCTAAAGAGACACACACACACTTTTGGCATAGCCCACCCCCTGATTGTAACACATATCCCCAAACTTGACTTGATCAAGTTGAAATAATCACAATGATACAAATGAGTAAGTAAATGGAGAGATCTCTTACCTGAGATGAGGACCAGGGAGGGAGGAGCATGCAGAGAAAAAACAAACAGAGTGTAAGTTATTGTCAAGTTCAACAGTGAATAACCTTTGTGAAGAGCTTGCAAAGCTCCTCTCTCATAGGTATATGCTAGTAGTTTGTTTACTAATCCAGTATAGTCTTCAGGGCATAACATTCTCTCCACCGTGCTCGCTGCTCTGGTAATCCACATCTCGGCCAGTCTTCCTTTCCACCGTTTCAGCTGCAGACACCTCGGGGATGCTGGCAAATACCCCAATTAGGCCAGCCAAATCAGCAGGTGGGCCTTGTCCTGACAGCCAGCCTTGACAGAGTGACCCCTCTCTACCCCTTGACCATTTTTTTCATGGTGTAATTCACTTAACACGGCCCCCAGGGGGCGTATATCAAACCGCCCCCTGTCAAAGGTTAAACACAGGGGTCCCAGACGGCAGGGCAGACAGAGAGAGCTTTCTTAGCAGGAAAGAAGGGGGGAAGACGAACAGATATGTCCAGGCGCTAGTCGCTCACATTATTGTCTGTGCCATTCCTTCACTAGGTGTTCCTGTAATATAATAATATAGGCCATTTAGCTGACGCTTTTATCCAAAGCGACTTACATTGCAGTGAGTGCATACATTTTCAGTATATATGGTCCCAGCGGGAATCAAATCCACAGCCTTAGCGCCATGCTCTACCAACTGAGCCACAGAGGACCATCCTGTAGTATGTGATGTGTCCATGAGCAGTATGCCATGACATGAGATTATGAGTATCGAAGCGAGGGGGGTGGGGTACAAGCTGACGCTGCAGTCTGTCCAGAATGGATGAGGGGACACGAGTGTGTTCAGAGCCAACACTTCTATTCACAAATGGGTTAGGTAGTCTACTCACAGAGCACTCTGAGGGGGAAAAAAGCCTTAATTCTGACATCGAAGCAAAGGGCATTTAACAAAAGCCCAAGGTCTGAAACGATCTAAAGCACAAGCAAAGAGCGACAAGGAAAAAGTCTCTGTGGTAAGAACAGGAAGAAAGCTTGAGAGAAAACTTGCAGGCTAGGCCAGAAGACCTTAGATGTGGTCACCACAACTGATCAGACAGCATGTAATAAGAAGGAAAAAGCTGCACTCTGGCTAGGGTCTCTGGTTTCCTCTGTGTTTGCAAACTGTTAAAGTGTGTGGTGCATTATGTGTGTGTGTGTGTGTGTGTGTGTATGTTGGTGAGCAGACAGCCACACGCCTACCACTTGTCTAGAGAAAAGCTCAGAAAGAAACCTGTGATTCTCTCCCTGTCAGAGAAGCAGAAAAAGGAAGGGAAAAGGAGGGACTGACTGAGGTTTAGGGCACCGTCTGGGCTGACCATCAAAGACAGGGCAGGAGGCTCTGTGGCCCAAAGGGAAGCAATTTTTAAGTCAAAAGACTCCAAGCCTCTCCTAACATCCCTCTCTGCACATACACACACTGGAAAAAATCGCAGAGCGCAGAATATTTTGAGAGTGATGGAATTGCTCGGAGCAGGAGCGGTTTGCCGGTTAAGGCTACCCATAAATCTCTGCACTGCTGGAAGCAGCTGTGCGGAGCAATGAACGATGAACTCTATAAAACTCCTGTCTCCCTCCCTCTCTCCTTTAAAGGGATGGTTCAGCCTATTTTCATGTTTAGGTGAAATATCATCTTACCATGAACTGTCCTCATCGACCAGTGGTGAAAGCGTCTCTGCTTCTCTACTTTGCTACCGCAGCACAGGTACTTAGTTTAGCATCATTGAAAGTGCGTGCCAAAATCTCATCAGAGAAACATATACAATGATCAGTTAGTCACATATACTTCCTGAAATCCATTAGGACACCAGCAACTTTTTATTCACAGCTAGTAATTACTCTTCGAGTGCCGGTCCAGCGAGGGGAGACATTGGCTGGTGAAACTGAAACCCAAACAAAGAGGCTGTGTGTGAGTCTACGAGGAGGACATAGTTCCAGTTCTGAGCAAATCGTTGTGGTGAAGCGGTGTCTTTAAACCCAACAACTTCCTCTACAGATACAGTGTTGCCGCAGTCAAGGAAGGAAAGGCATCATTAACTTACTTGTGCGCCACTTAGAGCTGCTAACCACAGATTATCAGTAATTGATAGCATAAGTTCACACTAAATGTCTTGCTTTACTGAGAAACACTGAAGGCGTTCTTTGAAACTGTTAGCCCGGAAGGAATAGTGTGTACAGTTTAAAAGTGTGTGTGTGTGTGTGGTCGTCATGATGTTAGTGGGAAGAGGGCTGGATTCTCTGGAAGCTGTCCTTTATGGACAGACTGGATGGTGTGGGCGACAACGTGTTGATTGTTACTTTGGAGTCTTTTCCCAGAGGATCTTGCAATGGACAAAGAAAATCACAGAGACTGAATTAAGAATTTCTCTATAAAAATTCCATCTAAGCAACTAAGAAAGTTGAACAAATCTGTTTAAAATTTGACATTTTATTAACGATGATCAAGTCTGATATTTAATTATTGTGTACTTTACATCTATTAATTTCAGTTTGGCTCTCTCCTTGGTAAGTGAGTCTGATCTTGACACACCAGCCACATAGTTGGTCAAAAGCTGCCATTTTCTGGTCCCTATGGGTACAACACTAGGCCCAGACTGGAAGTCACACTGCTACTTCCTGCCTCCATCTAATCAGGCGTCTCTGTTGGCCTTGGCAGTGTCTGCTCCCTGGCATCCTGTAGGCTAGAGTAGACACTTCCACAGGGAGGACTATAAAAACATCAAACAAATCACACCACACAAACGCAGGTCGTGGGAAATAAACACTTCCAGCTCAAAGCAAGTCACACAAATCAAAGGTTCTTAAAGTCATCCTGAGTGCACACATACACGCCACCCCTGACTTCTGTAACACAAGCGTCTCTCCACGAGCGGCTGTCAGCGCTACCAGACACTGAAGTAGAGGTTGCCCAATGTTTTTTTACAGAACAGCCATCTGCATTCATTGTTTAAGATTACTTGGACACAGGCGTCTGCCGACAAAATAAATAATGTTTTAATTATGAATTGTGGCGATTATGGAGGAGTACTTCACAGCTGAGTGTCTGTGTTTGCATATTGTCTGCATGCGTATGTTTGTTATGCATGGATGGACGTGAGGTGGTGGTGATGGGTGCTGTTCCTGGGGGTATAATAGGGATGTAGTGTCTAATAGGAACCAGAGTCTGTTGGTAGAGGGATGAACAGTAGTCCTTCACTAAAGACAGTGCTAGAGGGATGAACAGTAGTCTTTCACTAAAGACAGTGGTAGAGGGATGAACAGTAGTCTTTCACTAAGGACAGTGGTAGAGGGATGGAACAGTAGTCCTTCACTAAAGACAGTGCTAGAGGGATGAACAGTAATCTTTCACTAAGGACAGTGGTAGAGAACAGTAGTCAGTGAAATACACTTCCTGTAGAAGAGCCAAAAAGGTTTGGTCTGACCACTACAAGTTACACATTCACAGGTAGATCTAATTAATATTCCATGCATATTCAGGGTGTTAAAAGGTTTGTGGTGAGTGTGTGAGAGAGAGATACGGTCTTGTATGTGGAGGTCCTGTATTATGTTTCCTTGGCTACTACCAGCCCTGCTTAGCGAGACTCTCTTCATCCATCTTAATTTCCCAGGATGCCAGGGTGTGTGTGTGTGTGTGTGTTTGTGTGTGTGTAAAAGTGATCAATTAGAGCCTGCCTGGTCTCACCCACTGCACACGGAACACCATCAGTCTGACCTTTCTGCTCTATCAATTCCATCTCTCTCCCAGCTCTCTCCTCGCCATGGAAAAAAGGCATTCTACATGCTCCACCACATCAACTGCTCTGCGCACTTCATTTCCTTCCCACCCTCAGACAAATAAAAAGAGCAAAGCGATTTGGGGGACTTAACTCATTCTGTTAAGGGTTACATATAAAAGTGGCAGGTTGTGATGTCATCTGAAGGCTGTGCCCCTGTTGGCCACACTCCATGGGGTCACCTTGCAAAAATAAAACTGCGGCCCATTGATCTGCAGGGGGCAGCCATTTTGGCTCCAATTTAGACTGCAAAGGAACGCCGCTATGTCTCCTAACCTCTGCACTGAGGGGCTTCACTTCGGCTAAACTGGGCACGACCACCTGCTCTCTCTGATCTCGTGACCTCCCTTCTCAACGACTGACACACAAACACAGGGACCTCAAGGGTGCTTATTCGCATACACACAGAGTGAGCCCAAGGACAAAGCCACACTCAAACTCACACAAAAGCATTTGTGTCTGTGCAACTTTTCATGCTCAGTGGCTAAGGATAAACACACAAGCTAAGGTCTGATTGAACATGTCAACACAGTGAAGTGACTTCCAGCACGCACGCACACGCTAAGAAGATGATTAAAGCCCCCACCTGTCAACACCACTGTATTTTCATCAGCTGAGTGTATCTATAGGACAGTTTCAAGTGAGCGACTCATGAGGCAGTGAGTTTTACCTCATCTGAGTGCATTACATCAGTGGAGTGGAGCTCAAAACTAAGAAATACATGGAACTGTTTAAAAATAAACGGAAAGTCGTAAATCAGAATGACTAATCAGCATGAACGCTGAGCATGACGAGAAAAACTCTGGAGCGTAACAGACGTAATCAGTCTGAAAGAGCCTTTTATACACAGCCCCCCGAGCCTGCAAACATATACACAGAGAGAGAGAGGGAAGAGAGAGAAAGAGAGAGAAAAAGAGAAAGTGGGGAGAGAAGTAGTTGAGAGAATGTGAGACGATGATAGTGCTTCCAAACCAAGGCCCTGCCATGTTCATGGGAGAGAGGAAGCCTCAATAAGACTATATGCAGACAGTCTGACTTGGAGAGTGTGTTGACAGACATGCTCCCTGTGACTGGAGAGGATAAAGAGGATAACACACTTTAACTGCACCCAATAGCCTCAAATGAAAAATAAAAATCATGTGAAAGAAAAAACGATATCCCCTCATCACCCTGGATTTCTGTCCATGGATGAAAAAAGGGAAATCTCAAAAAAGAGAAAATAACAGATCTCGCTCACAGGTCTGCTTACAGTAGGCCAGTGTTTCATATATTAATTCATCAACGACGGTAGAGCATGGTTACCGCGAAAGCAGTAGTGAGTCTACTGGGCTTTTTCACACATTACACCTCAGTAAAACAGCCAACAGGAGGCAAAAGTGAGTAATTTATTCTGACAGTAAACAGAGGTGTTTATTCTCGCAGCAATCCTATTGCATTTGTCTCTTTTCCCAACATAATTTGCAAGAGTAGGTTACTACAGAACCAATGGTCATTTCTAAATTAAGTTGACATGTGTTGCAGAGAGGAGCAATCATCGTTTTCAGAGCGTAATTTCAGCTAAACTAGAGTCCTTTCCATGGAAAATGTGGCGTTCTGTAAGGGCATTATAAGCAGCAGTTTTGCTTGCTACAGAGCCACAACACTGGGAAAAAAACCCTGCTACTGTGTCAATTGTATCAAGGGCGCATTTTACTTTGAGAGTCCATTTTGCACAAGATTCATATCGAGCATTCACAATATGCTTCATTGACCAAGCACAAAGGCACTGTTGCGCACATTAAATTAATGTTACTGATGTTAATGTTACTGATGTTTTCATTAAATTAATGAATTGATTATTTTGCTTTGGCTTTTGCTACCCCCCTCTTTGATTTGACATGTTGAATAAAAAAACAAAAGCATCAGCACAAACCAGGCCACAGTGTGTCCAGTGGCTATTTAGGAATGTAAAGCCATAATGCAAGTTGAATAGGCTCTATGTAATTCCTATCTTCTAATCTTCTCCAGGCTACTAATGATCCATTGAGATATTGATGGAGAAGATGACAACAGATTCAAGTTAGATTCAGTTTAAAAGTTCCACATCCAGGCACTATATGGGTCATTCCATAAATTAGGGGGCCAATGACAGTTTTGCAGATGACACTCCCACGTTTTTTTCTCACTGTTACATACACTCACCGGCCACTTTATTAGGTACACCTGTTCAACTGCTCGTTAATGCAAATATCAATCACATGGCAGCAACTCAATGCATTTAGGCATGTAGACATGGTCAAGACGACCTGCTGAAGTTCAAACCGAGCATCAGAATGGGGAAGAAAGGTGATTTAAGTGACTTTGAACATTGCATGGTTGTTGGTGCTAGACGGGCTGGTCTGAGTATTTCAGAAACTTCTGATCTACTGGAATTTTCACACACAACCATCTCTAGGGTTTACAGAGAATGGTCTGAAAAAGAGAAAATATCCAGTGAGCGGCAGCTCTCTGGGCTAAAATGCCTTGTTGATGCCAGAGGTCAGAGGAGAATGGTCAGAGTGGTTCGAGATGATAGAAAGGCAACAGTAACTCAAATAACCACTCGTTACAACCAAGGTATACAAAAGACCATCTCTGAACGCACAACACATAGAACCTTGAAGCAAATGGGTGACAGCAGCAGAAGACCACACCGGGTGCCACTCCTGTCAGCTAAGAACAGGAAACTGAGGCTACAATTCGCGCAGGCTCACCAAAATTGGACAATAGAAGATTGGAAAAACGTTGCCTGGTCGGATGAGTCTCAATTTCTGCTGCGACATTCAGATGGTAGGGTCAGAATTTGGTGTAAACATCATGAAAGCATGGATCCATCCTGCCTTGTATCAACGGTTCAGGCTGGTGGTGGTGGTGTAATGGTGTGGGGGATATTTTCTTGGCACACTTTGGGCCCCTTAGTACCAATTGAGCATCGTTTAAATGCCACAGCCTACCTGAGTATTGTTGCTGACCATGTCCATCCCTTTATGACCACAGTGTACCCATCTTCTGATGGCTACTTCCAGCAGGATAACGCGCCATGTCACAAAGCTCAAATCATCTCAAACTGGTTTCTTGAACATGACAATGAGTTCACTGTACTCCAATGGCCTCCACAGTCACCAGATCTCAATCCAATAGAGCACCTTTGGGACGTGGTGTAACGGGAGATTTGGATCATGGATGTGCAGTCGACAAATCTGCAGCAGCTGCGTGATGCTATCATGTCAATATGGACCAAAATCTCTGAGGAATGTTTCCAGCACCTTGCTGAATCTGTGCCACAAAGAATTAAGGCAGTTCTGAAGGCAAAAGGGGGTCCAACCCGGTACTAGCAAGGTGTACCTAATAAAGTGGCCGGTGAGTGTACGTACGTCCTTTTGAAAGCGTAACTTTTTATGCGTTTGATGTTACGATGGTAAGGCAGATCTACTAGTCCCACTAAATCAGATGTGTCTGATTTGCATGATCAATCGCCTTTTTACCGATACAGCACCTTTCAGACCACAAACTGAAAAAAATGAATATTGTCGTCATAATGGTTCCAACACAATGCTGTTTTAGTTCTTATTTTGTGTCTGTCTATGCAATAGATTTGATCATTATCAGAATAATACTGGAAGTAAACACTCGTAAGACGAGTACCTTGTGCGATGCACCATGAGCAGAAGTGCGGGAGTTTAAGGAGTTCAGGAGAAATTGCTTCAGCACATTTCTGTCGCCTGTTACGACAGGTTGTTGTTCACTGTAGGCTATAAGCAAATTTTCTTGATTAATATCTGCTAATGAATCAAATAAACATTACAACATGGGCAACCCCCTAACTTGGATGGCGAAGCGGGAGGGAAAATCTCTGCCAGGGCTTCTTTTGGAAACATGACTTTGGAGGGTTATTCCTTGTCAGTATCTGCTTTCCCAGTTTGCGACAGTCTTTGTAAAATGGCAAATTTCGGTTTGATTAGGACCACCTGTAATACTGTAGATTTTGACTTGAGATGCAAGCCTATGATAGGAGAGACGGGATGGACAGGACAGGAGCAAACAATGTCTGATTGCCAGGGCTTAAGAAACACACTTTTTCTGTGGGCTATTTTTGTGTGTGTTAATAACATGACATCTTGCCAAACAGGGTTATGTGGAAAACACAGTGAAACCACTGTGTTCTCACTGCTATCCATTAACTTATTGGACAATCACAATTAATTAATTTAAAAAAATGACTAAAACCACATAAGACCTGTGTAGGCATGATAATGCAACTATTAATAGTTGTATAAATAATTGTGTAATATATCATGTCTGAGAACTATTTTTCTTATGCCTTGGGGCATGGCGTGTGGCCATCGAGACCTTGGAAAAGACAAAAGTGACCCCTGGACCAAAATTAGACAGCAACACTGGACAACCACCAGTAGGGCATGGAGATGGCTTTGAGTAAACATCTGACACAATCTCTACGGCAAAAGACTTATGTAAGGTGGAGAGATGGAACCCTCAAAAGAGTAACTGGAAGATCAAAGGGTTGTTTCAGAATCAATCAATCCCTTGGGTGACAGTGACAGGCTGCACATACAATGCCCTCCGTAAATAATTGGACATGGAAGCATTCTTTCTTTTTTTTGTCTCTACACTCTGGGATTTGAAATCAAACAATTACTATGAGGTTAAAGTAGAGATGCTAAAGTCTACGACCCATTGACCCCTCGCTGAAAAAGCAGGAGACAAGCCACATGCAGACACATACTGTTAGGCAGCTCCATGCTGCTCTGGTCTGGGACTGTAGTCCTTCGATGAAGCCATCTCCTCCCTTTCCTCTTGTTTTGTATTGTTCCTACCTTACCTACCTAAAGACTAAAAGGGTGTCAGACAAGGATGGTTGTTGTTTATTGTACCATTGGAGATTGCCCAAAAGATATATGGTGGATAGGTTCTATGCGGAGCACTCAGAATCACAGTGATGTGTATAATCATCCCAAAACATTGAACAGGCCAAATCCTGTGTTTGAACCATTGGGTTTCATCTTCACAGACATGTCATACAGATACTGTGATTGGTTTATGTCATTATCAAACCAAGCTGAAGTGTGCCAATGCACAGTAAGACTCCTTCATCCCACCTTATGTTTCTCTCAGTGGTAAAGCTCTCATGCTCGTAGGAATCCGTCTGATCTCCTTTTGCCTTAAAGAAGTGCCAGCCTGATGGTTGTAAAGCACAGAGATCTAGCTGTAAGGACAAGCATCTGACAATGTCCCATTGTGCTGTACAAGCCATCTGATCACAGCAACGAACCAAGAGGAAAACAATGGATCTGGATTTCTACTGATAGCTGTGAGAGAGAAGGAGAGGAGAGGGAGATGGAGAGATGAAGGAAGGAGAGGTGGATAGTGAAATAATGGTGTGTGTGTGAGAAAGAGAGAACAGTCTATTTTTATCAGCTTTCCCACATTTACCTCTAACTAACAAATGGTCCATATGAAAAAAGCAGATACTCATCATTTGATTATCTCCAGAGATTCCCACCCCCAGATACCTACAGTATGGAGCTTCCTGCTCTGCCCCTCACCCCCCCTCTTATTCCTTCCTCCTCTTCCTCTCGGCCATGGATCTTAATGAGGCCCTGAGGGAATGCTTCTCTCCTCTCCCCGTAGAGGGGCCTGAAGTAGTGCTCTGCCATTCTTACCAGATGGTGAGCCAATCACAGCACAACATTGCCAGGTGTAGCAGGGTCCAGTTCTACCACAGGGTCCAGAACAACCGTGTATGGCACAGTATATGATATAGTTGACTGTAGAAATTAAGACTTTTGTTTGGATGAGCTAAACATGAGAAAATGGCGATGTACTGTGTTTTTCTGTCTATGAGAAACTTTGTTACAATGACGACTTGTTACACACTCCATTTGGAGTACAGGTCTAAAAGAGACCAGCCCAAATAATCACATTCAAGTGCAATGGTGGTCTAAACATGGACCAAGAGGAGAGCAAAGGGGCTGCGTATGGTGACCATGGTGTTTCACTTGTGTTATTTGGACCATCTCTCTGAGTCAAGCAGTTAGCTAACAGGCCGTTAATATGTTAGCTAATCTATTCAGCCATGTCTATTTCTGGATACCATACTGTGCAAGAGAAAAACAAGATTAAAAAAGGTAGAGATTTTCTTCAAGATTAGGAATCTAGGAAACTTAAACCATTTAAAAAATGTTACTTGGCAAAAAGGACACCGCCTTAAAGAAACACACATGCACACATTGCATTAATGCAGTAAGCATCTTTTATCTCCCAAACAAAGCTGCTAGGAAACCACTGCACTATAGCACACCACAGCAACCTCTCTACAACACCATCAATACATGAACCTGATCACCATGATCACAATGGATTTTGAAAAAGAGTTTTAAATTGATAACTTCGCCATCAGAGGCAGAAAAAGAAATGGAGCAGCTACTTTGATATGTACGATGCATAGAGCTATGGGTTTGGTCTGATGCAACCAAGCCCTCTCCCCCTAAGGTTTTTAACCTAAGAAAACAACCCAACAGCCATTGTGTTATGAATGACTTTCCTCTTGCAGGGCTCTCTTGTGGTTACTGGGGTAAAAAGAGGGAATCTTCCCATCCCGAGTGCCAGGACAAATCCTGACTATGCATCATCCTTTCCATGATATCAGCCATGGCCCCCTTGGTTCAGATACTCCCCATTACAGGCCACTAGGTTCCCCTATTTCGGAGGCAGCAGAGGTCAAGGTAAGTTCAGTTCAGCTTCCAACCTTGTGATCTTCCTTTGGGGAATTCTAGCTCAGAGTGAGTCACACAAGGCTTTATATTCACTTAAACCACCAAGGTGTGTCAGAGAGTCATGATTTACAAATTTTAGTCTAACCAAATAGAAACTGGGGACCTGTATCTTGGACGAACGAATAAGCATCAACTACGTTCTATGTTAGAGTCAAGGTGGTCACTGTCAAGCCTCAGAATGTGACTGCCTATTGGTGGGCTTTAAGCTTAGATCCATGACGAGAAAGTCGGATTTTCCACCACAGTGAGTGACAGATCAGGGAGGCCTTGGAATGGGAGGGGGGAGGGGGGGCAATCTTTTTTTTCCCTTCCCTGGAGTCATTCTTTTCTTGGCAATAGTCACCCAAAAGCTTTTCTTAACACAATGCGACACAGAATGGATAACGGGGGCTAAGAAGCAACTTGACTAAAGTCTTTGGAGACTGCGCTTTTGAGGAGACGTGATTCCGGACAAGAAGAGGACAATGGTGGTGATATGGCAAGGCTAATCAATATGAGTAGCTCTGACTTTTGAACAGGGACAGGAGTGATGTGCCGTTTGATGTCTCTCACAGCTTCTCACCAATTCTTGCTCCTTGGCCCCAACCCCTCCGCACTCTTTCATTTACTTTTGTTAAGGACCTCCTTTGAAATACTAAACAATCAAGTTTTTACTTCTTGTTTTCCTCAGAAATAATTAACATTTTACTGACACAAACAGAGGTCTGTCCATTCATTCTTCCCTTTCAGGATGTAGAGAGTGAGATCAAGACAGCAGAGTTAACACAAGTCAGTTAATGTACAAAAGTCTCAAATGGAACAATGCTAAATATGGCAGAGGTCAACACTCACCGCAGCAACCAAGGGCAGCTGTCTGACTATTCTCTGTTGTGGTAGAGCTGAATGCTGTTCAGACACCCATGTGGTCTGTTTGGGTTTCAGTAAGACACGTGTCCTCTGTTTATGTTCTGGTCAAGTGTGGTCTGTCTGGGTTTATGAGTTCAGGACATACATAATCTCTCTGCTGTGGTCTGTTGATTTTAGACCAAAACACATGTATTCTGTTTGTGTTTGGGTCAAAAGCAAGAGTCATTATTTTTGGTATGTCTCGGTTAGGGTCAGGTGTAGAGGTATGGACCCCTGGAGTGGGTGGGTCTATTTGGGTCTCTATTGTTGCTAGTTTAGGTTCGTCAGACTGTAAACACAGGCAGCGTCTGCATGGACTCAGCTGACGGTGACGGCTAAAATAACCCCTGCAGTAGAGGCACCCATGTGCTAAATTACTGCCACAAACACTCTCCTTCAGGCCCTGGCAGTCTCCTCCATGCCATTCAGCTCTCTCAAGCACCGCTAGTCTTCTTTTTCCACTACATAATTGCACTAGGCTTGCCCAGTCGCTACATCGTGCTGGGGTGAAATGTGGGGATGTGTGGGGAAGAAAAAAAGGATCATCATGGAACAGGTGCTGCGCTAACAATGTCATTAGAGGAGAGGGTGTTGAACCTGGCTGCTCCTCTTGTGTTTCCCGTAATGAAGTTCTGCAGGTCACTGTGTGTACACTCACTGTCTTACACTGAGGCGTGTGATTAAGTTCCTCTGCTGGAAACAGCTAGACAGGCAAACTGGTAGAGAGTTTCCCTGGCTGTGTGTGAACTCAATGGAATGTGACATGTAGGGAGGAGACTTCCCCTTTGCTTGTGATTCAACTTCCAGAAGTCCAGTCACTACCACAGCCTGGAAATACCCCGAAATGAACACATGAACGAACAAACGCACGCACGCACGCACGCACGCACGCACACACCTAGACCTGACCTGTCTAAGAGGTCTTTCACAGTACAGGGGACACTGACTGGAATATAATTTGAACTCCAACGCAATTCCTGTCTAGAGGGGGTAAGACTAATCAAAAGGCTCATTCATATGCACAGCACTATAACACTGTAGGAGTCTGTGGCCCCAAGGCTAAATGACACCGCATTTCACAATCAAAGACCTGCACAGTGTCAACACAGTAAGTAATAGCATGAATTAACAGAGTAATGAGAGAGTGCCACCGTGATTAAGACAAAGGGCTTCCTTTACTGCTGTGTGTGTGAGAGAGAATACAGCCTGCCAATGGGGAACAGTGCACACAATAGCCCCAATCTATTTCCATCTCCTTATTTCCAAAGCAATCAGATGGCAGAACACTGCGACCTGTAATAAACACACCTATTCATTTGCAGTATCCCTCCATAACAGTGTTGGAGTTTGTGTGTAGCCAGCCTCCACAAGGCCCTGGTGTTGGAGGCTGTGTGTAGTCAGCTTTGATAAGGAAATGTAGGGCCCTGTCAATCATAAATCAGCGAGAGATGGAGGCAATCTGCCACGGGGCGTAAGTCACTCATTCAATCGAAGATTTAACCTGTTTTTTCACACTCAGGCTGGTCACCACCACTGCACCTAGCCTATATTTCAAATGCATATTCATTTGGGAGCAGGCTCTAGGCTACCACATCTGACCTATCATTGCCTCAATACAAGTGTGCACGCTTCTACAACCTAAAAGCAAATAAATACACTGAAGGTAATGGACACACCTCTTACAAAATCCTTCAATAAAAAGATTCGTTCTCAATTTCACAACTCGTAGTCAGATGGTTCCTTACCCTGAAAGTAGTCTATGGGCAAACTGTAATCCATGGTTCAGAGTTGTTTAAATGGCCATTACTAACTTCAGCTAACTTTAGCCACAGTTTAAGGTGTAAAATAGTTTTCCCTTTAAGACTTCTACAGACTTTTACATGCTTGCTGGTTGTGCAGTACATGAGTAATTGCTTATGGGATTGAGCAGTTTGTGTTACAACAACAGTGGAAAAAATACTGTTCCTTATTCCACTTGTGTAATAACACAAACACCTCAACTCTGTGTACCATGCAATTACCATAATACCCTCCACCATGTTTCACAGATGAGGTGGTATTTTGGAACTCTTGGGCAGATCCTTTTTTCCCCAAACTTTCCTCTTGCAATCACCCTGGTACATGATCATACGCGTCTTATCTGTCCACAATACCTTTTTCCAGACCTCAGAATACTTTCCAGACGTATTCTGTGGATGGTAGTCTCTGACACATTCATGCCTACGTCCTGGAGAGTGTTCCTGATCTGTGGAACAGTTGTTTTTTAGTTTTTCTTAATTATGGTGAGCATTCTTGCACTTCCTTGGACCAGCCTGTTTGTGATTGCTGAGCTCATCAGTGTTACTTTTGGTAAGTTTTGGCTATGTTTCGGATAGATCTTTCAGATATTTCAGCCTCATAATGGCTTCCTTGACTTTCACTGGCGTCTCTTTAGTCCTCATGTTGACAAACACCAATAGCAGACTCCGAAGGCAAATGCAAAGCCTAGAATCAATACTAGACATTGACAGCTCTCTATGCCTGCACAAATTATGTGACAGACCACACTTGACTAACCAGAAACACTTTTGGTGCCCTGAAACAGGAGGTCTATGTATACAAAGGTTTGCAATTTCTAAATGATGAAACCAATCTGAAAAAAGAAAACATTGAATTAAAGCTCAGAATCTATTTTTCAATTTCAAATCACAACTGTTGGATTATAGAGCTAAAAGAAGACAAAATGGTTCCTCTTTCCTATATTGCTCTGGGTAATTTAACATTAGGTTAAATTTGTAGTAACTTTGTGACTACCCTTGTAACATGTATAGGTTGAAACACTTGGCAATCCAGTGATATAAAGTGCTCCTCTAATCCAGAAAGGACAGACGATCTGGACAACATTGAAGCGATTAGTTAACAAAGCGCTGATCCTAATCCTACTCTTACACTGGGATTAAGAGGGAAGGTGTAGCACTGCTGGTGTGAAAGAACAAGGGCCCTTTATCACTAGCTCTATCATAAGACAAGGGACAAACATAAGCTCCCTCTAGAAACCTTAACAAGGCTGCATATAGAATGGAGGGGGGCAAGGCCAACAGGTCATGGCTACTAAAACCTTAACAAGGTTTCTTTTGGGAGGTTACCAGCATCCAAAGAGCTCATCCAGCCTCAGTGCATATTCAGCATTAAATTAAATTAAATAATGAATTCTTGGCTTTTTAGACCGTTGAACTCAGCAAATTTACGCTTCCCAAAACAGAGCTTTAAGGTCAGTTTCTTATCCAAGATTAAATTCAAATGAATTTCTTAAATCTAAGATAACACAATGCCCAACAGCATTCATGGTGCAGAATAAAATGAAAACCGGAGGGTACCTGCTGGGGAATGAGCACACACAGTATGTGTGGACATGCCACAAAAACAGAGAGTGAAAATTCATGAATAAAATCCTACTAATAAATTATTCATTTGTGTAGCTTCTGGGGTTCCACATGAGTGGTCCCAGTTAGAGTAGCTCCAGTGTTCGTCCAAACAAGATGCGCTAGGGAAGGGAAATGCCAGAGGACTAAAGACCATCCACAGCGGGAAAAGTCTGTAATACACTACTGATTCAGCACATCGAGACATCGCACACACACACACACACACTGTACAAACTCAGACTACAATGCAAACCTACCACACACACGCTTAGACTACAAATCCTGCATCCTCTCAAACTGCAGTAAAACACGTGAAATGATAACAAATTACACACTTTTTCATACACCCAATGCACAGCCTTAGACTATTACACAAACATAGTGCATATACTTGGACAGCATTTTGTATAAGATCAGTACTCTCCCGGACTCTCTCTAAGTCTCAGTGTGTTTATAGATGGAACTGGTCACCAGATACCCCAGGATCTCTAGACAGGCCCAGAAAGAGGTTTGTAGAATGTAGACATTCAACAAGCAATGACACCCACCATCTCATATGTTCTGAAATGGTTTCTGTAGTTAGAAACAAATACGATAAGTATTCCTGCATCATTATTTTGTAGAAATATAGTTTCATCCCTGACAAATAGGATAACTGAGTGTACCCAAATTTCATTTTGTGGGATTCGATATAATATTGAATAGAATTCAAATCCAAAATCCAATTTGGGCCAAAGTCCTACATGATAATGATTAAGAGTGGTGTCCTACATGATAATGATTAATGGTCAAAAGTCTTCTAAAAGGAGGGGTTCGGAGGGTTAATAGAAGACTTTATCGGCCAGTATGGAATATCAGTTCTCTATGTCTGACAGTAATATGAAGCTGCGGCTTGGAGTTTTGTTTCTTCATACTATGTAATCTGTTTCTGGTAAATCTGGTAATCTGGAGGTTGGCCTGTCCAAAAGTATTAGTCATTGAAGTTGTGCGTCTAATGTTTTCTAAAGGAGGATTCATGGGTGATCATAGACCATTGTTTTGGATTCCTCATGTCTTAATCATTATCAGGCAGGACTTTGGTCCAAATTGGATTTGGGGTTTGAATTCTATTGAATATTATATGAATCCCACAAAATGGAAATGGCCAATTTGGGTACAATCAATTATCTTCTTTCTACATTTAACATTTAAGTCATTTAGCAGACACTTTTACTCAAAGCAACAGACAAATGTAGTTATTCTAAGTAAGTGAATCAAATATGCCATATCAGTTATCGTAAGTAAAACCATTGATAAGAACAAGTGCCATCAGGCGTCCCATTACTTACGCAGGGCACTGTAGATGCCAAATGCTCTCTTGTGCTTCAACTTATCTGAAAACACAAAGAACGAATACAAAATAAAAAAGAATACAAAAAAAACACACCAAAAAGTAGCAATTTGTCTCAAATAGCGCCAAAAAAGGCAAGAGGTCACAGTTTTGCTAACAGTCTAATGGCATAAGGTTGCGCTAATCCCCAGCCCTGGCAACCCCCAGATAAATGCACTTCTTCAAACCTCCGTACAAATTAGAGACAGCTCATCACATCCCAGAGCCACTGGCCCTGCATTGCTTCCCCAACCTCCCCCCTCTCACTGGAGAGAGAGGGAACATAACATCTAGCAAGCGAGCGTCAAGACATACAAGAGGCAGAGGCAAAGTGCTGTCGTGTCACAACTTTCTGGGGAAATAAACATTTCCATGCCTAAAAACACCCTGCCGAGCTGCTAACCAAAGCAAAACGCGTTCTGGCTTCCTCAGTCCCTTCAACTGGCTTTGACGCTGAGGATGCGCTTGGATAGACACTGCAAGCCAGGATGTAGGTTAAAAATAAAGCCACTGAAAAAAGTACTGTGTCCTGCTTCATGACAGATGTCAAACTGTAAAAATCCCTCGTCACAGAACACACACAAAGCCTAGCTTGTGGGAATCTTTTTCCCAGGCTGTTCAGACCTCTTCTGACTCACTCATTGAAAATGCACCCATCAAATTACTTAAACAAAGGCTCTGTATAGAAACAATGTTCTCATTCCTAAAATGTTTCCATGTATGGTGTAATTTGCTCCTTCTGGTAAAAAGCAAAAGCAAAAAGTCAGGGTGATGAAACGTTGCCCGAACCTTGGTAAGGTTTCATGGCTCTTTCACAACCTTTTTCATACATTTCCATATGTATAGCGGATTAAGCTCTTTTGCAGAGCTTTAAAATCATTTCACAAGCCTTTTTTGAAGTGGCCGTTCATTCGCACAGTCTAACAGTACAACCAGCTGCACTTTGTCCTACATTCTCCTCAAACAACCATGCCCTTATCTGAAAAGGAGACCTAGTGGAAACTCATGAATAAACAGAGGACAACACCTGAAAACAAATTGCAAACTATCAACTGCCATGATAACCAAAATAATTAAATATTCTACCATCCATGCCTGAAACAGTCCACATGCCATCATCCAAACCCCTCCGTTTTGGCTCGGCTCATGATCCATGGAGTGTCATGGAATCCGCCAAATGAGGGGGTCGCTGGAGTGTCTGAGCAGCTATTGTTGCTACCGTCCAGGGTTCAAAAGCAAAAGACATGAGAGATCAGCCTTAGGAATGATTTGCTAAGAGGCCAGGTCTAGGGTGGGTGCAGGACAGGCAGGGGCGGGTGTTTAGAGTTCAGAGCCTTCAGGATGCAACATGGAGGTGGTGGGGGGGGGGGGGAAATCACCAGAGGGGCCTTGTGGGGGACTGTGGTGTCAACAAGGCACAGACGGCTAAAGAACTAGAGCATACTTTCAAACAAAAGGACCCCTCTTAGCGCCTCGGGCAGTAGAGCCTTTACATCCACAGAGGGGAGGTCAAACTAACCCAGAAAGCAAGAGGAAGGGCACAAGCCATTCCATCAGCCACCACCACCAACAAAACGTTCCTTCTGTCTATGTCGGGCCCCCACCTTCTCCCATCACATTGACATTCTTCAGGGAAATAATGTTTTTTAAGGGACCCCTTATTTGAATATCAACACAGTGGAGAGATGTTTGTTTTCCTCTGGTGGTGGTGAACAGTCAAAAGGGGTCAGGGCATTGAAGATAGCAGTGATGTAAAAGACCTGCCAGTCCATTCAAGTAGTGGCCTGAGGGGTTGTTAAATTGCTCCTGGGGTCATAAAACTCGTCCTTGGTGCCATAAAACCGTGCTGTAAGGACAGGGCACAGGAAGCTAGTTTACACTGGTCCTAGTTACCCAGTTTTGGCCACAGTGTCCGGAGCAGAAGTAGACCATAGTTTCTGCCCACTGCCCCTCATTGATGAGATGGGTCTGTCAGGTGGTCCAAAGCCAGGGGGCTGTATAGTCATTCAGGAAGAGCGACAAATCCCAGGGACGACCATTCCCACCCCCCACACACAGCCAATGCATCCACATAGGAATGGAAACCGGATAATAAACATGCACCCTCAGCCTGTTCACTTAGTAAAGCGATACCAACCAGGCTCGTTAGACCAGCCTAACAGTAGGAGCTCCGCAAGAAACAATTAACTATTGGATCACAGGAAGTGTCTTATACAATATCATTTACATTAGTGACTCTAAGGTTTCTCAACTGGGATTCATCTGCTATGGAGGGATTGTTCAAATTAGGTGAAATGTAATCACAAGCAATGACAGCAAACACATACCCAGAGAAATACAAACAAAGACTCACTGAATGTGTTAACCGTTGGGGTTGGCTACATATTCTACAAACCAGGACTTCCAGTTAGAGGTTGTGGCTGCAAGCCAAGTGAGACAAATATGTTCAGGAGAGAGAAAAATATGGAGAATTAAAAGTAGAAGGGTAAAACTGAGGGAATGTGTGCTCCGAGCTGCTCTACCTCTGCTTGGGCATGTCTGTGCCATAAAAAAAGCAGAGCTTTTATCCACTAAATGAGACAAGATGTCAGGGCTCAAAAAACATTCAGCTTCCATAATGGAGACGCCATGTCTTCCTCTTCCTCTAAGCAGGATTTAACAAGGAACCAATCTCATCTGTCTCACACATCACTTTTTTACATGGAACCAGTCAACTACCTGTCTCGCCCTGTTGACTTCACAAGGAGCCAATCAGCGGTCTCGCTTGCTCCCAGGTACTTGCTAACCAAAACTGAGCAGTTAGCCTGCTAACTTAACCTGCCAAACGTATCACTTTAAACATCACTAAAGCAGAGGGAGAGAGGGATGTTTTTACAAGTGTATCCCTCCCACTTATTAATTCATGTCTCTCGCATTCCCTGACAGTCCAGGGGTGAAGACTTTCGTTTTTCACCTTATTATTTTGTACTTGCAGTTACTGCTGCTTGAGTTGCCTCTGGTTTGTAAGAAACGGTAAACTTTTGATTTGGGGGGCGGCCAAGTGCTACTTCAATCGATTTTCATTTTTGGTGAAAAACTCCCAATTGATCAAACTCTACCACCAGCTGAACACTGGTGGCCAAGCAGTCACGGCCAGTAAAGGCCGGTTCCCTCTTCTGTCGCAGGGTTACATTGCCATGGTAATCCCCTCTGAATGTGGGTTACTGAACAGGGGCTTGTCTCCGTCACTCAGAAAGGGACAGACAAGCGAGGTTGTGAACCCCCCTCCACACACACACACACACACACACGATGACTGTTGTTGTTGACTATCCTAGCTAGATGACGGTTATTTTCAATGTGACTTTGCTAGCTAACACAGTGATATTTAGCGAGCATATCAGTTTAATTCATACTACAAGCTGGGTATAGCTAAAGTTAGTCAAACTAAATCTTCTTGATTGCATTTTCTGATGAGTTATATCTTATATTCCACTGATAATGAAGCGGGGAATAGTCAGGTTAGGGAAAAGGGGGGGCTCTGGGCTGAAAATGCCCCTGACATTTTAAAGGGGTACAAAGAAATGATGCCCTCTAAAATATCTAGTGGTAAGTTAGACAGTTGCTACAGGATATCTGTGTTCTTACAGGTTGCCTAATGAAATACCTGTGAGAATTATCCGACTGAGTTCTTTATCAAGTGTATTTACCTTACTAGACAGATAGTGGTAGAGGCGAGTGCAGTAAGGGAGAGATAAGACAGGAGGGGGAAGAGAGAGGAAAGAGGAGGAGGAGAGAGACCACCTTTGTCTGGGAAACACAGATTGTCAGGGTCCCCAAATGGGTAGATCTTCCAAGGCTTTAGCCATGGCTCTACCACACTGATCACGGTGAGTCTACTCAGCATGACACTGTGTGTCTTAAATGGCAATAAATATAGTGAATTTGAATCAGTCACCTAAATTGACATTCACCCCAACCCAGTTGGGGCACTACGCCAGCAGTGTGTGCAAGTGAAGTCAGTGTGCAATTCCAAACCTTGACCCCCTCTGCTGAAAGAAAATCTAGGGGAAACACTGCAGAATAGGTCTAGCCTATACTCCACATTATCAGGAGCAAGCAGGTGGTTAACAACTCACACCAAACTAGCCACAATGAACTGGAATACCATGAGTGGAAAAGAGCCATGGTCACCTCACAATCAATGTTGTCTCAAAGTCTGGCTTGCCACAACATGTCAACCAAGACAGAAACGTGGAGAGTCATGCACAAATTTCAATTAGCAACAGGAGAAAAAAGGTACATAACCATAGGTAAAAGAAATTAGATGGATAGATTGACTGATAAGATAAAACAACTCGAGTAGCTATCTTTGAAAAATAATAATATACAACAGCTCTAATTAGGCCAAACCGCATTCCAGCTAATTGCTTCCAGATCATTAGCATTTTCATATGATCATGGGCCATTGCTTTATTGAAGTGAGAAAAGATCATGAAATATTCATGATTTATTAATCTAACAAGAGAAAACAAACAGGATCCCGGAGTGCATGACACCACCCCAAATAACGGGCACACAGCAAATGACACGTTCATGTTAACCTCTAGTTCCCTTCCTCTCCACTATCTGCAGGGAGAACAAGACTTTGTTACCACTCACATGTTAAAATGGTATTCATAATACTGTTTTAAAATCCTAAATTGGGGAATCCTATTTTCTTGGCCAGGTTTCTATTCAATATGTTGCTCTGTGTCAACAAAATGTCCACCGTCGCACCTTAAAGGAGGATATGGAAATATGGCAGGGAGCCATCTTCACCCAAATCCCATCAGTGTTTCCATATCATGCCGATGACACAGAAAGAGAGGGTCGCCAGCAAACAAAGAGGATTTTCTTAAGTGGCAATATTCCTGCCGATGACACAGTTGTGAAAATGCAGCATCGCCTCACTGATAATGCAGCCATGAGCTTTAAATGGGGAAAAACACTCACATGCACAACACAATATACAATCTCAAACACACACACAAACACAAACACACGTCCCTGGATTGACCTTGAGTGGCGGCCGCCGGTAAAGTGGCTAAAGCACAAAGTCAATACAGGCCGACAGACCTGGTTAAGTATTAAATGCTGCAGTCGTCTGCTGGGCAACTTGTAAGAGGGGAAAACAAGGAATACGCAGACTTTGTCAAAACTCACATTAAGGAGTTGACGGGTTAGAATTCAAAAGCTTCAAAAGCATACTTTAGAGCACTGGGATGTAGTCCATGAGTGCTATGATGGTAAATTAAACAAATAAACAGTTCATAACAAACAAACACCCCCCATGTTGTCTTGTTTCATGGATTATACCTACATTCCCACATCTGCAGGTTCCACACAAGCAAGTTTTTTCTTTTCTCGTTTCCAGAAAAGTTTAGTTTCCTGTGTATTCAAAGTTAATTGTATTCAATATAATAAAATATATATATTATAAAGATGTGAATTTTACTCACTTGTTAAATCACTGAAGCGCGCATGCATGCATTATGAGTCTGAAGAATTGCGAAGTTTGTCTAAACAGCTGCGATGTAGGCCCAATTATTTAGCATCATGTAATTGAAAAAAAAATTCAATGCCCAGAGAGTCAGTGTAATTCGAACACTGTGTAAGCTAAAGTGTTGGGGGTTGCCAGTGTGTGTGTGACTAGCTTTCGATCTCTGCTTCTGCATTCCTTTTGGAGGCAATAATGTCAGAGGACCAGGGCAAGGTGATGCACAATGTTATTGACAATCCACCATTGGCAGAGGGGAGGGGACAGCAGCTATCCTGGTCTGAATGGGCAGTGAAATGTATTCAGGTATGTCTGGAACTCAGATAATGGATGACACATTTCTCCAGGTGACATGAGCCAAAGGCATCTCGGAAAAGAGATTGTAGGAGGAGATAGATGACAAATGGACAAGCGCTTACTTGTGGGATGTTGTGGCTGCATATTTGCATTGGCTGTGTGTCCTAGGCACTGTTCTAGTCATTGAGTTCCAGTTTAATTCAAGTTCTGGAGGGGTGACGACTTCTTCTCTGACCAATTTAGTTATCTGGTCAATGCTACTCTGACCCGCTCTCAACATTAAGTGGACATCTGTGGCCTTTAATAACTTTTGTACACACGTTATCACCTGGGCCCAGTATTTCACACTTTTAATGTCGATCAGAATTCTGTAATCCCCTTTTTTGCTATCCAGGATCAGGTCGATTTGGCTGATTTTGAGCCGGTATTTCAAAACATTATCGGGTAGGATGATTCTGATCCAGATAACACAAGATCAAGATCACAGAATATGGATTTGTATAGGCCTCTATCTTGCCAACTACTGGGCGAGGTAATGTAACAACATTTTTAAAAGACATGAGTGAACTACATTGTCTTCAATAAGTATTCACCAAAGTGGCCAAAGAGAATCCCTTAATGAAAAAATATCTATTTCACATCCATAGTGGCTGGAAATGTGTTCATTTGGTTTTACTACAAAGCATTAAGTTAGTGCAAATCCAGCACATACAATGACGTTTCGCGCACAATCCCTCTTGTGAAGAATAGTGGTAGCTGCATCATGTTATGGGTATGTTTGTCACCAGCAGGGACTGGGGAGTTTGTCAGGATCAAGAGATATCATGAAATTTGCTGAGTTGGTAGTGACAGCCTAATCCACACAGTGTGTTATTGATTCCTATGCAAATCAGAGACCCTATAAAAACAAAGATATTCATTCTGAAATCACATTAACTATTATCTTTGCACTCAGAAGAACTCAACTCAACTTAGAGTAACTTGAAGAAATGAGCTAATTTTAGGAGTGTCATAGCAAAGGGGGTGAATACTTATTGACTCAAGACATTTCAGCTTTTCAATTTTAATTCATTTGTAAACATTTCTGAAAAATGATGTTCACTTTGACATTATGGGGTATTTTGTGTAGCTCAGTGACAAAACAATCTCAATTAAATCTATTTATAGTCAGGTTGTAACAAGAAAATGTGGAAAAAGTCCAGGGGGTGAATACTTACTGAAGGTACATGAAGAAAGGTAGCGAAGAGAAAAAAGATCTGTATCACTCATTGTCAACACCTTGACAAAATGCAACACCTCACTGGATAACTCACAGTACATTAAATACTATTACTAATGTGTATTTAAGACGCATATACATTTTTTTCACAACATCTCCTTATTTTATTGGTTATAGTGACTTTCACCTTCAAGCCTGCCCAGAATCCACCCCTCCAGTGGGATAAAGATTATCCAGTTTTTCGCCATCCTAATCACTTTGAGTTTTGAAATACGCAAAAACAACTTTCAATCTTTATTAAAGGTCAGATTGGATTACCAAATCTGAATCCCTATCCAAATGAGTCTTGTTTTTCAGCTGCCCAAAACAAACCTGTGTCACTCATTTAGAAGGAAACTTGGTAGGACTTTCATACTTACACTAAAAATACCAATATTGATTGGTTGTGATTGTTGGCTGACACAAATATCATTACACCCTAAACAGACAATGAGAGAATAATATACAAAATAAAATCAGTGCATCAAACGTAATGTTGGTTTGTGTCATGTCAGGTTTTTATTCTTCAACTGACAGGTACTTTGCCTGGTGTTTTACACCTACCAAATGGGGCATAGGCCTACATGTGTTATGGCAAGGTCACACCACTCCCATTCCACTAGCCGCACTTGCCTTCTCAACTCACCCATCACAGCTGAACTTTGATACATTTTCACTGTACAGTAACCATGTCTGGGGCGGGGTAGGTCTGTCGTAGGCCTACCATCATCATCTTCTACTAAGGTGTGGTCTGGCCCGCTCGACTGCCCCCAGCAGTTCAGAGTAACTAAGGACACACTAATCAAGGTCCCCTTGATTAGTTTGTCCTTCTTTACTGTGAACTGCTGGGGGCAGCCCACACTGTTGTTAGAATGGGATTGATTCAAGTATCTGGAGTAAAACCTGATCAAAGTTCAACTGATGGGTGTGTTGAGAAGTCAGCAAGTGCCATGGATCGGATAAACCGGCTACTATTCCACTGGTCCACTCACAGTAGCCTTAACATTGCTTCATTCCCACAAAGTATAGTGCAATATTCACAATGTGTTGGCAAAAACACCCGCACACACATCTACCGACACGGACACCCTCTGGGATGGGCAGGACCCAGGGACGTCCACAGATAGACGTCGTATGGAAGGCCAGGTCCCTTTCCCAGAACGGGGCACGGGGCAGGGGGGGGGGGTTACAGCATAAACATAAGCCACTATGACACTTATCACAATAACTTGACAGACACACGTCCACCATGACTTACTTTTCATATTCTGCGTTGTCCCTGTCACAGCGAGCGTCCTTGTGCTTCTGCCAATCCTTGCCGTGTTTACAGGTGGTGAGCAGCACCACGTCCTCCGCGTTATGGACGTGATATAAGGCATTCCTCGTGTCGGACCCGATACCTGTCAGGTACCGCTTCCCCTTGAACACCAGCACATATTTCCTGAAAGGTGGAATAGAGTTGTACTTAAGGTATCCCCTCTCCCCTCCGGTCCTAGGGTGCTCCTTTGAGAATAGCGGGATGGACACGTCAAAGTTGGGTCTGAAGTTCTCGGTACTGATGCTGGCTTTGGCCAACATGGCCTGGCCTATGTCGAAGCCTAGGTCTTCCGTGTAGTCTGGCCATGTACCCGAGTACAGGTTAAATATGAGGTGGTTCCTGCCGCTGTTCCACAGAGGCTGGTTCTGGACCTTGGTTTTGAGGTTGTGAACGTATTGCGGAGAGAGCTGGTCTCGGTCCAGGGTGTCTAAGCTCAGGACGAAGAGACAAGCTTGTCCCGGGTCAGAGGTGTAAAACCTGGACCCCTCAATAGTCGATAAAATATTCTGGTAACTTTCGGAGATTTTCTCCCCTTTCTGCTGGGGATACACATACACTTTGAACCCGTTCTTTTTACATGAAGAGAAATCAAAGCAGGAGTCCATGCGGCACCGTTTGCCTTTGTAAACACTTGTGTTAACGTCCCTCTTCTGCCGTGGTGATATGTGGATGTTGTATTCCTCCGTGTCCGTCTGATCCCAGGGTGTGAAAGGCTGTAGCGGGTCAGAGTGCGGCCACGGCCGGTCGGGACGATCACCATTGCGGCTGCGGTCATGCCGGTTCCTGCCCGCCGCTGGAAGTTGGACTCCTCCAAAGTAAAACAGTAGAACTAGACATGTACCAGCGGAGAGCAGGATTAAATATCGTTTTTTGGCCTGCATGTGTCCTACGAATAGGGTCGAGTTGTTTACAAATAAATCTTCTTAAGTGGGCCAAAGTTAGGCACTCACCACCTCCAACTACACCGCTCCGCCATCTTCCAGCCTGCAAGGATTTCAAACTCGCGTCTTCTCCCTTCTTCGTGTTCCGTTCCCCAGTCCAGCGAGTGACCCAGCGCATGTGGGCGATTTTAAATGGCTTTTTTTCTTCTCACTCTTCCATCTAGTTGTAACATTTCACAATGACGCGGTTGTTTGCGGTAAAATGTCACTGGATAAAGTAAAAAACAAATACCTCTCTCCCGAATACTGTCTGTACCCGATTCCAATGGAAAACTGCGCCCGAATAGTGATGTCCGAAATGTTTCTACCAACTCTTCACCCCGGAGAGCAGTGGAAGGGTCATGTGGCTGTCCGCCTGGAGAACAGAGAAGGGATCCACGGTCTACATCCAGTCGTTAACACACTGACGGGGGTTTAAAGCCGTCGGCGTGGCGGCGTTTAGATCCAGATGTCTCGGGAGTAAATTCGACTGGTTCCTCTCGTTATCTCCGGCGAGGTATCACTCCATGGTTCCGTTAAAGGACCGACAAGGCGTCGTAGTACAACAGCGGTTCATCGGTATAACTGTAGCCTCACGAATCCCTGCATTTCTCTTATATCCAATCTCCCGATAGACCCTCTATTCGCGCAAAAATACAGTCATCACATTGGGGGAAAAAAGGGCCTGGTTCAGAGAAGAAACTGACGCCAGGAGCCAGACACTACTCTCTGCTACTCACTGGTGTCTTCAAACACATTGAAAACGTTGAAAAGACGAGATTCCTTGATGTTAGTTGTCCAATGACCAAACGCTCAGTTGTTCCCAGTGTTACTCTGCAACATTCCAATCCCGACACGGTGGCAGCTGACGTGACGTCCCGTCAGTGGGTTTCGGCTTTCCTCATTGGTTCCGTTAGGACCGGAAGAGGCGGTTGCTTCAGATGCACCCATTCACAGCCGGAGGCCTGTCACCAGGGGCATGAGGCACACAGTCAACTCTGGAGGACTGACACTGTCAACATGCTCTTTTAAAACATCAATCGAAGCTAGGCCAATAATACAGTGTTTGATTATGTTCTGATTGTTTGTAAACAGTAAAAGATTAAAACCGCATGAATGTTGGGTTATTGGGGGGGGGGGGACGACATTATGCTGATAAGGCATCTATAAGTAGCCTACTGTTCTTTAAGAATCTAGCGGTAGACTAATCGGCAATACTAGTGCTCTTATCTGCAAACAAAATCACAGTATCCCATTGCAAGTTGATGGCTCTGATGTGAGTCTATACTTCACCACAAGATGGTTCAGTGGGTGATCCTAATCAGACAGTTACAGTATTTAGCAAATGTTTTATTCAAACAATGAATGAAAGAAAAGTGAAAAGGTGAAGAGCTGATGAGGTTAGTGTGTCTACTACTTTCATACTGAAGTCAAGTGCACTGACAGCACAAAGTCACTCTGAAGGAGTCTCACCATGCCTTGTAAACCTGTGTAATCTACACAGCTGCCATTTTGTGGCAGAACACTCAAACTGGGTGAAGAGGCCATCCTCATTTTTTATTGGCCAATTAGCTTAGGAAGTGGGGTAATTAGATGTGCCAAACGAGTGGGACTGGCTGGGAGTGAGGCCAGGAACCTGGAGTTCGCCTGCATTACTCTGTGCTGGAGTGACAAGGCATCCTCTAGACTCCCAACATCAGCAACAACACCCACCATAAGGCCCCAGGGGCCCCTCTTACCCAGGCATGTCTGATACACCTGAAAAAGCTGGCTTGCTCATTGGCAATGGTAGAGATATCATTTTCCATTTAATCACCAAATAATTGCCTTTTCATGTATACCTAATTGGAAGACCTTTGCTGTACGTGTTGTTGGCTATATGAGCAAACTCCAGATGGACACCCCTCATTGTGAAGAGCTGGATTACCTGAATTACCTTTACCTGATTACCTTTTGTTCCCCTGGTACAGATAAACTGTGTGTAAAGCACTTCCTCTCTGCGATGGCAGGCAGCCGTGATAAAGGCTGCAAATTCAGGTCGTGGTAAACAAATACCCACGGCTGGAAGGTAATCCGTGGGTTCAGGGAGTTCCAGGCAGACGGAAGACAAAACAGCCTTTGAAAGTTCTCTAGCCACTGCAGATCGGGCGCAGATAAACTCCCCTTAAGATGATATAACGAGCTGTGCTCCTGGAACGGCCTGGCAAAGGGTGTGTGTGCGTGTGTGTGTGTGTGTGTGTGTGTGTGTGTATGTATGTGTGTTTGTGTGTGCATGCGTGTGTGAGAGACTGAGCATGGTGGTGAAGCCACACACACCAGAGTCATGTAATCAAACCACACACCCCAACACACACTCATAGGAACCACACACCCCAACATACACTCATAGGAACCACACACCCCAACACACACTCATGGGAACCACACACCCCAACACAAACTCATAGGAACCACACACCCCAACACAAACTCATAGGAACCACACACCCCAACACAAACTCATAGGAACCACACCACACAGCCCAGGATCTGTACAGAGTGACAATAAAGGGACTGCAAATTTCCTCTGTGGATCTGTGCTTTATGCGCCAAATGTGCGTGCAGAGCTCCAGTGCATATTGTAATGTCAGCCCAGTATGCGCCATTGTGTCAACTGCGCGTTTGGGGCAGGGAAAATATTTGAGGGGGGTGTCTCATGAATGTCACAGATACACACATTCTCATCTGATATTTTCAGCGCAAAAACCCAAATTTTCCTTGCGCCCTGGCAAGGCTGCATTAAGTCCAGCAACACGATTGGCAGGGTTCGAAATTGCATCTTTATTTTATGGATGACAGTTTATTCAACAGTAGCCTAATGAGGTAATGTAACATTACTCATGTCATGGTAATTTGTTGAAGTGACACTGAAAATAATTGAAAAACATAGATGTAGCACCATTGCCATAGGAAATATCACTGCAACCCTTATCTGTGTTCACTTTGAGTGGTCTCTGTCATTTAGTCTACCTTCGTAGGGTCAGTTGCTATTAAATAGCCAAAATGTATATCATTTCAAATGTGTCAGTATATCTTACCAATTAGAAAGAATGGTTGCGCAATCCAAGAATAACAGTATAAATACTAGTTGTATTGTCATATTACTGTAATATATACGTATATATGCCATTTAGCTGACGCTTTTATCCAAAGCAACTTACATTGCAGTATACACTCACCGGCCACTTTATTAGGTACACCTTGCTAGTACCGGGTTGGACCCCCTTTTGCCTTCAGAACTGCCTTAATTCTTTGTGGCATAGATTCAACAAGGTGCTGGAAACATTCCTCAGAAATTTTGGTCCTTATTGACATGATAACATCACGCAGTTGCTGCAGATTTGTCGGCTGCACATCCATGATGCGAATCTCCCGTTCCACCACATCCCAAAGGTGCTCTATTGGATTGAGATCTGGTGACTGTGGAGGCCATTGGGGTACAGTGAACTCACTGTCATGTTCAAGAAACCAGTTTGAGATGATTTGAGCTTTGTGACATGGCGCGTTATCCTGCTGGAAGTAGCCATCAGAAGATGGGTACACTGTGGTCATAAAGGGATGGACATGGTCAGCAACAATACTCAGGTAGGCTGTGGCGTTTAAACGATGCTCAATTGGTACTAAGGGGCCCAAAGTGTGCCAAGAAAATATCCCCCACACCATTACACCACCACCACCAGCCTGAACCGTTGATACAAGGCAGGATGGATCCATGCTTTCATGTTGTTTACACCAAATTCTGACCCTACCATATGAATGTCGCAGCAGAAATGGTTTATTGAAATGATTGAGAGGACACATACATGTTGCACTGCTTTGAAGATCTCCCTCAAGCACAATTAATCGCCACATTAGTTTCAAGTGGAAATACGGCCATTATTCTCCGCAATTTAATTCCACTCCAAAGCAGATGGGCTACGGCAAATAACAGGCTATTTAGCTGTTTTTTAAAGCCTCATTGATACTGATGAGATTCCAGTTTTTATATTTTACTATCCAGAAGGACTTCCTCAAAATAAAGGTTTTATAGCCATAGGACAGGAATTCCTCAGACATCTTGAATTGAACACTCATAGATGATTTCTCTTGGCCACCAGAGGGGTGGAATTTTGAGGCAGAGGGTGGGATTTTCCAAATGTCTAAAGTCTAGAATGCCTATTTGGTGAGATATGCACACACCTTTGTCAAAATGGGAATAACAAATCTTGGAAAGTGCAGAGCCAGAAGTGCATAAAAGGCGCTGAGCACAAGGAAATCATAATAGACCTCTTAGGGGTCACACTGTACAGATTAGAGTGCCACATAAAAACACAGAATTGTATTGATGTACCGTAATCTCCTTTGCATGGTCTCCTTGGGAGTATGTTGAACTGTATCAGAATACTGCTGTGACATTGTTTTGATTATTTTGTAATGATTAAACCTTTTAAAATATTCATTCCACATACAGTTCCTATTGTCTTGTCACTGTGTTATTGTTTGTTGAAGTTGATTTGTGAAAACTCGAAGAGGTGACAAGGTCAGGAGAGAAATATAAACTTAATCTAATGAAATCCATGCGCTTCAAATCCTTAAGGGCCCAGCATCCCAATGCAATAAACATTTGCAGTAGACTTTCCCATAGATTATAGAAACATCACAACGACAAATGGCCAGAGGTATCATCATATGTATGTAGGCACAATGTGACTAATGTAACTGGTTAGTGAGTGGGAGTGTGGTTTTGGAAGTTTTGTTCATCTAGTTTCACTCTCACAGATACCTTGGGCGAATTAATGTTGAATTGCGGTGCCTAGTCTTAGTGCTGCTCAGTTTGTTGGATGCTTAGGGATCTCCTATTCTTTCTTTATTTAAAATGACCTTTAGACTCTGGAGCAGAGATTGCTTAAGGCAAAGTAAGGGTTTAAATGTTCAGGGATGTGGGAGGGACGCCATCGTTTGTAGGGCTCCAAGCAAGTTGAGCCAAAACTCCAGAATTTCATTGGGAACTCTACTGGGACCCAAAGGCAGCAAATGAACTGGAGCAGGTTAGATGTGGTGAGAGGTTTTTGTCCTCATTAAAAAATCCCTGCTGCTGACTTCTGAACCCCTCATTTGTATTCCACTGCAATTTATTCAAGGTGGATTTTGATTTGGGATTTGGGTGGAATTGAAGCCGGGTGAATACAAATATTTATTATAGTTTTTGCTCAAAAAGCAGGCAGGGGGTGCTGTACATATGGAATGCTTAAAAATAATTGTTCACATTCAGTTCATTGGCTTAACGAAAGATGTTTGGAGATCCGTAGATGAATAGTGTCAAGTAACTGTCTAAAGTAGACTTGCAGTTGAGTTATTTGAGAAACTGAGAACGAAAACATAATATGTGTCAGTGTCATAAAATCTATACATTTTTATTATCATGAAAAATACAGTTCATGAAGATTTGCTTGCATTGAATGCAAAGAGTCTAAATCTAAATTGCCATTGCACATTAATCCACTTAATTTACAATTGTTCATGCGAACCACACTCATATAGACATATAGCTGCGAGCAGGGCTCTAAGCTATGGCACTATATCGCACCAAATTGTTTGTTTGTTTGTTTTTTGAGTGAGTGAGTGAGTGAGTGAGTGCGATTGTGTGTGTGTGAGTCTTTCATTTATCTTATTGTTATTCACTGTCCCTCAGGATATGGCATGATGACACATATTTGGCAGCATAATTTGCTGCTTGTCCCTCTCTTAACAGTATTGTTAATGTATGATCATCTTCCAGATCTGTAAAATGTTGTATTATTTGTCAAAGTATTGTTCAGAAGAGAGTTTAGGACAAAGTGCATCTCTGCAACCTCGTCCCCAGGCTATTGCGCGGAGCGCAGATAAGCCTGGAATAACAACCACTCAAAATTAGACTTTGTGGGAGTGGTCATAGAATTCTATGGGAGTGACCTTACTGAGTAAAGTATTTGTCATAATTTAATTTTAACAAATCACACGACTGCGAGGCGTGGCTCAAAATGGAGGCAGAACCCCACAGGAATTTGAGGCGTGCTCACAAAAACATTCCCCCTGGGCTCAATGGGAGAAAAAAAATAGCTAGCTAGTTCGCAAAGGACATAGCAAGCTAGCTAATAATGGCTTAACCGAGGAGAAAAAAGCCTGATACACCCTCAAAATCTGTGGTTGATGTGTCGCACTTCTGGGGAAAACTACCACAATAGCAAGTACAAACAGTTGTGTCCCCTAACCCAGACTCAGCCAGTGTGTATAACCAGGGAGTAGTCATGTAGAAACAGACCACCAATGCCATGGTCAAATAATCCCATTTAATTTGTTTTAGCTTTTATGTCCTTTGCTGTCAAGAATGATCATGTCAAGATAAATGACGAATGCATTAAGTTAGCCTACTTGCTACATGCAATTGGCTTCTCCACTGATCGTTGCTCGGGCGAGCCAAACACTATCTTGAAGTCTTTGTTTGCAATCTTACTATCCTGGTGATCGTCTCTGCCAGCGATCACAGTGTCCCTTTATCTTGCAATGTTGGCTTGATCGACAGCAAATGACTAGAAAAATTGGATTGCCTGGTATCGGTGGTCTTCGGGTAACATGGAGCACAGTGTTGGCCATGCCTAGTAGATTTTAAGCTTTTGCCATAACCTGTTGGAAAATCCGTTATAGATCCTTTATTGATGTTACTGGGTGTGTACCGGAGTAACGTAAACAGGGGGAAGGTGTTAGTGATGATTGGTTGATAAATTAAGCTGATTAAGCCAATGGCTATGCGTCATCCGTTTTCAACGGCCTTTCTATTCGCTTAATGAAGGCCAAGTTTAACGAGTTGGTCCACCAGACCTTTTGTGCACCCGGGCGGAAGTGTCTGGGAACATACAGTGACCACATATTCTGTTCTTTTGGCAGACAGGATTTATTATGCCTTACCTTATCAATGGCTAGATGTGGTCACTGAGCCTACTTGATAAGGACCTTTTTCTATCAGTGGTGGTGAGTGGAGGTAGAAATCGAAGGGTGGGTTTACTGCAATGCATAAAATGATATGAAGAATGGTATCAAACACATACCCTTCCTCATTCCATTCGATGCATTACAATGAGCCTGTTCTTCGATTTCTGCCTCCACCAGCCTCCCCTGGTCTCTGCTTTATATCTATGACAGTAGAGAGATATTCAGCCAATTCATAATCTCATTTGAGGGTCCTATAGCATTCTAGTTTGTTTTGAATTGAAAATGTTTTATCCTAATGTTCCAAATAAGAATTTTTAGTAGTATAGGGAAAATCAGCCAGCTCGATTTGATCCTGGATAGCAAAACATCATCTGGATCATTCTGAAAGTTTTCAAATACTGGGCCCAGATGATCAAGAAAGTTAGAGCTCTTTTTTGGACCCGCCTAATTCTGCCCTTCATGCATTGGTGTTTGTCTTTGGATGTTTAGAATATTTGTACAAAATTCTGCATGTAGGGTCTCTGTTGGATGCTTGTCCCATTTAGTGTAACTATGATGACTGAGTGGACTCTATACCTCACATCCATACAGCACAATGGGCTAGATTGCACCCATTTCTAATTGAATGGTTATAGTGTAAAATCTCAGCTTTTATCACAAAGAGAGCTTTTCAAGCTTTTTCTTTGAATGTATTCACTGCCATGATGAAACTCCCTGATGCTGAAATGTTCAGACGAAGGTTGGGGTAACTCATTGTACACATCTGTGTTCCTGACATCATGATTTGGGTCTTTTTAAAGTTTAGTGCCAGGGCCCAGTTCTGGCAGTATTGCTCTAGCAGATCTAGATGCTGCTGTAGCCCCTGTTCTGTAGGTGACATCAATACAAGGTAATTTGCATAGAGCAAAGATTTCACTTCCATGGGTTGGAGTTTGTGGCTGGGGGCTGTAGATTGTTCCTTAAAGGGTTGGTTGAGGATTTTTTAACCATATCCATGTCTTCTACTTACCAGAAATGCTGTTGATCGATGGGTTCTATTTTGGAATTTGTCTGTGCTGTCATTCATATGGCGCACTTTCACTGGATAGCATTTTCCTCATGAGCCACAATGCTACTGCAAGTAGACGGGGCTCCAGGTTCAGTCTGTCCAAAAAGCATCCAAATAAACTACAACGTATCACTCTGCAGCTGCAGAGGGACACAGTAATGCCTACTTCCATATGATAGCACAGACAAGTTCCAAAATACAGTACCCATCGATTGACAGCACTGCTGGTAAGTAGAATACATAGATATGATTCAAAAATCCAGAACTAAACCCTTTGAAACTACAGCCCTGACGGACACCTCTTCTCTGAGTGAAGAACTCTGTACGTTTGCCACCAATTTTAACTCCACACTTGTTTTCCGAGTACATTAATTTGATTATATCATAAACTTTACCCCAACTTTACCAACACTTTGGATCAGTCTATAAAAGAGTCCCTTGTACCAAATATAATCAAAAGTTTTTTTTTTTTTAATCAATAAAACAAGCAAGCAAACAGGGTAGGGTGTAGGGTATACATGTGGTCATGTATGTGCAATGTTTTGGAAGAAAGACAATTCGATTTTTACTCCGGACGTGTTCATTTAGGAAGTTAGAAATTCTACGGTTTAAGATGCTACAGTACAAAATACCTTCCCCAGATTGCTTCTCACACAAATGCCCGGTATATATTAAGCTTAAAATTGTCTCCACTGTTATTATTTGGGGATATATACCCATGACCCCTAGTTTTCTGGCTAATGATATTTTATGTTTGACACATTAAAAAAAATTTGTTTACATTAGTTGTCAAACCATTTGTCATTGTTTCGCTTTTTAAGTATTTTTTATTTGCTTTTTGAAGCTCTACCTTAATTACTGCCCTTTGGAAGACAATGTTAATGTTGTAAACAGCCATATTAACACCATCTGTGTTACTTGTATTGATTGTTAATCAATTTAGTGATTCTGTTAATTAATCATGACGAATTGAGAGCTTGAATGCACTTGTCACCACTCCCTGGAGCCCATCTGTATTTTTGATACAATTTAAACAGCTTACTGGGCTCTGTCTGTGTCTCTGGGTTGTCCAATCATTTTCAGAAACCCATTTATTTAGTTATGCTCTGAAAAGGAGGTTTGCTTCCTGACAGTGAATGCATTGATAGAGGAGGGGTCTATGTCAGTGATGTCTCTCTTGCTCTTACTCTCTCGGTCTCTCTCGGTCTCTCTCTCTCTCTCTCTCTCTCTCTCTCTCTCCACTCTTTGAAGAGATGCAGTGTTAAAGCCCTCCATTGCAGGGTGAAAGTTTATGCATTAACTCTACAGGCAAGAATTAGAGCCGACTCTCTCCGGCCCTTTGAAACCCTCTTTTGTCCAATTCAGTTTGCTCAGAGCATTGCGTGAACAAGTCCCATACCGTGTTTTACCCATTTTAATTGCTCCTCATTTCTGTTTCTAATTTTAGACATCTTTACAAACAGAACAAGGTACAGTGTTGTAGAGAAGTGAGTGAGTGTGTGTGTGTGTGCCTCTGTGTGTGTATGTGTGTGAGAGAGAGAACCTTTGAGCTTTGATGTTGTCAACTATAGATAACACTGATTAGCTATAGCCAGTTAGACATTACTCAATCTGGCTCTACTGAAGGTTCAGAAATGGAAATAAGACACTTTCTACCAGTCTTAGCCATTCAAGGCTAGATCAAAGACCCTCCTCTCCTCAGGTCCCTTACAGGGGCAAGGGATGGAGCCGCTGGGTTGATGGAGGAGAAAATTACGCACACAAAATTACACACACAAAAGGTCAAAATGAGGACACGTGCGATTATTCAGTTGACTTGACTGCAGTGTGTTAATTATGTATTGGGTGACTGGCATTAGTTTAGTTATGGCCTGAACCAAGCTACCATTGAAAATGCCAAATCACCTTGACTGTATTTGTTGTAAGACGCTTTGGATAAAGGCATCTGCTAAATGCCATAAATGTAAATGACTAATTTCTCAACCTTTTGACCACCGATTTTGATGCCATTTCCTATGTCTGCTCACCGTGCCAATGTCTACACATCCCCTGAATATTAAAATAATTTGTTCAGCCGTTTTCATTTACCATATACCTTAGAGTATTAGCATCAATATTAAGAAATGTTCTTAGTCAGACCTACAGCAATTTTTACACAAGCGGCCCTGTCAGGTAATGTCTCAGAGCAGTGTATTGAAGTTTATTTAATTTATAAGATATCACATTCACCGGCCCATAGACAATGTATGGTGAAGACCAAAATGCTAACAGTTTTATTGAATGCTAGTCTAACATTCTACGCTGCTGCAAGACACAGCAACAAACAACAGAGTGCTATGACACCCAGAAAACACTGTATGTAACCGCAACCTTGAAGTTAGGCTGTGGTGAGGTTATGGTGAAGTTGGTGCCAACATAACCAAATGACCACCGTGACAGCTTGTAATGAGAAATCACACACAATGATCAAGTTGTTACAAATTGGGCTCACTGAGTGCTAGTTAGCATCCCGACTTGACCCACGTGGGGAAGTCACTGATGGGGTGTAGGTATCAGATCTTGCATAGAAGAGTGTGCAGCAAAACACAAGCTGACAGAACTATCAGGTCTGAAAAAGGAAGTATTTTCAAACAAATATTTAATTATTTAACTAAACCTATTGTTCCCTCTGTCTGTTGGGCTATAAGCAAACATGTACCAATATCAACATTGTACATGTAGCATGTTGGTCCCACAAACACTACTACCTTTCAAAGTCCTACAGTACATTGTCAACTTTGCCCATTATTATTATCATTACACGTCAGTGTGGGTGATTAATTCATACTACTATGACTCAATGGTTTTGTGATAGTTCATGAATTCAGCTCCATATATTTAGCTAGAGCAAGTTAAATAAGTTAGTCGGCTGTGGCATGTAAAACGTGGTCTGGTGGGGTCAATGGTTTGCAGACTTCAGGCAGTTACATGCAAAGTATTGTCCACCAAATACTAAACCTGAGTACTTTATTTGGACCTTATATGATTTTTTTCCAATACTTCTGGAGCCCTGAAATAGGGGGAGTATGTTGTACTTTCTAAATGGTGAACCCAGTCTGAAAAAACCCCATTGAATTAAAGCTGAGAATCTCTACTTTGACCCCATAGTAAAGTGTTTGATTTAAAATCCAAACTGTTGGAGTAGAGCTAAAAAAAAAACAATCCTTCCTTTTCTAGCATTGGCACCCGGTCTTAACATATATTTTTGCTCATGATGACTGATGTATAGATGATTCACTTACTTTAGACAAATGTACTAAGTCGCTTTGGATGAAAGTGTTTGCTAAATGTAAAAAATGTGACAAAATGCTTCCTTTTTCCAATACTTGGAGGACATGGAGGACACTGCATATGGTGTTGAAGGGGAGAACTCCCATTTTAAATAACATTAGAAATTGAATCCATTATGACCATTGTTCCACCGTTTTTGCACTAACCAATCTAGCCCTCGATTACCCTTAATATGTAAGTAAGATATAATGGATATAATGGATTGTGCAACTAAGTACAATGGTTAGTACTATTTTCTCCTAGTACTATTTTCTCCTAATTCCATGTATTTCACAATTCATTTTACCACAGTGTAAACAATCGATTGATACCCTCAAGCTGACATTTCTAGTCACTGACACAGCTTGTGTTTTATTGACTTCCCCTGTTTCTTTTGGATGTCTGGCTCTGAAGCTGTTTGTGGCATCTGTGTTGTGTTGTAGATGTAGCTGCACTTTTGATTGTCTGGATGCAGACAAGTAGAAAACACACTGTTTTTTAGAGGTATGGATTGGAAGGGTAAGAGTGATGTCAGCATGAAACAAAGCTGAGATCTTCAATCCATACAGCTATGTATTCATGGCAGTGTTTATTGCTGTATTGCATTGTACTACAGTGTATATGCAGTATGTTTTAATGTGCTGTGTGTTTTGTGATTTGTCATGTGGAATGTGATGACCAATGTTTAATGAAACCCAACATCTGGAACCCATTAATCTTTTCTTTTCAGGCATTGTTTTCCCAGACATTTCTCTTTATCATGTACTCTCCCACTCCTTCTTCCCTGCACATCATCTGCTGGCTTGTCCTCTCCTTTCACCTCTTTTCCTCCCCCCTTTTCTGCCGTGCCTCATTACCCACATCTCTCCTCCCTCCTAATTGCTCCCTAATTTGTTTAGTCTGAAAAAACCAACAGGGATGAAATTAACACAATATAGGCATGGTTACCATGGAGGAGAAGGACATTATAGTGTGGATGACTATGAGGATGAGGTACTTCTCCAGAGTTGTAAATCTGGTTTGTTTTAAGATGTTCACATGTACAGTACTATGCTGTTTGTCAGTTAGGGAGTTCCTTTATTCATGTAATGTTGAGGCTGGTGTGGTGACGCATGCAGGGACAGTGCCTGGAGCAAAAATAAAGATTAGAACAATGTTTACTGTTCTGTATGATGAGGCAAAGTCTGTTCATCAAAAATTTACCAGATTTCCGACAAAGTTCCCACAAGAGTTGGTTCAGCCAGCTTGCTTGTTGTATTTTTTTTTATTATATAAGACCATTGAGGGCCATAAGGAACACTTTGTAGACTCACACAATGCATGTAAACGAACGAGTAGAGTCATAATGGAGGATCACCTTTTTGTTTGCTTGGTAGACAGACATTTTGATTAGTAATACATGTATACACACTAAACGCAATATGTGAAAGCCATTAAGCTTATATAAATGCTGCCAAGTGGGCCACATCTATTTGTATGCCTGTCCGTGCAATAATTAATATTTCCCTAAACAAATTCCCCATACACACAAACACACACACACACACACACTGTACTGTAGTTTAATATTTAGACCTGTTAGACTGTCCATATATTACCATCGCACTGCATTTACACAACAACTACGCATTCACACATGAACCTCTCATAAGAGCATCCCCACCTCCAGTTGTTCCTCTGCTGTAAGCCACCTCTCCTATATCTGCCCTAAACCCTGTGAAATTCCATAAACCTGAACTTTTGTCACGTACCCATGTGAGGGAAGACAGCACTGCTTCATGGTGCACAGGATTTATCTCCTGCAAGTCAGGCATCAAGCGTCACTGAACAGGACAGACTTGCATGTAAACAGAGGAACATATCCAGGAAAAAGGAGAAAGATGGGAGGAACAGCGAGGCTGGGACTGTAGTAATAGAACAACAGTGTGTTCAGACAGTGTTGGCAGGTTTGAACATGGAAATACAGAGAGAGTCCACTCAGACAGCTGGAGAGACACAGTTCATCGACCGGCCACTTCTGAGAAATGTATGAGTGCAAGGGTTGGACTGGCTCTTGGAAAGGTGCACTTTCTGTTTGTGAAAAGTCCCTCTTTCTCCCTGCTCTGGGGCTGGGCTTGCCTGGACAGCTGGGAGAGTATGACATTCCATTCACTGTACTGGAGAACCTAGTGGACTCATGGTAGAAATGTAGAACAAATTCTTTATCTCCCCACAGAGAGCATACTGTAAAACTGCAGTAGGTAAAATAAAGCCTCCAGGTGATCCCAGAGAAATTAGGGTTAGTGGCTCCCAAGACAGTCTGCTTGTAGACTAAGCATGAAATTCTACAATTTCACAAGGGAGAGAGGAGGTGGGTGGAGGGAGTTGTAGGGAATAAACTTCAAACCCTCAATGTACTGACAGTAAAATCCAAACTGGTACAAATCCAACAAATCCATATTTGTTGTGTTACATCAACATTTGTTTCATCATTGGTTGGCCAAACATCTTCCCCCACTAGCCCAATGCTAAGTATTAGCTAAAGGTTTAAGTTACATTATATAGTTTAGCGAGGTTTTGTCATCCACAGTACAATCTGACCCACATGCAATAAATAGAATTCTCCTTCTTATGAGCAATTAATCATTGTGAGCCCTTACAAAGTGCTCCCATCCCAGGTAGTTAAGGGGGGAAGGCATGGGTAATTATGACAGGAACTCCACGCACCCTTAGCTCCCTGCATTCCCATTAGGGGGGGCGTACAAAGGGAGGGCCTGCGCCCTTCTCAATGCATCAGCACACAGTGGGAAGATAAAGAGGCTTGGAGTGTCAGTGGGTGTCGGTCTGTGGGGCTGTATCATAAACGCCTGGGTCGGATTGAAAAGGCTTATTATTATCAGGACCTGTAATGAGTTCACCAACAGAAGTGTGTGTGTGTGTGTGTGTGTGTGTGTGTGTGTGTGTGTGTGTGTGTGTGTGTGTTTGTGTGTATGTGTGCATGTACACTGTGTATGTTTGTTAGAGAGTGTGTATACCTGTAATGATGTGATGTGATTTTCAGTGTGTGTATTTTTGTTTAAGCAATAGTATTGTGTGTGTGCAAGAGTGTTCAGTATGCATGAATGCCACTGTATGTCATATGTGTGTGTGTGTGTGTGTGTGTGTGTGTGTGTGTGCGTGTGTGCGTGTGTGTCTGTCTGTCTGTGTCTGTCTATCTTCAGAGAGAGAGGCTCGGGGAGCTGCTTGCAATGTTGATCTAACTCTATGCCCCAGCCATTCATTCCAGAGTTTAATACAGAGGTAGTTTTAGCTGTCAAAGCACATCAGAGTGAGAATACATATTACAGTCTGCTTGGCTGGCTGGCATACCCACCCACTTCATGAATGTAGTTATCCCTCTTCTTCATACACACTTTGTTTATCAGGGGCTGATCCAGACCAGGGAATGCCCGAGGAACTGATCTTGGTTCAGTGAGAGTTGCCTTTTCAATGTACCGTTTCAATGTTCAATTTTATTTTCAGTGACTTGCAAGCAACACATTCAGTTGATAAGGAGGGAGTGTAGAGAAATAAGCAATAAGCAAGAGTAAGAACAACAGGTGGGGATCTGGAGAGTAAATAAGGTGCAGAAGTATGTTGGTTCCTTTCTCAGTCAGTTTGAAACACTCTGCGGTCGTCGTTTTAGGGTACATTGACAAATGAGGCGAACAGACAGTTAGGAAGAAAGTACAGACTGTAGCTCACCTCTACTGCTCTCCTATTCTCTCATTAATCCCTTGCTTCTGTCCTATCGGCTCTCGTTTACCCTAACTCTTGTTGTACCTATAACTTCACTTGTTCTGGTCTCGTATTGGTTCTCATTTAGCCCAGCTTTTGTGCTGCCCCTGGCTCTCCTCAGCCCTTGTTGCCTCTCCACTGATTCCCTGTCATCCTGGGAGGGTTGGCACGGCTGTGGCTGTCCTGGTTGGCACCCTGGTCCCAGCTGTCACAGTGTACGATTGTGCCAAGCCGGATGCCCACATGGCACAGAGGAGCCAGAGGCTGCCCTCCCTGCCAGCTGGCCTGTCAAGCTGAGACCCCCCACCCCACTTATCCCTCACCACGCTCCACACACACGCACATGCACATGCATGAAGGCGGACAAACCAAGTCTGCCCCCCATCTTTCAATCTTTTCCCCGAATGACCATCATTCAGACAAAGGGGTTGATTCACTCTAAGGTTGAATTAATTGTTGTTTATTGTCAGCATATGATCGTATTGTCTCTCTACTGTTTGAATACTGTTGAAGAACTGAGTGTCGTCTGACTCTGTAACTGATAAGATGAAGATGTGCCTTGCTCTCTCTCTCTCTCTCTCTCTCTCTCTCTCTCTCTCTCTCTCTCTCTCTCTTTCTCTCTCTCTCATTTACCATGAGGGTGGGATGTAAAATTTAGATTTTGTATGTATGTATGTATACATGAAAATGTATTTGCCTTATAATAGATGTATTCACTTACAATGTTATTAAAGCCTCATTTGATTTATTTTTACATGACCATTCTTGCTCTAGTCAACCCAAACTCAACAATTCTTTGCACAGAGTGTGGATTAAGTAAAATGAAATCATATTATTATATATGCTTTTTTATTAGCCATACAGAGCCAACCCTTCTTTTTTTATTGTATGCTTATTACGTTTAAAGGTATATAGGGTTACATTAACAATAATAGCGACAGACAAGTAAATAAACAAAAACAACAAGAAACAAAACAGAACAAGTAAAAAAAATCATTGAAAAATAAAAAGGCAGTTCACATTTTCACACAAGCAGCACATATTCAATTGAGGCTGTCTACATATGTCCGAAGAGGCAAGAGGTCGCTTGCTATCAATTCCGACCACACCCAGAGTGAATCTCTTCTGTCTAATAATAAATATAATATAATATAACTGCACATTTGGCAAGGAAACCCGAACTAGGTACTTGGGCTTAACAAGCTTAGTGATTCTGACTAGGGTTTTCTTTTTTTTGTTTCAAATATATTGGGAACTACTGGCACCTTTTTAAAAAAGGCCTTTTGAAAAAAGGCCTGAGGTAGATAACAGGGAATATTTTTAAACAAAAGGCTTAGCCTAGGAAGGATGATCATATGAAACACATTTATTCTGCCACATAGAGGGCTGGGTAATACTGACCAAGTTGCCAGGTCCTGCTTGATTTTCGTAACAAGAGGCACATAACAAATCATTGAGATTTGGTGTGACATTTATACCTAAATTTCCCTCACATTTGTGAGTAACCCAGTGAGTGATCACATGTGAGGTTGATCTTATAACCTGACAACTTTCCATACTCAGATGAGGTTTCTGGTTGCAACATATACAAAAGGACGTTGTCAGCATACAATGAATTTCTATGTTTCTCCTCTCCTATTCGGATACCACTCATATCCTCACTAGATCTTATAACTTCAGGAGGTGGGTCTATTACCAAGGAGAATAGGAGAGGGGATAATGGGCAGCCTTGTCAACATCCTTTACCTATAGGAAATTGTTTTGAGAGTAGACCATTTGTATTAACTGATGCTGATGGATCAGAGTATAGCAACTTGATTAGATTCATACAATTATCCCCCAGTTTAACTTTTTCCAACACAGCAAACAAAAAGCCTCATTTGATTCTGTCGAAAGCTTTTTCGGCATTGAAAGAGACAATAAGAGCCTGGTCCTTGCTCTTACCAAGATTATCTATGATGTTTAGGACACATCTTGAATTGTCTGTGCCAAATCTCTGTTTGACAAACCCTGTTTGGTCAAGTCTAATGATGTCCGGAAGGAGGGTTTCCAGCCTATGAGGGTCTTTTTGAGAAGCAGGCTGATGGAAGCAGTTTGCCAGGAATCTGGCATGGTATCTTCTTCAATCATAGCGTTAACAGCAGGCATAAATATTGGGCAGATCTCTGGCCAGAACTTATAAAACTATTGATACCTGTCCAAACCAGGAGCTTTTCCTGAAGGCATTGCCTTGAAAGCTTCCAAAGCCTCTTCTGGAGTGAAAGGCGCATACAACATGGCTCTATCCTCATCTGATATACATGGTTTAAGAGATCTGATCCAAATAGGATATGATCTCATCAGACATTTTGTAAAGCATAGAGAAAATGTGTTATTGATTAACACTAGGTCATGTTGTAGAACCATTGTTCATCCGTACACATTTAATTGATCTTTCACCTTTTGATATTGATCTTTCATCTTGCTCTTTATGAAATTGGTAGGCAAGAAATAGTTTGCCTCAAACTTTGCCCTCTTTTCTAATATCAGCTTCTTAATCAGAGATGCTTGTGAAATAATATAGCCCCTTACAGTGTCTTTGGCCGCATCCCAAATACTTGCAGCAGAGACAGCGGACATTTGATTATCAAGCCAATATTGTGTGAGTTGTTCCTTAATCACAGAACAGAACCATTATTATGAATAAGAGATTCATTGAACCTCCAATATATTGTCTTAGAGACTGAGATTCCCATGTCCAGGTTTAAATGCACAGTATTTAAATACACTTAAATACACATAGAGCCAATGGAACAAGACTGCACAATATGCATATACAGGATGTAGAGGAGATGAAAAAGTAGTCTCTGACACTGGGATTTAACTCCATACAAGGCCTGATGAGTCACAAATGTTTCGAAGAACATCTGAGACCTTACGATTAGAAATTTAGGCAGTTGAAGATATCAAGCTTATCATAAAATATACAGTTAAAATATCACCAGTCACCATTCCGAATCCCTTACGGTACGTGAAATGATATGATACAATCATATCAGACATACATTTAGGGGAGTCTGTATTTGGACCAAAGACATTCAAAAGAGTAATATGTTGCCGCAGAATATTTCCTGTAATAAGAATAAATCTGCCTTCAGAATCCTTCTCCTTGTGTTCAACTATAAACGGAAATTTTTTGTTTATCAAGATGACCGTGCCTTGTCATGATATATGACAAAAAATATACCTGGCCTACCCAGTCCCTCTGAAGCTTAGCATGTACCTGGCCTCCCCAGTCCCTCTGAAGCTTAGCATGTTCTGTGTCAGACTTGCGTCTCCTGTAACATAGCTACTGAAACCCTTCGCTTTTTCAGAAACTGCTTTAAATGGTATTCATGTCCCAATTATTGTGGTAAATAGTATGAGCCTGATGATGTAGTGTCTAACAGAAACCAAATTGTGAGAAAAAACGTAACCCTGAAAAAAACAAAAACAAAAGAAGACAAACCTGTAGCCGAATCCCCAAATGATCCGGCCAGTAACCCAAACAGAACCTACTCTGTTCTCTGCCATTTAACTAACTGGAATAACTCCACTGATCAATAACAAACAAACAAAAATAAACACTGTTTCGCTGAATGAAATAAATAAAATTAAAAAGTACCCACTGGATGACAATAAAGAGTGTTCAAGCTATAAACCAGAATGGTAGTCAACGTGTGTGCAAATGAGCACATAAACTGCCACACACACCTCGCACTCACTGAAGAGAGCCAACCAGTCTTACTGTCACTGCCCACCTATACGGGTCTACACACACACACACACACACACACACACACACACACACACACCCTGGATGTTGGAGCTGTCACAAGCGACAGGAGCGTCAACATCATCAAACTGTGCTACATAATCCTCCTTATCGCCGTAGTTGAGTTAGAGACACATGCCCTTGATCAATAAATCAATCCTCTTCGTCAATGTAATGTCTCAAGCAGGGGAGAAGTCACAATTAATTGTGCAAGAGGGAAATGTGACGTAATCTTTATTTTGTGATTACAAATACCAGAATTCAAATTGAATCCTCTACTTGGTATGTTTAAGCAGCGTCTCTTCTTATGCCCACATGGGAGGCATCTTTGTGTTAGGAGAGTCTATCTAGTAATAGTTGTATATTTAAACTGTAACCAAAACTATTTTGTGATTATATTTGATCATATGCCAAAGTGTGTGTATATATTTCAGTAGCCATTCATACATCAAAGACAATGAATTGCAGTAACACTTTCATTGATATACCACAGATAGTCCCAAGATTCCCAGAGCACAACATAAGTCATATCATGTCTAGGATCCAGAACAAGTTCTCACAGTGTTTGAAGGTGTGGATGAAGTAGCAAGTGCACTGTGCCCTCTCTATTGTTCTGAGACTGTGAGAAAGCGGTGCCATTTCTGCCAATGTTTGACTGGCACGTGGCCACGCACACACACACACACACACACACACACACACAAACAAAGCTGTTGGTGAGACACACCTGATCCCTGCGGTCGGACACACCTACACTCTCCACGCCCTTTCAGGTAAATGACAAGAGGAATGAATCACACCACTTCCTGTCATAGAAAGCTCATCGGACCACTAATGTGATCGTTGTAAAAACCCTGAGGAACCAACAATGTTTTGATAGTCAATGCACTGAAAAGGTTGCTCAATAGTTGATGGGAAAGTAAGATTACCCAATTGTACTGTACTGTGAAAATGACCAAAAGTTATGGGCTATGATTTATTTTTGTTTTCCTCAGTCTCAGAGCCAGAGAGATGTGTTGTAGGTGCAACTGTATTGGTCCTGGAGGACAAATTAGCAACATTCTAATGGTAATGTATCATTTCATGAGCTGAGGGGGAATCATTGCGGCTAAATCATCACTATGAAAAAACACAGACATGAAAAGTACTCATCCAGGTGGGAAATGAGAAACAAATGCTTAAATGGATATTGACATACATAGGGGATGAAAGCTGTCATCTAAGGATACCACATTTCCCAGTGCTAGTGGAAAATGATAGAGGATTTCCCACCACAGGCTATCTCTCTTTTTACAGTTTCACAGTGTAAGTAATTCTGCCAGGCCCCCTGAGCTAAAAACACACAGCAGTGGGAAAGTATTGAGGCCATTTTGTCTCAGCAGAGGCTGATGGCACACAGAGAGCCGGGGTGATCATGCCGAGCTTGCACCTCATTAGGAGGCAGTGACATAGCCTCAGTCCTCCAGACGGGTCCAGGACTCCTCACCCAGGGAGGGGGGAAGAGGGGAGAGAGAGAAAGGGCCGGCGGATATCATTAGGGGCCAAGCGCAGTACTTTTAACGAGCATGCTCACAGCACCCCTTCGTCCTCAGTGGCGCCTGCCGGCTGGAGGCCCCTAGGTTCCAATTCCCCACTGTGCAGGGTTTGGCCTGTTCCACTAGAGACTAAAGGTAAGGGGGTTGGAGGGGTTGGAGGGGTTGGAGATGGGGGGGCTTATTGTTTCAGGCGACCCGTGGGAGCCCCGGCACATTAACACACCTACACAGGCATAAACATTTTCACACACTCTTTTGAAAACACATGCACACAAACATAGCCTTGGGGAAGAAAGCTTTGCCAACCGCTATTTCTTTCTCTCCCCCTGTCAGTCACATAATTGACTCTCCCTGACACATAAACGTGGTGGCAGGACACAGCTGTGTAAGATGCTGAGATGCTGGGAAAAGTCACCGGGCTTCACCGGCGTTCAGACCACACCTCACCATGGGAAGTTGACCAAAAACCCAGACAGTAAAAAGAGGCGACGTTCTGTCAGAATCCGTCAGTGAAGGGGGAAGTCTAGGGGCTGCCTGTCTGAAACGTTCCTGGTACGTCCCCACAGGGAGTGAGTCAGAATGATAAGAGGAGAGAGAGATAGAGAGAGAGACCCGCCACAGTCAGTCATGATTAATTAGGAGCCATGTTGTGGTTTCTCTGGAGTGCACACACAGACCCTGTGAGGAGAAGATAAACACAGAGAAGTGGTTCATAGTGAGCTAAGCCAGGTGAAGGAGAGGAGCCAGTGGTCATGAGGGGGCACATTGGGATCTATCCCTGTTAGAACTTATAGGGAAGGCTTAACCCCGGCCAGTGAAGTGGTACTCTTAACACACACCACCTGGAGGGAATAGTTTTGAGCCCAGCTGCCATGTATCATGTTTGACTCATTCACCTCCCAATGCCAGGACACATATTGGAGAGGGAGGGTAGAGCAACAGGGAGGGAGAGAGTCAGAGAGAGAGAGAGTACACAAAAGAGAGCGAGAGGTATTATCATATTACAAATGATAATACATGACATACAATGATAAACAAGAAAAAGAATCCCAAAGAATGTGTCCAACTTAAGATACGAAAAGAAATTTCGACAACAGCTCCGGCCAGCACATGTGTTCTTACCTGGCGCAGCCCCTCCCCCACTTCCCCAGGGGCGGAGTGTGACTTGTGATAATGTCCTGTCTAACCTGAGCTCTATACCCATCTAGCCTAGCTGTTCCTAACACCTCAATATGCAGGGAGGAAAAGTGGTAGATAGAATTTGAGAGAGAGAGACTGAGAGTGAGCGAGAGAGAGGGAGGGAGAGTGAGAGAGAGAGAGAGAGGCAGAGAGAGAGAGACAGAAAACAGGAGATTTCATTCAAAGCTCCCAAAGTGCTGAGAATGTCTCTTGTGGGACACAGGGGAAGCAGAGAGGGACTGAGCCATAGTGATTTACTGTCATGTCTCCCTTTCTCTTCATCTCTCATTCCTCCTCCTCCTCTTCCGCTGCATGGCCCAGGGTAAGTGAATTTTAGCATTGACACTGGCGAGCACGGCGTTACTTTCACCACTGGCATCTGTGTGTGTGGATCTGCTCTCAGTCATTTCCAATTCTAATTTACACTCATAACAGACCCAGGGGCCGTGGAGAAGCTGGAGTATGTTAAGCAGGAGAGACTGTTTACATGCTAACACTACAGACCCTCCCTACTGCAACATTCATCTTCAGGTCCACCATCTGGGAGGCTCCTCTGTCCATGCCTGCTGTATGCAACAATGCAATACAGTGAATGTGTGTCAAATTAATTTCATAATAAAAACATGGGTGAAAAACAGGAAGCTTTTCACTCAGCAGAAATAAATAAATTCATCTAAAATATTCAAAATCAAGCAAGTAGTTACACTAATGAAGAAGTGTTAAAAACAACTGAAAGGAGAGAGAAGGACAGGATGGGACAACAATAAAGAACATACATTTATTTCCCAGTACTGCACACGGTTATTGACATGATAAAGCGGGCTATACACACTAGTGGTCACATGACCAACTAACACAAGTTCACATTACGTTATATCTGACTCCAAAATATATTGTATGATTAATAATGATTGAACATTTGCTCACCCCTGTGTGACAGCCCTATGTGACTCGATCATATCGGATCCGAGATTCCATGAAGAATACCCAATATGCTATTACCATGCTTTAGTTACAATGAATCGTGAGGAGTTTATACTTGGTCCAATACCTGAGGTCGATGACTGAAGTCCATGTGTTGTTAACTACGCATGTGAACATTAGACATTAATGGTGAACTCTATGTGATAACCTGGTCCCGATTATGTTGTGCTGTTTTACCTGGACCTTTATTTAGCGCAAAACATCACATTAATGCACCAAGGAAGAATGAGAATAGAGTATCAACAAATTAAACAATTTAATAGTTTCAAAGAAACACATAAAATAAACAAACTGTAGTAAATTAATGGACATTTAACCATACGTCTAATGCTATGTGTGTCAGGGACAACACAGGTGACCGGTGCCCATAGGCCTAACCCCAGTAACTCAAAGAATACATTGCTGTCTGTCAATACCATCCCAATATGGAACATCCTTTACATTACAATAGTAAAGGAATTCACAACAGGCGTTACCCTCAGGATATCTACCATTCAACTGTAAATAGATGTTCCTCCTGAGAGAGGGGGGCATTGATCACCATTCACAATGGAAGATCAAACGATCAAACTGGCGCCACCAAATCCGTCTACACTAACATAATTGCCAACAGAAACATTTATAGTAATTTATTCTCTCCTGTCTGTCAGGTCACATGTTAAGTTACTGGTGACCTATTTCATTTGTGATTACAGACTAATTGCTTGTTGAACTGTTGAGTGATGAGAGTTACAATGTATGGAGTAGAGATACACCATAATGGGAGACATAGCTATATAAATACCTTGCTTGGGCTGAGCTCCAGTTTTGTCTGTCAACACTTACTCAATTGGAAATGTGTGTCTTATGTAGAGAGTTGTGTTAACTGTTCTGCAAAAAGGTGCTTAACATTTGCATTTAGTGTGAAAGCAATGAGAAATGAAAATGGTTTTGCTGAAAATGTTACTGTTGTGCTCATGTATGTTATTGCTGTGGGCATGTGAACTTCAGTTTCATACAAATGGTGTAAGCAGTTGAGAAAAACTGTAAACAAAATTTAATTAAATACAACCAGAATGTGTATTTTATTAAAACATTGGACATCATTACTCAACAATGAGTTGATGCCAAAAATAACAGTTGTAGTCTGTAAAGAATAAGACAAAACACAAGGTTAATTTGTTTATTAATGGTTGTATCATAATATGAATCTTATAATTGATATCCATGATTCGGCACCCTACATGTAGATTGGGCAAAAGTAATGAGATTGAAAACTTGTTCTGGATTGTATACAAAACAATAGAACATAATTAAAACATGCTGTCAAATTGGCAGAAAATCATACATTCTAATTTTGATATTGTGATTAAATGTGTGTGTGTGCACCTGTATGATGTTTTATGCATGTACTGTATACTTGTGTGAGTGTGTTGTCCGACTGTGTGTTGTTGTAATTAAATAATTTTTGTTCGCAGTTGTATATGTGTATGTGTATACAGTATATAATTGTGTGTGAGTTTGTGTGTAAATGTCTTTCTCAGTCATTTCCAATTCTAATTTAAGTTCAGTGACGCTCAGTAACGTTTCTCTTGTCTAACAGTGCACTTGTAAAGTGTCAATAAATTAATTGCAAACACCTAACAAGAATCCGGAGATTGTGGAGTAAGTCAGTTCAGGCAAGTCCTCGGACACCTGGGCAGCACTGCCAGTGTGCACTGGGTGCACCAGGTAAAAATGCTCTCATAGTCACATGGTACGATAGTAAGCAATCAGTATCTTTCCTTAGAATGCAAATGTAAATATTTTACACTACTATACTTCAATATATAAAAGATAACCCGACAGTAGGCCAGTGGTTAAAAGGTTCATACTGCCATCGCAACGGTGGTCAACCTCAATGTGTGACGTGTGAAGTGCTGCCGAAAGCCACCACAAGGATGTTTGAAAAGATCCATCCTTCTGTTGGTATAAATTACTGACATTGCTGACATTATTGATGTTCCCTCCAAATAATCACTAAAATAAATATGAGGGAGAGAATAATTTGTGATGGTTTGCCTATGAGCTTGCCTTATCAGATAGATTGGCAAAATCAAGTTTATTATTGCAGCTCATGAATTACAGAGATGAAGAGTGGAAATGGTTTAAATGGTTATATCTTAACAAGGACCAAGCAATGGGACCAATTTTTGTTTTTCAAATGTCCTTATCTACTCTCATACCGTCATCAAGCATTCTCTCTTAAGCCCTATGCAGCAACCAACACACAACAGCGCTAAGCAGGGGAAATGTTTTAGTGTAATTTGACCTATGGATTACAGAATAAAGTTAGGAATTTTCATGTGAGACAGGAGTAAGGATTTTGGGTTTCATTGGTTTTGAGACTGGATAGAAAAGTAGCCTACAGTAGGCTAGGACAGCAGAAGATGGCTGTGACATCAGCCCATAGTTGATGACAAATTCGCTCATCGCCACTCCGGCTCTATCTTATAATTCACTGCTCATTACAGACCCATGAAACACTCCCTTTGAAAAGAGAGATCGTTAAATTATTGACCCACCCCCCTCCTTGAACATTGAACCCGCTAAATGTTTTATTTATTCCATAATAGGCAGTGTCTTCAGTGAGTTCTTAAAATTTACAAAAAATGATTTCTACACTGACTTGTTCTGTAAGAGCATGCTCCCTATATGGTGACATTTCAGCTAAACCTGTGGCATAATCATTGGTGCTAACATTCATAATCATAATGAGGTGGGTCTGGGAGTCCAATACCGGGCTCTTGAATACATGGCAATTTCTTGGGATTGTTTTCCACGTCACAAGAAGGCCCAGTATTTCAAAACGCCACTCCAGGGCCCAGTATTTCAACATGTTTAATCTGGATCAGTATGGGGGGAGAAAAGGGATTAGGAATGATGCAAGCAATGCTATCGGATAGAACTTAAATTCTATTCACTAATTTCAAAGCTAATCTGTCCCCAGATTCTTTTTTGCTATCCAGGATCAGATCGAACTGGCTGTTTTCCCCTATACTCTCAAAATCTGCCAGATGGATCTGATCCCCGAAGGCAAAAAAAAAAATCTGTATCTTTAAAAAAAAAAAAGATACTGGGCCCTGATGATGAATTTATTTACAAGTCCCTCTATCTTAGCTCATTCCTTAATATACCTATAGCAACTTATCGGTAGATATGACGCTGGTTAGGTTACTCCTAAAGCCAAGCTGTATAGCCTAAAAAATATTATTAAGGTCCTCTGTGGCTCAGTTGGTAGAGCATGGTGCTAACAACGCTTAGGTTGTGGATTTGATTCCCACTGGGACCATATATACTGAAATGTATGCACTCACTGCAATGTACTGTAAGTCGCTTTGGATAAAAGCGTCAGCTAAATGGCATATATATTATTTTAAAAAATTTTTAGGGATAGATTAGCTTTGAAATTAGTAAATAGAATTGAATAGGAGGATTTTTTTTTTTATTGAATCCATTGAATAGGCAAATCAAGATTGGAATCTTGCCTGAAGGAATGAATGAATGAAACAAAATTAATAAATGAAAATGCTGGTCAGATCCAAAAGAGCTTGGCTCTTTAACTGAAACTTGTCTTCTAAAGAGAGCCATCAAGGGCCATCTACAAATCTCAAATAATACTGTCTTTGGGCTGCTAATGAATCAAATAAACACAACAATGTCATTGTAAAAATGGATAGGTATAATAGAAGTTGAATTAAGTCAAAGGAACCAATCCAATGATATGTGACCATCATGCGTATGTGCCGCGCCCATATGTACAGTAGCAAGTAGCACGTACAGTAGCATGTATAGTAGCATATAGCATGTACAGTAGCATATAGCATGTATAGTAGCATGTACAGTAGAATGCGCGTCTGATTGGCCAGTTCTCACTGTCCCGTTAATCCCAAACTAACCCTCAAATATTTGGATTGGTTTCAAATAATACTGTCAAATAAAACAACAAAGAATGAAAGTCTATAGCCTACTGTAAAATAATGTCTGCTTTCCCACTTTGTGACAATGCCATTGTAAAAAAAAACATGAAATACAACAATTCAAATTACATCAAAATATAAAATGTATATCAGCTCACAGATTGGGCAAGTGGAGATATGAGCAACACATGCCTATCCATTAGAATGCTCATTGATACCCCCTGGTGGTTGTTTTGCCAAGCTAAAATACACAAAATGTAATTCTCGCTACTGCTGTGGCGATATGGCCGTGCTACTTACTGTATAATGAATTACAGGCTAAGTTAGACTGATCCTGCAACTAAAGAGCTCCAGAAAGAGTTTCCTTCCCAAATACTGAATTCAATACTGCACTCAACAACATCTCCTGATTCATCTAAATACTGCCATAGGCTAACACTATAAACTAATTCTCCCGGTTTTGATATTAACAGTTTACTATAGAATCTGATCCACTGTGGAGGCAGGCAGCCCACTGGTGACACCAGATCTCCACTGAGGCATGAAATACCACTTGTGTTTCACGATGAACGACTTGGTCCCATGTGACTATCAGTATCAGCATTCTTACCTCTCCAATGTCAGGGATGGGCTATTCCAGTCCTGGAGGGCCCACAGTCCTGAAGGTTTAATCAATACTATTCAGTCTGCAACTGGGTCACCCGCATAAGGCAAGCTCCTTCCCAAACAATGGACGGACACATAGGGGCTATTGCTCTGACAGTTAGCTTAGCATAGTCATGCTGTCTAAACCCAACAGAGACGCGCGTACAGCATTTAAACTCACAGCTGCTTAAACATGATTGCTGTGTTCTCAGGTCTGTGGTTTAGAGCACAGGTAAGTATAACCTTGACCTCAATTGCAATGTACTGTAAAAGTCACCTCACTTTCCACTAGGAGTCATCATCTAAATGTATGGGTTAAGAAAAGATTATAGAATATAAACCACTTTTTGTTGATACATATATGATATCTGAAAACATTAATTGTATATAAATTAATATAAATAATCACCATTATGTATAACTGTCTGTGAATGTTATTTACAAATGTTTTATTATGTAATTACAGTTTTGCCATATAAGGTGATGCTTTTGTGTCTACATAGCCTATTTAAGACCCATAATACAAATAATACCATTGACAGAATAGAATGGTCATTTGTGAAACTCTGTCATAGTTGGTAATCAGAATCAGCTGTCTATGTTGGATTCTAATAATGAAGTCGCTGATGTCAGATTACTACCCCAGGCAATATGGATGTTCTAAACGACCGTCTCCTGATCACTGGTCTACATACCATATATACAGTGCCTTCGGAAAGTATTCGGACACTAAGGGAATGTATACTGGAATGTATTTTTGTATTGTTTATTGAGAGCCTTTCGCCGGTTTATGGTTGCTGTGTCTACCCTGAGACCTGAATGGTTATGTAAACATATTCCAAAATGGGACAAGTTGTTGGTAAATAAGTAAGGTGAGTTTCATCTGACTTCAGTCACATTGAGCAGATTTTATGCTGTAAGACAATAACCATTATACTGTGTTGTCTATGAGGCTAAGTTAGAGGATAATTACTCAATTGGAAGCGTGTGGGTCACCTGTCAAGTCTATAAAAAATAACTTGGTAAAGAAGTGAATTGCAGTAGATGAATTATGGCGAGAGTGGCAAACTTTACAGACTAAGAGGCTATACCCATAATTAAGTGGTCAGTCTACACACCTCTCTGTAGCCTACAATATTGTAGCCTGATACTGTTGCTTGTTTTGTTCCCACCACCACCCCCGGCTTTGGTTTTCGGGGGTTGATAGATACAGTGTATGGGCTCCCTGCCATGTAATATACTGTCCATGTATGTGTTGTAGCCGTTTATAACTCCCAGAAAGGGAGCAAAAAAAGAAAAGTGGAGCCATCCAAATCCGCCAAGCCAAATTGTATAACCATGTTATATTCAATAAATGGTTAAACTAAGATGTGAGTGTTCCTGACTGAACTATTTTAAGAACCAATTTAATCTAACATTGTTGTTTTGTTAATTTGTGTCTTGTTGGAGTAAGGTTATTTTCTAAGCCCCTTGTGGGTTTCCCAAACCCATTTGCTTTGTTTTGCCTTGTGTCATACTTTAATGTTCTTTATTCCTTGTGCAAATAAAATAATTTTACATCTGATTTGATCACTTAGCCTAGTAACACATACTGTGGAATAAGGACAGGGTAGTTTCATTGATTTTACAGAAAGAAGAACTATAAGTAGACCATACAAATAATACTTAATGTGTTTTGATGATTGCATGGGAGAGGAAGTCAACGACAAGTGGAGCAGAAAAATTATTTATTTCATGCATGCAAATAATTTCTTGAGGGCTTTATGTAATGCGCGTTAGGCAATGCGTATATCATGTCTCCAGATAGATTTCCTGGGAATCAGTTAAATGCCTGATGACAGATTGGACAGAGCAATCACGGTTAACTACCTTACAGGTGCAGCATGAACTAGGCAAATCTCAGGGGAAAGCACTCAAAGCACGGCTCAACTCAAAAATGCTAGATAGCTAGATAGCTAGATAGCCCCATATAGTACAATTCAATTCCATTAAACCCAAAGGCTCTCCAGGGCTGGAGTCCGCCTCTTCTTTTCATGTCGGAAATTTTGTTTTTATGATTGCCTTCCATTATTTTTCACAGGAAGGAAGTTGTGATGGTTACAACTGTCATGGCACACTGAAGGTGATACAGTATACTATGGTTACTAAAAATCACTGCAGAATACTGGCTTAAGTGAGAATTCCTTACTGGCTACAGGGTTTGAAAAGACACCCAGGTGGCGATGGCCCAAGCAGTTGACTGAGTTGTTGGCTTGACAGTTCCAAGTGTTTTTAAGTACAGTTACAATCCCAGTGAACAGTGAGCCATCTCACATTAACAACAAGAGAGTTAGTTCCTCATAAAACAGTGATTCAGTGAGATAAATACCATGTCTCTCTCTGAAAGACTGGCAGACATTTTGATGATTAGCTTTTTCACATCCTTTCTACACTATTTTCAATTGAATGAGGTGAAAAAATAAGGGGGGGTCTTCTGTGTGGTGTGTGATCTCTTTTCTTCTCTTCATCAATAGAGAAGCACTTGCCAATGTTTCCCTACTTCACAAGGGTCCTCTCTACCACACCTAGTTCCTTTTTGGGTAGCCAGGTCATTTCACAATCCCATTGAGTCTTCTTAAAGTTGACAGGACCATTTAACAACCACAATTGCTGTAGTCCCTTTTGGGTTGCCAGGTCCTACTGCCACATCTACTCCCTATTTGCTTGTCCATTAACACAACAATAACACTCAGTCCCTTTTGTGTTGCTAGGTTCTCTCATTTTACCCCACACCTGGTCGTATTTACAGTGAAGTTCTCTCTCACCGACAGACTTGCTGTCTGCACTAATAGTGACCCACTAAGGAAATCAAGCAGAGGACAGACAGAAATAACAGAGAGGACATTTTCACCAGACAAGCTGAAGTATACAGTATACAGAATCAATGTAGATGAGAGAGAGAGAGAGAAAGAGAGAGAGAGAGAAAGAGAGAGTGAGAGAAACAAAGAGATGCTGGCGTACTCAAAATGTCAGTACAGTCGCCATTAAAAGTCATTAACACAGTTCCCACCATATCCGTGGTGTCTCATAGGGGTGTTCATAGGAGGAGACAGAAAAGTGCTACACTGGATAGGTTTACATACAGTGAGAAGGTATTCAAGTGGATTTAAGATGCGTCACACTGGTCATTTTGTCCAGTTTCTGTCCAGTATCTTTATCTGAGTCAAAGGTTGAGGATAGATAAGTTGTTGACTTGTAGCTTGTTCTCAGTGTGGAATCCTGGGGTGTTGTGTTAGTCTTGAGAATAGGAGAGTTTGTAGAGTGTGGAACAGGGACAAATGTAGTGGTGGCTACTTTATAGAAGACAGGAAATGGTGGAAAACAAGATACATACAGCCAACATCTGGACAGGTCTGTGAATGGTCCTGGTATGAGTTTTAGTTGAGGGAGTAAGAATGGGGTTAAGATTAGGCCTAAGGATGTGGTTAAGGAGTCTATAGAGTTGTGATTGGTGGTCTAATGAGGTCAGATGTCACGTGTAGGTGGTCTGAGGAGAGAGAGACTGGGTCCTGTCGTGTTTGTCCTGGAATGCCGGGCTACGGAGAACACTCCAGAGAGGCTGCAGAGAGAGAGAGAGAGAGAGAGAAGGGGAGAGTAAGACTGAGTGTTAAATAGATTAACTTCCCTTAAATATGAAACAACAGAAAATGTGTCTGTGTCTTAACCTCTCTGACTCAGTGAAGGACTGTGTCAATGTGGACACCTCTCTCACTCAGGGTGAGTGGAGCTAGAGCAAAAACAAGAGCAACATCACAAGGTTACAGCAAACAGTTCTGTCACAGCGAACAGACTATGATCGGGAAGCCCAATCGATATGGCATATGGGATAATATTTTGTATTTAACCTTTATTTTAGCAGGGAGTCCCATTGAAACCAAGATCTCTTTTACAAGGGAGCCCTGCATACACACCTTTTACAACAATAGATAATACACATACACAAAATTACAACATAATAAAACACAATCAAGAAAAACAAAAAACATTTTTCAACAAAGAGGTCCTCAATTAAAACTTTAAACTTCCCTAGCGCACCAGAGCAACCAATTGAAACATTCGCTGCAGATTGTTCCAGCAGTGAGGTGCACCACAACTAAAAGCAGATTTACCCAATTCGGTGGAGACCCGAGGAACCTCAAGAGTTAACCAACCCTGAAAACAAGTTAGGTAATTGAGGTTCTTGAATTTCAATAATGAGGTTAGGTATGTGGGTAGCAGGTTCACAATTTTCTGAGCTCTCTGCCAAGCAAAGAGGACCCTGTGGGCTTACTGCGTATGCATGCGTAACGAGTATAAGTAATAAGTAGGTAAGATATTACTGGTGGGCTATCAGAAGAGTCTAGAGTCAAAGGGAGGTGGTGGTAGTAACACAGTAGTAACAAAGTGAATAATCAAGACCAGAGACCACAGAATAAGTAGAGAATGTGGCGGCTCGTATTCAGTGAGTTATAAAAACACCATTATAATCCAGTAAGGTAAGTACTATTTAGCTATGGGTAGACCCTCTAAGTTTATCATAGAGTATATAATACAGTTTCCAATACAGTGCCCTCCATAAGTATTGGAACAATTATTATGGGGTCAAAGTAGAGATTCTCAGCTTTAATTTAATTTTTTAAACATACTCCTCCTATTTCAGGGCTCCAAAAGTAAAATTATTGAAAATAATAATATAATGTAAGGCGACAATCCTTTGCATGCAATAACTGCCTGAAGTCTGCAACCCACTGACCCCACCAGAGGCTGGGTATATTCTCTGGTGATGCTCTGCCAGGCCTGTACTGCAGCCATCTTCAGTTGTTGTTTTTTTGTCTTTTTGCCTTAAGTCTTCATCAGGAAATGAAATGCATGTTCAATTGGTTTTCAATCTGAAGATTGACTTGGCCAGTCAAGAACCTTCCACTTTTTGGCCCTGAAAAACTCCCTGTTGCTGATCTGTGGGGCAGTTTTTTTTTTTTTCTGAATTATTAATTCATTCTTCAGTCATCCACTGTAGAAGTCTTCCTTGGCCTACCAGCCTGTTTGCGATCACTGAGCTCACCAGTGCTTTTTTTCTTTTTTAATGATGTTACAAACTGTTGATTTTGGTATGTCTAAGGTTTTGGCTATGTTTCTGAGGATTTCAACATTCAGATTCCTGGGGACAATAATTTCACAGGACCTCAGGTGGGTGGAGAACATCACCTCTTCCATCAAGAAGGATGCCCAGCAAAGGATGTTCTTCCTGCGGCAATTGAAGAAATTCAACATGCCGCAGAAAGTGATGGGCGAGTTCTACACGACCATCATTGAGTCCATCCTCAGCTCATCGATCACCATCTGGTTTGCTGCCTCCACTGCCAAGGTCATGAATAGAAACATGCTATGTGTAACAGTACAACTTCAGTATACTATGAGATAAGTATCAATAATAATAGTTCAGTTCAGGGGAGGCTGGTGGAGGCAGACATTGGAGGACAGGCTCCTTGTAATAATGGAATGAGGAATGGCATCAAACACGTGTTTAATACCATTCCTCGTTCCGTTCTATGTGTTAAAATGAGCCTGTCGTCTGATGTCTTCCTCCACCAGCCTACCCTAGTTCAGTTTCAACAATTTCTCTTGTTCAAAAGTACAAGAATAGTTCAAGAAGTATTCCCATAGATGTTTCAACACCCGTGAAATCATGTGTGTTGCTCTAGTGCACAATAAAATGGATGCATGCTATCGCCCTCACAAACTGAGTAACTATGAAGCACATGCATATCAACTGATTGAGTCACAACCAATTAGCTTTACAAATACCAAATGAAAATACATGTTTTACAACCATACAAAATGTTACCATACACTTGATGTGATGAAATAAAACAATAGAGTTCACTTAAGCAAAGCCTAAAGCTTGTAAAATAGTTAGCTGGAATGAACACCCAATACAAATGCAAGCACATTCACCCATTGCTCCGTCCAGTTCAATCCAAGCCATTATTTAGAAATAATGATTGACTCAAATTAAATGATGATTGACTTCAGATATTTCAACAGAAAACCCACTTTTAACCCATAGACCCTCATGGAGTGATGTTCCACAGTGACCACATCTCCCTACTGGGGTACCGAAGTAGGGTTTTCAATGAGGTTTTCCCATGCATTTTCCAGTGGGGTTCAGTTGTCTTTTAACTGTAATTCAGGTGATTGATGGTGATGACTGAAGCTTTTTTGATAATAACACCCCAAAACCCATGAAAATGTTTATTGAAACATAAAAATAACAACAACAGCAAATGTCGAAAAGTGGCCAACAGTAAGCTGTTTGTAGTGAGGGTCAAAGGGGAAATTTGACTTCCGTACCCCAGTAGAGGGGTGTGGCTTCAGATGCGTGAGTCCCTATTAGTTCACCTGGGTTACACGTTACTTAATAGTGACTCGTAACAACACACTTTACTCCATAGCTAATCTTGTGGATTTGTTATTTAGCTACCTAGCCGCCTGTCTTTGATCACAACGATGTTGTAAATAATAACGGCGGTGATCACTGTAAAAACAAAACAATACAGAAACGTAAACACTTTACTAACGACGACTACAACTGGGCCATGCAAGCCGAATTCGGCTAAACAATTCTAACATCTTAGCAGTCCGCTGTCTGTTGTCAGCCGCGTTAGTGGAGCGGTGGAGAAACGTTGACACGCTGAGGCTATCAATCACACAGCATAGCCAGATAATATGTTTTGTTGGTTGAGCTGTATTTGGAGAACTGCTGTTGTTGTGTATGGATTACAATTGCTATCTATGGCTGTGTTCCCCCTCCAAAAAGCGTTAACTGCGTCTGTGTTTCCAATAACGATTGATCGTGAGTGTGCTGCTGTTAAGGCTGCACACATGCGTCGTCAGCCCAAAGGCTCCTTTGCTTGGCAGAGAGCTCAGAAAATGTACAATTGTGAACCTGCTACCCAATATGGTTTATAAAATGTATATAATGTATAACATATGAAATGCATATGCAATATCTCAGAATCGATTGGGCTTCCTGAACATAGTCAGTTCGCTGTGACAGAATGTTTATTTTTTCAGATTTGAGATTTGCTGTATTCTACAAGATTCTAACAGTATCTAGCCCTACAGTGAGGGAAGAGGGGTGTAACCCTTGAGTAACCATGTGACGTTGCTCTTGTTTTCGCTCTAGCTCCCCTCTTCCCTGAGACAGTCCTCTATTGAGTCAGAGAGGTTAAGACACATAGACACATTTCACAAATTTGCAGTTGTTCCCCTTTCATATAACCAGGGGGAAGTGAGTGACAGATAAACAGAGAAAAGGATAAGAGAAAGGAAGAGGAATGAGGAATAGGAAAAAACCAGAGCGGGGGGGGGGGGGGGGGGGGGGGAGTGAAAATGAACAGAGAGAAATGACGTACATGAAAGAGGAAATTAAGAAGTCGAGATCAAACAGAAAAAAGAAAAGGGCGAGATAACAAGCATCGGCACAGGAAATCATGAAAAAGGAATCGGGGGGAGGGAATTAACAAAATAGAGGAGAGAAGGAGATAAGAGAGACAGTGAGGATAAAAGAGAGAGGGGGAAGAATAAAAAGAGGAGAGACATAATTATAAAATAGCAGGAGCAGGAGAAAATCAATACAGTGAGCATCATTGTGCTCGCAGGCACACAACGGGAGGTGGAGAGCGCACACACATGCACACGCGCACACATGCACACAGACTTCTCAAAGGGAGAATGAGTCAGGCCGATCAGTGGAGAGAGAAAACTGACATTTAAAGCTCAGCTACGACATGTGACATGGCATGGATGACACATGCCAATTCTGACGAGTCTGAGTCTGCCTCTTTAAAGATCATCACTGTGAATACATAATCTACAGATGTAAATGAAAGCAAGCAAGAAAATTCAGCTCTTTATCACATTACCACGTCATGTTATACATGTTGTACATATACTGTAAGAATATCACACATATTCCGCCTACCATATCAAACCACATATTCAACATGCAGTTGTACTACTTTAAAGGAGCTACACGTGACATTTCCATTGTACTACAGGATATATAGCGGCCTTGAAAAATCTGCAGGGATTGTGGAGCGATAGTGTTCAGGTAATAGCTCCCCACCAATGTTTCGATTCGCTATGGTATTAGTGTATTGATTTCTCCTGAATGTTACGGCCACTCTGTTGTCGAATTATAGCTCATTACAGAAAGTAGCCAAATCACAACTATAGGTAGCAAATATTTAATTACCTGTTCACTTGACAGGAGCTTATTTCAATTGTCTGGATAGCTGATTTGCGATGGAAGCTAGTAAGTACCAATGGCTAGTAATGAGACTTAACAGCTCACTGTAATTGCAGTTTCGAATCGTGGCCACAGGGGAGGCAGATTTCATGTGTAGCTCCTTTAAACTACACACTTGTAACACAATTGTAATAGTGAGATCCCTCCTTGATGTGGCAGGACCACACACATTGAAATTCAGCACATGTGAACGTCAGACATACTGTCACCTAGTTGAGACCACACACAATAGTTTAAATTCATTACTGTCGTAGGCCTTGACATGCTTTCAGAATATAGCAAGCCTCTCCTAATGCCCCCTCTCCCTACACACACACACACACACACACACACATACACACACACACACACACAAACTCCTGAAGTCAGTGATAGTTTGTTGTGGACAAACCTAACTATTACCATAACTCCCCCTGATTCCTAGTCCATGTAACAGAGTAGTTCACATGCATTTAGGCATCCCACATAATAATTGAACAAATTACTTCTTAAGGGCTTTATTTTGCAGTTATATATGAGTTAGTTAGTAATTATGTCATTACATGTGACAAAAAGCACTGAATACAGTACATTCATTCTACCATTTCTCTCATTATAGCCCTTAAAGACTAGAAAAATAACTGAACTTCTTTTATCTGATTACTATAATCTGCCAAACCCAAATTAAACATGACAGTGTATGAATACAACCCTGATGTGTATGCATGAGACAGAGAGTCTGTATGTGTATATTTGTGTGTGTGTGTGGGTGTGTGTGTGTGAGAGAGAGAGAGAGCACCATGCCCACTGCCAGTTATTAAACTAACCAATTACAAGGCCCACTCATCCCATTTACCTCTCAAACAAAGGCAAAGGATGTTTATTATTAAAGTACCGTTCCACAGTGTAATTTCCACATACAGTAAAAACCCCAGACAGAGCATTCTATTCTCTGGCTCCCTTGCCACCGGGGTCAATGATGAATGTGATTCGCCAATATTAACTGATGAGCAGGTACTAAAATGTTGGAATCCTCAAAAGCTCAGAAGGAGGAGAGGAGGGCTGTAGGGCTTATTCTCTCTTCCTGACTTCTTTCCCTCTCTCTCTATGCATTAATAATCAGGCTCACCTTACTTATTTAATCAGTGCACACCTCTGTGAGCACCTGCATCTGCTGTCTCTCTCACTGTGCTGTCTCTGTACTGTGTCTCTGCGAGTCACACAGTACCTGTCAGCGCTGATGTGCTTGATCTGGGATATATGCAAGCTTTCTTGGAGGTATGAAGAGGACAAGAATAAGGCATTATGGATCATATTGAGCTCTTATGGTTGTGGTCGAGTTTGTGATTCGATGGCCTTCCTTTCTTTGGGTGTAATCTAGGTTGTGACTGTTCTTCTCCCTGCTGGGGTCAATATTAGAGAAGAGGAAGTATAGATCATTTACATCCCTGGCTAAGATTTGGATTGAAGTTGGGGGACTCTGACAACCTCTATTTTAAGCGTTTCACTCTTGATATTAGATCTAGTTGTCATTTGGTTCATGGGATCAAATGTCTAATTAGGCCTGGAATGAATGCTGTCCCTCTGATGGCCACTGAACCAGAGAATTATCAGCCAACCAACTTCTGTTTGGTGTCTGGTCTGCCATGCGATTGGCCAAAAGACTGAGGCTCTACATCATGTTGACTCTGAGCCTGAATCCTTAATTGTTTGCTGAAACATATACATGATGGCGCACAAAAACTCAAACACACACAGATATTCTCAGATATTGTTCTGAGATTCTTTGGCTCACAGATAGGGTTTACTGAGACTTGTTCCACAATGTGTGTTCAAAATAGGTCATCTTGTTCTTCGGCTGTTCATAAGTTTCCTGCCCTGATTTCACAATCATAAACAAAAGCAGTAAGTTTTCTCTCCAAAACAAAAACTGCTCATCAGCATAACCCAGTGATGTGAAGTAAATAAGTCTATTTAATGCATAGAGGGAGTTGTTATGTCTTTGTTCTAACTGTGGTCACGTGGCTCTGTCACATTTCCACCTGCCATCCCCCTGCCAATGCTCATACTGTCTTCCATATTTGTTAAGATGAGGAGAAATATGTTGGGGGTAAGGTGGTTGACTGGGGGTTTATGGTGTTTGTTTATGGTGTGTGTAGATGCGCATAACACTTTTATAATTTTCCATGATGATTACACTGAAAATATGATGCTGATGTGCATATCTGATCCTTTGAGTTCTGATATTTGTGTTGAATAATGTCAATGAGATATTGGTTAGTTTTTTGAGAATTTCTCTATAGTCATTAGGCATTAAGAAAAATATAAACTTGATAGTGTGGGATGTTTCTCCAGTTAATAATAATAATAATAATAATAATAATAATAATGGTAATGCCATAGACTTACAGGGTTTTTGGCTGGACGCTTGATAGGGGCAGCATTTGAAGGCGCTTTAAGGTGCTTCAAGATAAGGGGTCTTAGGGATAACAGCCATTTTGGGTATGGGGGTGGGGGTGGGATAGATAATGGAGGACAATTACAGTGTCTCTATAAGTATTGGAAAGAGGTAGCATTTTGTCTTCTTTTAGCAATCAAAAAAGTACTATTCTCATTTAATTAATGTTTTCTTTTTTCAGATTGGTTTCACCATTTAGAAATAACAACCCTTGTTATACATAGTCCCTCTATTTCAGGGAACCAGTAGTATTGGCTGGACAGGTGTTTCTGGTTAGTCAAGTGTGTTCCGTCACATCATTTGTGCTGAGAGCTGTCAATGTCTAGTATTGATTCTAGCCTTTACGTTTTCCTTTGGAGTCTGCTATTGGTGTCTGTCATGAAGACCAAAGAGTTGTCACTGCAAGTCAAGGAAGCCGTTATTGGGCTGAAATCATAAAGAAACTATCATAAAAATATCCTTAGGCTTGCCAACAACAACATCATCATCCAAAAGAAGAAAAACATTGGTGAGCTCAGCAATCGCAAACGGGCTGGTAGGCCAAGGAAGACTTCTACAGTGGATAACCGAAGAATGCTTACCATAATAAAGAAAAAACCCACAACGACTGTCCCACAGATCAGGAACCCTCTACAGGAGGTAGGCATGAATGTGTTGGAGACTGCCATCTGCAGAAGACTTCACCAGCAGAACTACAGAGGCTAATCGGCAAGGTGTAAACCACTAGTTAGCAACATAATAGAATGAATTCTGAAGTGTACAGAAATATCTTGTCTCCTGAAGAACGAGCAAATGCTTCCGGGCAATGACCCAAAACATGCTGAGTTTTTCACGGCCAAAAAGGGGAAAGAGTGGCCAAGTCAATATCCATATTCCAATATCCAATATCCACATAAATATTTTCCAATATTTTTGGAGCCCTGAAATAAGGGGAGTATTTTTAAAACATGTTGTACTTTGTAAATGGTGAAATCAATCTGAAAGAAAAAAACATTGAATTAAAGCTGAGAATCTCTACTTTGACCCGATAGTAATTGTTTGATTTCAAATCCAAACTGTTGGAGTATAGAGCTAAAAGAAGACAAAATGCTTCCTCTTTCCAATACTTACGGAGGGCACTGTAGATGTCTACTTAGTGTCAGTTGCAGCTATATTTAGTACATACTGGTACAGATACAAAGAAAGAGGGCAGGAATTTATTTTGGTATAGTATTGGTAAGTATGGGTATAAGGTAAGCGTTTCAAAATAGTATTGATATTGGTAAGTATCTCAAAATGTAGGCCATCATGGTAATTGTATTAAAAACTAACTACGATAAGTGCACTATATATATACAGTTGAAGTCGGAAGTTTACATACACATACACCTACGCCAAATACATTTAAACTCAGTTTCTCACAATTCCTGACATTTAATCCTAGTAACCATTCCCTGTCTTAGGTCAGTTAGGACCCCTATTATATTTTAAGAATGTGAAATGTCAGAATAATAGTAGAGAGAATTATTTATTTCAGCTTTTATTTCTTTCATCACATTCCCAGTGGGTCAGAAGTTTACATACACTTAGTATCATTGCATACTTAGTAGCATTGCCTTTAAATTGTTTAACTTGGGTCAAACATTTTGGGTAACCTTCCACAAGCTTCCCACAATAAGTTGGTGGAATGTTGGCCCATTCCTCCTGACAGAACTTGGGTAACTGAGTCAGATTTGTAGGCCTCCTTGCTCGCACACGCTTTTTCAGTTCTGCACACATTTTCTGGAGGATTGAGGTCAGGGCTTTGTGATGGCCACTCCAATACCTTGACTTTGTTGTCCTTAAGCCATTTTGCCACAAATTTGGAAATAAGCTTGGGGTCATTGTCCATTTGGAAGACCCATTTGCGACCAAGCTTTAACTTTCTGGCTGATTTCTTGAAATATTGCTTCAATATATCCACATAATTTTCCTTCCTCATGATGTCATCTATTTTGTGAAGTGAACCAGTCCCTCCTGCAGTAAAGCACCCCCACAACATGATGCTGCCACCCCCGTGCTTCACGGTTGGGATGGTGTTCTTCGGCTTGCAATCCTCCCCCTTTTTCCTCCAAACATAAAGATGGTCATTATGGCCAAACAGTTCAATTTTTGTTTCATCTGACCATATGACATTTCTCCAAAAAGTAAGATCTTTGTCCCCATGTGCAGTAGCAAACCGTAGTCTGGCTTTTTCATGGCGGTTTTTGGGCAGTGGCTTCTTCCTTGCTGAGTGGCCTTTCAGGTCATGTCGATATAGGACTCGTTTTACTGTGGATATAGATACTTTTGTACCTGTTTCCTCCAGCATCTTCACAAGGTCCTTTGTTGTTGTTCTGGGATTGATTTGCACTTTTTGCGCCAAAGTACATTCATCTCTAGGAGACAGAACGCGTCTCCTTCCTGAGCGGTATGACGGCTGCGTGGTCCCATGGTGTTTATACTTGCGTACTATTGTTTGTACAGATGAACGTGGTACCTTCAGGCGTTTGGAAATTGCTCTATAGTTTGTTAACATGAAATCTGTGGAGTGGTTAAAAAATGAGTTTTAATGACTTCAACCTAAGTGTATGTAAACTTCTGACCACAACTGTATATAGTGCACTTATATACTTATATATATATATGTCTGTCTGCCACACATTAAAAACCACACATGGTTTAAAACGGTTAATATAAACCGTAAAATCTATCAGTTTCACATAAGGTCAAAAGGTGTGACAACTATGCTATATAAAATTCAAGATAGTTGGGAACAGATTTTTGATGTCCCAATACCATGGTATCAGGTTTGTGATTTAATATACAAATCACAAACAGTATAAAATTCTCGCTCCAAAATGAATTCTCAATATTTGAAATAGTAAAATCCTGGCAAAGATGGACATCTGAAGGTTCGAACTAAAATTGGAATAAATAATTCATTACCTGATTCATCTTTAAACCTAATACAGGAAACTATAAATGTCTATATATATTATATGTGTCTCCCTACCAGCGCTCTGTTTTATTTCTTTAACATGCAGGACTCATCTTTGTGAGAGAACTAACTTGTCCTCTTGGGCTTTCAGGAAGTGATGAAAAAGCTGAAGCACTGAATGTACCATGAAATTGGTGGTCCGGAGAGGTTTGATGATGGTGAACAACAACTAGGCCTGCACAATCCTCTACTTTCAGTGTGAGCATAGTGTCATTGTAATTAGTTCAAGCATTGGGTGTAGCCAAAACATCTGTCACAGATACAGTATGATATTGGCAGTTGTAGCTCAAGTTGGTTACTGCTAATGTATTGACAAGTATTAGTTGTAGCTCAGTTGTAGCAAGCATGTGTTACAACAATTGGCTCTTGTACAGCTCATGGCAATGGTTGTGGTAGCAAGTATTGGTAGAAGCTTTGATATAGCTTGTTGAAACAGTATCGGCTCTCTGGCATTATTAGTTGCTCAATAATTGCTTGTACTCTAGCTCAGGTATTCATTGCGGCTTTGGCATCAGTCCTGCTCCTTCTGCTGTTTGGGAGCCAAAGGGGGGAAGGAGGAGGGTGAGCCAGAGGGGGGAAGGAGGAGGGTGAGCCCTGCCCAGTGCACAGGTTTCTCCTGACACTGATGAATACCTGAGGAATGGGACACACTGGAGAGCTTTGCTACGGCGTCATTAACCTTGTAAAACCTAACCCCCAAGCCAATGATGAACGACACCCCATTATGTTCTATTAAACACCATCACAGGAGGGGCTCCTCTCCCATACAAAAAGAGCAAATGCTGCCAAAGACAGAGCTTCTTGGAGTAACTTAGTGGGCAACATGTTAGCTGGTAAAACCTCATCCAGGAGGGTACTATCTCATGCTGTGTTTGTGCAGTACATGAACTCTGCTGTGCATTTGCGGTGTACCACTTACATGTTTCTCCTCCCTGAGTATTTCAAAGGATGTTATTGTTTATTACAATGGAGCACTGTGGAGTCCCTGTAGAGTCTCAACGATAAGCAAAATACCCTGACACAGAAAAATCCCTTTACATATGAAAAGGAGAGTGAGGAATAAAGAGAGGAGGAGAAAATGAAGTGAGAGCGGGATACAGATAAAGCGAGAATAGAGAGAGGTGGCAGGGCAGGGCGGAGTCGAGAGAAAAAGGAAGGAGAGGGAAAGGGAGATGAAGAGAGAGCTGTATTCCCTGATGTGGCTCGGTGGGCTCTTCGCGGCTCCTGCGGGAAGGATTACTGCATTTACACTTCAGCTTAAAAATAGCCCCGTTATAATTTATTTAGCTGGAGCACACCAACCTGCATTGTGCTCCTAGAAAATAGCTTCCTCTGTCTGTTCAATCCATGGTGAAAGCCTCTTTTCTCTGCTTTCCAGAACTCAATGTCACCTCATGTAGTTCTTCCTCAGGAATGATAAAACAATGCGGTGTGATTGAATCCATCATGGCGTCTTATGCTACACCAATTAGGAACCATCATAGCCTTATACTAGGGTTAACAATTGGATACACACCATTGTGTCTTATGCTACAACAGTTAGGTACACCAATTAAATTGCTGCAACAATTAAATGTACCATTCAAGTAAAAAGACATTTCGTCCTTGGGATATATCTGCCAAGTATCAACCCAATAAGGCTAAACTGAGACAATTCAAAGTCAATGGCACTTTACATGTAGGCTATGAGTCCTTCAAAAAGCGACCTAAGACTTGGTTCCAATTTTAGAAGAGGGGAGGTCTTTCAATGGCTCGGGTTAAGGAGATCATCAGTCATCAGTCTCTGGAAAAGCAAATTTCATTTTCTATAGAAATATGATGACTCAACAATAAAAACAGAAATTAGTAAGTCCAGGAAGGAATCACTATGATTGGACTCGACAATTTTATCTCCACAACCACAAGTATTTGTGAATAATGATGACCTTACACAGAGTGGGTTGACAACTCTCATATCCAATGAGAGTTATCTCCAATTCCACCAACTGTGGCCATTTCTATGGCGCACTCAATGTTGTCTCTCGTTCAAGTGTCAAAATTGTCAAAAATTGGTTTCAACAAGGTCAGATGTTGAGAGAACAGTGCTGGAGGTAGCCAAGTTAGACAGGGAGGTCTGGTCTCATCGGTTCTACAGAATGTTTCTTCTCCAGGTTATAACCCTATGCAATGGGAGGTTAAATCTATATTTGATCATTTAGAATAAACATACTTGAAAAAAATAAACTAGCACACAATAATTGAATGGATCTTAAAACCAATGTGAGATAGAATAGAATAGAATAGAACAGAATAGAATAGAATAGAGAACCATGTAGTGTGTGAACATACTCTTTTTTAAATGTATTTTTTATGCAAAATAATATAACTGAGACTGACATTTTTTGATCTAAGTTTAGATTTTTCAACCATCATAGTGCATACATCACCCCTCATGAAACCATCATCATTGACTTACAGGTATGTCAATATCAGATTTCTTCTAACTCTGTAATAAGAATCTCAATTCAGGAGGATGCTTCTCATTGCATGAATCACCAGCTTTTCCATACATCTGATGTAAATGGAAGCTTACCAGGCCTCACCAGCTTCTGAGAAGTAATGTGGGTTGTTAAAAAGACGCCTCCCACACAGCCATATTACGAATCATTTAGAAAATATTTCATTTGGAGCTCCTCAGTTCATGAAAACTTTGGAAGCACTTTTATTCCCCTTGAGCAGCCGTGTGTTTCACGTGTGAACTAATTCTGCTGTTTTGTAATTAAATAAGAAATCAATTCGACAAACAATTAGTTCCACAGGAGTGAGTTAGTGTTGCGTGGTGAGTGGGTGTTGGGAGTTGCATTGACTCATTTGCGGTTGATTACTTTTTTTTTTTTTTTATTTGTTTTCAGGAAGCAGGGAGAAGTGGGCAAGCCTGGGCTTAATTATTAGATTCTTAGGCACATTTTGGGCTCAATTATGTTTAAGAAATGAAAACAACGCAAGCCCAGTGTCCTCTCTAAAAGCAAGAACAAATAGCAGTGGGTGATGCTAAAACTGAAACAAACAAAGTTGTCTTTACACTGTCATAAGCATTATGTAACAGATGTTGTAGGTGGTCATGACTAGTCTGGTTATGACAACTGACTTCACCCAGTAAAGAACAGGTAGGAGTAGCAGTGGTTAGCTTTCATTCTCCTGCAACCACCATCATAGTATGTTATTATCTAGCTCTGATACCGAGAGCCTTTGCATATACACTCACCGGCCACTTTATTAGGTACACCTGTTCAACTGCATGTTAGCGCAAATATCTAATCAGCCAATCACATGGCAGCAACTCAATGAATTTAGGCATGTAGACATGGTCAAGACGACCTGCTGTAGTTCAAACCGAGCATCAGAATGGGGAAGAAAGGTGATTTAAGTGACTTTGAACGTGACATGGTTGTTGGTGCCAGACGGGCTGGTCTGAGTATTTCAGAAACTGCTGATCTACTGGGATTTTCACGCACAACCATCTCCAGGGTTAACAGAGAATGGTCCAAAAAAGAGAAAATATCCAGTGAGTGTCTGGGCGAAAATGCCTTGATGATGCCAGAGGTCAGAGGAGAATGGCCAGACTGGTTCGAGATGATAGAAAGGCAACAGTAACTCAAAGATCGGTGGTGGTGGTGTAATGGTGTGGGGGATATATTCCTGGCACACTTAGTACCAATTGAGCATCGTTTAAACGCCACAGCCTACCTGAGTATTGTTTCTGACCATGTCCATCCCTTTATGACCACAGTGTACCCATCTTCTGATGGCTACTTCCAGCAGGATAACGCGCCATGTCACAAAGCTCACATCGTTTCAAACACAACGTTTCTTGAACATGACAATGAGTTCACTGTACTCCAATGGCCTCCACAGTCACCAGTCACAATCCAATAGAGCACCTTTGGGATGTGGTTGAACGGGAGATTCGCATCATGGATGTGCAGCTGAAATCTGCAGCAACTGCGTGATGTTATCATGTCAATATGGACCAAAATCTCTGAAGAATGTTTCCAGCACCTTGTTGAATCTATGCCACAAAGAATTAAAGCAGTTCTGAAGGCAAAAGGGGGTCCAACCCAGTACTAGCAAGGTGTACCTAATAAAGTCGCCGGCGAGTGTATTTCTCAGTATCCCAACTCATCCAAACCTGTACTACAATCTAGCAGGCGCTGATGTCAACGCGCACCACCACACAAAGTGATCGCATATAGTGAGAGAGCACAACGTAATATGAGATGGAGTAAGGTGAACACCTCACATTTTGGCTATTTGTCCCGATTCTGACAATGACAGAAGATGCCCCCCCCCCTTTATGTACCCAGCAAAAATGTAGCCCATCACCTATTAAACAGCAATTCTGGTGACTTTTGACAGGAGAATAGCATAGTGGTTAGTGCGAGTGAACCCCCTCTCCCCTTCCCATGTGACTGCATCAACCCGTATAAATGGACATAATGTAAGTGTCAGGTTATGTTGGTCTCAGTAGATCTGGGGCAACTGCGGCCTACCATATGATACATATGTATAATAACATGTGCTAAGAGACTCTGTGGAGTAAGTGTCACCTAGAGAGACCGTCATTACCCATCCACCATTGCAGCATGTCCCAGCATGCCCTCTAGTCAGTGTGGGCCTCAGCTGTACTGTAACTCTGTTATGGAGCTGCTTGCTGATATGTGGCCCAAAGCCTTTCCTCTATCTCTGCTATAATACACTCTCTGTGGTGCATACCTAGAGGTACATAATGTGGGTGGGTCAAGCAGGACTAAGAACATGAACAGTTGGTCTGAATATAACAATAGCTTTGGTATAAATTAATGTACCAGTAGTTACAGTATATCAGTAAGTGAGTGAGACAAAGTACGTCAAACATGAACTGCAGCAACAGCAGTCTGGGGAATCAGGAATGGTCTGTTGGAGAAATGAAAGAGAAAACAGAACATTTGCTAATGACTAATGTGTCATGTTTTTCACCGCTCACATGCCACTGACTAATCTGTGTGAGAGACATCTCTCCTGTTAGTGGACAGAAGGGACTCCTCCCCCTCCAATAAGGGTAGAGTGATTCTAACAGAATATTTAGGCATATGAATGACAAGAGTGCAAAATAATTCTTTGCTATTCTGGACACATTTGAACTGTCTCAACACGTGAAAGAGGCTACTCACTGTAAGGGGCATACCCTGGACTTGATTATCACAAAGGGTCTCAGTGTTTCTGATATTTCTGTGATTGATCCTTCCCTGTCTGACCACTTTTGTGTTTTCTTTGATATATCCTTTATTCCTGACATACAGATCAAATCAAACACTGTCAAAAAACGGTATATCAATGAACATTCTAGTGCACTCTTTAAAAGCGCCATCTCTATGCTACCACCTCCCACCCCATGTTCTGCTGATGATTTTGTAGATAACCTTAATTCCAAAATTGTGAAAGTTATAGATGTCATTGCACCTGCTAAGGGTAAAATGATTTCTGGTAAGCAAAAAGCACCCTGGAGAAATGTTGCTTCTGTAACAGCCCAGAAAAGAGAGTGCCGGAAAGCTGAACGCATCTGGCGGAAAACAAAACTTCATGTTCACCATGACATCTATAAAGAGAGCCTCCGTGCCTACAATTTAGAATTAAAAAGTGCGAGAGAAACCTTTTTCTCCAATATCATTAACAGCAACACTAACAATACACAAACCCTATTTGCAACCGTTAATAGACAAACCAATCCCCCAACACAAATACCCCCTGAACTCCTTTCCACCCAGAAATGCAACGAGTTTGCATCCTTTTTTACTGATAAAATCGAAGGCATTAGATACGCCATCAATATTTCCACTTATCACCTTGTTTAGACAAAAGTAATGTTGCAATAATGCCATGCTTTAATGCCATAGACTCTAAAACTCTTGTGGAAACGGTGACACAACTAAAGCCATCCACCTGCTGCCTCGATGTTTTACCTACCACCTTCTTTAAGAATGTTTTTGACTGCATAACTATAGACATACTGCATAGTTAACAGCTCTCTCCAATCAGGCAATTTTCCAAAAGCCTTGAAAACTGCAGTTATTAAACCCCTTTTAAAAAAGCGGAGCCTAGATGCCTCTATCATTAACAACTACAGACCGATATCAAATCTACCCTTCATAAGTAAAATCATTGAGAAAGTTGTCCTCCAGCAAGTTAATCATTTCCTGACCTCAACTGGCTGCTATGACAACTTCCAGTCAGGTTTTCGACCTCTTCACAGCACCGAGACTGCTCTTATTAAAGTTGTAAATGACATCCGTCTGAACACAGACTCTGGCAAAATTTCAATATTAATGCTATTAGACCTCAGTGCTGCATTCAACACTGTTGACCACTCAATACTTTTGGACAGGTTGGAAAACTGGGTAGGACTTTCAGGCACAGCTTTAAGTTGGTTCAGGTCATATCTACAAGACAGGAATTATTTTGTCTCCATTGGCAACTATTTATTGGAACCAATTAACGTGACGTGCGGAGTCCCCCAAGGTTCAATCCTAGGGCCGTCTTTATTCAACCTCTACATGCTCCCACTCGGGCTAATCATGCGAAATAATAATATTGACTACCATTGCTATGCCGACGACACTCAGATCTATGTAGCGCTATCACCGCACGACTATCGCCCCATAGATCTGCTGTGCCAGTGCATTGAACAAGTCAAAGACTGGATGTGCCAAAATGTCCTTCAATTAAATAAAAAAAAAAACCCAGAGATAATTGTTTTTGGCGAGAAAAAAGAAAGGCTGAAAGTTACCCAACACCTTCACTCTCTGTCCTTGAAAACCAAAAACCAAGCCAGAAATCTCGGGGTTATTATGGATTCGGATTTACATTTTGCCAGCCACATCAAATCAGTAACAAAATCGGCCTACTATCACCTTAAAAACATAGCAAGACTAAGAGGACTCATGTCCACACAAGACTTAGAAAAACGTGTACATGCCTTTATAACTAGTAGGCTAGATTACTGTAACGGTCTCCTTGCAGGTCTTCCGAAAAAAACTCTTAGGCAGCTACAGCTTGTTCAGAATGCTGCTGCTAGAGTTCTTACCAAGACCAACAAATTTGAACACATTACACCAATTCTTAAATCCTTACATTGGCTCCCCGTATGTCAGAGAAATGATTTTAAAATACTGCTTCTCACCTATAAATCACTACATGGCATAGGGCCAAAGTATATCACTGAAATGCTTCCGCTACACAAGCCTTCTAGACCACTAAGATCATCTGAGACCAATCTGTTAATGGTTCCCAGAGTAAATACAAAACATGGGAAAGCAGGATTTAGTTACTATGCAACAAATAGCTGGAATAAACTTCCTGAAGATTTAAGACTTGCCCCAACTCTGACCACTTTTAAATCAAGGCTAAAAACATTCATGTTCACTTTAGCTTTCTGCTAAATCTTAAATACATTGCACTTTTACTATAATGCATTTTTTAGCTTTTTAATTTTTGCACTTTTAATTTTGCACTTTTTACTATAATGCATTTTCTTTTTTTTCTTTTTTTTACTTTTTAACTTTTGCACTTTTATAACTCTTTTCTTATTTCATTTTCTTATTTCATTTTATTGTATGACATGTTTTTATATGAAGCACTTTGAGGCTGCCTTGTGTATGAAATGTGCTATATAAATAAAGTTGCCTTGCCTTGGGGTGAGTTTCCTGTGCCAATGCTGTGCCTATATATTGAGAAGCTATTTTCAAAGACCTTTCTATGCTGTGCCCAAAGCAGCGGACACACCTTATTTAAATAACTTTTGCGCCTCACTCATATCGTTTTACAATGGACTGTGACTTGGAAGGAGGGGAAATCCAGGTCAGATGAATTAACACTCAAAATCTCTTTTGAGAATTCTATTTCTCAAAAGAGAAAATAGAATCACCAACTCAATAAATCTCCTATCAAAAACAAATACAAAAGAAAGGTTGCTGATTTAAAACAAAAAGCTAACAATAAACATTCACGCTCTCATGAAAGTGGCACTGGTGGGGGACTGGCAGGCAAGTTCCCTGAACCAATGTCAGGGAAAGGCTTTTACAACTCGTGAACCAAATGGCCAGTGATGGCCTGGGTTGGAGGGGTCACTCAAAATACAGATGGATAATACGTATGAGCCACCTATAATATCCGTTCGTATGTCATACACTTTTTCTCCGACACCACTGGGACAATTTTGATGGAACCTGGGTGAATGTTGGGTCTTGCCATACAGATGCGGCATTTACGAAATTACACAGATTGCCCCAATTTTGACGAAACTATGGTGAATGATGTGTCTTGCCATAGACATTGTTTAGGAGTTTCGAGGTGATGCCGATTCATCATTAAAAATGTTGTAATAGGGTGCAAAGTGGAGACCTATGAGTGTAGGATAATGCAGTAGGCACATAGCCTAACGAATTTGGGAATAACATTTTGAGAAATCAATGGAAAGCTGTAAGAAGCAAGACTGATAAACTGATCAAATAAGCAAGTGATCAATAAGTTCCAGTGTCTGGTTACGAATGCAGCTGTAGGAGTATAGCCTAATGCAGTAGGCCTATAGCCTATAAATATGTAGGGAACAATATTTTGTGGGTGAAGTCTATGATGCAGCATCATTTAATTTCGACACTTGGCTTGTCACGCCTGAGGGCTCTGTCTGGTGACTCTGGCGCCCCCCTCCGGCCACACGGGTCAGGGCCTCCCAATCTGCCGGGTATCACCTTCATCCGCTTCACCTGTGTGTTCTGTCCCTGGTGCTATTTAGCCTGTCTGTTCCCTCATGTCCCCGTCCGAGATTCTCTCCGTATCCTCCCCGTTTGTGCATAGTGCCCGTCTGTCTGTTCGTAGCCCAGCTATTATCGCCTGTTCCTGTGTTTATATTATTCCACTTTCTAAGTGAGTACTTTTGTTACGGAGCTGGTTTCTCCGCCTTTGTTTTATCGTTTTGACCCAGTGTTTGTTTGTTCCCGTTGTCCCTACCCGTTACTATTAAAAGATATCCGTTCTCATACACTTCGCGCTGTGGTCTGAGTATCTCTCCGTTTTGGGTCCACCACACTACCTCTCACCCCGTAACATTGGCTTATATCAATACAGAAACCAGAGTTGTGATAACCTAGGTTTATAGCCAGTCACATTTTTAACCAAATCATTTGGCTGTGCAAATATTTTGTCTTAGCCTATTGGTGAAATAGAGTTAGTACAATAGTAGCATAATGGCGCCCAAATATGTTTTCTTATGAATAAACGTGCTTCATTCACAGGCTTCATTCCATCACTCTCCTTTTATAGAGGGGCGATACATCATTTGTGGGGGACAACATGTTTACTGTACACTTGTTTTATTTTAACATCATATGGTTTGGACTAATCCTATATACCCTTTAGTTGATTATAGGCTTAATATGTTGTTTTGTTTTTAAGATTAACCTTCACCATTTAATGAGGGCACCAGTGATGAGTCCGAACCATTGCTCCTGTGCTTCATTGATGACTGTCTCAAAACCAAAAGTAAATTTTACTGCATCAAAGATTGCTATACAACATAACGCTGTAGATGACAAAATCTTAATCAAGCAGTTGATTGAGATGGTTGTCAAATCTATACTTTCTGATTACTTGATCATCAGTACCATCTAAAGCATCTACACAACTGTAACGAATCCTATATATTCTATTTTCTAGGTAGCATCTTTGTCAGGTGAAAAAGCAATTCAAATGGCATTTTTACACAAATATGCTGCACCACATCCTACCCTGGTACAACTTTTCCAGGGGCGTATGTGCATACATCTTTTTGAAAATTTAGTCGTGAGGTGCGAATATCGTGCTCCCACTCTGCTAGCCAGGTGCAGGTGGAGCGCAGAGAAGTTTGCGCAGCATATCGCCACTTTAGAAAATTGGCCAAGAGTGCAAGTCGGGCTCAAACCTTGGATTACGCTTACATATCTGCTTGTGCATGTTTGAAAATCACCCTGATTGCATTTAACTTCAGGGGAGAAGGTAGACCACAACCATTGAGCAACACCATGTCTGTGCTCCGACTGCATGCAGCAGTGAAATGTCAAATTGAAGCCATGTCAGCCATGGATGAGAGCACCAGCTATACGCACAAATAAACTAATGAACTAAGAGTGCATTAAGAGGTAGATAGAGAGAGAGAGAGAGAGAGAGAGAGGCGGTAGACTGAGAGATGGAGATGGAGAGAGAGATCAAAAAAAGTGAGAAGTAGGAAAATAAACGGGTAAGGAGGGGCGTGCGAAAGCATTGGACACCCTTCTGCTTAGCAATTACACATCTTTCTCTTCATATCCCTCTTTCCCTTTACTCCCCCTTTCTCTCTCTTTGACAGTGTGTAGGAGTCTGGAGAGAAGTCAGTGAAGCAGCGACACAAGTTCAAATCAATTTTCTACTTTAGCATCTATGATAATCACTATTTTTACAGGAAATGGGACTTGCACATATTATTGCTTCCTCTAAAACTCTATTAGGGGGAGACAACAAACAGAGGAAATTACTATCGATTTAAGAAACAAACAAGGAAACAAACAAACAAATGGAATATTACACAGATATGGCCTCCTCAAAAAAAAGGGGATTTGAAGCAGGGTTCACTTCCCTGAGAAAGTACTGTATAATACAGAAGCACTTCCTTATACAGTACCATTAACAGCCAGGCCAACACTGAGGAACTACTTGAATTTAAAAGACATCCTAAGATTTTTTCTCATTGAGATCAGATCTCCATTGTGTTCCAAGTCTGCCCTCATAAAAAAATAAAACATCTAAGGAACTAAGGAAAACTAACTAAGGAAATCAAGTTCAAAATCAACCAAATTCTTTGGTTATCAGAATCTTAAAATTCATTGATCCAAGCCAACAGCTGGCTGGGCAGTCTGAATGTGCATGATGCCAACCTCAGGACTAACACTCTTTTATCTTTTTGACCAATTGAAAGCAAGACCATGGTATGGCATGATGTAAAATAAAGACACCTGTAAGTATCAGGTCAATCTATCAATCTATTCTTCAATTGGTATTTCAATTCACTGCCTGAAATTCAGAGTTGAAACAGGAATTGACTTAAAACCTGGTGAGTATGTTACCTTATGGGAGAGTGTGCTCATGAATTCCCCTTTAAAATGCAGCACTGTACAAGAGCACCCAGGTGTGTGTGTGTGTGTGTCTGTGTGTCAAAACCAGCATGCTACCAGTATTTGCTTGAGTACGTCTTTGAAAAATCATCATTCATTTATAGAGAGGCACTCTGAATTTACTTGGAATACCCTGAGCACAGCGATGAAGACAGAACAGGCAAAACCTGCCTGCGTGAAACAATGGATTTCACTCTTCATTAGGACTGAAGGAGAAAATGAGCTTGCCTTCATGGATCACTGGCGATCAGGTAGTGAGCTGTCTCGCACCTCGCTCTGACAACCAAACTGGATTCAGATATCACTAAAATAATACTCCAACTTATCAAAAACAACAACAAAATCCTCAAATAAAGATTCAATCTTTACATCACGAATAAGAATGACAGTGCCTCTATCTACTTCCCTGCTAAAGCCTTCAGTCTACAGATTGATGGGTAAATGCAGACGTTAATTTGTGTGACAGGGAGGAAGGGCAGTTGACAACAAAGGAAGAACAGAAAAGAGTTGAGAGGAAAGAGAGGAAAAACGTGAAGATTCAATGTCTTTATCGGGGATGGCCCTGACAGACCCCCTCCTCCCAACACACACACACACACACACACTAATCTCTCTATCTCCTTCTCTCTCTCTACTTATATCTCTCTCCCTCATCCCCCTATATATCTCCCTCTGTCTCTATCTTTCCCTCTCCCTCCTTCTCTCTCTCTGTCGTCTCGGGTGTGTTAAAGACACAAACCTGCCTGGTAATTGCTGCCTGAGCCTGGAGATCTTAATCAAGGTGTGGGTGTGATGGAGGCGGTGGCCTAGACAAGCATTTACGGTTGCATTTATTGATGCCACGGTGTCGGGACCGCCGTCTTCCCCTCTCACCCAACCTGCAATTACACAATGAGCCACTTCAGGGCAATTTGGAGCTGCCATGACAAACCAGGGTGTTTACATTGTGAGCCTTGCCGTGCCAAGGGAAAAAAAGAAGAGGAAATTACGGCTGTACGTCATACATTATGTCAACAATCAAGAACGCTGACATGAGTAAACTGTGTTTACATGTGATAGCAGAGCCTTATGAGGACACTAATGTGTTGTTTACATGGTGTGTCAACAATTGGAGAAAACAGACAGAAGAAACTGTGGTTTAAGTGAACGCAGTGCAAACTGTGGGTTTGGTTTACATGACCTGTCAGCAGTAGGAGGGTACACGCTTTGAAAACAAGACCAGGCAATCTGTAGTTTACTATATATCATGTTAGCTATTAACAAGCACAAACACTGTAAATTATTTTTTACATATTGTTTGTGTCACACAGATATGTCAGGTTGTAGGCTGTGTTTCACATGGTTGTGGGGTATATTATGTTCCAATAGGCTGTTACTTTCCCTGTACACATTTCCTAACCCGATCAACACTCAAACCCCTGAGACTGTTTCCATTTTCTCTTTTTTCCTTGTATCGCTGTAAACAATTACATTTAGTATACGACTCCCCCTTGGAAAGAAATACAGTGTTGCCACATATGAGTCATCCAGCTCTCAGGATAAGTGCATTTATTTCTCAAGTGACAAGCCGCTCCCTCCAGACTATGACACATGGAATAAGCCAGGAAAAAATGGCCCAGCATGCCACATGATTAATAAGAGAGAAAAATATATATACTGGATACAGGGAAGTTGCCAACAATCTGGGGGCGATGAACAGTGAACTTCCAAGTTTAGCAATTTATGTTCCAGGGGATATGTTCCAGAGGATATATGCAGTCATGGAAAGAAATAGTGTAGCCATCTTATATATAGTGCTCTGCGTAAGTAATGGGACTTGGATTTGAAATCAAACAATTACTATGCAGATAAAGTAGGATGCTCAGCTTCTATTTGATGGTATTTATGTACATATTGATGTCACCATTCAGAATTTTTTTTGCATAGTCCCCCTATTTCAGGGTACCCAAAAGTGATGGCACAGATTTATCAAACGTCCAAATTAAGCTATCATGTTTAGTATTTGGTCGATAATCCTTTGTGACCCATTGACCCATTGACCAGACGCTGGGTATCTTCTCTGGTGATGCTCTGCCAGGCCTGTACTGTAGCCATCTTCAGTTGTTGTTTTGTTTTGAGGACGTTTTGGCTTAAGTCTCTTCTTCAGCAAATTAAATGCATTTTGAAAAGGATTTAAATCTGGAGACTGACTTGGCCAGTCAACAACTTTCCAAATGTTGAAAAACTCCCTAGTTACTATGGCAGTATGTTTGGGCCATTGTCTTGCTGTATGATGAAGCGCTGTCCAATGAGTTTGGAGGTATTTGCTTGTACTTGGGCTGACAAGATGTTTCTGTACATTTCAGAATTCATCCTGCTGCTACCATCAGCAGTTACATCAGCAATGAGGACAACTGAGCCAGTTCCATTGGAAGCCCAAGCCATAACACCCCCTCCATATTTCACAGTTGAGGTGGTTGGGCAGCTGTGGATATTGGGCAGTTTTCTCTCCACACTTTACTCTTGCCATCACTCTGGTACATGTTAATGTTTTGTCTCATCTGTCCACAAGACCTTTTTCCAGAACTCTGCAGGATCCTTTAGCTACTTTTTAGCAAACCGTTACCTGCCCTTTTCTTCTGATATTTCAGCGTCATGATGGCTTCCTTGACTTTCATTGATGTCTCTTTGGTCCTCATCTTGACAGACACCAATAGCATACTCCAAATGCAAACGCAAAGCCGAGAATCAGTACTAGACATTGAGAGCTCTCTATGATGTGACAGAACACACCTAACGAACCGGAAACACCTGTCAAGGCAATTGTCCCATTACTTTTGGGTATCCTGAAATAGGGGGCTATGCATAAAAAGTGTTGTAATTTCTGAATCGTGAAACCAATATGTACACAAATACCATCATACCAACGTGTATGTATGTGTGTATACGTGTCTACTCTCCCTGCTCTGCAATATTCTGTGCTGTCAGCTTGTGTTGTAGTGTGGTAACAAAGTGAGGTGCTCAAGTGTGTTACATGTACGATTCTCACAGGAGCCTACACTTTAATTGCAGTTCTACAGCAAAACAAGCCCGGCAGATAACTCACAGTGTGCATCTGGAAAATCTCCTGTCTAAGATATAAATATAATCTCATTGTACAGAGCTGTGTTTCTCCATCAACCCTGGGATCTCATATTCGTCTGTCAGTGTTACTGTGTAGGAGAGAGAGAGCAGATGGGAGGGGAGAGAGTGATGAAGAAGAGAGGAGAAAGTCCCATGGGGAGGGAGTGGAGAAACATAGCTGATGAGAAGGGAGGAGGGGTTGGTTGGGGATAGAAGACTTAGTGATTGGTGGTCTGACCTCTTTGTTATCTCTGTCTCTACCACCAACCTAGCAGCACAAACTGTCACTCCCAACCTGGGCTTCTAAAAAAAGCACTTGATCTAAGTTTATACAAAATTAACCACCTACTTAAACTGTCGGTGGAAAAAATGCTTTTGAATTTTCAAACACATGGAGTGTGTGAAGGTTGGGGCTAGGGCTGGGCTGGTATCCTCAAGGTCACACAATACCGACAGCCACATTTCTATGAGGTACCACACTCAAAAATGCTGTCTATTCAGTAACCAAATAATGAAATCTGCCAAACACATTTAATGTATTCCCATCATTAAGTGGCATATACAAGAGGTGCTTAGCATTCAGTAAACACCTGGTTTCCCCAAATCATATTTCTCAGCCCTTTGTCAGCAACTCTTTTGAGAGGAGTGCTATTCAGCAGAGAGCAAGAACATGACATTTGTATTCTGCTAATCCCCCTCTACAGGAGGAGGGTAATGGGGGTTAACAGGACTTCACTTCTACCCATGCTGAGCTTCTCTGAGTGCCCCTCACCCCCCTCCCTCCCCAAAGTCCCCCTTACCCCCCTCCCCATAGTCCCCCTCATACCCCCCTACTGTTGGTTCACTCATCCCCCTATAGCAACAATATTCATCATTTAAGCCATGTCAGAACAGTGTTTATCACCTGATGTTCCTACATGCACGCACACACGCACACGCATACACACACACACAATTTTAATTGCGTTTCTGCAGGGCAAAGGGAGCACTGTGGATCAAAGGGTTCACTGATGTAGGCCTTACAATCAGTAACACACTCACACTCACACATTCTTTCACAATCACTGCACTCCTCATGGTGACTCCCTCTTGTATCCAGATGCTCAAAATATGTATGAGTTAGGAGGACTTATCAATTAGTTCAGTTTATATTTACTGTATGGACACTCACACATATTATCTATAACACGCACACTGTACACTGTTCAGTATCTATAGTACTCCAATTAAATATATCCTATATTTGTTTATAGTACTGTCTACTCCAAGTAATCCATTCATATAATTAGCATAAACATATTATGTGAATTAATTGTATCTACTCTAATCAATTATTCAGATACACATACAATTTGTGCATGTGTGCACCAGTAGTCTCGAGTCATTCGTACCAGCTAACGCGGCACATCTGGAAATAATGGATCCAGCTTTTGAGAACTTCGAGATGGGAGAAAAAAATCTTTCGGGGAGGGTCTTCTACAGACAGACATATCAGGGTTTGGGTAGGTGGGGCTCAGAATGAAGGTGGAAATTGCGCTCTCCTATAAATCGAAAATAAATCTCTATAGCTAATGCAGACATCTAACATCGGCAAGCCTTTCTGAGAAAGAGATTCCTCAAACTACTTCAATCCGCTTATTACATCATTTTACAGTTTCTAAGAAGTCAAAGCATTGGATCCTTCTCACTGGTGGCAATAGAGTCAGAGATTTAGTCTCTCTATCTAGTTTCTAAATTAAACATGGTAACACTTAATGATTCCCTGTGATTTATGGCCCATTTAATTTTCATTTGAGACTCCATAAAAGAGTCTGACACCCTGCATTTTTTATTGTTATGACAGCATTCATCAAGTGAGGAGTGAGAGATCTGAGAGAGAGAGAGAGATGTGTGTGCTATCGATCTCTCCTCTGGACTTGATCCCCCAGGAAGACAAAGTAAGTCTGGACGAGTGCATTCTCCCGGGGTCATACTTTGCACAGCAAGAAGTAATATAAAATACAGGAACGATCTATGAGTATTCCAAAGGAATGTCATGAGATCAGGGTAATTTATAGCTCGCAGAGGCAGTAAGAGTTGTTTTCAAAACATTGGGTTGACTTCAAAGCTGTGTTATTTTAAAGTTTTAAAAGGTGCAGTTTGGGCACAAAAGGGTAGGATACCAGTATTCATGCTTTACATATTAATATATAGTAAAACATTGAACAGATTTATATGGGAAAACTAAACCTTAACTAGGCATAGGCTACTATCCTGTAGATATACAGTACCAGTCAAAGGTTTGGACACACCTTCTCATTCAATGGTTTTTCTTTATTTTTTTAAAATTATTTTCTACATTGTAGATTAATATTGAATACATCAAAACTATGAAGGAACACATATGGAATTATGTAGTAAACAAAAAAGTGTTAAACAAACCAGAATATGTTTTATATTTTAGATTCTTCAAAGTAGCCACCTTTTGCTTTGATGACAGCTTTGCACACTCTTGGCAAGTTCGTGTCCAAACTTTTGACTGGTACTGTACAAACACACTACACAGACCTGTTGCAATAGTACCCCCTCTGAAGCAAAGAACTATCATCACATAATAGTCCTCACAAAAAAATAAAGAACTCAAAAACTTTGCCTGTACCAGGGATGAGACCTTGTGTCCCTATAAGCATAACTACCACATTCTGATACTACTTGAATCATAACTGTCTTTAGTGAAGAGGCATTTGGTAGAGACTGTTCCTGTAGCTGTGTTTTACCACCAGGTCCCCTGACTGTACTTTGGAAAGAGATAGTGGCTAAGGACAGATATGTGCTGACATAGACAGGCTTGCCTTGTGTCCGGCCCCAAGCCTGTCGGGTCTAATCCAGCTAGGTCTACGTCGACCTGGTGCTCTGCACAGACAGGAGACTGGGAGAAGGTCGCCAAAGAGCTTGTCTGAACGGCGTGCTGGAAAAGGTCGTCTTCAGAACAAGACTGGGAGATAGGAACTGACTAGTGCTTCTGTCAGCTCCTTTTCTAGCAGTGTGCACATTTTATTTTCTATCCCTTTGATTCTATTATTCCTAATGTCAAGGTAGCGACGCCCTAGCTATCCAATTTCAATTCTCACAAATGAGTAATAACTTGAACTGAACAACATGGTCCAGCCAAACCTGCCATACTATCTAAGGGTAGAGGACTCAGGAGAAAGCTGCATTGTTATCCTCCTGGCTAGCTGGGCACTCTTTTCAATAAGACTGTATTAATGCCATTTTTGGTACTTTTATATAAAACCCAGCTCTCGACGGTCGGTGCATCAACAGAAATGGCAAATGATCTGCGCTCAATATCTTTGTCAGATTTATTGTAATTGTGTGGGGCAGCGTGGCAGAGACCGCTGGTTTGGATATTGCTTTGTATTTCCCTCGAGTCTCTGCCGCTTAGGCAGGCTCTCTCTCTCTAGTTCCTTTCTTTCATTTTGTTTCTCTGTCATTTCTCTGTCATTCTTTCCTCCTTTTTAGCTGGTCATTTTCTTCACATCCTTCCTCATGTGCTGCTCTCTCACTCTGTCTATTTGACCACTACCAGGAAAACAATAGCTTCTCATGTGGTGTGTGTGTGCGAGTGTCTTCATAATGCTAGGGCAGCAAAAATGAAGTGGGAATACACACACACACACACACACACACATTAAAACACATCTGACAAAGGAACAAACAATCACAGGTCTATAATGACATTTCAAATGTGGGCAGAGAATAGAATTAAGCATGCATGGCAGAAATACAAAAATAGAGAAGGAGTGACAGATGAAGTGTGAGAGAGAGAGAGGTGTTCTATGTGCAAAGGTTGGAAATAAAGCAAACTGGGGTGATCTGGTTCTGGGTGGACAGGCGAGTCCTGCATCCAGTTGGGTACTGCGGTTCCCCGCGGACAACCTGCTAAAAAATCACAGGTAGATTTTTGGTAGTACAAAAACCCTGTTGTAAATTTGGGATCCAAATCAAGCATGTTGCAGGTCGGTTGCGGTTTTAATGATAATAACAAAGTCATAATTTATTTACCATAGATTTGTGTTGCCTTGTAATTCATTCTGTATTGTGTCATCAGAGCGTAGCCTGAGAGAGACAGTGCTTGTTCTGTCTCTCTCCTAATTCTGTGAGAAGTTTTGAGAATTAGCAATGTAATTATAACAATGACAATGTTACTTTCTCCTTGTTTGCGGATATCAGGGTTGGGTTTCGAGTTAAGTTCTCGCCGTTTGGTTCAGGAAGGCGGGTTGCAGCAATTGTTGCGGGTCAGGTTGGGTGCGGGTAGTGAAAAATGGACCCGTGCAGGACTCTAGTTGAGAGTGCTGGTACAGTAACAGCCTTAATTCAGTCCTCCTCACACTTCTGTCTCTTTCTCTCCCTCTGCTCATTTGCACTTGGCTGGAAAGCCAAAGGCGGGCACTAATTCGCTCCACCACCGCCCCACCGTTTCTTCTGGAATGACTGGCTTGAGACACAGGGCCATTTTAGGAAATAGGATTAATAGGGAAAAAGTTCAAAAGTATAACAGGAAAAAAAGACCAATCAAAAAGATGGTATGCGGTGGCGAAAACTGATGTTCTTTTGGGAAGATGAAAAATGTTCTTTGGAGATGAGAGGGGTTGAGGTACTTTCTTTCATGGCTATGCTGTAAATCCTGAGGTGATGAATAGGTGAGTGTCGGCCGCTACTCAGAATTAAAGTATGCAGCTGCTCTGGAATCCTTCTTTTGCTTGGCCCAAAATTTCAAAAGGTCATTTGATGACAGCCTTAAAACTTAAAACTATAATCTACCAAGGGCTGATAAAGGAGATGGCTAGTTAATTAATCTATGTGGAGGTAAGAATGCAGCAAATGGAGTTATAGATAACAGATAAAAGCTAATATATAGTAAAAGGAGCTACTTTCACTGTGTGCACTTCTACTGACAGATAATTTATCCAGATATAGCGTTTCTGTCTCTAATAGAAACATTGCTATGTTAACATCCTGTCATAAAAATAGATCATAAAAACTGACATTAAAGAGATTCAAGCTGTCTACTAGCAACTGCAACAAGGCCTACAGTACATCACAGATGCCATTTATCAATCCCTGAGGAAACAACAGTTCAAACTGCAAATTGCGGTGCGATGTGATGGCTATGGGGGAGATCAGCGACTCAACAGTCAATGCAAGACTGACCTGAAAGCACAAACAGCATATGTGTGAAGTCTCATGGACAGAGTGGACTTTATTCAAACAGAAGCAAGAGAAATTAACAAGGACGTCAACTGCTGCAGCACCGAGGTGCATCAGAAAACGTACAATATGCAGCATTTTCTTATAGCGGCAAATATTTGCATATTCACAAAACTTACAAATGGTATGTAAATGCCGGTGCTCCGCCACAACACCAGATTTAGAAAGAGCCTCGTCTGGACCAAAACAGAGCTCTCCAATGAAGTTCTTTATCATGCGATGTCATTTGTAGAACGCTACTGCTTTATCATAGCTATTTAGCACTATTTTAAAGCTCAAATCTACACACTGGACCTTTAACTATCTTAGAATATCAGCGGCAAGACAAAAAAGGAACAATTTCCTTTACAGCAATTTGGATTAGGTGGTGGTGTATCAACATGACACACATCTTAAGTTTGAATAATAACCCACTGGTACCTTGTAATAACCTTTAAATGATCAGATACTTTTCTAGCCTCCCTCCTACTGACTAAAATTAATTAACTATAGAATGATAGCTTTTCTGTAGACTGAAGAAAAAAGAATGCCATAGAACATGGACTCCCGTTGCGAGAGTAAGAGAAAGTGTACATAGAAAGAGAGGTCTGATCACAAAGTGTAACTTTGAAGACTAAAGTGCTGATCAGAGCAGAACAGGGCTGGACTAAGGTGTAAGATACCTCTGATGGGATTCTGTACTCTGCTACAGGGAGAGGAGTTTGCTGCAGTAGGATAAGTCTGGCTCTCTGGGCTTTATAACACAGAAGAGTTAGCTTAGCCTCATGTCTCTCTGGGCCTCAACACAGAGGTGAGATCTAGAGGAGCAGTGTGATGTCAGTCTAGATAGAGCGGTATTACTGACCTGAGTTCAGATCGACAGAACAGTACAATAAAACAGTGCTGGGGGAAGGTGGATCCAGAACTGAGCTGGGTACAACTTGCTAATGGAAAAAACAGCTTGGGAATAGGTTTCTTGGGGGGGGGGTGTTGTACATTTGCTTTACATCCAAATGCCTTTGTTTAGAGTCAAACTATTAGAGAAACATTAAGGTACGAGGTATTCAAATTAAATGTGCAACATTCTTTTTCCTTCTGCATAATTACAGTGGAATGTGGCTGGGTGTAAATACAGAGAGGTGATAGGGTGGGTGAGGCCTTAATGGAATTGATTCCTCTCTCTCCATTCCTAATGGCTTGCATCGATGACCCCCTCTGCCGGGAATGCTGGAAGGAGGAGAGAGGGGTGGCTCGGCAGGGCCCTTTAGATCGGGGTGGGGGGGTTGATTTGTCGAGGTTGTAAACGCCAGCCATGTTTCCTGCATAATCATCGCACATTCTGGATGTTTTAATTATAAAGAGCTGCGGTGCAAGTGGATGACCGCTGGTCTACGAGCTGAGCTGAAAAAGTCCCACCACAGGCAGAAATGCCTCCAGACCACACCGTAAAGAGCTCACTCTCACAGGCACAACTCCGCCCGCTGACCATAATTAAGTAGAAAATTACAGCTGTAGTAAAGTTGTCACGGGTGACTGTGCGATTAGATGAAGGCACATTAAAGAGGGATTGTGTGTAAATGTGGATGTGGAACTATGTGTGTGTGTGTGTGTGTGTATGCAGCCTATTTTTCACACCTCTCACAATCTTATCTTTGAGACAGAGTAGAATATAACATGATACCTCTATACCTCACCTATCTGTCCAAATGTACACATCTATTTTCTTTGAAAAACAATGCATTTGAGCAGGAATCCCCTGAAAACCTACAGACACAAACGCTTTGTTCCGGACAACCTACAATGTGTGCAGTGGTGAGCCCACTAAATGGAACGGACACATAGGAGAAGGGAAGAGTACAAGTGTTCTTAAAGGGTAAGTACACCAGTGGAGGCTGGTGAGTTGAACATTTTAGGAGGATGGGAGACTCACAGTATAGGCGTGATATAGACGGCAAAGCTTGTTCCAAACATTGTCTAAGACAAATCATTTTAGGTTGTGGTTAAACATACGGATGCGTATTGGAATTACCATAAGCTAAAAGTACCTTTTTTTATGATGCAATTCATAGTATACCTCTCTGATTGGATGAGTGCAATGTAGGAGCGGTACTTTCAAAAGGGTAAAATAACTAATATCTGTGGTAAAATCTTGTTAGATCATTGCTGACAATACTCACTTGGTAGCAATTGTTACTTCTGCCATCTGTCTCAAGGTAAACACTCCCTTACCATAGCCACTTCCATTTTTATAATTTTTTTACCTAAAAAGTGTAGGAAATATATTTATAGTAAAATATTATGGGGAATGGGAAAAAGCCAGTTCATCTAGAGAATAGCAGTGTCCACGATAAGCTCCTCATGAATAGATGGTGAAGAGCTCAACTTCACTTCCACTCAGGGCAGGACAGGATTTTACTGTGAAGACAAACACCACAAATGTGGTTGTGTTTGTGCATGTGATTGACTCTACATATAGTAATAAAGAATTTGACAAGGCTAAACAGAACCCATATCTGAAGCAATAGTGGACACAAAATTGTGTGGACACAAAATTGCATTTTCTTTCAGTGGCTATGTGCAGGCAAATGTGTCGGCTCTTATGCTCCACCATGCAAACCACATTCAAAACAAATATTGATTAACAGTTTATTAGACGTTATTATGTGATGGTTATTTTTCAACGTTGCCTTGAGGTTGTAATTTGATGCTCATCATCTAACTTTGCTACCTGATTGCACACGGGCTGAAAAAGAACATTTTCTTAACATTGGCAGTTGTCGGTCAGCATCAGACAGTAAATAATATTTTTTTCAATGTTGCCTATTTACGTAAATACAATGTTGAAAGTATAATATTATTGTCATGTGAACTTCTTAACCAAATGGATACTTAGCTACAAAAAAAAAGGTTCATCTAGTCCCCCCCTCATATTTTAGCCGGGCTACTTTTTACCTTTCCCATAACAGCTTGAGAGTTATCAGACAGATCAGTGTGGACAGAGTCGCGCTGTCTGTGTTACAGAATGTCTTTACAACCTCAAGGAAAGTATTTCCCTAAGTTTCCCCATTATTACTCTCTATACTCTATTATTCGTATTACTGCAGCAGTGAACTAGTGGCATTGTGGACAGAACAATGTAATACAAAGCAAAAGGTTGTGGGTTTGAATCACAAACTGTGTCATAAAGAACAGTATTTATTCAATCATAGTGCATGGAGAGAGTACTCATATAGCTTATGTCAATGTTAAGTAAAGTTCTATTCATATAATGAACAGTTTTTTTTACTTCCCTTTGGTTAGGAATCAATAGGCAACCTTGTTACAATGTTAGATCATGACTGTCAAATGATGACATGTAGACACAGTCCACATGCAACCTTGTCACAATGTTGTGTGATGACTGTCAAATGATTTTCTGAAAACTTGTATATATGTAAATGACCAACATTTTAAAAACTGCTATTTGCAACTGTGAGATGGTCTGATGCTGACCGCCAACTGCCAATGTTAAGATGTTAATGTTAATGTTTATTTTCTATCCATGATAAATCATCAATCAGACACACAGGCTACTGTACACACACAGGTGGAGAAAAATACGTTTTAATAGGCTGAGGGCAACACTATGTTGTGGCATGAATAAAACAAATGAGCGGGCTTCTATTCACATGTACTGTAATTGCTTTGATCATGCAAATAATTGTTATTGTCTGTCTGTCTATGTTCCTGATATCGCCATTATGGTTGAAATGGGTGAGCCATTCATAAGTGTAAGGTCAGTTTTGATTCACCATGAGGGTAAAGCTACGATGAGGAATGCAAATGGTTTGCTCAAGATTTAGTTCTGTGTGTGATTTTGAAATTATAACAATGCTATCATGTTGAAAACAGACACTTAGGAAAAGTCAGGGAATGAGGGAGACATGGGTTTCACAACGGCAAAGTTATTTTATTGTAAAGAGTCACATTGCATGGACCTCCCTTTTTTTTTTTTTTTTAATTAGGAGAAGCTCCAAATCCTGTTTCCTCTGTTCTCATTCAACTTGCAGGAGCTTGTTCAACCATTTTGGACCACTAATGAGAGCATAGAAAGTGAAATTGCTTCTATTTGAGCCAATTATTTTGTGCATTTTGTGCAGCAGATGTACAGTTTTTATACAGAAGTTTTTATTTATTATTTAATTTTCTCAAAATTCAAAAACCATCCTCCTCTTCCTCAATGGACTAGCCTCCACTGAAGTACACATTACATACAATATATACCATGTCTGTATAAACACAGTCATATCATAAGTTCATCATCATACTAATAGATACATAATATTGTCACTACTAGACAACATAGTACAGTCTAACCACTCATCAAAACAAGGTTGTTCAGTGACCTCATCAATTTTGTTAAGCCAAATGAATACTGATTATTCATTGGACTAGAGCAGTGGTTCCCAAACTTTTAACAGTCATGTACCCCCTGTCGGTTATTTTGTAGCCTAATTGATATTCTATGAACATTATCCCTTACCTATTAGACATTGTGATAATATTATTCTGTTGGATAGGGTGCATGCATTTATTTTTGGTACTGAGACTGCAGTCGGCTATTCAACACATTTTTGCACATGCAACATGTAAGCCTTTTCGCAAATGTAAGGATCATGACTCCTCCTATGGGGAAGAACCTAGATCTTCTCCTCTATGACTACTATGTTACAGAAGAATACCTGTTCAGCTTGTTACTGTATTATCTGTGTTCTTCACCACCTCAGCCAGATGCTAGCCTAGCCACTCCAGGTTGGGATCATACAAACTTTGCCATCGTTCCAGATCCCACCCTATAAAAGACTTTAGGACAGACACTGAAATATGAACACATTTCCTCTCCTTGCATATTGTGAGAATAACTCTAACGCAGTCTCATCTCACGTATAAACAATTGGTTTGCTGCAGCACCAGACCAGGGCTGCATCATCAGCAATCTATCGGAGGGGATGGGTTTGAAGGATAATCAAACAGTGTAATTAAATCAGGAGTGTCCCTCAAACATATAGTCTGGCACAGTGGAGAGAGAGAGAGAGAGAGAGAGAGGACAGCCTGGCATTCTTAGCTCCCGTATCAAAAGGCCGGAGAAAGATCAATCATCTAGAATAGCTAAAAGACCTTTCAATGAACTTCCTTTAATCTCCTGACAATGCTACAAACTGGGCTGGAAGTGGAGCATTATGGAGGGGACCCTGGGGTTTAATAACTCCCCCTGTAAAGAGTGTAAATCTTTAATAGAGGGCAAGCTAAGCCTGTGGCAACTACGACGTACACAATGATCATGCACACACACATACTGATGCAGGATATTTGATACACAAAACAGACAATACACAACAAACATGAACGTTTCATAGTCTACCCTGCCAACACAGACACTGTATAAGCACACGTAAACACAGAAATACAAACACACAGAGAGCGAGAAACAGATAATACAGTACTGACGGAGAATTATAACATCAGCTACTGTACTTACAAATAAAAGCTCACTTTATAAATATTTACAGGGTTGCCAGGAGGTTGAAATATAAAGTCATTAAAATGAAAGTAAGAACTCTCTGAAGCTCTAGGTCCACAGAATTCATTTAGTCTCTGTTACAGATTAATGGTATTGCTCAGTTACTATTAATTCACTTAACCCAAAGAGGCCAACAAAAAGTTGACTGTAATACATGACAGGGCACACTTGAGGGTTATATTTAATTTTCAAATAAGTTAAACTAAATTAGGATCAATTAATTTCTCACAGGGTACCCAATAGGCACCTCCATTAACTGAGATAGCCAATACTAAAAGTGTGCATTGACCACCACACACTGTAATGATATCATCATGCCTGTCGAGCATCATTACTAAGACTTTTGCTAAGCTGTAAGGTTGACTATACTTGGTCAGGTTTATGACTGTACTGTTGCCAGATGGATAGTGTGATGGTTTCACTTATCAACACTAAAAGTGAGGCTGCATACATAGATGCCCCATACCGAGATCACAGCTCTCAAACTGCATGTTGTCATTGTGGAGGTGGCTACTGCCATGCCACTGCCAGGCTCTCATGCCACTGCCAGGCCCTCCCATCTCACTTTCCTCTGAATCCTTTATCTAGGTTTTGTATAAGTCTTATATATATTGTGCCCTGCTTTAGTAATGGGACAGTGAAGCATTTTTTCTTCTTTTGGCCCTACACTCCAAAAGTTTGGATTTTAAATCATTATGATGAGGTTAAAGAAGAGTTTCTCAGCTTTTATTTTGTGTGTACAGTTTATGTGTGTACATACTGTATTTGTTTCACCATTCAAAGTAATGGGACAGATTTATCAAATGTCCAAATTAAGCACTCATGTAGTATACGGTCAACAATCTTTTGCATGCAATAATTGCCTGAAGTCTGCGATCCATTGACGCCCGGTATACAGTCAATTCGGAAAGTATTCAAACCCCTTCACTTTTTCCACATTTTGTTATGTTACAGCCTTATTCTAAAATGGATTAAATTCATTTTCCCCTCATCAATCTACACACAATACCCCATAATGACAAAGTGAAAACAGGTTTTTAGAAATGTTTGTAAATTTATTAAAAATAAAAAACTGAATTATCACATTTACATAAGTATTCAGACCCTTTGCTATGACACTCGAAGTTGAGCTTAAGTGCATCCTGAACCCAATGGTCACTCTGACAGAGCTCCAGAGTTCCTCTGTGGGGATGGAAGAACCTTCCAAAAGGACAACCATCTCTGCAGCACTCCACCAATCAGGCCTTTATGGTAGAGTGGCCAGACGGAAGCCACTCCTCAGTAAAAAGCACGACAGCCCGCTTGGAGTTTGTCAAAAGGCACCTAAAGGACTCTCAGACCATGAGAAACAAGATTCTCTGGTCTGATGAAACCAAGATTGAACTCTTTGGCCTGAATTCCAAGCATCATGTCTGGAGGAAACCAGGCACCACTCATCACCTGGCCCATACCATCTCTACAGTGAAGCATGATGGTGGCAGCATCATGCTGTGGGGATGTGTTTCAGCGGCAAGGACTGGGAGACTAGTCAGGATCGAGGGAAAGATGAACGGAGCAAAGTACAGAGGGATCCTTGATGAAAACCTGCTCCAGAGAGCTCAAGACCTCAGACTGGGGCAAAGGTTCACCTTCCAACAGGACAACAACCCTAAGCACACAGCCAAGACAACGCAGGAATGGCCTCGGGACATGTCTCTGAATGTCCTTGAGTGGCCCAGCCAGAGCCCGGACTTGAACCCGATTGAACATCTCTGGAGAGAGGCTGTAATCGCTGCCAAAGGTACTTCAACAAAACACTGAGTAAAGGGTCTGAATCCTTAGTAAATGTGATATTCTTTTTTTTTTTTTTTCATAAATTTGCAAACATTTCGAAAAACCTATTCATAGATTGATGAGGGAAAAACATAATTGAATCCATTTTAGAATAAGGCTGTAACATAACAAAATGTGGAAAAAGTGAAGGGGTCTGAATATTTTCCGAATGCATTGTATTCTCTGGTGATGCTCTGCCAGCAATCTTCAGTTGTTATTTGTTTTGAGGTATTTTTGCATAAAATCTTATCATCAGGAAATGAAATGCATGTTCAATTGGATTTAAATCTGAAGACTGACTTGGCCAGTCAAGAACTTTGCACTTTTGGAGACAGACGCCAGTTATGATTGCTAGAAAAAGTTAATCAGAGCGGTTGCTAAAGAATAGTAAATATGTTTGTTCTCCTCAAGCTTTCATGTTTCATCCTCTCTACTCTGGACACAGACAAGCAGACAATAATCACTTTTAATCCTTTTTCGGAACAAATAAACCACAGAGCCTGACATTTTGGCAGGTAATTAAACGTAAATAGTGTAATGGCACCAATTATATCTGATGATAATGGTTTGTTGATCATTGTACCTTATTCAAGACAATTTCATTTTCTGAGCTAAATGTAGCCTACACTTGAGCCACTGGGAGGACTGTGAACAAAAGCACAGATAAGGGTTGCTCAGTGTATTGTACAATCAGGTCTATTTGAATAGAGGAACTCAATTTACAGACAGCTCCAGGAGGGTGGAATTAGTAGTGTTTTTTGTTTCCCTCTGTGGGACTTTGGCGGACAATGTTTAGACATTAGGAGCATTTGTTCTATCACAGCTGGGAAACTGCATGAGAGGTCTAAAAACAAACTACGCAACAAAATGGTGTCTTGACATTATACAATTCAACCTTATTGCATAACATAGTTGCATGCATATTGAACATTTATACATATAAGTCATATATACAGTGAGGGAAATAATTATTTGATCCCCTGCTGATTTTGTTAGTTTGCCCGATTACAAAGAAATGAGCGGTCTATAATTTTTATGGTACTTTTAGTTTAACAAATAGTGACAGAATATCAACAAAGAAGTCCAGAAAAAACACATTATATAAAGTTATAAATTCATTTGCATTTGATCGAAGGAAATAAGTATTTGATCCCCTACAAACCAGCAAGAATTCTGGCTCATACAGACCGGTTATATGCCCATGAGGCACACAGATTAGTCCTGTCACTTTAGGAAAAGTACTCCTAATCTCTGCTTGTTATGGGTATAAAAGACACCTGTCAATAGAATCAATCTCTTCCATTCCAACCTCTCCACCACCATGGGCAAGACCAAAGAACATTCAAAGGACATCAGGGTAAGAGTTGTAGACCTGCACAAGGCTGGAATAGGCTACAAGACCATCAGCAAGAAGCTTGGTGAGAAGGAGACAACTGTTGGTGCAATTATTAGAAAATGGAAGAAATACAAAATAACCATCAATCGCCCTCGGCCTGGAGCTCCATGCAAGATCTTGCCTCGTGGGGTAAGGATGATCATGAGAAGGGTGAGGGATCAGCCCAGAACTACACGGGAGGAGCTTGGTAATGATCTCAAGGCAGCTGGGACCACAGTCACCAAGAAAACCATTGGTAACACACTACACCGTAACGGATTGAAATCCTGCAGTGCCCGCAAGGTCCCCCTGCTGAAGAAGACACATATACAGGCCCATCTGAAGTTTGCCAATGAACACCTAAATGATTCAGAGAAGGCTTGGGAGAAGGTGATGTGGTCAGATGAGACCAAAATTGAAGATAGCATTTGGCATAAATTCGACTCTTCGTGTTTGGAGGGAAAGAAATGCTGATTGCTACAATCCCAAGAACACCATCCCCACCGTCAAACATGGAGGTGGAAACATTATGCTTTGGGGTTGTTTCTCTGCTAAGGGTACAGGACGACTTCACTGCATTGAGGGGCCAATGGACGGGGCCATGTACCATAAGATCTTGGACGAGAACCTCCTTCCCTCAGCCAGAGCACTGAGGATGGGTCGTGGATGGGTCTTCCAGCATGACAATGACCCAAAACATACAGCCAAGGCAACAAAGGAGTGGCTCAAGAAGAAGCACACTAAGGTCATGGAGTGGCCTAGCTAGTCTCCAGACCTTAAACCTATCGAAAATTTGTGGAGGGAGCTAAAACTTTGAGTTGCCAAGCAAAAGCCTTGAAACCTTCAGGATTTGGAGAGGATTTGTAGTGGACCAAAATCCCTCCTGAGATGTGTGCAAACCTGGTGACCAACTATAAGAAACGTCTGACTTCTGTGCTTGCCAGCAAGGGTTTCTCCACCAAGTACTAAGTCATGTTTTGCTTGGGGATCAAATACTTATTTCCTTCGATCAAATGCAAATGAATTTATAACTTTATATAATGTGTTTTTTCTGGACTTCTTTGTTGATATTCTGTCTCTATTCGTTAAACTAAAAGTATCATAAAAATTATAGACCGCTCATTTCTTTGTAATCGGGCAAACTAACAAAATCAGCAGGGGATCAAATAATTATTTCCCCCACTGTATATTGAGAACAAATAAATACACATTCAGGTTTCTGCTCATTTTTAATGGCTGCAATAGATTTACTAATTACTTTTTGTCCTTAATTTTTTTCCCCAATGGTTAATATGTTTAGATGATCCTCTAAGAAAGACATCCGAACCGCATTGTCTATCATAATCCGTTCAAAACTTATTGGAGTGTTTAACCTTGAAGGATGGCCAAAATTAGGGTGACCAAATCGATGAAAAAAAGCGTTAAAAAAAAAATCTGGAAAATAGCATCCCAACTAATAAGCGCAAGGCTACTATTCTAACTTCCATTAGGCTACCTGACAGGCTTACTATCTTGTTGAACTTTTCATCTTTCTTCTCAAATTTGCGGGACATTACAGAGGTAAGATAGATATTGATTTTGAGACATGGCATGTAGTATTTTTTAGTATACACTTTTCATATGAATGCGAAATTGTTATTTTCTAGAAGATTTCTCACAAACACGTTTATTTTGTGAAATGTCAACGGAGCACTAAGCATACCCCAAGCCTTTTATTTTTACATTTAATTCAGCTCATGCCATCCTTATTTATGTGACCCATGGAAACAACTTTGAAGATGACCACCACAACATGTAAATCCTCAAAAGTTGCTGTGAGACAGTGGCATCGTTCTGTTAACAGTGCTCAGTGCTTATTATGGGCTGTATTAGGTTATAAAATCCGACTTTTTGGATAAAGTGTTATTGATATGTTAGAGAAATACCCAACTGAACGATTCACAATATCATATTGTTTTGGTAAAATGTGTTTTTATAAAATAAGGAGATGAAATTTCATTACCAAAGTGCGTTTTCTCTGGGTAGAGTGGGTGAACACCCTACTTCAGGCACTGTGTTTGACATGTATCTGGTAATCATCATTTAATCTCAAGTCATTAATAACTGCCATCAATCATATTTGTCATCAAAGTGAAAGATGTTACAATAATAATTAATTATCAGGTGGAGCGCCAGGCCATCTCTAAGTGAGGTATCATAAATCTTCACCACACAAATGATGATCCAGGACTTGCATTATATACATAATTTCCTTTTATGTACCCCTTGATACACATCATTTCCCTCAAATCGCTGTGTCTCTCCTTTATGACCATCATGTATCTATGGCAATGTGTTAGTTCTGCAAGCAGATTTCTGAAGATAAATGCATGTCAATATCCTCACATATGCTCTTCGCCTTCAAGTTCACTAGTTATCTTAACTGAAGGACAAATAAATAGAACCAAATACATTGATCTTAACTATGAGTGAGATATCAAAAGGTGCAACATGACACTAGACAGTATATTTCACAACATTTACAACTAAATAAACAATCCAAAATGCATGAATGATCCATGACAAAGCCAACTATGTTAAGGCCACCATAGCAACAAACAAAGCCCTAAAAAACCTCAACAAGCCATCCATTACATAAAAGGTTGTCTATGTTAGGGAATTGGCTGGCCGCTGGGTACTGTAAGCATCCTGAGTATTGATCCAGGTTGGGCAGATCATGACTGAATGCTAGGATGCTGACTTCATGTGCGCGGCGCCTGGGCTCCTGAGTGGTCAATGGTCAGGGGCTGGAGACGGTTGCAGACTGAGTGGAACCAGGGCTATGCCTTTTTAATGGGCTTCAATTTCTCCATAAACTAATGAATTCAGCTCCACGCAGTGAAACTGAAACCATAGCCCGGTTAGTTTAAAAAGAATAATATAGAGCTGGCCGGCTTCATTGACCCTGGGTCATTGTTGTGAAGTTCAGCCCAGAAGTAACAGTTGGCAAAGTTAATCTTTGAGGACACTTTTACACTTACAAAGGCTACACCATGAGTGGAACATAAACACATTTACAGTACTCCTTCCCTCCCATTATACATTTGCTATGATATTTTATGGGGCTTCAGCACCCAGTCATTTTTAATTTGTTTTTGAAGTGAGCATGTTGTTTCTTTAGCACCATGAGAGGGCCATTCTAGAATAACCGCATGTCTGTATGACGTCAATGCTTGTGTCTCTGCAAACGTCTATTGTTCACAAGGAAGGAACCATTATGAGGCACAACTAAATGCTTCAACGTATGCAGGAAAGCAGCCTTTCCCTCTAAAGTAAGAAATCACAAGATATAAAACAGTAGCACTGCCCATGTGAATATGTCTGAGCGACAGTATCTCTCTACCTCTGCCAAGATAATGGGTCACAGTTGACTGTGTAGAACCTCTCCTATGACTGCAGTACCTGTGCCCCTGGCTATTCTACCTTTATGTCTTCTCTCTTGGATTCTTCATTTTTTGAATTCTACTGGTGCCCTCTCTCCTTCAGCTTCATTAAGAGATCTGCACATGTTGTTCATGCTTCACTGCTTCCCGCTCCAATGTCCTTGAGAGAGAGGGTTAGAGGGGGGTTTGTTGTATTCTTGTATTCCCTGCTTCTCCCTGGACAAAACTAGATGAAATGTGCTTAGAATAACCTTGACGTTCCCCAACTTCCTCTATGGTTGGTAGGCAGGACATAAAGGAGAGAAAATGGCCGCCTGCAGTCTGGTCAGAAGTGTTTGTGAGGGAAACAGTGCTTTAATTGGTAATCTTAGCAGGCCACATTGAGGGGAATTATAGCTTGAGGTTATCACAGGGTAGAAATATACTTTTCAAACACCATGCTTTTTTTTCATTTCAAACACCTGGGCTACAGTACATTTACAACTGAATATCAACTGCGGTCCGGCAAAGATAGCTTTATTATCAAGGCCAGTCTCTATACAGCCTAAATAAATGGAGTCTGTGCCTTCACAAGGTGATATTTATTCTTTGTATTTCTTAACATTATTAACATTTGATCTGTGTAACTACATTGTCTTTCATCATCAGATGTTAGCTGGCATACTAATGAGCAAGGTTCTGAGAGGCAGTTTATTGAACCGAATGACCACTTTACTTTGCTTCTTAATGACACCTAACCTTGGGAATATGAGCTGAAATTGGTACCTAATGTGTAGTGTCACCTAAGGCATCCACATTGTGTTCGCATTGAAATTGGAGTAAAATGAAATGGAAGACTTCATTAAATGGGATATTACCATGCGGCTTATATCTATGGCAAAAAATTACATCTTACATTCACTTTTCCTTAACCTTAATCACATCTTTCCGGTGTCGAAGCCCAGATAGAGTCTCTTTAGGGGATCTTGCTGACAGGAAATTATGAAAAGGAATTAATTTGACCTTCCAGGGAGAGAGAGGGGGAGAAGGGGGAGCTTTCGGGGGTTAGTGACTCTACAGAGGATAAGATCCTGCAGAGCACTTGGATAATGAGACCACTCAGCTTCCTCCAGAGTAAAGACACTCTAGTCACTTAAGACCTCAAGGAAAGACACTAGTCACTGAAGACTCCTCCATAGTCTTATTCACTAAAGACTTGAGAGTAAAGACTTGTTTTCACTGAAGATCCACCAGGCAAGAACATTGAGGCCATGGAGTTAATTAATTAGGGTGCCTGGAGAAGTCAACTTAAGACTAAAGTCTACAGTGCAAAGATACACTATTTCACTAAAGGGCCTGGGGCAAATACTCTATTCATTAAAGATGACACTCTTGCTTATGCTGCAGTACATAGATAGTTATCCTTAATTAATCTGTAGCACAGACAATATACATTAAACAAATGTCCTAAATGGCCCCAAGGCAAGGGGCAAAACTGTGTGTACAATACAGAAACCAACCGTGTAAAACAATGGTTGAAATACTAAAAGTGGTTTGAAGGTTAGACTGAGAATAATTTAGTCGCTATTGATGAAAATCTGATATACAGTGCCCTGGGTAAGTAATGGGACAGTGAAGCATTTTTTGTTCTTTTGGATTTACACTAAAAGTTTGGAGTGTTTCTAGTTGGTTAGGTGTGTTCCGTCACATCCTTTGTGCAGTCATAAGAGAGATACTAGACGAAAGCCTAGATTGATTCTATACTAATGAGGTATGTTTGTAAATGGTTTAAAATGTAATAATAAACTGGTCATAAGTGATTTATGAACTAATTATAAACCATTAATAAACCCTTTACAAATGTGACCTTAATGTAAAGTGTTACCCTGAAGGTTGACTTGGTTGGTCAAGAACTTTCCACTTTTTGGCCCTGAAAAACTCCCTTCTTGCTATGCCAGTATGTTTAGGGTCATTAACTTACTGCATGATGAAGTGCCATCCAATGAATTTGGAAGCATTTGCTTGTAGTCGAGCAGACAAAATGTTCCTGTACACTTCAGAATACATTCTGCTGCTGCTATCAGCAGTAACGTCATCAATTAAGACACGTTAGCCAGTTGTTGTGGCAGCTATACATGCCCAAACCATAGCACCCCCTTCACCAATTTTCACAGATGAGGTGGTATTCTGTAAATCCTGGACAGACAATTTCTTCTCCTAACTAAGGTTTTGGATATGTTTCTGATATTTCAGCCTCATAATGGCTTCCTTGACTTTCATTGACGTCTCTTTGGTCCTCATGTTGACAGACACCAATAGCAGACTCCAAAGGGAAATGCAAAGCCTAGAATCAATACTAGACATTGACAGCTCTCTTATGCCTGTACAAACACCTGTCAAGCCCATTTTCCAATACTTTTGGTGTCCTGAAACAGGGGGACTATGTATAAAAAGGGTTATCATTTCTAAATGGTGAAACCAATCTTAAAAAAAGAAAACATTGAATTAAAGCCTAGAATCTCTACTTTAACCTCATAGTAAGTGTTTAATTTCAAATCAAAACTGTTGGAGTATAGAGCTAAAATAAGACAAAATGCTTCCTCTTTCCAATACTTATGGAGGGCACTATAGTTCCCCAAGTTTCATATGTTGGTGGGTTAGGCTTCAACCAATTGAGAATATTGCTTTTTATGGCAGCTCTCAAAGCCTTTTATTGCTTTACTCTCTGAGTAAAGTCCGAGAGTAAGAGTAAGAGTAAGAGTCCTTCCTTCTAGTCTCCCTGGTTTCACCCCTAAAAGTGCCACCAGGGGTGCAGAGGGACCTTTACATCGAACACCTCGGCCAGTGCTTTGTACACTTTGTCAGTATTGATATATTTGTGCTGTGTATTAGTTTCAAATAATTCCTAATTAGAAATATCTATGAATATACAAGGGGCACAGACAATTTTTATTCATTCATTTATGCATACCTATTGCCAAGTGTGAACTCCATAACAGTGTTAATTTGCTCTAAAAACAGGGCTGCTCTAAAAACACCTACACAAGTAGTTTATTTTCCACACTTTTTGTACAGTTTTCCTTAACTGTTGTTTGTCATATTCACACCAAGCTACATATTCACGCCAAGCTACAGGTATAATTCATAAACCAAGCAAATACCAGGAACATTTATTTTTATCATATGAAGTCACTGTACATTGTGTCTTAATTAACCTGTGTATAATTAGTAACCATGGATACAGCAGTCAAGGAAATATACAGTCTCAGTCTAATGAAGATAGGCCAGCAGTGTAAAAATGGAATGGAATGGAAAAATACATATTCTGTCATTATTACATTTATTATTTCATCCAGTCTACTTACCCAGTAATATCTTTTGGCCTCAACTGATACTTGCAGTTGTTGTTTGCATAACCTCTTCTGTGAAATGTACACTGTAGCAATAAACAGATGTGTGATGTGCTCAATACTATTGTGTATCAGATGCATCAAAAACATTAAGAAATAAGTGCACAAGCACAGTATTCAAAGTGATGTGGTCTGTATTCAAAGTGATGTGGTCTGACAGCAATGCCACCTCACGGTCAAAATGTCCCCCTCAGTCTGAAAAGCCTTTACGAACTTAGCTATAGCTATTGTTGTCTGGGTAGTATACTGAGAATAACTTTCTCTCTTTGTTGACTGTAAGTGATAAAAGAGAGAATCCTTCACAATCATCCCTCTGGCATGGAGAGACAGGAATCTAATTATTTTCCTCCCATGGCCCAGTGCGCCTTAAAGGTTAATCACTGTCCGTCTAGCTAATTCTGCCTGGGTAAACTCCAGTAATTACAGCGTCTTTCTGTTCTCTACTATTTTCCTTCTATCTCTACTTTTCTCACTTACCCTTATCTCACTATTTCTTTCCTAATTTTATTCATCTGTTTGGTCTTTTATCCCCATTCAATCCACCCACCCTATTGCCTTCTAGCAGAACCTGCTCATAAAGTAAAGCTAGTAGTGTTGTTAAGATACCAACATTTTACTTTGATACCAATACCAGTATCATGATTTCGATTCGAGATTTGATAGCTGATATTTAAATCAGTATACTATGATGAACAACAAATGAGTGAACACAAAATAATTCTCTTAATTGTTACATTAATTCAATATGATACAAAATATAAGGTTATATTTATCAATGTGGCCATAATACAGGCCTTATCTCAATGACATTTATATTTCACTAAGTTATGGCATGTAACCTAATCTTGGGATTTCATTATTAAATATAACTCAATTCACAAGAAGAATAATAGATTAACATGTCACATGGCAACACAAAGGCACATGATCACAGGTCACCAGGAGAGGAGGAGACACTAGTTTTTTTTTAAAAACTCACTCGCTTGCTTGACTGAATATTTATGGACATGCTGAACTTAATTTCCATCTCTGAACGTGTTATGTGATTGAATCATGTATCTAAGCATATACTTAGCTATCAGACCTATTCGCTGACCTGTTGTGATTTGAACTCCTTGAAAAGGTCGAGATGCCTATCAGAAAGATGTTTGCAACATGTTGCCTCCCTTTGACTGCATGGCCTTGTAACATCTTTTACAAATAGGCTTTGTGATTTCAGTCGGCTCGCCGTCAACATTGGCTCTATAAGCAAAGTAATGCCAGATTTCAATTGCGGCTTCCATCCTTCTCTTTCCTCCTTTTTGTCAACACCACGTGTGCGATTGTTTAGTGTTGTCTTTGCCAGCCACACACACCCACTATGCATGCAGAACGCATGCCAGAGCACACTGCCCCCTGCCCCCCCGTGAGCATATAGGCAAATTAACCTTATAAGATAATATTCTGCACAGCTCAAAGTAAATACTGCGTCAGGCATTTATGGTAAAACAAATTTAAAAAAAAAACGGTTCTAAATGTTCTTAGTATAGAACTGTGTTCAAAGCAGGGTACCATGCTACTTTTGTAGAACCGGTACATTGTAAACACTAGAAGCTAGCTCTCCTCTCTGTTCATAGCGCTCTCTCTCCCTCCCTTCCTTTTTGCGTTTCTCACTCCTCCATCATCTCACCCTCTCCATTTCTCTCTCATTTTCTCACTCAATCTCCCCACTCCCTCCTCTTCTCACAGCGGCATCTCCAGTAATGCCAGCAGCCTGTTCTTGGGACAATGGAGTCTTCTTTTCCTCCCTCACCTAGCCTCCTCTCTTTCTCCCAGCGGCAGCACCTCAAGTGGAGGCTGGAGCCTGCCCTAGCCTGTTCCAGGCACACCGCCCCCCCCCCTCTCTCCCTCCTTCACTGTCTGTCCTCCAGTCCTTCCCCCATGGAGCCCGGCTCCACTAACAGACTCCTTCCTGGTGGGGATGTTGCCTGTGTCTCTGAGTGCTGGTGTTCTGTCGGCTCCCATTCCATCACTGAGCGGAGGGGAACAGGGTGTTTGATACGGGTGCTCTGAGCACACTGTCACTCACTCTCTCTCTCACTCTCTCTCTCTCTCTCTCTCTCTCTTTCTCTCTGCTCATCACAGAGACATTCAGAAGAAGAAAAAAAAACACTACAGGCCTTTGAGGCAAAGCCCTGCTTGGAGCTGTAGACATGTTGATGGGCGTGATGCTCAAAAAGAGAGAAGAATCGTTGAGAATAAATGGATAAGGAGGTGGGAGTGGATGGATCAATATTATGATAAGACGTTATTTTGAGATGCAATGTATGCACTATGTAATGTAGTGTTTGTTGGTACAGGTGACAGGCTATAATACAAATATGTTGGGTGAGCTACTCCAAATGATTGAATGTGAAATATTTTTGGAGTAGCTTTAATGGTCACAGGCTCTATTGTATTATGGGGTGTTTGATGAAAGCTGTACCTTGCTCTATTGTATTATGGGGTGTTTGATGAAAGCTGTACCTTGCTCTATTGTATTATGGGGTGTTTGGTGAAAGTTGTACCTTGCGTTAGTAGCTGCAGAGTCCTCACTTCCTCTCGGACACGCAGCTGCAGGACTTGTTGGAGGATGTACTGCCTCTGGGCCTCTTGCATGATGCCCATTCGCTCCAGCTTCCTGTCTGTCAATCTCATCAGGGCTCGGCCTGGACACACACGCACATAGAGACACACACACACACACACACACACACACACACACACACACACACACACACACACACACACACACACACACACAGTTTGGAAAACTGTTTGGGATGGAATCACCATTCATATTTCTGTACCTCAAGGTGGCATACAAAATAACAGCATAAAAGGGTTTTCTCTCTCAAAGGGGACTTCAGGTAACTTTTGTTACAGCAGGGAAAAAACATCCATGATATAAAAGTTGAGAGTGAAATACTGCCTATTTTTTCCATTTGCATTTTTTGTATCAATGCATAAAGTACACCAAGGTGACTCTATTCTCTTCCATGGAGAATACTTTCAGTGAATGGTATTCAACCTCTTACCATCATATTGATATGCTAGCAGCTTGTATTGAGTCAAACAGAGTCAAAATCCAATAACACTCTTATTTTCAATTAACATCATTTCTCTACATAACACACTTTTTACATTTCTATCTTCTGAATCCCATAGGCCCCTTAATTTTTGGACCCTGATTTCAAATCTCTAATCTAATCTCCGTCAATATAATTTCTAAAATGGAATTTTGGTCGGTGATAAAAAGCTGAGGAAGTACAATCTAATTAATTACGCTCATTATAAAGCCCTTTGTAGCGTGCAGGACTGTGAGCAGATAAAAAATAATTCAGAGCGATTACTATGCATTAGCCGGACCCCTGTAGATCCCTCCCTCCTTTCCTCTAATGACTCGGGGGAAACGGAATGCTCCTGATTGGCTCACAGCCCGTTAACTTCCCCTGGTTTATGGTCTCACAGCGGGGCTACAGTGGTCTGACTGTCACATGCTCTCTCTTCCTCCTATCCACTCACAAAATCGTTACTGCAGTCGGGCCATTAAAGCCTGGCTACAGATCTGTATGTGCTTTATCATGGCATGGCATTGATGACAACAATAGTCTGAGGGGTTATGGTACATGCAGCTCTACAGATCTGAACAGTTCATGTAGCACATTGATAGTTTTGCTGGTGGTGGTAGAATCATGACCTCTGACCATTTTGTGTGTGCGTCCACCACAATGAGAAACATATGGCTCTCAAATGGCCCGGCAAAGTCCACGTGTACACATTGCCAGGGGCATAGAGACCACTCCCCCTTGTCTTAGCCACTCCCTATCGGACTTCTGCTCTCCCTGGCAGGACATGCAGGCTCCAAGCCTGGCCACCAGACGTGACTCCAGATGAGTGACTTCATCCGTAGGACCCCAGGGTGCTCTCTGTGTAGTTCCTCCAGCACAGGACTGCGTAGTTCAGCTGGCACAATGACCCGCATTCCCCACATGAGGCAGCCCTGTTGAACAGTCAGTTCATTCTGTCTACTTATGAAGGGGGTTAGTGCTGCCGAGCCCCTACTTGACTGGAGAGATGTTCCCCTCATCACCATCTCCCACACCTGTGAAAGCACCGGATCCCTCTGTGTCTCCCTGCCAATGTCCTTACAACTGATGGGCTGAGTCAGGTTTGTCCCTGTGGGTGACTTCAAGTGGATAGGCTGTCAGCATTACAGTGAAGCTCTGCTTTCCTATACTGAATGTGGTAGTTGTGGGCTGTGAGGATCAGGGCCCACCGCTTCAGCATGGCAGCAGCCAGAGATGGAGTACCCTGGTGTGGCCCCAGTACTGTAGTCAATGGGCGGTGGTCTATGAGGAGAGTGAATATGTGAGAGAGATATTTCTTAACACCAAATACATATGATGCTCAAAACCTGTGTGTAGTTTTTCTCTGCTCTTTTTAAGGTCCTTGAGGCAAATGCAATGAGCTTTTCATCTCCATTGTGCAGCACATGGGATAGCATGGCGGTGCATCACACGCCAGTCTGATGTTGAGCTTTGGGTGATAGTATGTCAACACGTTGTGTGACACTAGTCACTCCTTTGCACTCCTAAGGTGCTGGAAACATTCCTCAGAGATTTTGGTCCATATTGACATGATAGCATCACGCAGTTGCTGCAGATTTGTTGGCTGCACATCCATGATGCGAATCTCCCGTTCCACCACATCCCAAAGGTGCTCTATTGGATTGAGATCTGGTGACTGTGGAGGCCATTGGAGTGAACTCATTGTCATGTTCAAGAAACCAGTTTGAGATGATGTGAGCTTTGTGAAATGGTGCGTTATCCTGCTGGAAGCAGCCATCAGAAGATGGGTACACTGTGGTCATAAAGGGATGGACATGGTCAGCAACAATACTCAGGTAGGCTGTGGCGTTTAAACAATGCTCAATTGGTACTACACAAATCTCAAGTTGAACCTGAAAGGAACTTGACACCATAAGCAGTCAGTCAGCTCAAGTGAGATCTAATCAGTGTGTGTAATTCACAACAGCTGGAAAGAGATTTGATCCGACGGCAGCATTGGAGTGGCTAAAGAATGTTAATGGTGAATCGGACTCTGATGAAAAGCCTGCTATTATCAGTGCTGATAATGATGATTACAATGATACCGATTCTAACTACGAGCCTCAGGTTCTGCGCAAAAGAATTAGAACAGAATTGACTGAGCCGGTGTCACCTCGGCCCCCGGCGCCTCGGGCTCCACGCAAAAAACCTACAACAGAACTGGCTCAGCCGGTGTCATCAGGATACGGCAGTTTGGATAGAACAGTCTGCAGGCAACAACGCAAAAGGTAGAATTGCATCACATAATGTCATTATGGAGACGCCAGGGCCTACAGCTTACGCAAGAGGGAAAATCAACAGCGCACTTGACAGTTTCCATTGTTTATTTGACATGGAGATGTTGCAACAAATCAGAGACCATACTAATGTTGAGGCGCACTGGGTCGAAGGAGACAATAAATCAGGCCAGTGTTTAAAAGGTTCATACTTCCATCTTGAAAGTGGTCTACCTCAATGCCGCTGCTGCAGCAGACACAAATTGTGAAGACATGTGAACTGCTGCTGAAAGCCACCACAGGGTGGTGACTAGAGCTGTGAAGGATGTTTGAAATCCATCCCTCTATTGGTATTATTCACTGACAGTGCTGACATATAAATAATATGAGAGAGAGAATGGTTTTTGATGGTTTGCTGTATCAGCTTTCCTTATCGAGTTTATTATCGTGAATTACAGGGATGAAGAGTGGAAATGGTTTAAATACTTTGCTTTTTATGATTTAGTGTCATTTCACATGAATAAGCATAATAAACAGAGATCTGAGCAACACAAATCAATCACTTGTATGGGCATGCCTCCTATACACTCAGTGGTGACATTTCAGATAAACCTGTGGTATAATCATTGGCGCTAAAATTCATAATCATAATCTGGACAGCGGGTCTGGGAGAAATGGTCTGGTCTTTTTTTGTGCTGGCTGCTCTTTTTGCAGTATGCTTTTCATTTAGGAATACATGCAATAGAATGTAAAGATATTTGTGACAATGTCTATACAGATCTTTCCATGATCAGTCTGGCGCACCCATAGGTCTATACCAACAATACTGCACATCTCATGGTCTGCTCTCACACTGCCCTCCCAACTGAACTCTTACTCTTCTCTAAATCCCTTGTTTGTTTTGTAAACTGGTGTATATTGATCCTTTCATTTTTCACCATTGCTTTATCGTGTCTATCTTAACGTAAAGTGTTGCAATACTGTGTGAAATGCATCTTCATTAGTTGCCTACAGTAGATAACAAATTCACTCTGAGACAGGATCACACCTCCCGCCAACCCACTCGTACTGTAGATCGCTGATATTACCCATTCAAAACAGACTCCCTTTGTCTGGAGAAATTAGACTATGGACCCGCCCGCTTCCTCCATGGAGCATAAACATTCATTTTCTGACAAGGATTTCCCCCACTGACACTGACAGTGCATTGTAAAATGATATGAGTGAGGTTATTAAAAAGTTATTTAAATAAGGCGTGTCCGCCTCTTTTTTTTACGCTCACCATGCGCACACAAGTGCACCATAGAATGATCTTTGAAAATAGCTTCTCAATACATGCAGCAAAATGGAAAATGCGCACGTATGTCAGCTTCTAAGTTTCTTTGAAAAGCACCCTGTTAGTCTATGAGGGCTGCGTAGTCAACACAATAATATCAGACAAACTGTTGTGGGAAAGTTTGTGTGAGTTAAACTGTGGGATGGAGGGAGATAGACACCTGTTCTTTTGTACTGGATATTTTTTATGCTAATTTCGGAGCATTGATCTTTGACCATCTATAGGATGGGTTGCCGCTAGTTATATCTATTTCATTTGTAGGCTATGTCTGGTCGCCGTAGCTTAGCGCTAGATAGAATGCACCTTGAAAACAGAAAAACGTCTATTTGGCTCACTTTCTCATTAATCGCAAACAAACCCTCAAACACTTGAAATGCTTTCAAATAATAGTTTCAAATAAAACAACATTTTTAAATAATTAATGGCTATACTGTAAAATGTGCACTAATATGTTTGCACTACTAACTGTGACAAGGGTCGCAAAGGGTCATCTTAATATATTTTATATAGCCTACTCTACCTCTTAGTTCCATGAATGAAATAGCACCAACTAACAATGCTTCGCTGTACTGGGTAACAAATTAGATACATTTTTTTAGATAGATTTTTAAGAAGGTACCCCCCCCTATACTACACTACCCCCCCTATACTAACCCTAACCCCGAGACCTCTTCTCCCCTGCTACCCCCCTGTACAAGTTCTCTCCTGCTAATAAAATATATTTAAAAAAAAAAAAGAGGAAAAAAAATTAGCCTACTGGCATTACGACTGCCAATGGCCCCTGGTGTGAGCATTGATTACTTTGTCTTATGATGACTGTTGGATAGATGATTCACTTACTTAAACAAATGTATTGTTGTAAGTCGCTTTGGATAAAGGCGTCTGCTAAATGCCATAAATGTAAATGTAATGTAAATGTGTACTGCACAAGGTCAATGGAATTGGTGAGCTTTTGGGAAACTGACGACAGGCCATGGAACCGCTCCTGTGAAATTATGCAATTCCTATGTTTTGATCATGAGACCCATGCGCAAGGAGACAGACAAATGTGTACATACCTTGATTGCTTCTTTATAAGCCAGGAGACAACATGACTGTTGATGAGCAACTGTTTCCAACAAAAGCTTGGTGCTGCTTTACACATTACATGGCTAACAAGCCTGACAAGTTTGGCATCAAGTTTTGGTTAGCCGCCGAAGTGGACACCAAATACATGCTGAATGCATTTCCATACCTGGGGAAAAATGCATCTCGGCCAGTGGGTGAGCGAGTGTCTAAGAATGTGGTGATGAAACTGATGGAGCCTTTCCTGGGCAAAGGATGAAATATGACCATGGACTTGGACAACCATGGACAACTTCTTCACATCAATTTCCCTGGCAAGCAAGTTGATTGCAAGGAAAACGAGTCTCGTCATAACCTCGTCTGATCCTATGGACAAATAGAGTCGGAGACTTTGTCATATATATATCGAAAACAAAAATGACCCTGCAAAGTCACAGTAATAAAATCCTTCTTTCGCTGACTCCCCTTTGACGGGCATGAAATATTTCTCTTGCAAAGTAATTTAACAATAAGTTAAGGGAAATAGAGAGCTAACTTTGACAAAATCCAGAGTTGGAGTGAAAGTTAGCTCGCAAACTTCCATAGATCCCTTGCGTAGTTAAAAGTGCCTTTATTTTATTTTTTTGCAGAACTAGGAAAGCCTGGTCTCAATGAGGTTACCAGCCGAACTATAGAGGCTTCACTGCAAGGTGCAAACCACTAGTTATCCTCAGGGATGAGGATGGTGATGTTACAGTTTGATAAAGGTACCTAAAAACCCTGCAGAAGTCTGGAAAAAGGTATAGTAGATAATACATATAATCATGTACCAGACTTATTGCAAGAGGAAAGATTGGAGAAAAAGGATCTGCCCACGATTTACAGCATACCACCTCATCTGTGAAGCATGGTGGAGGGGGTGTTATGGTTTGGCTGACACTAGAACTGGCTAACTTGTCTTAATTGATTATGTAACTGACGGCAGCAGCAGAATGTATTCTGAAGTCTACAGCAACATGTTGTCAGCTTGAGTACAAGCAAATGCCTCCAAATGTATTGGATGGTGCTTTAACATACAGTTAGACAATGACCCAAAACATACTTGTTATGTATGCAATTGATATTGCCTTGTTATTGCCATGCATTAGGTGGCGCTCTACACACACTGTTAAGTGCAATTGGTAACAACGTCCCGGTGTTAATAAAGCAGATACCAATGCCTCGACCTGCGCTCGCGTGTCGCTCTCATGTCAAGTATATGGGAGTGAATTGCGCTGGGAATGAATTTTAGACAACAAAAACATCCATGCTAAATGTGCAAAAGGGCACATGGCTAACACTAGCTCATCAAGTGCAAGTTCAGAGTTGGAGCTAGGAGAGTTAGCAGAAAAGCCAGCACGGCAAGCACAGCCACAAAGAGAACAAAGTAAAATAACAGCTACCATTGGACATATTGATGCCTTCAATGAGACTGTGGAGCTATGGGCAACGTATATTGAAAGATTTGAACACTTTGTAAATGCAAATGACATAAAAGATGAGAAACGAGTGTCAGTGCTGCTTCGTGTTATGGGCATGAGAACATATGGACTGCTGCGTAGTTTAATTGCACCAGCACGGCCCGAAGACATGACCGGTCTACCCGCCTCCACCATCAGACCTCTGCAGCTCATCCTGAACGCTGCCGCTCGTCTGGTGTTCAACCTCCCCAAATTCTCCCATGTCATGCCCCTCCTCCGCACCCTCCACTGGCTACCAGTAGCAGCTCGCATCAGATTCAAGACCCTGGTGCTTGCCTACCAGGCGGCAAAGGGAACAGCCCCTCCCTACTTGCAAGCAATGGTTAGCCGCTAAACCCCTGCATAATCACTCCACTCTTCCACCTCGGCTGCCCGCCTGGCACTGCCGCCTCTATGTGGATGCAGCGGCCGCACCACTCAGTCACGGCTTTTCACTGTCCTGGCGCCCCGCTGGTGGAATGAGCTTCCCACCACTGTCAGGACTGCAGAGTCACTACCAACCTTCCGCCGTAGATTGAAAACCCATGTCTTCAGACTACATCTTAACAGTCCTTCCTAAAGACCTCTTCACCCCCACTACCCCCCTTGTACTAACCCTAACACTTGAGACCTCTTTACCCCTGTACAAGTTCTCTCCTGTTAATAAATAATTGATGTTTTTTTTGTTTTTTTAAATGCCTTCTGGCATTACGACTGCCAATGGCCCCTGGTGTGAGCATTGATTACTTTGTCTTATGATGACTGTTGGATAGATGATCCACTTACTTAAACATATGTATTTGTTGTAAGTCGCTTTGGATAAAAGGCGTCTGCTAAATGCCATAAATGTAAAAAATTAAAAAAATGTTAAATGACCTTTCAGCGCATTGTGGCTGAACTACAGGCCCAATTCTCTCCAAAATCACTCATTATAGCAAAGAGATATCATTTTCATGAACAGAACCAGGAAGAAGGGGAGTCACACAGTATGTAGCAGTTTTGAAGAGACTCGGAATATTGTGATTTTGAGTCGAAGCTGGAATACGCACTTTGGGACAGATTTATTTGTGGATTAAAGAGTGAAGCTACCAGAAATGGCTATTGACGGAGGCGGCTCTCAACTTTCACAAAGCAGTGGTAATCGCTGTGTCAGTGGAGACAGTCGCAAGAGAAGTGCAGCTCCATCAAGGTAAACAAAGTGACTCTGTCCTCTCCCAAAACGAGACATAAATGTAAGAGATGTGGGAAAGCAAATCATACAGTACAGATGATGACTGCTGGTCCAAAGACCAAATTGCCATAACTGTGGGAAGAAAGGCCACATAGGGCGAATGTGTAAAAGTAAAAAGAACTGTGAAAGAGGGGGAAAAACCGAGATTAAAAGAGGAACATTCAAGCGGCATGATAAAGAAAAAAAGAGAAGAGTGCATTGCTTGGAGGTCACGTCACGTCACGCTGGGAATTAATTCAGCGTTCCGGGAAGCAAAGCAGTTACTCGTCTCACAAAAGGTATTGACTCACTATGACCCTAAGCAGGCCATCCGGCTCGCCTGTGACGCATCACCCTACGGGGTAGGTGCAATCATTTCTCACGTCCTGCCCAGTGGTGAAGAAAAAACCCCATCGCCTTTGTGTCCAGAACTCTCAGCAAGGCAGAGCAGAATTATGCCCAGATCGAGGGGTCAGCTCATAATTACACCATCGAGTACAAGAAAGCCGAGTTTCATGCTAATGCAGATGGACTTTCACGGCTGCCACTCGAAGTGAAACACAAAGACAAAGTCGACACTGTGGAGGTATTCTGCACCCAACAGGTGGAAACACTGCCCGTCAGCAGCAGGGAGATACGACGAGACACCATGGCTGACCCCACAATGTCTACTGTCTTGGACATGGTAACAACACGATGCTTCCCAGCAGAAGATGACACCAGAAGTGAGCTATCACCGTTCCTGGGCTGACAAAACAAGTTCACATTCCAGCAAGGATGTCTGACGTGGGGCATTCGGATGATTGTACCTCCGAAGCTCCGCCCCCGTGTGTTGGCAGAGCTACACGTCGCACCCCCAGGTGTGGCAATGTTGTATTTATTCATGTCTCTACGGCCTTTTTAATGCTCACTCCAAAAGTTTGGATTTGAAATCAAATAATTACTACGCAGTTAAAGTTGAGATTCTCAGCTTTTATTTTATGGTTTTTGTGTACATATTGGTTTCACCATTCAGAAACTAAAACACTTTTTATGCATAGTCCCCCTATTTTAGGGCACCGAAAGTAATGGGACAACTGGCTTGACAGGCATTTTTGGTAAGTTAGGTGAGTTCCGTCACATGATTTGTGCAGTCATAAGAGAGCTTTTAATGTCTAGTTTTGATTCTAGGCTTTGCGTTTGCCTTTGGAGTCTGCTATTGGTGTCTGTCAACATGAGGACCAAAGAGAGGTCAATGAAAGTCAGGGAAGCCATGATGAGACTAAAATATATCAGTCAAAACCTTAAACCTACCAAAATCAACAGTTTGGAACATCATTCAAAAGAAAAGAAAAAAAAAACTGGTGAGCTTAGCAATCGCAAACATGCTGGTAGACCAAGGAAACATTCGGATGACCGAAGAATGCTCACCATAATTAAGTAAATCCTCAAAACAACCCACAGATCAGTAACACTCTCCGGGAGGTAGTGTGAATGTGACAGAGACTCCCATCCACAGAATACATCGCCAGCCAAGCTAAATAAAAAGTGTTGTCATTTCTAAATGGTGAAACCAATACATAACCAATAACCAATGTATTGTGTACTGTATGTACACACATACCATAAAATAACAATAACAAACACAACACTTACATTTTTAAGCGACTATACCTTCACCAAAAATTAATATTTTTCTTAGAAAATTTACTCATGGCATCTCTGGACATCTTACTCATCCTTTTGACCTCGTACAAGACTATTTCAGAGGAGCAGAAGTTCTGTTTTTACATGATTTGATTTCCGCAAGTTCTCTAGTTTAACCTCATAGTAATTGTATAGAGCCAAAAAATGCTTCACTTTCCCATTACTTACACAGGGCACTATGAGAGAACACTTTCTCACCAGTGAATAAACAGGTGGTAGAAGGAATATTTATTCATCAGAAGAAAACCATGAAAGAAGATAGCACTGTGTGTGTGTGTGGACAGTGAAGATGCCTCAAGATGAGAGAAATTTTGAGACCTGCCAATTCTTGTCATTGGTGCCAACGTGCCTCTCTTTCCACTAGCAGCCGAGCGAAACGCTTCTGTAAGGAGTCCAAACTGTCTCTCCACTGCAGTTCTGAGTCATTGACTCCACAATCCCACCAAGCCACAGCAGGGAATTTATCAAACCACAGTTAATACACAGAGCAGTGTAGCATGGCCTGACAGAGAGAAGAAGATGACTGAGAGAGAAGAGAAGAGAGGAGAAGATGAGATAAGGAGAGAGGAGGATGAGAGGGCTGCAAGGGGATTTATTAAAAAAAGAGGTGAGAGGAGAAAATGAGCAGAGGGGAGGTGTAGAGAAAGAGGAGACCTGAACCCAGCAGATTATCGTAGTAGCCATGGCGCACAGACTATTCACACACAAGCAAACACACTTTGGCCACACAGTCTCTCTCTGATTCTGCCCCAGCTAAGGTAACAGGGATTCCATTTCTATCTGAATAAGTGTAATAATTTCCTTTCCCCATGCCCTGTCTATGATGGGAACACTGCCAGACAACAAAGCTCTTTTTACTTCATCTCCTGTATCCACTTATCTTTGGCCAATTGACTGAGAAAATGATTTAAGGCACTTCAGCTTCAGTTGCAGATTATTGATTGGATTTAAATTTCACTCCCACTCTCAGTTGGTCTCCTCTGAAGCCAGTTGGCTGGCTGTTATAAGTCTGCCCTCTCTCACTGTCCGCCTGTGTTCCCAAACCTGGGAATTTATAACTAACTCCTTCTCACCCACCTCTACCCAGCAACTGATTTCCTGTGAGAAAATGGCTATTCTTCCCCATGTTTGGTACAAACAGAATATGCGCATACAGCATAGAAGTGTGCATACAGTACTAACGCGAATTCATATATGTACACAATAATATAGTCAGCTCTCTCTCTCACACACACACACACACACACACACACAAAAGCAAAAGAGGACACATACACAGACCCACATTGTGCACCTACTGAATACACACACACACACACACACAGACGAGGCCTTCCCTGTGGGATCCGTCCCCTTTTGCATGTGAACCAAAAGCCATGCTAATTATTGCTCCATGGTGCAGCAGAGGGTGAGGACAGGAGCACAAAAGCAGCAAATTAACCTCACTTTCCCTCCATTTCACAACTCTCTCAAAATGGCAACACTGAACCTTAATGTGTTTTAAGAGCTGGGCTGTGAGCTGCAGATAGGGGGGAATGTTCTCCTCAGGCGAAACCTCCACACAAAACATATTTCACATAACTTGAACACTAGTCGTTCCAAACAGAGATCCACGGGCGTGTGAGACACTTTATAATAAAATAACTCTGCATTGTGAAACAAAAAGTCCCGCTCCTTCCCTGATTTTCCTAAATGTCTGTTTTTAACATAATAGCGTTTTTACAAATCCAAAATCACACTTAGAAAAAAAAAATCAGGAAGCATTTTCATGACCATTACACCTTTTATGGCCAACATCTCCAAGTCACGTCCTGTGATTAGCATCTGCCACAAGCACAAATGGTCCATTGAAACTAGCCTAATCCTCATTTTGGTGACTCGAAACTGACCTTACAGTTATGAATGGCTTACCCATTTCAACTGTAATGGTGATATCAGTAACATAGACAGACAGACAACAACAGTTATTTGCATGATAAAAGCAATTACAGTGCCTATAGAAAGTCATCATACCCCTTTGAAATAGTTACTATATTTATCGTACAGCCTGAAATCAAAACCCATTAAAAAAAAAAAACTTTTTCCAGCTTTATGTACAGAATTTAGCCATACAACATCAAACTAATGAAAAAAAAGGCAACAGTTCTGAAAATTTATAAAAAAAGAAAAACAAGAATAACAGGGTTGGAAAAGTCATCAGTCCCCTGATTTAATACTTTGTAGAGCCACCTTTTGCTGCAATTACAGCCATCAATCTGTTTGGATATGTCTCTACTAGCTTTGCACACCTAGATTGGAGAATATTTGCCCATTCTTCCTTGCAGAATTGTTCGAGTTCAGTCAAATTCCGTGGCGAGCGGCGATGGACTTCTCTCTTTAAGTCCATCCACAGATGTTTTTATCGGATTTAAGTCAGGGCTCTGACTTGGCCACTCAAGGACATTCACCTTTCTATCCTTAAGCCACTACGTTGTTCTTTTGGCGGTATGTTCAGGATCGTTGTCGTGTTGGAAGGTGAATGACCTGCCCATCTTCAGCTGTCTAGCAGAGGGACGCAGGTTGTCCTCAAGAATTTGGGTGTACTTGGCAGCATCCATTTTCCCTTTAATCCTGACCAATTGCCCAGTCCCCGCTGAAGAGAAACATCCCCACAACATAATGTTGCCACCACCATGCTTCACAGTAGGTATGGTGTGTTTTGGGTGATGTGCTGTGTTTGGTTTTCGCTTGGAGTTCAGTCCAAAAAGTTCAATCTTAGTCTCGTCTGACCATAAAACCTTTTTCCACATGGCAACAGAATCTTCCAGGTGTGTTTTTGCATAGCACAAATGAGACTGAGTGTGGCACTTTTTCAGAAAAGGCTTCTTTCTTGCTACCCTGCCATACAGGCCAGCTTTGTGTAAAGCTTGTGAGATTGTTGTCACATGCACAGACAGACCAGTCCCAACCATAAAGACTTGTAAGTCCTTCAAAGTTGCTTTTGGCCTCTTGGTAGCTTCTCTGATCAATGTCCTCCTGGCTCGGTCATCCAGTTTGGATGGACAGCCTGATCTAGGCAAGGTGTTGGTGGTGCCATACGCCTTCCACTTCTTAATGATGCTCTGAACGCTACTCAGAGGGATAGCTAAAGCCTTCTAAATCTTTTTGTAGTCTTCACCTAACTTGTGCCTTCCTACAACTTTATCCCGGAGGCCTTTTGAAAGTACTTTTCCAACCATGGTGAATTCTTTGCAGAACCATGCACTTCCAGTAGTGGAATCCTCAAGAAACAGCTGGTTTTATGTAATCAAAACCACTACAATTGATGTCAGGTGGGGGGCAATTAGCCTGGTGTTTGATCTGGAAGTTGATTGGTTGCACCTGAGCAAGTTTTTAATGGTATACTCTAAGGGGCTGATCACTTAACCAAACCAGGTATTTCACTAATTAATTTTTAATAATTGTCCAGAATTAAAAAATAAATAAATAAATCACTTTGATGATGAGGGTTATAATGTGTACATACAGCTCAAAAAAGTTAGATTTGATTTATTTTAATTTCCAGGGTGTAATGTGACAAAAGGTAAAGATTTCACAGGGTATGATGACTTTCTATAGGCACTGTACATGTGAATAGAAGGCCGGCAGCGCGCATCCAGTCTGTGAAGACACGTACCCTTCATCACACCTGTATTTCAAAAAGTAGGCTTATTACATTTGTTTTATTAAAGCCATAGTTTTGCTCTCAGTCTACTAAAACGTATTTTTCTCCACCTGTATGTGTGTGTATGTAGGCCATAGTAGCCTATGTGTGTCTGATTGACGATAAGGGCACAATATCCACGTGCAGGAAGATGGACAAATACTTTGGTTAGTAATGAGGTCCCGGGGCTTTTAGTGTTAAAGCAGCTGTGTGTATCCTCTGGGTACAGTATAAGTCTCACCAGTCTCTGGTCCTAAACAGCACTAACTTCCAACACGCAATGAGCAACACATCCTTGTCAACATAACATCCTACAGTATATGATTAAGTGAAACTCAGCAATCAATTTGCACCACAGTTTCCTGCAGTGAGTCCTCCTATTACTCACTAATTGTTGTGTAGGCCTTAAGATCATTCTGCACTCATTGGTATAACACACATTAGAAACTCTGACCGTGACAGCAACTCTCTGGCTGACCTGGGCAAACACTACACAGCATAGCTTGTGAATGGGTCTGAGACTCTGAGATCCAATGAGATGCTAATGCCATTCCAGACTGTGAAGAAGAGGGGAGTTATTATAAAGTGTATGTGGTCCTCCTCTGTAATGAAGCTATGCACAGCAGAGAGACAATCAGCAGCACTCAGCATGAGGCTGATTATAAATCACAGCACATCTACAGTATCTGATCGGCCACCACTACCCAACAATCACTGTGCCACTTGTAACATCACGATGAATCAACGTGATCATATCCTCCAGATAACTAGCACTCCTGCTAACTTCTCATTACAGTGCATTCGGAAAGTATTCAGACCCCTTCACTTTTTCCACATTTTGTGATCTTACGGCCTTATTTTAAAATGGATTACATTTTTTCCCCTCATCAACCTACACACAATACCCAATAATGACAAAGCCAAAACAGGTTTTTAGAAATGTTTGCTAATTTATTAAAAATAAAAAAATGAAATAATCACATTTACATAAGTATCCAGACCCTTTACTCAGTACTTTATGAAGCACCTTTGGCAGCGATTACAGCCTCAAGTCCTCTTTGGTTTGACGCGACAAGCTTGGCACACCTGTATCTGGGGAGTTTCTCCCATTCTTCTCTGCAGATCCTCTCAAGCTCTGTCAGGTTGGATGGGGAGCGTTGATGCACAGCTATTTTCAGGTCTCTCCAGAGATGTTCGATCGGGTTCAAGTCCGGGTTCTGGCTGGGCCACTCAAGGATATTTAGAGACTTGTCCTGAAGCCACTCCTGCGTTGTCTTGGCTGTGTGCTTAGGGTCATTGTCCTGTTGAAGGTGAACCTTCACCCCAGTCTGAGGTCCTGAGCGCTGTGGAGCAGGTTTTCATCAAGGATCTCTCTGTACTTTGCTCCGTTCATCTTTCCCTCGATCCTGACTAGTCTCCCAGCCCCTACTTCCCCACAGCATGATGCTGCCACCACAATGCTTCACTGTAGGGATGGTATGGGCCAGGTGATGAGCGTTGCCTGGTTTCCTCCAGACATGACGCTTGGCTTTCAGTCCAAAGAGTTCAATCTTGGTTTCATAAGACCAGATAATCTTGTTTCTCATGGTCTGAGAATCCATTAGGTGCCTTTTGGCAAACTCCAAGCGGGCTGTCATGTGCTTTTTACTGAAGAGTGGCTTCTGTCTGGCCACTCTACCATAAAGGCCTGAATGGTGGAGTGCTGCAGAGATGGTTGTCCTTCTGGAAGGTTCTCCCATCTCCACAGAGGAACTCTGGAGCTCTGTCAGAATGACCATTGGGTTCTTGGTCAACTCCCTGACGGTGGCCCTTCTCCCCCTATTGCTCAGTTTGGCCGGGTGGCCAGCTCTCTGTGTTCTTGGGGACCTTCAATACTGCAGAAATATTTTGTACCCTTCCTCAGATCTGTGCCTCGACACAATCCTGTCTCTGAGGTCTACAGACAATTCCTTCGATCTCATGGCCTGGTTTTTGCTCTGACATGCACGGTCAACTGTGGGACATTATATAGACAGGTGTGTGCCATTCCAAATCATGTCCAATCATTGAATTTACCACAGGTGGACTCCAATCAAGTCGTAGAACATCTAAAGGATGATCAATGGAAACAGGATGCACCTGAGCTCAATTTCGAGTGTCAGCAAAGGGTCTGAATACTTATGTACAGTTGTGTTCAAAATAATAGCAGTGTAATTAAAAAAGTGAGTAAAGCTCAAAATCCTTATAATAGTATAACACTGCACATTCTATTCCAAATCAAAACATGAAGAAATGTATCAAATTTGTTATTACTTTACAGAAAGTGAAGAAAAAGGAATATTAGGCTGTTCAAAAAAATAGCAGTGTCTGCATTTTTCTTTACAAACTCAAACATTTACTGTATAAACTGAAAAATGCTTGAAGATTTAGCTTTCCTGTGAATCACTGAACTAATATTTAGTTGTATAACCTCTGTTTCTGAGAACTGCTGCACATCTGTGTTGCATGGAGTTGACCAACTTCTGGCACCTGTGAACAGGTATTCCAGGCCAGGACGATTGGACTACATTCCACAATTCCTCTGCATTTCTTGGTTTTGCCTCAGAAACAGCATTTCTGATGTCACCCCACAAGTTTTCTATTGGATTAAGGTCCGGGGATTGGGCTGGCCACTCCATAACGTTAATCTTGTTGGTCTGGAACCAAGATGCTGCTCGTTTACTGGTGTGTTTGGGGTCGTTGTCTTGTTGAAACACCCATTTCAAGGGCATTTCCTCTTCGGCATAAGGCAACATGACATCTTCAAGTATTTTGATGTATCCAAACTGATCCATGATCCCTGGTATGCGATAAATAGGCCTGACACCATAGTATGAGAAACATCCCCATATCATGATGCTTGCGCCACCATGCTTCACTGTCTTCACAGTGTACTGTGGCTTGAATTCAGTGTTGGTTGTCTGGCAAACTGTCTGCGGCCCCTAGACCCAAAAAGAACAATCTTGCTTTCATCAGTCCACAAAATGTTGCGCCATTTCTCTTTAGGCCAGTCAATGTGTTCTTTGGCAAATTGTAACCTCTTCAGCACATGTCGTTTTTTCAACAATGGGACTTTGCGGGGGCTTCTTGCCGATAGCTTGGCTTCACATAGGCATCTTCTAATTGTTACAGTACTCACAGGTAACTTTAGACCTTCTTTGATCACCCTGGAGCTGATCATTGGCTGAGTCTTTGCCATTTTGGCTATTCTTTGATCCATTCGAATGGTAGTTTTCCGTTTTCTTCCATGTCTTTCTGGTTTTGGTTGCCATTTTAAAGCATTTGAGCTGAGCAGCCTATCATTTTCTGCACTTCTTTATATGTTTTCCCCTCTCCAATCAACTTTTTAATCAAAGTACGCTGTTCTTCTGAACAATGTCTGGAACGACCCATTTTACTCCGATTTTCAGAGAGAAATGCACTATAACCAGCATGTACAACATTTGCTGCCTTCGTACTTAAATAAGGGCCACCTATGTGACACCTGTTTTTTCACAGAATGAATGACCTCACTAATTGAACTCCATACTGCTATTATTTTGAACACCCCCCTTTAATGATTCAATTACACAGAATCAGCAGCATGCATGTCATGACTGTTGGGTCTGTTGGTTTTCTATTACTCTACTACAACTACTAGTAAATTATTTGCCATGTAGAAATATAATTTCTACCAAAAACAGTGATTGATCTGATTAGTGATGTTGGACTGCTATTATTTTGAACACAACTGTAAATGTGATATTTCAGTTTTTTATTTTTAATAAATTAACAAATATTTCAAAAAACCTGTTTTCGCTTTGTCATTATGGGTATTATGTGTAGATTGATGAGGAAAAAAATTAATTGAATCCATTTTAGAATAAGGCTGTAACATTACGAAATGTGGAAAAAGTGAAGGGGTCTGAATACTTTCCGAATGCATTGTATATTTACACTTCATAGTCCACACACAGTGCTGCATCTGACCACTCAATCACTCACTATCAATAGCGGGCTTTCCATAGCGGGGCTTACGACGTGTGTGCCAGTGCGTGCCAAGGCCAATTGCTTTTCCACAGTCACTCCCGGGCTTCAACAGGGCTTACTCCAGGCCTATTCAATGCTTAAAAATCTGGCTTTTAAACTTCTACCCTCTGGCCGTGATGAGGCTGAACGGGGCTAGGGGTGCGGTTTAGAGTGAGTGCGGGATATTGTTATTGTCCAAGTGCTTTAATTGGCTAGTGAATTTGGTGAGTGGCAAGGATAATTCAAGTTAGCTCGCTCTAACTACACAATCGAATGAATTTGAATCGCGCTTTTTACAAATACAATTGTCAAAGTGCTTAAGTTACAAAAACCTTTTGGGAAACCAGAGGATTTGATGTGTTGCTACTAGTGTCTCCATAGTTTGCCACCTTACAAACTGTAGAATGTTAACAAACTGAATGATCACACTGGGCAGAAAAACCCACTGTAGAAATTCAAACAGGCTTGTTCACTAGGCTCGGGACACACAGGCTTTGAGCACTAGCTGGCCGCTAGTAAGCCTTAGCACACACTGGCACCCCTTCCAAAAGCAGCTATTGAGGATCAGTGTGATCCTTCAGCATTCTCTGAAGATCATTCTTTACTGTCCTATTCCTGCATTCCATCTCTTAGATCCAAGAGTCACCTTATCAATAGCATCACTGATTATGATTCCTCCCAACTGTGTATAGCCAACTGTTCTACAGATTGGTCATTTGCAATAAGACCATTCAGGTATCCTATCTAGGTAACACACAGTGATGGTCAACGGTGCAGTCATTTGGAGGCTGAGCATTGACTGCAAGCATGTAGCCTCTGACTTTATGTCTCCTCCTCTGAGAGACATCAGTATGGTTATATGACAAGGTCTCACTGCCTGTGGGAATTATTGTCAAATTTCTAAAGTGCTGTTTAGGCCTATTGCCCAGTGGTAGGGTCATTTAAATGGTGTTTTTCACCTTTTATCCTTTTCATGGCTCATCAAATATACATTTGCTACCCTGTATGACACCCAACAAGGGACATTCAAATCACCATCACTAGAGCATGAACAAATGTAATTTGTAAATGGAAAGATAAACAGAGTTAGGGGAACAAGTAGGTTTTTGTGCAGCCCCTTGCAGTAGCTTGTCAACTTGACAAAATGTGTTTTGTCAGGCAAAAGCCTCCACTAGGCAGTTAACCTTCCAAGTGATGCATTTGCAATCACAATGAGTCCTATGATGCATCCAGTAGAAGAAACTGCTATCCCCTTTGGGGTATAGGTCCATATCCTCACTGAAGGTGAGAGGAGCTGGCTGCTTCCACTTTGACTGACATCTAAACACCTGCCATGTAATACAACAGTAACTCAGTACCGTAGCTGCCTTTTATCTACAGCTGCATCTAATTCCTCTCTTTGTATGCCGTCAGAGAGCGCATTGAATTTCCATGTTCTAATTCGATGCACTCCTTGACAGGGAATATAATTTAATCATCGCCCGCCCCTTTCTCTCCCTTTTGATTACATATGTCGGTGCACCTTCTCCACTGATTACACCTACGGTATCTGCAAATGTGTACTTAACTCATTTACCATGCCACGCTCTTCACTCGCAAAGACTCTGTCTTTGTAATTACACAAGATTAGGGACTAATATCTAATTATGCCTTAATATGCTTTAATGCATTTTTAATGACAGCTCGGTGTTAAAGTCAAACTTGTGCTGTCTTTCAGGAGTGCAAAGGGAATCTTGGCAATCGAGGCTGGAGGCGGATGGGAGACATTGATTTTTTTGGCTGTAGTTCGGAGTGCTGGCAGGGAGGCGGCTTTATATTGAAGTCATCCGAAGTAAAAATGTTGCACCAGCCCAGAGATGTAAAATATCCAGCTCACTGTCAAAGGGGGACATAAATGTGCCTGTTTAAGTTATGATTTGGACACAATACCGTTTAATGATTTGTTACTTCTGAAAGGATGACCAATGGGCTAAAAAAATGAAAACAAGTAGTATTGACATTTGAAAAGTGGTTTGATGTTCGGTTCCTGTTGAAATATAAAAAAAAGAGAAGTACTAGAGTAGAGTAGCTACCGCCTTCTCCTGGTCCTCCAGAAATAGAAAAGAGACAGTCAGCCATCTTCCATTTCCAAGTCACAGGCAGCTAGAGTTTGACAAGGCATTCCATGAATAGATATTCTCAGTTGTGTGTAATGTATTCCTACACTGTAGTGTTTGTGCACACAAGATGTTTTGTTTTAGTTTTAATACAATGTTACATTCATAATTTGTTCCTATGGTTTATTCTAACAGAATAAAGAAAGATCAGCCTGATATTTCAAAGATTGATTGTGATGCAGATTGTTTTGTGAGCCCGATTGGTATGGCTTGGCCTGTTTTAATTGGATTCTGTTAATTAATGGTGGATGGGATGACTGAATTACTTGCATGTTTTATCCATATCATTATCCCTAATTGGGCTGGTAGTTAGCTCTTTACTAACTCCTATTATCCTTATACCACAACACCTCACAATTCAAGAGATACTTAATTCAGCTAAGCTAATAGTTCTGGCTAAATTGAATCCATCTGATAAATGGATCACATGATCAGTAATATGTTTTTACGATTATGTACGTTAAACATCATGTATCTTTTATCCAATTAAATACAGTGATGACATAGGACAAGTGGGAGTCCGCTAGCTAGCGTACCTTCAACTACATGTGAATGGAAGGTAGCATTTTCCACTTAACGGAACACCACTGCAAGAGCATCATGGGTGAAGTGCCCATTTGCCAGTCATCATGAGCGAGGGCGTCGGCAGTCGTAAATAAACATTCTAATGTAATAATTTGTGCTCTGAGAGGTTGAGTGCATGGCAATTAGCCATCTTGTCATTATGCAGTGGGTCGTTATGCAGAGGGTCGTTAGCGTGTGGGTGACCTTGAAGGGCCTCGTTAGGGCGATGATTGACAGGGCTACTGTGACAGTGGCAGAGGCAGATGGAGGACCGGGGGCGCACCTGTGATGTCATGCTGCTTGAAGGAGTCGCTGTAGATCTGGTGCTGGTTGGGACAGTGCTTCTTTAGCCACTTGCACACGTCCTGCTGGGTCCACAGGGCCACGGGCTTGGACAGCTTCACTATCCCCGGCTGTGGGTCCAGAGAGAACACATAAAATAGACCACAATAAATGTTATTTACAGTATGTCATGTACTTTACAGTGCACACTTACTATACTTACATATAAAAAGATGTATTTGTATCATACTGTAGCATTGTCCTGATAACATACTGTCCCTATGTTAGTATATACACACTATGATGCACTATGTACAATCGTAAAAATCGTAAAAATTACACCATTGCAATGATTCAGCAATATTGATTGATGTGCCTCACTTGACACTAGTGTAACAGAAGTAAAAGACGATGCCACATGTCAGGCAACAAGGAGACCTGGGTAACACGATACACAACATGCAGCTACGGTGTCTAATCCCTCAGACAGTCAGTCTGCGTACTGCTGAAGAACACTGATTCAAAAGTGCTGGCATCCCTTCATTTTGATTGAGGGGCTACTAAAATTACAAACACAGAGAGGTGGTTAAAATTTCACATCCACTCCCTCGCACTCACGCTGGCATGGTGGCTGCTGCGTGGTGCTGCATAGCAATACAGCATGCCTCCATCTAGGCCAGCAGAAAAAAACAAGCACCCACAGCGTTTTACCTCTCTGTGCCTCCCTCTCCGTCTGTACCGACAGTAGCTGTCTGAGCCACTGGGGGTGACTGTGCTTGGCAGCATTGGGGGAATGACAGAGTACAGACGATGTGACTGTTTGTAGGACCACATAGACCCTGAATCTGCAGGGAGGCAGGTCCAACACTTTAACCTTTAAATACACCTCAGCTCAATGTGAATTAACCCTGACTACCAGCCTGGGCATAGAGGGGAGGGTTTAGCCAGAGAAGCTACCATGAAAGAGAGAGAGAGAGAGATGGGAGGGAGGAAGGGAGGGAGAAAAGAGATAGTAAGAGAGATGGAGGGGAGGATATATGAGGGGTGGGAGAGAGTGATGCAGTTGCTTATTGGTTCTGCTCGCAATCCCGTTGAGGAGTGAGTGTGCATATGCCGTCATGGGGTATGATTATGGGGTTTGACAATGGAAAGGGATCTTTTTCTAGAACAGTTACTAAGTCCATAGTCATCTGTGTATTACATTGTGTAGTAATAGAACACAGAGCAGAGTTTCTTGTACAAGGCTGCGCCTGGCAGCAACGAAACACAGCGGAAAGAAAAGCTGAGGAGAGAAAGACAACAGAGGGGAGTCATGAACAAGAATACTTTGGGCCAATTAGAGATTTGAGTGACAGCGCTGGAGTATGGGGCGAGAACAGCTAGCTTTATTTCAAAGAAACACACACATGCACACACTCACACGCCTGCACGCACGCACACACACACACACACACACACACACACACACACACACACTGTACAAACATGGTCTAGCACAAAACATTGCCCTTCTGTCCTTGGTGTAATGTAATTAAAAGCCTTGTACAGTTCAGGTATTTCTCATTAGAGTAGGGACAACAAAGAGAGAGGTAGAATACTAAAAATAAAAGCCAAACATGGAAAGCCATACAATAGACACCAAAAGAACAGCAGTAACATCCAGTAGACTTGGTGTTATGAATAGTGTTGGTGAGCAGATGGGAGACTAGGGCATTCCATATTAAATATTTCAGGTAGTCTTAAATAATTTCAGTATAACTTGCATCAAATAAGAAACTAATGAAAAGGTATCACAGGAATTACAGTATCGTTGGAGTAGATACCACATTCCAGAGACTCACAAAACAGAGGTTTCATTAACGTTCACTGTGAATTCACAAGAACCTTGTACTGCACTCAGAGGCCTACCCAGGTCAGCATAATTATGGCCCTGACATTCACAAATACATAGCACCATCTAGTGAGTAAAAACATAAACAGTACCATTTCAGTAATATGCAATTTTTTCAGCATGGAAAGGGATTGCCATTAGCATCATGTTGACTGACTGAGTGGGTATTTGAGACATTGAACCTGAGTGTCCATCTCCCTTTCTCTAGCACTAAGTTAATTAACAGCTTTGGCATTGCGGCAGCAGGCATCGCCTCACTGTTCTTCTCCCCTATGAAGCAGAAAGGCAAAGAGAGGTCTCTGCGTTCATTATTCGGTTACGTGTGGGGATGAGGCCGTCTGGACAGGCATGGGGAAATGCGGACAGCCAGGAAGAAATAACACCATCTGCTGAGTGAATTATTAACCATTTTAAAACACCTCAGGTTGAAATTGGATTTACAGGCAGTGCAGACTTCATGGGCCACATCAAAGAACATAAACAATGCCTTTTCATTCTCTGACCTTGAGAGTCAGTGATGCTTTACTCAGGGCAATATGAGTTGGAAAGCACGATAATACCTTGGGCATGATATTGATTTAGTAGTGTGGAGTAGATAATTAGCACTTTGTTTTGGCAATTCTTTAGTAAATAAATGCTGGTGCTTCAAAATAGCCATGTCCATAATAGCCCTTCTTTTAAATTCAGAACTACAATTTAAGATGCTAAATTAGTATTGCTTGTATAGTAGTATTGAACTCAAATGACTACCACTGTGTATTATGCAAGTTTGAAAATGTGATCAATGCATGTCTTACTCCATGCCACTGACAACTTTACTAAATAGGTCTTAGGGAGAGTTGACAGATAGTGGTTAGGTAACACAACTCACATGATGACATTTCTGGATTCATATTGAGGATACCTAACAGTGCAAAGATTCCTCTGTATTAACAACAGACCACAAACTAGTAAAGAAGTTCCAGAAGTTCCAAGTTTGTGGGCTTGTAAAGTCTTATTTTGCTAGTAGAGAAAAGTTTAAAGATGGTTTGGACGATAGATAGATAGATATATTTGCTGGGTAGTTGAAAGAAAGTGAGAGTCTTATTATGGTAACAGATAAAGTTAAAGATGGTTTGGTTGGTTAGAGGATGAGGGTTAGGGTAAGGGGTTAGGGTTAGGAGGAATGGTTGGTTGGTCGTTGGTTGGTTGGATAGATTAATTGATAGATAGATAGATAGATAGATAGATAGATAGATAGATAGGAGCCAGGGGTACTTCAGTGGAGAGGGTAAAGAGTTGGTTGGTTGAGTGGTTGAGAGTGGTAGAGTTGGTTGGTTAACCAGATGAGAGTTTTTGGCAGTTACAAAAAGCTTAATAGTTTTAAAAGTTTAATGAAAGCTTTTATCAGGGTTGATGATGTTTTTCTGGGTAGTTGAAAGAAAGTGAGATAGGTTGTGTGATTGGATGGATGAATGAATAGATGAAAGAGAGGATCAATAGATAGACAATTAAGAGGTTAATCAGTATGGGTTTTACTGAGTGAAGCAGTAGTGACTGGTGAAAGGATGATGGCTAGGGCGTTGAAAGGTTAGGACAGATATAAGGTTGGAAATAATGTTCTATTATATATATATATATATAGGTTAGTTCAGTGGAGTGGGTAGAGAGTTGGTTGGTTAAGTGGTTGACAGTGGTTTCAGTGGGGTAGAACTGATAGCCAAGAGAGTGCATTGTTGTGTAATCATTCTAAGAATGTGTTCTGCAGGTCTCCTGTTGTTTACATTTATATTTTTGCTGAAGTAAGCCCACCTAATAATAATAATAATAATAATAAGTATGAGTAATACAATACTTGTACTTGCTGAAGCAAGCCCAGTAATGAACCTACATTGTGATTTAAAGAGTGATTACATCATCAGAAAGGAACAGGCCTCCTGAATGTACCCTGAATGTCTATCAGCATTTCAATGGTGTGTGAACACAGTTCCAGGAAGGGATATTGGCAGCTGATTATCTGTCATTCCTTTCTCCTATCCCTTCAGAGACAGAGACAGAAACATTCCAGGCCGCTGTCCAGACAACAACATAGCATTCTATTTTTGGAGAGGAAATAAAAGTAATTCTGCACTGATAAAACCTTTAATTAAAGTGACTCATGAAATGTTGTAATGGTAGTTTGGCATCCATAATTACTCAAGTTAACTCAAGTTAGGAGCCAGAATAGAGGTATTCAAGTGTGTGAGGAAATAATATTTGAATCAATTGACTGAACCAGTGTACTGTATCAATGACAAGTTGGATTTAAGTATTGCCATAGCAAAGGATGGGACCATTAATACCATGATAAAATGTCAGATTAACCTACAAACCGAATCTAACCCAGCATGCACAAGAGAGTGTTTGGACCAGACTTGGCTCTGCTCTTACCCGTGAGAGTTCTGACTCAGAGACGGAACGGTGGGGTGGGGAGCGGCGCTGGTAGCCGGGGCTCACATCCTGGTAGGTGGGGCTGTCATCATCCAGCATGGTGCCCTGGTCCAGAGGCTCCTCCTCCAGGTGTGAGGTCACGTCCTCAGTGCACATCTGGTGATCGATCCCATTCTGGCTCAGGTTGCAGTGGACAGCTGGGAGAGTGAGAGGGAGGACGACAGGCAGAAGGTCAAACACACTGATGACATACTGTGTGGACATTTGTACTACTAATCATCCATTTGGTGGGTCACCCCACCATTTTGTTTGGTAAACAGCTGAGGGATGGGGCTGGAGAAATGTAACCACTCTCAAATTCATAGACGGTGAGCTATGGATGCAAGGATTGACCATCCATGAGATCAAAGGGATAGTTTTAACAATGCTTTGAAGCTATACAGTGTTTGTTTACATTGTTTACAAACAATGGAGTAAAACAAGATTTTATTTTGGGTTCTGATGGGGTAAGACATTTATAAGCTCATGAGGCACTAATAAATGAACTTAGCATAAATTCAGGCGGGACACTTTAAGTCGAATGGTGCAGCCAGGTGATGGACAGCTGATTCACATGTATGCAAAACATCATCACATGTCTCAGGGTATATGTAATTATGGGCTCCCTACTTATATTATTTTGTATTTTATGTTGTTTAAATTTCAGGCAGCGAGCTATACAGAGCAGAGCCATTCAATTTCACCAAGCGTAAATGTATTACCATTTTCTTAAACATGATTAATTTGATGAAGTTATAGTCTTCAAGAATCAAAATCCAAAAATGGATTTGCCAATCCTATATTGCACCAATCCTATATCAACCACCACTCCATTCAGACACTCGCATCATGATTTGGAATTCTAAACAAAACTGGAATGGGATTTTACTCTAGATATCAGAGTTTTGTTACTTTGTTTAAAAAAAAGTACATCTTTGTGACATCTTTGACAGCTGAACATTTGAGAGTTGGATAAATAATCTTTTATATATTTCAATAAGTTGACATTTTGATTGTGAAGACACAGCAGCATGGCCATACACTGCCTTTGTGCATGGTGTACTATTTCAATTTCACTAGATGGCACTAGATAATATCACGATAGTAGCTATTGCATGGCTGAGATGAAAGACTTTTTACAAGTAAAATTCAAAGTCAGAAAAAAGAGCATAGAGCATTGACAGGAGTTACAACTGTAAACTGTGAGGTAATATTACCAAAAATACTCTTGCCTTCTAGCCATCAAAAACAATGAACTGTTCATTTTGGTAAACATTTAATAAAACAACATCACTTTAAAAAGATTGCACTATACTGTCTGCTTGAGGTCAACAATAAAACATTTTGTTTGTTTCCCTTAAACAATAAAACACACATCACAACAACACCAGCAACACATTCACTCTAAATTCCAAGTCTGACCCAATGCTATTTTTGGAGGTTACATGAGCTGCATAATTCCAGATTATTTCCATTAATTTCCACGATTAATTCCATTAATTTATGTTGCGGGAGACATAAAAGATGACACTTCCATGAATCTGCCAGAGATGTCAGTCATATTAAACAAAGACACTGAAGGGCTGCCAAAGCTTGTTCTGGGTCACTGTCACTGAGCGATTACAAGAAAGTATTCATAATGATTAAAAAAAAAACTGTCTTTATAAGCTATAGCCTCTTCACCATTTCTGCTATGAGGAAAGACAGTTGTTCTTGCAGAATAGCCTCTTCACTATTTATGTTTTTATCAAAACATATTCAAGTTACAGTTTTATATACAGTACCAGTCAAAAGTTTGGACACACCTTCTCATTCAATGGTTTTTCTTTGTTTTCATTATTTTCTACATTGTAGATTAATACTGAAGACATCAGAACTATGAAAACACATATGGAATTATGTAGTAAACAAAAAACTGTTAAACAAACCAGAATATGTTTTATATTTTAGATTCTTCAAAGTAGCCATCTTTTGCTTTGATGACAGCTTTGCACAGTTCTGGCATTCTCTCAATCAGATTCATAAGGTAGTCACCTGGAATGGTTTTCAATTAACAGGTGTGCCTTGTCAAGAGTTAATTTGTGGAATTTCTTGCCTTCTTAATGTGTTTGAGACCATCAGTTGTGTTGTGCAGAGGTAGGGTTGGTACACAGTTCTATACAGTGAATAGCCCTATTCGACTACTGTTCTAATCCATATTATGGTAAGAACCACTCAACTAAGTAACGACAGTCCATCATTACTTTAAGACATCAGTCAAAGTCAGTCAATCCGGAAAATTTCAAGAACTTTGAATGTATCCTCAAGTGCAGTCGCGAAAACCAACGTTATGATGAAACTGGCTCTCATGAGGACCACCCCAGGAAAGGAAGACCAAGAGATACCTCTGCTGCAGAGGATAAGTTCATTACCAGCCTCAGAAACCGCAAATTAACAGCACCTCAGATTAGAGCCCACATAAATGCTTCACAGAGTTCAAGTAGCAGACACATCTCAACATCAACTGTTCAGAGGAGACTGCGTGAATCAGGGACCGCAGAGTGAAGGCAAAGCAGCCAACAAGTGCTCAGCACCTCTGGGAACTCCTTCACGACTGTTAGAAAACCATTCCAGGTGACTACCTCATGAAGCTGATTGAGAGAATGCCAAGAGTGTGCAAAGCTGTCATCAATGGGCTTAAAGTGCAGACTCTCAAGTTGAGAGTCTCAACTTTAATTTGAGGGTATTGTCATCCAAATTGGACAAATGGTTTAGGAATTACAGCTCTTTAATATGTAGCCCCCTCTTTTTCAAGGGACCAAAAGTAATTGGACAGTTGACTCAAAAGCTGTTTCATGGACAGGTGTGGGCTATTCCTTCGTTATTGCTTTATCAATTAAGCAAGTAAAAGGTCTGAGTTGATTCCAAGTGTGGCTTTTGCATGTGGAAGCTGTTGCTGTGAACGCAAAACATGCGGTCAAAGGAGCTCTCAATGCAAGTGAAAAAAAAAAAATCCATCAAAGATATAGCGGCAACATTAGGAGTGGCCAAATCAACAGTTTGGTACATTCTGAAAAAAAAGAATGCACTGGTGAGCTCAGCAACACAAAAAGGCTCGGATGTCCACAGAAGACAACAGTGGTGGATGATCGCAGGATCCTTCACATGGTAAAGAAAAACCCCTTCACAACATCCAGCCAAGTGAAGAACACTCTCCAGGAGGTAGGCATTATCCAAGTCTACCATAAAGAGAAGACTTCACGAGAGCAAATACAGAAGGTTCACCACAAGGTGCAAACCATTCATAAGCCTCAAGAATAGAAAGGCCAGATTAGACTTTGCCAAAAAACATCTAAAAAAATCAGCCCAGTTCTGGAACAGCATTCTTTGGACAGATGAAACTAAGATCAACCTGTACCAGAATGATGGGAAGAAAAAAGTATTGATGATGTGACAGAAGACAGAAGCAGCCGGATGAATTCTGAAGTGTTTAGGGATATACTGTCTGCTTAGATTCAGCCAAATTCAGCAAAGTTGATTGGACGGCGCTTCACAGTACAGATGGACAATGACCCAAAACATACTGCGAAACCAACCCAGGAGTTTTTTAAGGCAAAGAAGTGGAATATTCTGCAATGGCCGAGTCAATCACCTGATCTCAACCTGATCGAGCATGCATTTTACTTGCTAAAGACAAAACTAAAGGCAGAAAGACCCACGAACAAACAACAACTGAAGACAACTGCAGTAAAGGCCTGGGAAAGCATCACAAAGGAGGAAACACAGCATTTGGTGATGTCCATGGGTTTCAGACTTCATTGCCTGCAAAGGATTCTCGACAAAGTATTAAAAATTAACATTTTATTTATGATTATGTTAATTGGTTCAATTACATTTGAGCCCCTGAAAATAGGGGACTGTGTATAAAAATGATTACAATTCCTAAACGTTTCATACAATATTTGTATTCAACCCCTTGAATTAAAGCTGAAAGTCTGCAGTTCAATTACATCTCGATTGTTTCATTTAAAATGTATTGTGGTGGCGTACAGAGCCAAAATGATGAAAATTGTGTCACTGTCCAAATATTTCCGGACCCAACTTTACATCTTATCAGTAAAAAGACTGACTTGTTGATAACCCAAGGTAGCAAGAAGCATCTAGTGTTCTTTCAGTTGAACTTTCTGAGAAGAACTAGGTAGAACTAGGTAGAAGCCTTGATGAGTCTTCCTTAGAAATATAAGGAGAATATACATGAGAGGGCCATGTTTTAAACAGAGGCAACACAGAGCATTGGGATGCATGACACAGAGCATTCCTCCCTCTCTGCTTCTCACTGCCTCCCTCATTCTTTCACTCTTCCCTGCTCTCTCTCTCTCCATCTTTTTCCCCTTTCCCATGTCATATCGTAACTCACTGCATGACTGGTGTTCAACCACTCTCAAGCAAAAATGAGTTATGCATCTTCTGTTAAGTGTGTCTGTACAATATAGCAATACTGAAAGAGAACGATGCAAAAAGGATAGAAAGAGAGGGGGAGAGGGTTGGAAGGAGAGATGAAGAGAGGGAGGGATCAGGATGGACAGTGCGAAGGGAGGGAGAGTTTCTTGGCTCTTTTGGTCCTGTTGAGGAAAGGGGTTTGGCGGGGTAGGTGGGGGTTGAGATGGGGAAGGATGCTTTTTTTCTGCAACAGTTACTATATATAGCCGAGAACATTCTTCCCCCTCTCCTCTCTGACATGCGCTGTGTGAAGAGAGATGCATCAAAGTAAATGAGGGGGAAACAGGGGAAAATAACTGAATGGAAAATACATAGAACCACCATCTTGGTGCTTCCAATAGTGTTTTAATAGTTGTAAGTACAAATGTTGATAACAAAACAGCATTATTCCTCTTGCTATGTCCCTCCATCACTTGATATTTGACACAATAATTCATAGCACTGCGTTACAGGATTGTGATCAGCATAAATCTAAATTGCAGACTTCCCTCAAAGATCAAAGGCCTTGTCTACACTTGACATTTACATCAGACTTCTGTTATGCGAATATAAACATCAGATCACAATCCGATTACAGTATGTGTGTCCACAGCTGGTATTCAAAATTCCAAAATGCATCTCTTAACGGTCTAATGTGCCCACATTGTGCTCTATTGTTTAGTGACTGGCTTCAATCTACTTTTTTTACTCACCAAAGTAGTGATGTTGCTAGAGTGCTGACAACCTGTTCATCTGCGCCAGGGTTTCATTCCTCCAAAATACGAAATAAAACAGAATCTGAGCACTCTGTTTACCGTCACCATTTTGAGGAACGGAAGGCTCAGTGCCAGCAAGGATGCCCTGGACCACAGCTAGGTGATGGTAAACAGAATGCTCGGATTTCTTTTTTATTATGTATTTTGGAGGAATGAGACCCGGTAAGAATGAAGAACAGGTTGTCAGCACTCAAGCAACATCACTACTTTGGTGAGTAAAAAAAGTATATAGAAGCTCGTCACTAAACAATAGAGAACAATGTGGGAGGGAACATGAGACCATTAAGAGCCATACATGTGAGCATTGTTGTGTTTCTCCCAGATGTTTTTATTTGGTGAGAGCAGAGGCTCCCAAATCTGCATCAAAGTCTAAAAGTGTGATATAAAAACAAACTGCACACAAACACATTTCATACTGATAGAATAAAATAGACATAGTTAAGCCTGCAGTGGGTCCATAATCAGAAGTGACATGAAGTGAAGAGTGGGTGCGCTTCGGCTCACTCTCAAAGCAGAGCAGAATGAATTGTTTGTGCGTAGTACGCTGTATGACCCAGAAACAAAGCCTGGAGTGGAGAAAGAGGCCAAATGACTTGCAGCTCTGTACATTACAGGGGCCTCAGTAGCATACTCCCACTACAGAGGAGTCTGGGATTAGATAGGCATCAAGAAGATGATGATTCCTAGGCTTTGCTACCACACAGCCGCTCTTGTTATATGCTAACAGTAGCTTGGGGCACCAACTGAAAACAACCCTTTTCAGAAGCCACAGAAACCATCATTATTCTATATGCCTCACAACTATTTTGTGCCTTTTGGACTGAGGGTGTATGTGCATTTGAAATATCTAGGAGTGGACATATTCGCATTGTAAGGAATTATAGTAGGATGCTCAAAACTATTAAATTGTATCTCAAGAAATGGGTCAACACTCCAGTGTCATTATCAGGTAGGTATAAAAATGTAGGATATATTACCACGTATAAATTACTGTAGATGCTTCCCCTCTATCCTCCCCCAGGCTACTGGGAAAAGGTCCACAGTGATATATCAAAATTAATTTGGCAGGGTAAGCAGTCATGAATAAAACTGTCAACCTTACAAAGATGCAAAGATGTAGGAGGCCTATCTGTACCTAAATTCAAACTTTATTTTCAGGTGTTGACATTTTGCCTTTATTGAATTGGTTTAATTATGATTCTTCTGCCCCTGGCTGATCATGGAGAGAAAATATGGTTTTGCCCATTCCCTTGCATGAGGTAGTTTTTACAGAACTATCCCTTAAATAATGCAGACTGCGGTTCCTATAATCTCCCATGCAATCTCTACCTAAATAGAAAAACTGAATAACTGTAATACTAAATGGCACGCTCAAACTCCAATATTCCATAACATCCTGAGGTCATGACGGTCTTTCGTTTTCCCCCAATGGTCAAAATGCAGAATACATACACTAGGTGATATAATGGATGCTAATGGGTTGAGATTATTCCAAGACCTGAAAGAATCACACAATCTGCCTGGAACCTCCTTTTCCTACAGCATCAGTCATCTAGCTGGCTTATGGAGTTCCATGGAAGCATTAATCTCTGTAATTTACAAGCACATATTGAAATGTTCTCCCTTACCCATCCCAAAATTGCAGAATATAAATCTTAATGCTTAGAGAAATATATATATCACACAACCCCATAAATTAATCCGGGGGGGGGGGGGGGCTGGCCTCTTCTGTTGCCTTTATAAATCTCCTCTCTTATCCTCATTTTATTTAGATTTCTGGCAGTGACAGCTAGCAGGTGCAACTATTGTGTTGTACTGATGCATAATTATTGCTATAAATATGATTACCGTAATTGTATATGTATGTGTATACAGCATGTCTGTATGTGTATGTAGTGTGTATTTAAACAGTATATACAGTGACCTGCATAAGTAATACAACTTCTTTTGGCTCTATACTCAAGAATTTGGATTTGAAATCAAACAATTACTCTGAGGTTAAAGTAGAGATTCTCAACTTTTATTTGATGGTATTTGTGTACATATTGGTTTCACCATTTAGAAGTGAGAACACTTTGTATACATAGTCCCCCTATTTCAGGGCACCAAAAGTACAATTGGGACAATGGGACTTGACAGGTCTTTCTGGTAAGTCAGGTGTGTTCCGTACATCATTTGAAAAAAAAGCACTGGTGAGCTCAGCAATCGCAAACATGCTGGTAGGCCAAGAAAAACTTCTCCAGTGGATGACAGAAGAATGCTCACCATAACTGCACCTAGGTGACAACCTACCAACCCCTGCACCCCCCCTCCCCCCCCCCCCCCCCCCACCCGGACAATTGCACTATTACTGTACCACTGCTCTTCTGTACATATCTGTCTATACTGTTCATAATGCACATATCCCTATATTTTCTTTAATACTACTGTTAATACACTGCACATATCTGTACATACTGTACATACCTGTTTATACTGTTCATACGGCATTCCATATTTATATTTATTCTGCTATCTACCTTAATGTTACTGTTAATACATATATACTGCTAGACTGCATTACCTATACAGCTCATATGCTGCTACACTGTTCATACTGCAACCTATTTATTCTGCTTATAATGCTACTGCTTACTCATATACTGCTACACTGCACTACTTATACTATACTGCACTACTTACTGCTCATATATTGCACTACCTGTATATACTGTTCATTGTACTTTCTGCTATTTTGCACTTCTGGTTAGATGCTAACTGCATTTCGTTGTCTCTGTACTTGTACTCTGCACAATGACAATAAAGTTGAATCTAATCTAATCTAATCTAATCTAATAATTAAGAAAAACCTCAAAACTGTCCCACAGATCAGGAACACTCTCCAGGAGGTAGGCGTGAATGTGTCAGAGACTGCCATCCACATAATACGTCACCAGCCGAACTACAGAGGTTTCCCTACAAGGCGCAAACCACAAGTTATTCTCAAAGAGGATTGTAGGGTTACAGTTTGTATCTAAAAAGCCTGCAGAGGTCTGGAAAAAGGTCTTATGGACAGATACGATTAATATTATCATGTACCAGAATGATTGCTGAGGAAAGTTTGGAGAAAAAAGATTCTGGCCAAGATTTACAGCATACCACCACATATGTGAAACATGGTGGAGAGGGTGTTATGGTTTGGGCATGTATACCTGCACTCGAACTGGCCTTAATTGATGATGTAATTACTGACCTGATGATGAACTGCTGGGGGATATCGCAGGAATACCGCAACGGCACTAGTGAGTTTTATTTCAGGTCATTCACCTTGGCAAAACAACCACCAAGAGGCATCGTTGAGCATAATGGATATGCTTACAGTGTGTTTATAAACATTACCACAAATGCTCTGGCACTGCGAGTTCACATTGAATGTATTTCACATGATTGAAATGAGAGCTTTCATGAATTACTCAAACATGTTTACATGCCATGTGCAATGACAATAAAACAAATTATATTTTCACAGTTTTACTGTACCAATGAGTCATTTGTAGTTGCCTACTGTATTTGACTGTTCTTTTTCGCCCCTGTCCGTCGTATCATGTATCATAGTTTGCACTGAATGCTCTGCATACAACAAGCTCAAATCGTTTCCTTAACCCTAACCCTAACAACCAAAAGCATAACAATGTATCTCTCCACTAGAGATATAGAATTCAAATACTGAGCACAATGCAATGCTACTCCTCCCCTAGAACAGTAAAATTCTTCATTTAATGAATTCCATTAGTTCATAGAAGATTTAAATGCAAACATTGATTGTACTGTAGCCAAAATCTTGCATATTTTCGAGAACCGTTATCAATTCCATTTTACATCAAGATAGTTACAGATAGACCTACTCCTAATTTGTCAGTTATCACTGACTGGGACACTTTCCTTTAACATCCCCCAAATATTAAATCATGTCGCCAGTTACGATAGAAAAATGTTTGATTGAGCAGTGTTTTAGTGGGGGGACCGGGCTTTCTTCACTGTAGCCTCCACTCACTTTGGGACACTGCCAAACCACATCAAAGAATCCAGCATACTCTCCTCCAAACGATCCCTCAAAAAGTGTGGTATAAAAAAATGCATTATTATTATTATTATTATTATGATTGCATTGTGTGAACGAGAGATGGCTGCTCTTTCTGCAAATGTGGACGTTTGCACCCTATTATGATGGTATTAATGATACCAACTATAGGCTACTTTTCTATTACAGTCTCAATCCCACTGAAACCCAAAATCCTGCCTCCTGTCTCGCATGAAAATTCCTAACTTCATTCTGTAATCAATATTACATATTACATTATTAAAGCTGACTCGCGCTTATTCATGTCAGACTGCACTTAAACATTTCCCTGTTTCTCTGCGGTTCTGTATAGAATGTGTGATGACAGTATGAGAGTAGATAGGAGTTGGTCCCATTACTTGGTCCTCGTTAAAATAATCTGATATTTAAACCATTTCCATTCTTCATCTCTGCAATTCTTGAGCTGCTATAATAACCTTGATTTTTGATCTATTTGATAAGGCAAGCTGATAAGGTAAACCTTCTCTTTTCAAACATCCTTCACAGCTCATCACCACCTTCTGGTGGCTTTCAGCAGCACTTCACACTGTGTGTCTGCTGCAGCAGAGGCATTGAAGTATACTCCGCTGCGATGTTGTACTCGTATTTAACACACCGTAGACTTAACACTGTAGAGCCAAAAGAAGAAAAATGCTTAATTGACCCATTACTTACACAAGGCACTGAATATTTATACATAGTATTATCTTTATTTAACTTTCTAACAATGTTTTCTTTTCTAAAACCTGCGACCCCAACAAAAAGTTTTTTGTTTTTTTTCAGTTTTTTTAATCACAAAAAATAGTCTCCCCATCTATTTCCAAATGTTTAAAGAGACAGTTCACTGATTTTGACCTCAAATTGTTGTCCAGATCACCTTACAAACATGTGGGCATGTGAACAGCTTCCAAATGCATCCTGTAGATCAAAAGCTATGTATTCCTAGCATAGATTTGTTCTTATGATGGCTGATGTATAGATGATTTACTTAGTTTAGACAAATGTACTTGTAAATTGTTTTGGATAAAAGTCAAAAATGTGTATCTGAAAATGTAGAGGATTTTACACTGAGTGACTATATTTGGGGGTAATCAATGGGGTTTTTTGAAAACTACCAGGAGCTTTAGGGAGGTTTTCGTTTCCGAATTAGCTACTAATTAGCTATTAGCCTGGTATGTTTACATAAGCTACATACTGTAAGCACTGTGCTAGTGCATACAGATCACTTGTGTTTACTAACATACATCTTAGCTTTGACGCACCTTCGTGGCTGGCGGAGAGGCGCAGAGCACTATGGATGTTGACCATTCAGATTTCTTAATATTTCCTAAGACCACTAATAACTTGCTGTTGAGTAGAGCTGTACCTGACCAAGAAATTGCTTGCTGATCAAGGATAAGTTAATGTTCTGCTATACTACAGTTGGAATCAAAAAAGAATTATGAGCATTTTAAATATCAATTCATTGATAACTGCAGAGGACAGGGTATTGGATTTAAAGTTTTCAAGCCAGAAACGGGCCTATTGAGATGAGGCCCAAGCCCAGTCTGAGCCCGACATCACTGACTTTTCATGAGCCAGAGCCCTAAAAATGCCTGACTTTTAGAAAACGGCTGTGCCTGTATCCATTGCGCACAACAGCAAAATTGCTGCATCGAAGTGAGGAGAGGTGAAAGCCACTTGCTGAGAAGAGTGGAGAGAGAGATGGTGAAAAACTCACCTTAAATACAATCAACAACTGTATTTGCACCAGCCATTATAGAATCAATGACCAAAAACTATGTTTTAAGTGAGAAGTTATGGCTTCTCAAAAGCCGCAAAAGACAGGAAAATATGCACTTAACAAGGTTTTCCAGCACACAACTTTGAAACCTGCTATAGTGCTGTATGATGGTCTACTGTACATAAAACAACATGTTAACCACTGGGCAGGTTGCTTAGGATTCAAAGCTTCTCTCAAACAGCCTAATTCAATCCCTAACCCTAACCCATATTGGTCAGGCTGTATAATTTGACTTATTTGAAAAGGGGAGATTGTCCCATATGAGGATCTTAGGCTAGTGTGCATCTTACTTTGCCAAAGAGAGGGTGGTGGCTGTGGAACTTTGACTATGATTTCTCATGGCTCACACAGCTTTGAGATGCATGGGTCATCTCTGCCAACATGCATCGGTCAGCTCTGTCACAAAAGCATTGAGATAAGTAGGATATCCCTGTTACTAAAACATTGTAAAACAAGCATGAGTCAATCTTACCACATGGGTCATAACCTTCACTACCGCTTTAGGATTCAGAAGTCAACTCCGCTATTATCATTGAAATGCATGGGTCATCTGAAGCCAACACCACATTAACATGCACGGGTGAGCTCCGTCACAACAGCATGGAAGGAATAGGTCCAAGTGCATTGTTGCTATGGCAATAAGAGGCACGAGTACATTTTGTTACCACATGGGTCATGACTTTTATTAGTAATTTGAGATTCATAGGTCAGCTTCACTACTAGCATTAAGATGCATGGGTCATCTACTGTACACCATTGAGATGCATGAGTCAGCACAGACATTAGGCAATTAGTGCACTGCTACTGTAGTTATTGTGACAACTTTTCATTTCACTAAGTATGGCCTGATATGCTAACCTGACAAGACCTAGAATCCTGGTCTAGGTCATTGGGCATCCCAGGCTCATGTGTCCACACAGGAACTTGCAGACTGAAGTTAGCGCATTAGCCAAAGACTCTCACTAATTCATCCTGACATCCTATCAATGGTTAACTGTGTTCAAACTTGGCTTTGCTCCACCGCCTTAGGGCTCTCCTCTGGCTGCCCAATGTGGACCAGACACAGATGCCTTCTGCTCTGAACATGAATGATCCACTTTATTATACACACACGTGCTAAATATAATTCACATCATCATCAAATTTGTATATGGTATGTAAAGTACTGTCAGAGAAAACCTAAAGATGTTTACGTGTGGGTAGTAAAAAATATGTAAAAACCTACAAAACCAGAAAACCAATAGGCAAGACACTAAACCTGTCTTGCAACCTGAACGTTGCTAGTTTGAATCGCGCTTGGGACATTTATTCCTTTTTTTTTATAATGCCTTCCCCTGAAAACCTCCCCTACCCTTGCCTTAACCAACCAAAGTTAATGCCTAATACAGCCTTACTGCCACACAACTCATTGCTAACACGCTTTGTGGAAACGGTGAACATAACTCTCGCATTGCTCGTCTTCAGTTTGTTTCTCTATCCTATCTCCTCCCCTTTCACCAATCCATTTCCATTTCTGTTCCTTACCACCATAATCACTTCCTCTCTATCCACAGGATCTGTCCCATCTGCCTTTAAGACAGCCAGAGTCAAGTCTCTTCTCAAGAAACCAACTCTTGACTCGTCTGTCCATAACTACAGACCGGTATCCCTTCTCTTCTTCTTATCTAAAACCCTTGAACATGCTGTCTCTAACCAACTGTCTCACTATCTCCTTCAGAACAACCTCCTTGACCCTCACCAATCCGGCTTTAAGCTTGGGCACTCTACTGAGACTGCTCTCCTTGCTGTCATGAAGGCCCTCCACTGCTCGAGCTTCCTCCCTCTCCTCGAGCTTCCTCCCTCTCCTCTGTTCTCATTCTTCTGGACCTGTTCGCTGCATTCAACACAGTAAACCACCAGATCTTTCTTTCCACCCTCTCAGAACTGGGCATCTTTGGCTCTGCACTCTCCTGGTTTGCATCGTACCTGGCCAATCACTCTTACCAGGTGACTGTCCTATTCACGCGCCCTCACCACTGGGGTCCCACAGGGCTCCGTCCTAGGGCCCTTACTGTTCTCCCTTTATACCAAATCTCTTGGCTGTGGAATTTCCTCACATGATTTCTCCTACCACTGCTACACAGATGACACTCAACTCTTTCTCTCTTTCCCCCTCTCTCACAGGTGGCGACACGTGTCTCTGCATGTCTTGCAAACATTTCTGCTTGGATGTCAGCCCACCACCTCAAGCTCAGCCTTAACAAGACTGAGCTGCTCTTCCTCCCTGGGAAAGCCTGCCCTCTCCACATCTTCTCCATCACAGTAGAGAACTCCACTGTGACCTCCTCCCAGACAGCCAAGAATCTTGGGGTGATCATTGACAACCACTTATCAAGGATATGTCCATTCCTCACGAGAGAAGCAGCACAACTCTTGGTCCAGGCACTTCTGATCTCCCGCCTTGACTACTACAACACATTCTTGGCCGGGCTCCCCGCCTCCGCCATCAGACCTCTGCAGCGCATCCAGAATGCTGCCCGTCTGGTGTTCAATCTTACCAAATTCTCCCATGTCACCCCCCTCCTTCACACCCTTCACTGGCTCCGGGTAGCAGCTCGCATCAGATTCAAGACCTCAAGATCCTTCTTCTTATGATGACTGATGTATAGATGATTCACTTACTTTAGTCAAATGTACTTCGCTTTGGAGAAAGGAGAATGCTAAATGTCTAAAATGTAAATATAAAAATGTAAGCTACACTGAAGTACACTGGGAACCCCTGTTGCACTTTTTAGACTGTGCTTGCTTGCTCAGCGAAAAATTAAAAATAAATAAATAAATGTGTGTTGATAAACTGTTATGATTAATCTAATGGATAAAAAAAAAAAAAAAGGCTGACTATTTTGCGGCTATATCGGGTAAGAGAGTGACCGATATGATGTATTAGGCTATAGCTCCATTTCAAGCTGAAAATAGAAGGTTAAAAATTACTTTACGTAGCTTATATATCCTCTGTATAGTAGTTTTAATATTCCATATCAAAACAGAGAGTAAACAACAATAAAAATAGTTTCTCAATTTGGAGTATGAGCGTGGTTATTAATATTTCAGCAGAGGCACACCCTCTCAATTTATATATATGCCATTTAGCTGACGCTTTTATCCAAAGCGACTTACATTGCAGTGAGTGCATACATTTTTCAGTATATATGGTCCCAGTGGGAATCAAACCCACAACGTTGTTAGCGCCATGCTCTACCAACTGAGCCACAGTGTACCACCAATTTAGCAATTGAATTGTGACTGAAACAGAAGGTTTTGGATTTCTGAGTGGACAAAATACTTTTTCAACTTCAGTGCAGCTTTTAAGCATCCTTTAACTCACCCCATTATATGATGAACCTCAAGGGTCTTTTCTGCTACCACTTACAATGCTGTGTTTACAGCCTAGAAGCAGGCAAGGTCTCTGAATGAAAGCATTTAGTCATTCTCTACATAGTCCATCTTGCCAGACTCTTATGCCTGATACCAGGTAAATGCGGGTATTTCATATTTTCTACATTAAATATATTTACAGTAGATACACAGACTACAGTCAGACCTCTTTCATTCTCTTCCCCCCAGTATGGGCCAGTTGAAAGTTTGTCTTCAAACCCTTGCATAGATTAAACAGAATTCCTTACAAAGACATCGTTCTTAACTCATGCGAAAGAGGTCTTGGTATGAAAAATTAACATCTTCACAAAATGCAGCAAAGAGAACATGCCTGACATTCTCTGATATTGATTCTCCATCTGTGCCTACTGTAATATCAATGACTCTGAAAGTGTCTCACTTCAGTGGCTTCAATCACTCAGCAGAGTGGGACTCATTGAAATCCAGGGCTGTGACAATGCCAAGGCTCCAACTCAACACTGCAGGGTGCCACATGACTCATAATATTCCAATAGAATGGGCATTATCAGTGACCAAAATAGGAGTTAAAGTGACTAGGTTGGGAGAGCTCTCCAAAAACAGGAGAAATAATTGGTACATCCAACAAAGCCCTACTTTTCTGAGAAATACATAGTCAAACCATGGGGCTGATACTGCAAAAACAATAGACATGAACAATGCCTCAAATGCATATTTATCAGGGCTAAAATTAGACTGCTCTGCCTCACCCTTATCCATAAATCTGCCTCTGTATAAATAGTCTGTGTGTCAGGGTAAAAATAGCATGCCACCAAATTGAAATTGATTTCCAATTCAGTAATTGCTAATTGCAATTAGGTGACATTCTTTTATCAGTGACATTGACACTGATATCTGCTGAGTGAATAACTACTAACATTTTAATTTAGTACAGTAGGTCAGATTCATAACAAATGGAGATACAGTATACAGCTAACTTTGACCAAATCCTAAGTTGGAGCTTAAGTTAGCTTGCTAACTCCCTTAGCTTGCTTGGTGATATCCCCCTGAGTAAAGTGTGTTTATATTTTACTATAAAAGGGACATTTTGGAAGCTTGATGCCCAATACCAGAACCACCCGACGAACCATCAGAGTGAGTGAGAGTAGGATTTTATTACAAACTGTGTCTTGGCGAGGTCGTTTTTACTTTGATACATGACAAAGTCTGTGACTCCATGCAGTCCACACTTAGAGGAGGATGCTATCCGGCTAAGGCCTACTGTGCAACTACAACGCCAAAGCAATATATTCCATCCTCTGCGTTTGTTTTATTGTGTAGCACTGACCACAGTTTGTAGCACTGACCACAGTACATGTGCTGTGAACATGTTGTCTACCTATGCTGTGGGTTTTTCCACAAAGCCCTGGTTCCTCAGGTCTGTGTATCCAGCCTTCCATTGGGCTGACAGGCCTCTCCCCTGCCAGAGCTGTGGGTCTGTGGAACCAAGGGGTTAGATTCAGGCTTCTGAATGGATGCACAGTTAGGAGGGTTGGGGTATATGACACATAAGAGGCTGAACAGAGATAGAGGCCCAACTGAAGGGGCTAAAAGCGCTGAGCTAAAGGGGTAAACACTGGTCTTTACCAAGGTCTAATTGTGATGCTGAAGCAGTGTTCTTCATGAGGAGCTCTTGGTGTCTTGTTTATGGTGTCCTTAGTATGACATAACAGATGACATAAGCAGTCATAACAACGTATGTTTGGATGGGCTAAATAAGCCTTCACTGTCATGTAGCATGCAGCTGTACATCTGTCTTTATACAGATTGTCATGAAGCGACACCATGCCTTCCACACCATTCTCAAGGCAGAATAAATTGTGCTTTGTCACGTGGAGTCATCCTCTCAGGGCAGATTAGTAAAGGCATTGGATTAACCAAGAATGTTGGGGGAGGGGTTTTGCCTATAGGCCTATTCTGACACACACAATGTAATTCATCTCTGAGTGTATCCGATAACTATCTTACATTGTCATGATATAACCAATCTCTGAAGCAGTCTGCCTGGCCACAGTGTAATAACATCACCTCTCTATCCCCCAGAAGTCTGCCTGGCCACAGTGTAATAACATCACCTCTCTATCCCCCAGAAGTCTGCCTGTCTAACATCACCTCTCTATCCCCCTGAAGTCTGTCTGGTCTAACATCACCTCTCTATCCCCCAGCATTCTGTCTGGTCTAATATCACCTCTTTATCCTCCAGCAGTCTGCCTGTCCACAGTGTAATAACATCACCTCTCTATCCCTTAGCAGTCTGCCTAGCCACAGTAACATCACTTCTCTATCTTCCAGCAGTCTGCCTGTCTAACATCACCTCTCTATCCCCCAGCAGTCTGCCTGGTCTAACATCATCACTCTATCCCCCAGCATTTTGCCCTAAGTGTGTCTGAATATATTTCATTATAACAGTTCTTCTAGGATTAAAGTACCTGGACTAGAAATCATACAAGTCAAGTAAATATGGTTGCATACAATGCTGTAATGCTATGTTCAGAAGATACCATATCGTAAACATTTGGTCTGGATAGGTTACAAGCATGTTTGGGCAGCTCTAGCCAAATCAGACCTGACCTTGTGAGAGTTTAGCAATGCCCTTAATATGAAGTTCACACTTCAACATGCAGTCCTGCAAGGCTCTTGAAGTGTCAGCATCATTTAAGTGAATTGGATTTGTAACTTTTTTGCAAAGTAATAAATCAGTATTTTACTGCACAATGAGTTAAAACTTGACATTACTCTAAACTTGTGAAATGTTGTTATGACTCAAGTAACATAGTATAACATGACATTAGCATACAGTAGTAAGAAATGGTTTTGTAATGATATAGTTATGGGACTTGAGCAAGTTCTGGTTGTTTAACAAGTGAAATAGGAGCAGTTAATTTAGATACAGTTCCATAATGAAGCACATCCCTCAATTACAATACAACTAACACATCAATAAATAATGTTGTCAGAAGAAATGTTGCAGTTGAGAAAGTAGTATCAGAGCTGATGATAGCATGTGGAGAGGACATGAGTGATCATGGTGTTCTGGTCCATGTTCTCCATGACTCATTGAGTCTACAGTCTGGTCATAGGGGAGTTTTGAGTAGCCTTTTCTCATTTCACCTTTATAATAAACATAGATCCAGGAGTATATGTATAGAACGAAATAGGCTACATTATGATAATTGTTACACTGTCTGTTTTTAAGAGTAAATAAATGTTATCGTGTATCCCTGTGTATTCAGGAGATAGTAGGCCTAGAGCTCAAAGGTGACATAGCCTACAGTACAAGGTCTATAGTACCTGCTATAAACAGTGGGACCTGATAGTGATAGTAAGTTAGCCTGTCGTCACCTGAGCATGCGATAGGCAACCTGTCCTGTATAACTACATAGTCACATGCCAGGCATATCTGCAGGGCCATGCACAGACTTATGGAAGAGCAGGTGCTGCATATCTGATCACAGGGAGAGAAAACCTCTTCTTTTGGCATGCCCCTCATACCCCCTAAATCATGACAAGTGGTACATTCAAAGCTGCTAAAATCTTTAAACATAACCTACATACCTCTCATTGGATTCTGAATCCACAAAATGCCTCCGATAAGGTGAGGTGACTGACAGATCATCCCGACACGATGGGCGGTTTAACTGAACCTGGGCAGTGAATACAGCTTGTCGTTATCCCCGCAGAATGTCCTGAATGCGCACCTTACGAAACTCTTGGCTATCCGCTTGTCAACATGGCAAATGTCCAAACAAGCGAAACCCCAAACCGCCCTTTGAATACGCTACAGGCGGGTGGCAATGATGCGCAATGTTCTGGTTCATCTTGCATGGAGAAGCTAGCCTTTTCTGTCAGAGCAGAGGCATGTTTTGGTGATGCTGGGACACAGATGGTCCACCGCGGGCTTCTGCATCCCTTTTGAACAGGTGCAGAGCACAGTGCACGTCAGATTAATTACGCAGATTCAGTTCTACATTCATCCTGATCTGAATATTGTGTCAATACTTGTTTTATGCACAATATACATGTTTTAATATATCTAATCGCTCTCTCTCATCAACGCTGGGTTTTCACGCGTTCCGAATGTGGACATAAATACCGACGCCTGCGCGATAATACTATCTATATCACATGTGAATGGACTACTCTCCCACCCCGTGAACAGCAATGTGATATCCATATCAACAGTACAGTAGGCATAGATGACATGACCGGGCCGAAAATGTGGAGAGACGAGTGCAACATCATCCAATCACAGGCTTTCACAGTTGACAGTGCAAGAAAGAAACACGCACATCTCATCAGTGCCCAATAAACCATGTACCTGCTTGATCCATCAATAGACCTCGTAGCGGTGGCTTTACCATGGTGTACGCCACTTCTCTGTGCTGAAATGACAAAAAAACAGCCATTCTGCCGTTTGCATAAATAGGTTATCTCACCTTCGACAGCCATTATGCTCCTCCATTCATTCGGGCATCATTCATTTCGTAGCAGAAATGTTGGATTGTACGTACTCTCATAGTACCTGACGGTTTCGTTTGTTACTAGCTGCAGGCAAGCTCGACCGCACAACAGCCGCCTCTCAAAGAATTGTGGGGAGTGTAGGCGATTTGAAATACCAATTAGGAAGTTACATTTCAAAGAACATGTTTTGACATCAACCTTTTCTGACTCTGTAAGTGGCTATTAAGGGAGATGAAGATCTAATAATAATAATATAATGTTATTGCCTATATGTCTATTGGCATATTCCTCATCACAAAATGGTGTACCATAATTGTGGCGTGTGTGTGCGTGCGTATCAGCTCTGTAAATCACAGGTGTGGCTGTGGTATGTCAGGTGAGGTCTGCTCTGCCAGTTTGAGTTCACTATTTCCTCCAATATCCTGGAAGATGTGTGTTTGTGTGACAGTGATGCTCCCCTGACTGGGACACAATGTGAGAGCTACCTACCCAGGGGAAAAAAACATTGGCATGAGGAAGCAAAGAAAGAAAAATCGCAAAAAAAGAAAAAAATATATATATTGCCGGTTTGACAATACACTTAACTATACTGTGAAAGTGAAAGTAATTCATACAGCTCTTTGTATTATAAAATGTGTATTATATCAACAAATGACATGTAGAACACAGTGATTTCTTTGTAATGGTTTCTGGCCCCCCAAAAAAGGTCATGGTATAAGAGAAAAATTATCATAATCTGTGTTTACTGTTGGCTACATTAGCCTAACACACTCCATGGTAAATGGGTAAGTTCTCAAAGATGCAGACATTTTGACATTAGTTAAATGTCGCAATTATGTGAATGAAAGTAGAGGTTAGAAAATAATGTATGAACTTGCACCAATGCCATGTAGTTGTATTGATTTGATTGTTGATAGTTTAATTATGTTTTATCATAAACTAATTCCTGTAATGACTGTAGTATGCAGGCAGAGGACTCAAATGCACAACTTAAACAAACTTAAATTCAATACAATAGTCTTTACTTTCAAAAAGGTTCGGTACACAGGTAGGCAGTCAAAGGGTAGGCAGATAATCCAGGAAGGGGGTAGGCAAACATTTTTTGAATGACATGACAAAATAGCAGTTAAAGTGTTGGGTGGACCCCATTGACACAAAACCCTCTGAAAACAAAATTAGTTGGTTAGTAGCCAAAAAAGGACTTTACATTTACATTTTGCTGTGATTTGATCTATAACATATACTTAGTTTTTCCTGCTGACCCCCCCTTCCCTAGCATCTGGTGTTATTCAGTCTCTCTGCATTGTGTTGAACTGCTACTAGGTGAAAGGGCGATCTGAGAGACTAACACATATAGAATATTGTGCAATTCCAACATCTTCCAACTCAAGGATCACCATCCTTCAACCTCAACCCTACACACGCTGACAGTAAACTGAAGCTGCTCAGAGGACGTGTCAACACAAACGGCATCACATTCCTTGGGGCACACAGGGGGTAGTTGGACACTGAATGTCACACAACACCTACCCATCACATGGGCAACACCACCATGATGCCCCTCAACTGACTGACCAACTGATTTTGTTTTTTGTTATTGTTTTTGTCATTGACAGATTGATGACTACAGGTGTCCTCATAACACAATGGTAGTTACTAATTTTGACAGGGAGCCATATCGGCAGAATGAAATTACTGAGAGAGCCACCACGATTCCGTGTTACCGCAAATTAACAGAAACATCCCAATTGAAGAGCAAACATACTGATGAGTGAAAGTGTGTCTGCTGCTCCTTGACTCTTCTCATTAATACATTGCAATCTAAATACCCCTCTCTATGAGCAACATACAGTTGCAGTAGTGTTGTTATGATACTGTAGGAGTTGAAGGGAACAAAGGAACCATCTTCAGTTGGTGTTTGTTTTGAAGTCTTTTTGCCTAAAATCTTATGGGTGAGCATGGGAGAGTGAATGAAATACAAGCATGCTCTGAAAAAGGTTGCATAAATAAGAATGCACATGTTTCAACAAAGGTAGTATTGTTAGAGGCAATTTTGTTTTGAACCAGAACCAGAGTTTTTCCATGCCATTGTGCCCTATATTTTTCCCCCTCTGGGGAGTTTTTTCCTTGGCTTACTGGTGGTCAATGATTTGGTGTTAGATCATATCATATATATGTTTGTATTGTATTTATTGTTTATATTGTTTAGTTTTATTTAGTTGTGAAGCATTTTGTGACATTTGTTTATGTAAAAAGTGCTATACAAATAAACTTGATTGATTGATTGATTGTAGAAGAACACCCAACTTTTTCCAAGAACCCCTGTGAAAGTAGGCTGAATAACCCACAAAGAAAAGTGCTTTAAGCTAAGTGCAAAAGTATCAACAATAGTGGTAGCTAGCTCCACAGACCAGAACTGGAACTCTGCCTTTTCTCTGTCAGTATAGGCTGTTTGGGGCACTATTCACCACAGTGATGCCAACATGGAACCATCCAATGATGAAGACCAGCTCAGCCTGGCTGTGGCTGGGGTACAAATTGTAGGAGTAACCACTAGGCTGGCCCACAGAGAGATTGCACCCCCTGTTAGTGGTGAACACCACTACTTGGACATAGTGAGCGTACTTCCCTGACACCTGAATGATGGCTTCGCCCTCAAAGAGCTCAATCACCTGCGCAGTGCCACCCTTGTACTCCATAGCGGGGGACCAAGTGTGGTTGTAGCGGAACTGGAAGCTGAAGCTGTTTATTGATATCAGTATTTCATTTTTTTTTATTCAATTTGGAAAGGGCTGAGATTTTGGCTACAGTATATATGCTCCAAACTTAAATCCAAGGGCACTAGAAATCTAAGAATCTATTGCACATTTAGTCCAGTACTATTTTGGGGAGGGGCCCCCTCATCACTCTCTCTACTATTGTAGTATGTATGCACTGTATTAAATACAAAAAAACTATGTTTTCAGTTAGGTATTTAAAAAGAGCTGAAAAAGACATTCGATCTATGAAATCTGACCTATGCACTGATAGGGTTTTCCAGCACACTCAGTTTTGACTCTTGCTACAATAGCTTTGTTAGGCTACTGTACTTCAACATAGGCTACACTCAGCACTGGGTTTAGTTGTGAAGACGTGTAAAGTGAAAAACAACATAAGGACTTTTGGGGATCAAGCAATAAGGACTATCTTGGCGATAAAATTCCCAATCCAAGCATTTGAATCTTGCAGGGTATCAACCCAATATGTGTGGAGTGTGGAGTATGAGGTAGGAAATCATTTTAGTTTGTTAGTTAGTAGTACTGTTGTAATAACTGTACTTACGTGGGTCCGCTACCGATATGGTCGTTATTGGGACATAAGCCATGGCCTGAGGAAAACGTATAGGTGCCAACAGTCAAGTAATTTTGCTTACATTTGTCTAAATTGTGTTGATTGTGCTGATGTTGTCGTGATGTTGTCCTTTTTGTATTCTGTCTTTGTGAACCCTGGCTGCAAAACTAATTTCCCCTAGGGTATAATAAAGAAACCTTCCACCTTGAACCTAAATTAGTCATTAGTCAAATTGTCAGTGACAATTGTCACTAGACCTATCCCATGTATTAAGCATAGATATTTTATCCATTGGCTTAACATGGGAAGGCAAAATTCTTGGGAATGGGTAGGGACAGGAAAAGCCCAGCTAGGTGGGAGCTTTCGTTCCGCAAGCCTACAGTGCAGGCGGCCACGAAGGCTCTAGTGGCTCTCATGTCAGTCATAATGAAGTGCTTTGAGAGGTGTTAAGTCTACCTGCAACACTAGACCCCCTCCAATTTGCATATTGGATCCACTGATGACGCCATTGCCCTCACCCTATACACTGCTCTATCTCACCTGGACAAGAAGGGCACCTACGTTAGAATGCTGTTTATTGCCTACAGCTCAGCATTCAACACCATAGTCCCCTCCAAGCTCGTCACCAAGCTCAAGGACCTGGGTCTCAACACCTCCCTGTGTAATTGGATCCTGGACTTCCTAACGGGAAGACCCCAGGTGGTGAGGGTTGGGTGCACCACCTCCTCCACTCTGACTCTCAATACGGGGGCACCCCAGGGCTGTGTGCTCATTCCCCTGTTGTACTCCCTGTTCACCCATGACTGTGTGGCCATGCACAGCTCCAACACTGTCTTCAAGTTTGCTGATGACACCACCGTGATTGTCCTGATCTCCAACAACAATGAGACAGCCTATAGAGATGAGATAAATGTCCTGGCAGACTGGTGACTGGCCACGCCCCCATCCACATCGGTGGGGCTGAAGTGGATAGCGTTAACAGTTTCAGGTTTCTTGGTGTCCACATCACTAAGGATCTAACATTGTCACACCACACCCACACAGTGATCAAGTTGGCAAGCCAGCGTCTGTTTTTCCTTAGGAAATTCGGCATGTCCTCCCAGATCCTCACAAACCTTTACAGGCGCACCATTGAGAGCATCCTGTCCGGCTACATCACCTGGTATGGCAGCTGCACTGTACACGACTGTGTGAGAGAGTGGTGAAAATGGCCCAGTCCATCATGGGCCGTGAGCTCCCAGCCATCCATGCCATCTACTCCGAGAGATGTAAGAGGAAGGCCAGGAAGGACAACAGCCCAGTCACACCCAGTTCTCTCTGCTTCCATCTGACGGTACCGAAGCATCCAGTCCCGGACCCACAGGTTTCAGAATAGGTTCTACCCCCATTTTGTTGCATTGTATACTTGTATTCAATGTAATGACGAATAAACTAGACTTGACTTCATTTGACTTCATGTTACAAGAAATTCAACATAACCTCTCTCAACTCAATCTAGTCTTAAATGCAGAAAAACAAAGCAAATGGTATTTTCAAAATCACAAAAAACAGGATACTAGGACATACAGTCATGAGAAAAAATTAGGACACCCTATGAAAACCTTTGTCTTCTTCAACATATTCAAACATATGGACATTTGATATTCATTTGAACAATATTGAAAAATTTAGGTAATATAACTAAACAAATACAACTGAAACAAATTATTTAAAAAATGATTGGTAAAATGTAATTAATAGAAATGCAATCTTCTTGTGAGGAAAAAGTTAGGACACCCCCACATTTAGTTCCACTTAAAATGCCTAAAATTATAATAAAGAGCACCACATCAGGTGCAAATGATTAGAACATCGTTACAGAGGATTTTGGAGGAGCCTGTCCTATTTAAGCCTCAGATATTTAGTTTGGTTTGCTCTTGATTGTTGAAGTGAGTTGCATCACCATGGCGAGATCAAAAGAGCTCTCTGAGGCCTTCAGAAGAAAAATTGTAGATGCATATGAGTCTGGGAAGGGATATAAAAAGATCTCCAAACTATTCGAAATTGGCCATTCCACTGTCCGGAAAATAATTTACAAGTGGAGAACATTTAAAACCACCACCAACATGGCCAGGTCAGGCCGCCCAAGCAAGTTCAGCCTAAGAGCTGACCGAAAGATGCTTAAAGAAGTCTCCAACAATCCCAGAATGTCATCACGAGACCTACAGGTATCTCTTGCCACAATTGATGTCAAAGTACATGCATCCACCATAAGAAAGAGACTGAACAAGTTTGCATTACATGGGAGGTGTGCAAGGAGGAAACCCCTGCTGTCAAAAAAAAACATCAGGGCAAGACTAAAGTTTGCCAGAGAACACCTAGAGAAAGACCAGAACTTCTGGAACAATGTGCTTTGGACAGATGAATCCAAAGTTGAACTATTTGGGCACAGTAAGAGTAAACATGTTTGGCGCAAAACCAAGACAGCATTTGAGAACAAGAACCTCATACCAACTGTGAAGCATGGGGGTGGAAATGTCATGGTTTGGGGCTGCTTTTCTGCAGCAGGGCCTGGTCAGCTCACCATCATAGAATCCACTATGAATTTTGTATTGTATCAGAGGGTGCTTGAGGAAAATGTGAGACCATCTGTTCGAAAGTTGAAGCTGAAGCAGATGTGGACCATGCAACATGACAATGACCCAAAACATTCCAGTAAATCTACCAAGGAATGGCTCAAGAAAAATAAATTGAGAGTTCTGGAATGGTCAAGTCAAAGCCCGGATCTTAATCTTATTGAGATGCTGTGGATTGATTTGAAACTGGCTGTGCATGCAAGACACCCCTCGAACATCACACAGCTGAAAGAATTCTGCAAGGAGGAGTGGGAAAAACTTTCTCCCAATTGATGTCAGAGACCTGTAGACAGTTATAAGAAACGTCTAATTGAGGTTATTTCAGCCAAGGGGGGCAATACTAGCTATTAGGGCATAGGGTGTCCTAACTTTTTCCTCAGTAGGAATTGGCATTATTGTTAATTTTTCGTTAAATAAATGATTACAAAGTTACATTTTCATAGTTTTTTGTTCAATTACATCCCCTTTATCTATAGACATTGTTAGAAAGAAGATAACATATTGATATGTCCATATTTTTAAGAGAATAACTTAATATTTTGGGGGGTGTCCTAACTTTTTCTCATGACTGTATAGTCACATTGCAAGATAAGCAAATAGAGATGGTGTTATCATATAATGTACTTGGGCTGTACCTTGATAAAACCCTGTATTTAAACTCCACATTGAACAACTCACTAAAAAGCTTAAACTGAAGTTGGGCTTTTATTTTAGAAACAGGGCTTTTTCATTTAAAGCTTGAACAAAACCTTGTTGCTGCCACATTCTTGTCTTTGCTAGACTATGGTGACATTTTATATATGAATGCCCCATGTTCTTACTTGCACACATTACACACACTATACCATGCTGCTTTAAGATTTGTCACAAATTCTAGATTCCTAACTCATCACTGCACACTTTATCAGTCAGTAGGATGGCCACCTTTAACTGTAAGACGACAGACACATTTGTATATGTTTGTGCTCTATTGTGTTCCATTCTAGGGCAGTTGCCATGTTCCATTAGCAGCTTACTCACCCTACCAAGACATGGTCAGTATAGACTGAGATCACAGAACTGTATCTCATATAACATTCCAAACACACAAACTGAATTTGATAAAAGTGCTTTTAGCTATGCTGCCGCATAATCGTGGAACATTTTACAAAAGAATTTGAAACTTAGAAAGTTTTATTTGGATTGATGATTTTAAATACAAGATTGAAGGGCTGTTGACTATGGAGTTCACATGCTTTTTACCCATGTTTTTAACCTTTCATAACTAGGAAGCTCTTTTTTTCTATGTGTTTTGCACTGTTTTTACCAAGCAAATTGTATACTATATGTTTTTTTTTTGTTTTTTTTAGTATGCTGCCTTCTTGACCAGGACTCACTTGCAAAAGAGATGAGCACCTCAATGTGTCATCCCTGGTTAAATAAAGGATAAATAAAAATGTTTTAAAAAGATAAGTTAAGAGGATATAATAGTAGGAGGACACTCACTCTGAGCTATGGTGGAGGTACAAAGGAGACCAAAGAGTACAACGTACAGTATTCCATATATTTGAAGACAGATATGGTAAGACAACACACATCCAGAAATGGCATGAATGCAAAAATGCGGCACAAATATACAGGTCATAATGTAGAGCAGCAAAAATGCATTTGTTGAGTGGAAAACATTTGAACACTCACTGAATGCTTACAACAAGCTTACAGAAGACCTAGGACAGATATTCTATGATCATTGTTAATAACTCAATACGCTTCATACGTTTCACCCTCAAACATAGATTATTTTCATAACTTAACAAACTTAACTCAACATAATTTATCAAACCAAATTCTTGTTCCCTCCTGTATGTTCTTTTGATTAAATCTCAAAACACATATCTGGTAAATTATTCATGATAATTATAACTATTAAAATATGAAAATGATTTGCTTACCTGGCATATTAATTACTGCTCTACACTAGTGAAATTGCTGAAAAACTAATTTAAGTCAAATGTTTGACAAAAACCAATGACTGTATGTAGTTGCTTTGCTATTATCTTAGGAAATTACTGAGAAACATCATTCTACAACAACTACTATAGCTACAGTACCTCTCAATGATAATGGCAAAATAACATAATACTCACATTTTGCATATGGAACCCAGCTATAGGAATCAATGATGGAGCCAGAGGAGAGAGAGAAGACAGTCAGTGCATCCGGGTCTGACACAGCATGAGAAGCATCACTACCTTCTAGTCTCTCCCAATGCTCTTGTCTCACATTTATATAGCAGACAACCTCATACGAACCTTTCCACTGAGATACATTCCAGGGCTTCCTTTAATGTCCTTTCCTATAAGGAAAGAGAGAGAGAAGACAGAGACAGATATGGTAAGACAACACACACCCACAAATGGCATGAATGCTTCCAGTTGCAGATGTGACACAGGAATTGGAAAGACATAATACGGGTGCGGTCTGCCCCTTATCACTGAAAAATTTAAAGTTACCTAAATTCTGGTACAGTGGCATCACCAGTCTGGCACGGTGAACCCTTATCAAAACAAATCAAATCAGACTTTATTTATATAGCGCCTTTCATGCAAAATTGCAAGACAAGGTGCTTAACAATGCAATGAAAATACAACAATACAATGAAAATGTAGCATTACAGTGAAAATAAACTGTAATATAAGGAAATTATATTATAGGAAATACGAGACATGGTAGAACAGAAAGACCAGTGCAGCACAGTAGAATAGGGTAGATTAAAATAAGATGGATTTAGAGAATGCAAAGCTAAAAAGGTGTCTTAAGACTTCTTTTAAAGGTGTTTACAGATTGTGACGCCCTCAGCTCCTCTGGCAGGCTATTCCAGAGGCGAGGACTATAGACACTAAATGCCGCCTCCCCGTAGTTCTTTGTCCTCACCCAGGGAACAACTAAAAAGCCAGTACCAGAGGACCTGAGTGATCTTGAGGGAGCATATATTAAAAGAATGTCTGACAAGTATTCAGACGCTAGTCCATTGAGTGATTTGAACACCAATAAAAGGATCTTATAATCTATCCTAAAACTGACAGGCAACCAATGAAGGGACTTTAGGACAGGTGAGATGTGTGCTCTCCTTCTGGTCTTGGTTAGTACACATGCTGCTGCATGAGGGTTCAGTTAACGCTGTAATAAAAGAGGAACCAAGCAGCAAAAGAGAAAAGTTCCTCATAGTTGGGCATCATTAAAACATACCAGATAATGTTTGTTTGTCAGTGCCACTGCTTTAAAATGTTCCTGGTTCCTTGTCCGTGCTGACATGAAATTGTATTTATGTAAGACTATGTAAAACATAATTGCTTGAATGTAATTTAATTCAGAATTGAATCAATATAACCATAACAAATGTTTTTAGTTCCTGTTTTAGAATTATGGTAATGGTGAAATTTATATATTGCCCACTTGATGATTTCTACCCTGACCAGGATTACATTTACATTTACATTTATGGCATTTAGCAGATGCCTTTATCCAAAGCGACTTACAACAAATACATTTGTTTAAGTAAGTGAATCATCTATCCATCAGTCATCATAAGATAAAGTAATCAATGCTCAGAGCATGGGCCATTGGCAGTCACAATGCTAGAAGAAGGATTTCTTTTTTTTGTTTTTATTAACAGGAGAGAAACTTGTACAGGGGGGTAGTGGGAGTGAAGAGGTCTTTAGGAGGGGCCGTTAAGATGTAGCCTGAAGAGATGGGTCTTCAATCTACGGCGGAAGATTGGTAGAGACTCTGCAGTCATGACAGCAGTGGGAAGCTCATTCCACCAGCGGGGCGCCAGGACAGAGAAAAGCCGTGACCGAGTAGTGCGGCTGCTGGATCCACACAGAGGCGGCTGTGCCAGGTGGCCAGCCGAGATGAAAGAGCGGAGTGATCAGGCAGGGGTTTGGGGGCTGACCATTGCTTGCAAGTAGGGAGGGGCTGTTCCCTTTGCCGCCCAGTAGGTGAGCACCAGGGTCTTGGATCTGATGCGAGCTGCCAGTGAAGGGTGCGGAGGAGGGGAGTGACATGGGTCGTTGCAGTAGTCAAGTGTTTGGACCAAAAGTTGTGCTGCTTCTCTGGTGAGGAATGGACGTATCCTTCTGATGTTGTAGAGGAAGAATCTACAGGAGCGTGCTGTCGCTGTGATGTTCGATGATGGTGGTTGTCAAGGATCACCCCAAGGTTCTTGGCTGTATGGGAGGAGGTCACAGTAGAGTTCTCTACTGTGATAGAGAAGTCTTGGAGAGGGTAGGCTTTCCCTGGGAGGAAGAGCAGTTCAGTCTTGTTAAGGTTAAGCTTGAGGTGGTGGGCTGACATCCAAGCAGAAATTTCTGCAAGACAGGCAGACACACGTGTTGCCACCTGTGAGTCAGAGGGGGGGAAAGAGAGAAAGAGTTGAGTGTCATCTGCGTAGCAGTGGTAGGAGAAACCATGTGAGGAAATTACTGAGCCAAGAGATTTGGTGTATACTGTATATTATACTGGATGAATCAGGAGTTCTATTTGTATACGCTGGTAAGTGGCATCACACTCACTCCATTTACCATTCCTGATGCTTTCCCTCAGAGTGGTGAGGACTGGGTGCTTGGCTGACATTTCTTCCAGCTCTTTTGGACTGAACGCACATGGCACAGTGTGCTTGGCTCCGTAATAGATATGGTCGTCTCCGGTGTAGTGAGACAGTAGGAGATTGAGAGTCAGGCGTGAAAGTGAATCGTCTGTGTTCTGATTCCCAGGCGTGTATACTACCTTGAAATTTAAGGCTGTAATCTCAAAGGCCATCTTTCAATTCTCACTGGTGGTTTCGACTTTGGGGAGTAAATAGTGTCTAATCGCTTGTCTTACCATTACAAAGTCATTGCCTTGAGAGAAAAACATGACATTTGTTGTATGCTCACACTATGGCAAGCGCCTCTCGCACAGTCTGATAGTAACGCCACTCTACGTCTGTTAGAGTGTGGCTGGCATAGTACACTGGTTTTTGTGCACTGTCTGTTTGCTTTTGCTTCATGATGGCTCCTAGCCCCACTGGACTAGCATCCACGATCATGCGTGTCTCTGCATCATGATTAAAGTAAGCCATTGAGTATCAGCTGACCAGTCCTTTCTTTAGCTCCACGAATGCTACTTCCTGTGCAGTTCCCCATGCCCAGTTGCAAGATGTCTCTGTGAGTCTTTTTAGCGGCTCAGCATTTAGACCTTATGAAGATGGCAAGTTCCAATGTGAAGGTTTGGCAAGGAATTGTGGCTATATTGTATTAATAGCAAAGTGTGGAGGTGCGGTAAACAATGAGACAAGGAGGCGAAGGCAAGTCGAGTCTGTTTACTCTCCACATAAAAATACAACTGACAACAACACTGAGCGGGGGCAACACGTTACCCGGAACCCCTTTACATATAACTCCCGCCCACTCTCTTAAAGGCACAGATGCCCCGGTGAATGTCTCTCTCTCTCCTCCCTTGTAGGTCACTACAAAAGCATCTTAATACGAATAATCTGAATCCAAGTAATATAATTAACACTATGTGCATTGTTGAGTTTGTGCTGATTTAGTGCAAGAATGAACAAATAGAATTTGTTTTATACCCTTTCAACCATAGTATTTAAATAAGGAGCTGTTTGCAAGGAGACACAACCAACCAACACAACCACATCATCACATTCTTGAGACATTGTAAAAGACCAGAGCTCTGTCCCATCGGGGGAAGGGACATTTGAAAATAGGGGCAGAATTTAACTTTTCCCCCTTCACATTATTTTGCCAGACTGAGGATGAATCTGCCCAGTAGTTTACTAGCCCTTAAGAAGCTTACTTCAGCAACATTTGTCTGTGTGTGTTCTCCACGGCCTCCACCTTTGACTGAGCTGCTCTGATGCCATTCTTTGAGTGGACGTGGCCCATAAAATCCAGCTCTGTCATGCAGAATTCACACTTCTTGCTGTTTTGGGTTAACTGCTTTTCTTGCAGTCACCTCAGGACCTTGTAATGACATTTATCGTTCTATGCCTAAGCTTTAGCTTGGTGGGCTAAGGCTCATGTCCTCCATGCACGAGACCCAAGTTTGAACCCCTGTCAGGCACATCCCACACTTTGGGGGTCAAAGGGGAGTGAAGTGCAGTGGATGTGGTTTGGTCACCATGTTTGTGTGATGAGTAACCTAGCCTGACACAGTAAGACGTGTGTTACTGTAACTCACTGATATTATGTCTAGGCTTTAGCTTAGCGGGCTAAGGCACATTACTTCCAATCTGGAGATCTAGGTCAGAACCCCAGTTGGACGCATCTACTAGCTTCATTTCTCACCATCAAATGTCAAAAATAAATGTTCCTTGTACATACATTCTGTTTGAATGAGCAATATGGATGGTTATGTCATATGTCAGCATTTCAGAGTGAATAGATTTATCCAGAGACATCATATGACTTGTTTGATTCTTCTTCATCAAATGTCACATATAAAAACATTAAGCTGTTCTTTATGTCACAGTAAGTAAATGTTTTGTAATCAAATGAAATGTAAAATATGGATGTTTCTGTCATATGTCAGCATTTTGACATTCAAACATAGACCCAAAATAATTCGATTTATCCATAGACATCATATGTCTATGTAGCGTAGGTGGTTTGCGGACGACACAGTTGTGGTGGGGCTGATCTCAGATAACAATGAGGAAGCCTACCTGGAAGAGGTGGCGGACCTGTCACTCTGGTGTCAGGAGAATAGCCTCATCCTGAATGTCTCCAAGACAAAAGAGCTGATTGTGGACTTCAGGAGAGCACAACATCCAAGGACCTACACGCCGCTGGACATCGGTGGGACTGCTGTGGACAGGGTGAGCAGTTTTAAATACCTGGGAGTCCACATCACAGAAGACCTGACCTGGACTACCCACATCAGTACACTGGTGGGAAAGGCAAGGCAACGCCTGTTACATCTCAGGCAGCTGAGGAAATTTAAAGTCTCCCGGAGGATCCTTCAGTCCTTCTACTCTGGAGCTGTGGAGAGCATCCTGACTGGTAACATCACCGTCTGGTACGGTAACAGCACGGCCCAGGACAGGCGAGCTCTGCAAAGGGTGGTACGCCTGGCAGAAAAGACCATGGGAGCTCCAACCCTCCCTCTCCCATGTCCTGTACACTAGGAGGTGTAGGACCAGAGCCTACAGGATAATGAAGGACCCTCACCACCCGAAAAACGGACTGTTCCAGCTGCTGCGGTCAGACAAACGCCTTCGCTGTCATGCAGCAAGAACAGAGAGGCTAAGACTGAGTTTCTTCCCCCATGCCATCAGGATCATCAACAATGACCCCACCAGTGCCCCCCTCAAGTCACTCACACACTCACTGACATCATAACACATATGCACACACATAATTATCCATTGCAGACTCATCTTCCACTGTAATTATCTGTACTGTCAACCTGTCATTGCCATTGTATATAGCCATTCCATTGTGTACAGTGCTTCACCGCTGTTTATACTGCTTATACTGTTTATACTGTTTATACTGTTCATACTGTTTATATTTTGTTATTATTTCTATTTTATTTTATTTTATTCTATTTTAAAACTTATTGTTGCACTACTCTGTGGCACTGTCACTTTCACTGTATACTTGTATGCACGTGACAAATAAAGAATCTTGAATCTTGAATCTTGAATCTTAGAGACCACGTTTGCATGATGAAAACCCAATCTCTTAATTAAAATGTCAAGTTACCGATATAAAAGCAAAAACTTAAAATGTTGATGTTTGTGACTGTGTAATTCTGATGTCTGACTGAACATCTGAGAATTGAAGAACATTGTACAGAACCAGGCTCTGCACAATGGGGGACCGTGCCTTTTCCTCCCACGCACCATGTCTTTGGAACTCTCTTCCTGACAATCTAAGGGCTTCTCAGACTGTTGGAGCTTTTAAAGCAGGCCTTAAAACGCATCTTTATCGGCTGCCCTACCTTTCCTCCTAGACTTTGATTTCTGAATTTCCGATGATATGGTTATATAGTATGTTTTTGCTGTTTTATTTATATCCTTAGAAATTATTCTTCTATAATGAAAAGTGCTTTATAAATGTAATACATTATTATTATTTTAATTATTATGTAAATAAGTAATTAATTCATTTCAAAATAATGTGTACATACTGTATATCCTTCTAATGTCAGCATGACGTCTCATGACAAAAAGTATGCTTTTTAAATGAATTGAAGAATAAGAATACCTTTTTATAATGCACTTTCTTGTAGTGTGGAAAAGGCCAGCTCCACTCCATTCAAATACATTCCTACATAGAGAGAAACCTGAACTACAGAGCTACCTGCCTTCCAACCAGGCAATGTAAACCCCCTGCCACTCCCTTTCCTACTCTTCCTCCTATCTAAAGTTCCTTGTTTGAAAAGAGAGGGAAGGTAACCTGTAGAACAAAAGACTGGCTGACCAGATGTTTGTTTGTTTTGATTTCAGCGGGTTGTATGCGTGAAGTAGTAAGTTATAACAGTGTTTTATTTACAGTCTATTGTCATTCGATTTTTTATTACTATTTAATGACAATGTTTTAGCAGTTATATTGGTAATATAGTGTCCTCCATAAGTATTGGAAAGAGGAAGCATTTTTGCTTCTTTTAGCTCTATACTCCAATAGTTTGCATTTCAAATCAAATAGTTACGATGAGGTTAAAGTAGAGATTCTCAGCTTTATTTCAATGTTTTCTTGTTTAGAAATTTAGATTGGTTTCACCATTTAGAAATTACAGCCCTTTTCATACATAGTCCCCCTATTTCAGGGAAGTATTGGAAAATTGGCTTGACAGGTGTTTCTGGTTAGTCAGGTGTGTTCCGTCACATAATTTGTGCAGGCATAAGAGAACTGTCAATGTTGAGTATTAGCTTTTCATTTGGCTTTGCATTTGCCTTTCGAGTCTGCTAATGGTGTCTGTCAACATGAGGACCAAAGAGAGTCACATCAATGAAAGTCAAGGAAACCAATATGAGGCTGAAATATCAGAAAAATCAACCAGAAACATAGCCAAAACCTTAGACTTTCTAAAATCAACAGTTTGTAAAATCATTAAAAAAGAAAGAAAGCACTGGTGAGTTCAGCAGTGGCAAACAGGCTGGTAGGCCAAGGAAGACTTCTACAGTGAATGACCGAAGAATGCTCACCGTAATTAAGAAAACCCCCAAAATAACCGTCCCACAGATCAGGGACACTCTCCAGGAGGTAGGCGTGAATGTGTCAGACTACCATCCACAGAACATGTCACCAGCCGAACTACAGAGGCTTTACTGCAAGGTGCAAAACACTAGTTATCCTCAAAAAGGATGGTCAGATTACAAAAAGTATGTAAAAAGCCTGCAGCTGTCTGGAAAACGGTATTGTGGACAGATGAAATGAATATTATTATGTAACACAGTGATTGCAAAAGGGAAGTTTGGGAAAAAAGGATCTGCCCAAGATTTACAGCATAACCCCAGCATAACCCCTGTGAAACATGGTGGAGGGGGTGCTATAGTTCAGGCATGTATACTGTAGTTGCCACAAGAACTAGCTAACTTGATGATGTTACTGCTGGCGGCAGCAGCAGCAGCAGCAGCAGCAGCAGAATGTATTCTGAAGTGTACAGAAACATCTTGTCTCCTCAAGAACAACAAACAAGATTTACATCCAATTTAACATGCATTTAATTTCCTGATGATAAGATTTTAGACAACTGAAGATGGCTACAGTACAGGCCTGGAAGAGCATTACCAGAGAATATACCCAGCGTCTGGTGGGGTCAGTGGGTTGCAGACTTCAGGCAATTATTGCATGCAAAAGATTGTCGGCCAAATACTGAACATGAATACTTTATTAGGACATGATGTTTTTTTCTAATATGTTTGGAGCCCTGAAATAAGGGGAGTATGCTTACAAAATGTTGTACTTTCTAAATGGTGAACCCAATCAGAAAAAAACCCATTGAATTAAAGCTGATTATCTCTATAGTAATAGTAATTAGTAATTGATTGTTTTCAAATCCAAACTATTGGAGTATAGAGCTAAAAGAAGTCAATATGCTTCCTCTTCCTTCTTGTTATCTGTTTGCAATACCATTAATGAATACTATATGTATTAATTCATTCTCAAACAAATGATTGTTTATGGACTAATGTCCTAACTCCTTTGATGTAAGACCTATCACTGCATTTATTGTAGTTATTCTGTGTATTTCCAATTGGGACTTTAACACGTCTCAGTCAAAGGGGGAGAATCATAGTGTTCTTTTGATTGATTTTAGCCAAGCTATGTACAGTATGTTGCATATGACACATTTAAACCAAATCATGTGATTTCAGTATTTCTGTGATATCATCATTATATTTGTACTTTGCACATTTGTGATATGTATTTAATGTAATTAATTCATGACTTAATTTTCATGACAAAAAGTCACTGCCTGACTTCAGGCATAGAAGAAGAAGAAGAAGAAGAAGAAGAAGAAGAAGAAGAAGAAGAAGAAGAAGAAGAAGAAGAAGAAGAAGAAGAAAAATACGTCTGTAAAGGGAAACCTCGCCCCTCATCATGCATAAAACCTGAGGGGTTTCAAGCCAGGGTCAGTCGCAGTGTAGTGCACCTTGAGAATTTAAGGCTGTAGTGTCTAGCTCAAGGGCACAACGGCGTGAGATGGCATCCAGTATACTGATGACATGGAGCAGGATTCAATGGGAGCGGAATTGTCGCAAAAATAATGTTTTATTCCTTGGGACATCCCTAAAAGATCCTGTGAGTTTCAAGTCTCTAAATTCAGAATTTACCAGTTTGCCCCTCAGATTTCATCTCAACACAGGTGTCATCATTTTAGACGTCAAGACCACTCTGTCAAAACGTATATGCTGGTCCAAGGGGACTGTCAAATAAGTCAAATTTGGGAACATCTGACCTATTTAACCCTTTCAATTTAAGAAAACAATCTTAATTCCCAGCAAATTTAATTGACTTCCAAGTTATTCATGTCCAAGTAGATGATCTAAATTGCTAAACCTAACTTGTGTGGGCTGGTAGAGTGTCTCATACTGACCAACTGAGCAAAGTTTGGAGCTGATTGGAAATTTTGTTATGATATGTTTTGTTATGAAAATGTTGCTTTCTAAGGGGTTTGCACTTAAGGCAATTCCTGTGAACACAGAAAGTTAAGAATTAACTGTTTTACCCCTCAGATTTCATTTCTGCTGTGTTTTGATGTGAGAATAACATAGTGGTTAGTGCCAGTGAAGCGTGTAGAATCCAAGCGCATTCACACAATTTAACCAGTAGCCTAGATGACAAAAAAAAACCTGGCCACATCCCCCGCACCACCTCTTCCTATGTGCCTGGTCGATTGTCGCCTGGGCAATCCTCCTCCTATTCTCACAGGTCAAGAAGGACTTATTTCTATACAGAAAACCAAGTTTAACTCTCAAACTCTTGGTCAGTTTTTCAACATACATTTTAAAAGACAATCCAAATGCCCAGGGCCCAGTAAACTTGTAATCTGGATCAGAATGAGATATCCATGATCAGATGACTTATTTCCCCTGAACCACTAAAAATCTGCCAGATAGATCTGATTCTGGATTGCAAAAAAAAAGAACCCAGATCATTCTGGCATCTGGATTAAACATTTCAGATCATTGAAAACAATATTACTATTAAGAATATTATAGTATAATATTCATAGGAAAAAACAAACTTAGTTTTATCAAAACTATGCTGAAGGTCAAGAATAGCCTGCTGAGCAGAAGTAGACAACAGTATCATCAGCATAAAGATGCAGTTTACAACTGTTCAAGGACAAACCAACATTATTTATGTAAATTCTAAACAGCAGTGGGCCCAGACTCTAACCTGAATTTCATGTTTGCAATAATGCCTATGCTTGCTAAATGAGGCACATTGAAACAATTAAACACTTGCTCGATCGAGACACTGACTCTCTCGCCAAGTGAAATATGCGCCCAAGAGACTGGACTTGCAACTAGGTCCTCTCGTTCTAAGAGTGAGACTGTAGGTGCTCTGCTATCTACTGAATGTTTAAATTTTTCTCATGGATTTAACATATAGGTGATATGTTCTTTTGTTTTATTGTGAATGCATATAAATTGAATTGCTTTGAAAACATAATTAAAACTGAAGGTGGCAAACAGATTTTAAATTATTTTTTAAATGACATTTTGCCATCTGTACAGTCACTGCAGCCCACACCCTGGAACAGTTACCCAGATAATTAGAGTTTTTCCAACTAAGCATTTGTGATAAAATGCTTTCCGATTCCGACTTTACTGGCACACTAAATCTGCGTGACTTTCTGTTGTGCGATAGTGATTCACTTGAACAAATCTTTTAGAGAAATGATTCAGTTGACTGAAAAGACTACCTCAAAAAGAAAGAATCAGTCTCGAACTGCAGATCACTAGTGGGCCACATAGGTTTGCATCACCACCCACTCTTACAACATGTGTTATGTTAAAACAATCGTAATACTGTATATTGTCAGACTGTTTATATATAGTCAGACTGTACAGTGGTCAGTTGCATCATCCATTGTGGTATAATCCAAGCATGAGGTCCAGAAGTTGTACTGTATATGAGGACCCAACAAGTTTACATCATTTTGTGCTGCACATTGCTGTAATAAGATACAAGCACTATATTACATGGGTAGAACAAGCATCAAAGAGGTGAAAACTTGTTTGCATTTCCAATAATGGTGCTGGCATTACTGTATGTCCTAAAAATGTCATTACCACGTAACACTGGTGACTGCTCATCATAACCCAGTCAGCAGAGAAATGACAGTCCAGATCTGGCTGTTTTCTACCTGTGGCCCATGTATCACTTTGTTCCCTGGGCCAGAAGTGGGCTGGCTCTGGCTGCCATTCCTGAGCCTTATCTTTGCCCTGAAAAGGCCAGATCTTGGCCAGCATGTGGCCCAGTTCCCAAACACACCCAGACCAGAGATACCAGCTTTGTATCCTGTTTAACAGTATCACTATAGAGCCGATAACACATTATGGGGCCGATCCGAACTGTGCTATCCTGTGCCGGACCTCATTGAGTACGACTTTGTATAGGAACTGCCTGCTTTCATTTTCCCTTGCCCATTAGAGCCCTCTTAGGGCAGGAGCTGATGTAAAAACGATGCATTACCACCACCAGGTGGACAGGTGTGATTGGACAACCTCACAACACGGGCGGGTTTAGACTTTGTCACAGTTGCCCACCCCTAAGAACAGGTACACGCGGGCTGACACCAGATAGGTTGTGGGACCAGCTGAGCACGGTGTGAAAACTGCTTAACTGCTTAAGGCCTGTCTGTCATTTGTCTCAGCATGTTTGTGCTAGAGAGAGCATCTACAGAGCATTTGGAATATTCCTAAAGCACACAATATTCAAACATGTTCAGCGACTGGGAAATCACGGGGCATAAAACAAGACTGTACCTACAATAGACTGATAGAAAGAGAAACTAACTGATAAGATACCAATGGTAGTAAAACCACAAAAGCATAAAGCTTAGCGTTAAAAAAGGAAGCAAGATGGGAGGACAGAGAGGTGAGATACAAGATACAGCATTTGAATAAAGAGCCAGTCTGTAAAAGATATCATCCAAAGCAGACAAAAAAAACATTGCAGCACAGCTCAAATTCCACTCAAACTTGCACACACTTACTTCAATGTCAATGTCATGCATACACACTTACTTCAATGTCACCTGAACTGATATTTCTGAGAAGAGAAGCTTGACACAGCTACAGCTGCACAGACTGTTTTTGCGAGTCACAGGGACCAAGAGGGGACTGAGTGGGGAAAAAGGCACAGGCAAAGGCAAATGTGACATCTGGAGAAGACAAGATCTTGCAGTTGACTTGCAGGGAGATTGCAGTTGACTTGCAGGGAGGGCGGGGGACCACCAATTCCAGCACTGCACCCTGAGCTCCAAGACTCTATATTGCATGTTAGAATGTGCATTTCAGTTTAAGACTGTATGCATCAAAAAGAAAACAGTTGGAGTCAGGGTTTTTTGGAATAGAGCGCCCTTGTTAGGGGGTCAACGACAGTTACCACTTTTAAGTCAAACCTCAAGACCCAGCTTTTTAGAGCTGCATGTGGTTGCCCTTATCAACCCCCCTTCCCCACTGCCTTTCCCCATGTTGAGATTATTGTGTACCCATATGCTTTTATTTATGTTATGTGTTTTGGTAATGGGTTTGGTTTTTATATAGTGTGTTAAGACCTTGGTGAACATGCACTTTAAAAATAAATAAACTTGAAACTTACAGTGCTGGTTTTACTTCTGTGTGCATGTCGATGTGTGTTTATATTTATCTTTGTGTGTGTGTGTTGGGCTTAAAGGTTCAGCCTATTTTCATGTTTAAGTGAAATATCATCTTACCCTGAGTTGTCCTCATAAACCAGTAGTAAAATATTCTCCAGTTCTCCGTTATCTACTTTGCTACCACAGCACAGGTAACAGTTAGCAGCAATTAGATAGGATTCAGATCGTAACTAGTTTAACATTGTTGAAATTACATGCCAAAATCTCCTCAGAGAAACATCAAACAAAGTTTTCTTTTTTTCTTTTTTGGCATTTCAACAATGCTAAACCATTGGAATCCTGTCTATTGGAGACAGCGCTGCTAACTGTTAACATTTGCTGTGGTAGCAAATTAGATAATGGAGAACAGATATATAATTATATTATCAAATTAAGCATTAATGGTTAGTATTTGGTCGACAATCCTTTGCATGCAATAACTGCCTGAAGTTGCGACCCATTGACCCCACCAGACACTGGGTATCTTCTCTGGTGATTCTCTAACAGGCCTGTACTGTAGTCATCTTCAGTTGTTGTTTGTTTTTAGGTCTTTTTTGCCTAAAATCTAATCGGCAGGAAATTAAATGCACGTTCAATTGGATTTAAATCTGAAGATTGACATTTGTTGAAAGTCTGGCCCTCCCCCGACCTGCATCTCCACCTGAGCATGCTGCTCTGAACTTCAGAAGAGGGCTGCAGCGCTCAAGTCATGGCAGGCTCCCGAATGGACGAGCGGGGATGGCGGTGTCACGTGGTTACCAATGGATTCCGGATGGAGCGCCCAGGCGTGGGAGGCTGGCTCCATCTAGTGTCCTCAAGCTAGAAGTATCCAAGGAAGCCGAGAGCTCGGCTCAGGGGATGATTCAGGATGGGCTTAAAGAAGAGGTTGTTGAGCCAGAGGGGGGAGAGGAAGATGGTGATGTCAGTGTCTCTCCTGGCTCCTTTGTGACATGGATTACCTGCAGCTGGATTTTGATGCTGAGAGTATGTGTACTAACACATTGAAATATAACCAGCAAAGAAGCACACTATATACTACTGATTTTATGTACTACTAATATGCTAAAGTATAACCAGCAAAACATATTATATACTACTAGTGATATGTACTACTAAGGTACTGAATGTCTAATGGCAACAAATACTATTCAGACATAAAATTGATCAGATAACTTGGGGTTTATTTATGTTGAAAGGAGGTTTTGCCTGTTTTATGATTTGAAGGATGAAATTGATCTGTCTAACTATGTGTAACAAATAAAGTTGAAATGTAATAAATTGGAAAGGGAAAGAGAGAAAGTGGAATTAAGTCAAAGTTGAGAGAGGTTTGGGTTGAGTCCAGAAGGCAGTGGGTTCCAGTAAATTAATAGTCAAGGATGACCCAGAGGGGGGTAAGTAGGAACTGTAAATGTCAAGGGGACCTAGAAGCTTTGCTCAAGTGAAACAGTTATGCTCAGAGGAGCTCATGAAGGGGCAGGGTTATACAAAACTAATTGTTAGGCGTATTTTAATGGACATTTTCCACATATCTCAGAGGAGGACGGATCCCTAAAGAGACCACAAGGTCTAGTCCAATCAGGGTATCCGCGACCAAAATCCTTCTCTGGAGAGAGTTTAGATTCGGAAAGCCCCCAGTCTGAATTGCTGTTAGTACCAGGAGTGGGCTCACTCTTTTTAGCTGCCTATATTCAGTGGAAGGGATTGCTAGGGGTTGAGTGACCACTTCACTTGTACTGGGAGGTGGGCCATTGTAGTTCCTCGGCTGAAGGTACAGTGTTACTCAGCAGGGCTGATAGAGGATTCGAGAGCAGCCACTGTCAAAACTGTACGGAGCCTCTCTAAATTTATTCTAGGGGCAGCCAGAGCTAGACTTATTTTACTTATTTTACTTCAAGAACTATAATGTCTATCAGTATTAGTTTTTATTTTCTTTAACTCTTTAGTTATTCGTTTTACTCCAATCTATTTACTTTAATTTCTTTGATTTCTTTTATTTTACTTTAGTCACTTTAGTATTACACTTTTGTTATATTTTGTTAAACTACTTTACTCTGTTACTGTAGCATCACAATACATTTTAGCCTGGAAAAACTCCCGAGTTGCTATGGCAGTATGCTTTGGGTCATCACCATACAATGATTTGGAGGCATTTTCTTACGCAGACAAGATGCTTCTGTACACTTCAGAATACATTCTGCTTCCTCCATCAGCAGTCACATCATCAAAGACAAGTTAGCCCATTCTAGTGGCAGCTATACATACCCAAACCAGAACACCCCCTCCACCATTATTCACAGATGAGATAGTATGCTGTAAATCTTGGGCAGATCCTTTTTTCTCCAAACTTGTAATCACTCTCATACATGGTAATATTCATATCTGTCCACAATACCTTTTTTCAGACCTCTGTAGGCTTTTTACATACTTTTTTAGTAAACTCTAACCTAACTATAATTTTTTAGGATAACTAGTGGTTTGCACCTTGCAGTGAAGCCTCTGTAGTTCGGCTAGTGACATATTCTGCCAATGGTAGCCTCTGACACATTCATGCCTACCTCCTGGAGAGTGTTCCTGATGTGTGGAACAGTTGTTTTGGTTTTGTCTTAATTATGGTGAGCATTCTTTGGTCATGCACTCTAGAAGTCTTCCTTGGCCTACCAGCCCATTTGCGGTGGCTGAGCTCACCAGTGTCCTTTTCATTTGCAGACCCCGAAGGCAAACGCAAAGCGTAGAATCAATACTAGACACTGACAACTCTCTTATGCCTGCACACATTTTGTGACAGAAGACGCTTGTCTAACGAGACACTTGACTAACCAGACACCAACCAGTCAAGCCAATTGTCCCATTACTTTTGATGCTCTGAAATAGGGTGACTATGTATAAAAAGTGTTTCTAAATGGTGAAACCATTCAACCACTCAAATCTAAACTTCAGTATAGAGTATAGAGCCAAAACAAAAAATGCGTCAATGTCCCAATATTTACGCAGGGCACTGTAGATATGTCTCAAATACCTCAAAATATGTAAATAGGATCACATAATTCGGCAGTTATACATACATCACTTCATTAGCTGGGTATTTTCCAATATCAAAGTCAATTGTCTAAGCAAATGGCTGTCATTGCATTACAAGCAACTATTGTAGACCACAGCAGGAGCAGTTGTAAAGTGTACAGGCAGCAACACTCCAGCAGAGGGCCTCATAAGGTCAGTGTAGAAAGGCTCTGTGAAGCACTGCTATAGGAGGCCTATGTTCGTCATACAAATGCACATTCAGACACATTGTGCATCTGTCTGTCTGCGGTGGCCAAATAAACACTGTCGAATAGGAACAATGAAAATGGGTCCTAACATTGAGATAAAAGATAGAGCTACACTCTGCATAGTCCATGTATTTTGTTCATGATGAGACTGAGGGGAAGGTATACAGAATGGTGGACCATGTGTACCATGTAAACTGAGAATGGACACAACCCATCATACTGCTTGTGCTGTGTATCTCAGGCTATTCATCTTTACCCACAACTTCCCTAGGTACAGTATCCATCCATCAAAGTGTGGCCTATACCAGGGCCGTGAAATCAGATGGTTTTAATTCTGGCTCAGTTCATAAACTGATTAATTATATTCATCATTTAAAGAGGAGGTTGGATCATGTTGAGTTACAGATGAATTACACTGAATTTCTCATTGAAAGACCATTATGGACTGGTGGTCCAAAAGTGAGTGCATCTGTGTTTCCTGATGCATATCAAACTGCTGTTAGTCATCCCCTTTATTTACCTTTTATTCCTTATGCCGGGCAGACACAAATTTGCCAAGAGCCAAATTTTCACTATGAAATGTGCAGGTCATCAGCGGTGAACTTGACACCTAGACTTGCACAGTGTGAGTTGGCCGATGACATGAAGAGAAGACATGATCACGTCCGATTTGAATTCTGACAAAATGCTTGGGTTGTGCCTCCTTTCTGCAGTGTAAGTATTTTTTACTTCTTTTGGCTCTGCATCGTGCCCCTAATTTCAGCCACCAAGAGTGATGGGACAGATTTATTAAATGTCCAAATTAAGCACTCAACTTTAGTATTTGGTCGACAATCCTTTACATGCAAAAACTGCCTGAGGTCTGCGACCCATTGACCCTACCAGACGCTGACACCACTTTTTGGGCCTGAAAAACTCTCTAGTTGCTAGTGGCAGTATGTTTTGGGTCATTGTCTTACTTACCAGGTCTAGTGGCAGCTATGCATGGCCAAACCATAATACCCACTCCACCATGTTTCACAGATGAGGTGATATGCTCTAAATTTTGGGCAGATCCTTTTTTAATAATAGTCATCTATTCTTCGTCTGTCCACAAGACCTTTCTCCAGACCTCTGCAGGCTTTTTAGGTACTTTTTAGCAAACCTGACCATCCTTTAACTAATGGTTTGCACCTTGCAGTGATGTCTCTGTAGTTCGGCTGGTGATGTATTCTGTGGATGGTATTGTTTGACACATTCACGCCTACCTCCTGGAGGGTGTTCCTGATCTATGTGACAGTTTGTTTTGGATTCTTTCTTAATTATGGTGAGTCATCCACTGTAGAAGTCTTTGTTGGCCTACGTGCCCATTTGTGATTGCTGAGCTCACCAGTCCTCATGTTGACAGATACCAATAGAAGACGAATGCAAAGGCAAATGCAAAGCCTAGAATCAATACTAGACATTTACAGCTCTCTTATGCCTGCACAAATTAATGGAACACACCTGACTAACCAGAAGCACCAGTCAAACCAATGTCTCATTACTTTTGGTGCCCTGAAATAAGGGGACTATGTATAAAAAGGGTTGTAATTTCTAAGTAGTGAAACCAATATGTACACAAATAAAAAGCTGAGAATCTCTACTTTAACCTCATAGTAAGTGTTTGATTTCAAATTAGAGTATAGAACCAAAATGATACAAAATGCTTCACTGTCCCATCATTTATACAGGGCTCTGTATGTCTATATGTAAGATTACATTGGCAATTAAAGGTTCCAATTTTCCTTTCTGCTTTTTCTTGAAAAAATACTCAAAGAACAGAAACAAAGATTGTAAGCTAGTTCGGTAAGTAACGCCAGCTATAGCTAGAAGCAATTTTCAACAAAAAGTGTCGAAAGATTGTTTCACTCAGTCGCAAAGAGGCAGATGAAGGGGGTTCAAAGGATTATATTTGACTCTGGGCACTAACTTTACAAACAGGCTAGCCACGTCATTTAGCTAACTATGAAATAAGATACATCATTGCATGTGACAAGTCGTTCTAGAAGGAGATACAAAATGTTGTTTACCATTACACATACTTTGACCTAAATGGCAATTTTCTGACTTGAATCATGCAATATGTCATATATGAGCTAAAAACATCAACATTACTTATGTGGACCATTGTTCATTACTAAAATGTTCAATTTATTATTTCATGCTTCTCCTCCTACTTTCCAGCCCCCCCTCTCTGTTTGCAGGCTACCAAAAAGGAGTTAATGAAGATGTCCTGTGTTAAGCATTATATAGTAACATCAGTGTTAAGCGGAAATGATGAAGCTCGCTATATAAATGTATAAACTACACAGATGCATGCCCCATAACATCACCTATCCTACCAAAAACACAGAACCCTCATGTTTTGTAGATGGTCAAACAGCTTTTCTTGTGCCCCTTTCTTTTTTCATCCTCCCAAAATACAGAATCTGCCATGAATGTGTCCAATAAATCCAAATTAGCGAGCCTTAGCACTCCTTTAGCCTCTAATGAGATCATCTGGCTACATGGGTCACTCAGTCATCTTGTCAGTCTCCTTGCAGGGGATGGGATATCCTCCACTTCCTGGATGGCCCACGCTGACCCCTGCCTATACTACAGTTAATTTACTGTCCCTTGCAAATATTTATGAGGGCCATATGGGACAGCCAAATACAATCAATAATGCACTTGAGAGGGAAGTATTAGTGGATTAGAGAGCGTTTTTGTACTGACAAGGGTTGTACTGACATGGTTTACTTTCCTGGGCCAAGACAGATTTGTGGAACTGGCTCTCTCTTTGGGGTCTCTATTGAGATGTGAGAGCATGTTATGTGATTGTGTGGAGAAAAACATGAGTAGAAATGGATGTTTTCGATTGTCAAGTTTAATTATACAGACACTTTGTCAAGGGTAAATGTTTGACCAATGTTCATGCTGTTGACCTACAGTAATTGGAATTGACCCCAAATTCATTGAAATAAACACAAATAACTATGGTCCAAGACAAACTAATAATGTTAATTTGTTCTCTAATAATGTTCTCTGATTCCATGAAAACATGCAATATGATAAATTGTTTAATAGCAACAAATGTGCAAATCCATGGAAACAAACAAAACGTACAAATTGTATGTAAAGGCCAGAGGTCTTAGAAAGCACTTTGTTTGGACCAAAACAGCACTCTCCACTCAATCCTCTTTATCTCATTCCTTCCATTTAGCACTACTTTAAAGCTCAAATCTACATACTTGACCTCTATGGCAGACTGTCAAATCGAATACTCAGAGTAATATGCATCATCTGAGACATGGCATAAAGAGAGAACCTCTCCATTTTGAACCAAGCTCTAGGACCACATAAGAGATTCCAAGGCAATCAAGATACAATGGCTAAACGCATCTATGTTTTGTCAGTGCATAGGGTTTAATGATCATGTTAAAGAACGAACACCATTCTAATAAACGGTAGGCAGCCCACTCAAAGCAACCCACAAATCAGCAGCACTCACAGGTGTCACCAAGTGCCTGATAGAGTGCACCAGCATCGATCCTACACTCAATCTTGATGGCCAACAAAAACCCTGGAAATACCTGCCTACTCTAGAGCCAGGCAGACACTGTGAAATTGTCCACGTCATGCTGTCTTGGTGCAATGTACACTGCATGAGCAGACCTGGTAGAAATGGCACTGACGACAAAATAGTAAGACATTTCAGCTGTGTAGCCATAGTCTTCATATGCACAAGAAAACCCCTAAAAAACAGGAGAATTTAGACACAATTTCCAGCAGTGGACAGAAGGGGCCATCTATTATTCCAAAATAATTGGAATTTCGAATGATCATGATAAGAAACACCTAAAAAAACGGTCCCACAGATCAGGAACACTCTCCAGGAGGTAGGCATGAATGTGTCAGAGACTACCATCCGCAGAATACACCACCAGCCGAACTACAGAGGCATACAGATGCAAACCAACCATTTTTTATCCAAAAAAGGATGGTAAGGTTTGCTAAAAAGTACCTAAAAAGTGGTCTAGAGAATGGTTTTGTGGACAGATGAAGGATAGATGACTGTTATCATGTACAATAGATGACTATTATCATGTTCAATGAAAGGCAGGGAAACCATAATGAGGCTGAAATGTAGGGTTTATTTTAACATTTAGTGAGTCATTGTATAATTATATGTACATTTATTATATATTGTATATGACATTGTTGAGGCCCTGTGCAATGCAACCATTTCACTACTCTGCTCACAGACAATAAATCCACTTTGACTTCAGTTTTTAAGTGGGCATGAGGTTGTCTTTGGATGAGGGGCTACTCCTTTGTAATGGAGGTCTTGTAAAGAGGTGTTGCTCTGGGAGTGTGATTCTTTGTAGGCTCTCACACCTCGTTATCTGTGGACATGCCAGAGTCTCTATCGGGTCCAGAGCATATGTTGGATATTTTGGTAGAGACATCAGTCAAATGTAAAGTGATATAGCCGTAACATTTTCTGTTCTACATCACAACATTGTCGTTTACATCCAGCTCATCTTACATGAGTCAAGGTTGTCCCAGTAAGCCTCCCCAATGTCTGATTCTGCCTGCGCTAACATTGGAAAGAGATTAAAAAAAGAATCAAAGTTCTTACCAGACATTATTCATCATGATAAGACAGGATTGGAGAAAGAAGATTGGAGATAACATTTGCCACTTGCTACAAACAATAGAACACTACAAGAATTCAGGGAAAACAAGTAGAATTGTTATAACAGATTTTGAGAAAGCCTTCGATAAAGTACAGTACTGTACGTCTAAAATTCAACTTCTGAGAATCTCTTATAAAATTGGTTAAAGTCATAATATAATAATCCTATATGTAAAATAATAAATAATGGTTATTTCTTTGAAAATATTGTGGTGTTAATATTGAAGAATATCGAGGTGTTAAACAAGGTTTACTAGAGGTGGTAAACATGTTTGCCCTCTATCACCATACCTGTTTATTATGGCCATTTAACTGTTAGCTATTAAATGGGTTATATGCATGATAACTGCTCATGTTCAGTTTGTCAACATGTTCCTAAATAATTGGTATAAGCCCTATTGGATGATTCAAAACAAACCACTGTCAATTTCAAAAAATAGATAGACAGATAGGATAAGCCTGGGGTACTTCAGTGGAGTCTGTAGAGGGTTGAGTGGTTGAGAGTGGTAGAGTTGGTTGGTTAAGTGGTTGAGAGTGGTTTCAGTGGGGTAGAACTAGTAGCAAAACAGTGCATTGTTCTGTAATCATTCTAAGAATGTTTTCCGCAGGTTTTTTGTTGTTTTTATTTAAGAGTCCTGAAAGGTCCATGGCAGTTGCAGTAACAAAGGTGCTAAAATGCTAAAGATAGCTGTGATGGCTGAGTCGATAAGGCGTTAGACTCAACATCCTAATGGGATCTCCCCATTCAAACCCTGCACACAGCGCAGACAACAATGTCCCTCTTTAAGTACTGATGTCAGCCCACCTCTGGAAACTTGATATTCAGAAAATTGACCATTGCAGAATGGTTAAGGGGTTTAGTGTAAAACCAAACATTCTTCCCAATGCCTTTGGGCTTTCCTTTCAAACTCTTTTCCTGTAAGTCCCTTTCACATGTCAAGAAGTAACTTACAACACTGTAACAATGACATTCAGTGGCCAACAGTGGTGGTGGAGTCCTTAAGGCGTTGACTTGAAATCAAATGTGGTCTCCCTGTGCATGTTCAAACCCTGCTCATGGCGTGCTGTTTACAAAATCTTCCCTTATGTTGTAAGACTGCAACAGACTTTCCGCTAATTTCGAGCAAAGTCAAAAAGGAGTTACATATCTAAACAGAACAAAGGAAAAACAGGCAATGTTGCTTTCTCACGTGTTACACATGTATTTGTGTAATGTAAGTTGCATCTTTCTAATATGTCTTCTGTGAAATGATATTCAAAGGTCTCTGTAGCAAGTTCCGTTGTACACAGAGGCGGACACAGTGGTGTGATTAGGGAATGGTCCCGTTTATTCATAAAAGTTCGTAGTTACGTTGGGACTTTCCAGCCCTTTGGCTTTCCAGCCCTTTTTCCTCCAAAACAGAGGCACACACATCTTAAACCATTTAGTCAACGAGGCTTCATTCACAACAGGTGCGCAACGGAGCCTCGCTGACGTAACCCTGGCCACGGTCCTGTAGCTCCCTCTACAGGCCGAACGCTGCATGTCCCCCCACATACCCCCACCGCCCGACACAGGCCGGGGACACGCCGGCCGACAACCTACTCCCCCCCCCCCTGCACGGGAGAGGAAGTCTGCCACGACCATCTGTGCCCCCGGTCTGTGCACGACCGAAAAGTTGAAGGGCTGCAACGCGAGATACCACCGGGTAATCCTTGCGTTCACATCCTTCATGCGGTGGAGCCACTGGAGGGGAGCATGGTCGGAGTAGAGGGTGAAAGCGCGACCCAGCAGGTAGTAGCGGAGGGTGCCGACCGCCCACTTGATGGCCAGGCACTCCTTCTCCACCGTGCTGTACCGGCCCTCCCTCTCCGACAGTTTGCGGCTCAGGTACAGCACCGGCCGGTCAGCCCCCCCCACCTGCTGGGTCAGCACTGCCCCCAGGCCTCTATCCGACGCGTCCGTCTGTAGGGAGAAAGGGAGGTTAAAATCAGACGCATACAGGACCGTTTCTCCACAAAGAGCGCCCTTAAGGGCCTCGAACGACACCTGGCACTGGCCCGACCATTGGACCGGATCCGGGGCACCCTTCCGGGTGAGGTACGTCAAGGGACTGGCCAGCTCTGAAAATCCCGGCACAAACTGCCGGTAATAGCCAGCCAGCCCCAGGAAGGCCCTCACCTCCTTCTTCGTCTTGGGCCGCGGAGAAGCGGCGATGGCCGCAGTCTTCTCAATCTGCGGCCGCACCTCCCCTCGACCCAAGTGGTACCCCAGATACCGAATCTCCCTCCGCCCGATCACGCACTTTTTCGGGTTGGCCGTCAGCCCCGCCTGCCTCAGGGACCGCAGAACAGCAGCCACACTCTGCACATGCTGCACCCAGGTGTCACTGTGAATGACAATGTCATCCAGGTAGGCAGCAGCATAGGCAGAGTGCGGCCGCAGAATGCGGTCCATGAGGCGCTGAAAAGTGGCTGGGGCTCCGAACAACCCGAAAGGGAGCACCGTGAACTGGTAAAGCCCGAGCGGAGTGGAGAATGCAGTCTTTTCCCGGGATACCGGCGAGAGTGGAATCTGCCAGTATCCTTTCGTACAATCCAATATCGTAAAATATTTGGCCGTGCCAAGCCGGTCCAAGAGCTTGTTAACCCGGGGCATTGGGTAGGCATCGAATTTGGAGACTGCATTAACCCTTCTATAGTCCACACAGAACCGTATAGACCCATCCGGCTTGTTAACAAGCACGATGGGGCTACACCGGTCACTGCGGGGCTCCTCGACCACACCCAGCTCCAGCATGGCCTCCAATTCCCTGCACACAATGTCTCGTTTGTGTACCGGCAATCTATAGGGACGCGTGCGCACCGTTAAACCCGGCTGCGTTTCTATATGGTGGTCGATAAGCGTAGTCCGACCGGGCAGGGGAGAGAACACGTCAGCGAACCTAGCTTGCAAATCTGCAACGTCCGTGGCCTGGCTAGCAGAGAGATGGTTATCAATGCCGACCGGAGTGCTAACTTTTGATTTTGGGTCCGAACTCATCTCTCTCTGGAATTATTGTAGCCAGAGCAACAGTGACCACGTCGTTCCATTTTTAAAGGAGATTTACGTGATACACCTGCAAGCTATCTCCCCGGTCCGAGCGTACTACCTCATAATCCACGTCCCCCATGCGACGTGTGACCACAAACGGCCCTTGCCACTTCGCGAGTAATTTCGTGCTGGAGGTGGGTAACAGTACGAGCACCTTGTCTCCCGGTGTAAATTCTCGCAGATTAGTTCCCCTGTCGTATAGGCGCTTTTGACGCTCCTGGGCTTGCAGCAAATGCTCACGTGAGATAACCCCTAGGGCGTGGAGCTTTGTGCGCAAGTCCAGGACGTATTGAATCTCACTCTTACTGTCGCTATACCCTTCCTCCCAATTTTCTTTAAGAAGGTCTATGACACCCTGGGGCTTACACCTGTAGAGTAATTCAAACGGGGAAAACCCGGTGGAAGCTTGGGGGACTTCCCGTACCGAAAACAGCAGGGGATCTAGCCATTTATGCCAATTCCGACCATCCTCGTGTACAAACTTCCGGATCATTGACTTCAAGGTCCGATTGAACCGCTCACAAAGGCCATCAGTAGCCGGGTGGTACACACTGGTTCGAACCGCCTTGATGTTCAACAACCCGTACAGTTCCTTAAGGGTGCGTGACATAAAATTAGTGCCCTGGTCGGTGAGAATCTCTTTCGGGATTCCCACGCGGGAGATTACTTGAAACAATGCCTGCGCTACACTCCTGGCAGAAATATTGCGCAGCGGTATTGCCTCGGGGTATCGGGTTGCGTAATCTATCAAGACCAACACAAATCGATATCCTTGTGTACACCGATCAAATGGCCCGATAATATCCATGGCAATGCGGTCGAATGGGTTCTCGACCAATGGTAAGGGCCGCAAGGGGGCCGGTGGAATGGCTGGGGGATTTACCAACTGACATTAGCGCAAAAGAAGCGCACCACCTATGCACCTCTGCCCGAATCCCCGGCCAATAAAATCGAGCCATTATACGGTTTAGTGTCTTATCATACCCTAAATGGCCCGCCATGGGGTTGAAATGAGCCGCCTGGAAGACCATTTCCCGGCGGCTACGGGGGACCAACAACTGGGTTACTTCCTCCTGGCTATGTGAGTCACGACTTACTCGGTACAACCTGTCGCTGATAATCGCGAAATAGGGGTGGGCGCGTACTGTGTCTGGCCGTACCAAAGTACCATCAATATATACCAAAAACTTGTCAAAATCAACAGTTTGAAAGCACTGGTGCGCTCAGCAATTGCAAATGGGCTGGTAAGCCAAGGAAGACATCTACAGTGGATGACCCAAGAATGCTTACCATGATTAAGAAAAAAAACAAAGCAACTGTCCTACAGACCTGGTACACTCTCAAGAGGTATGCATGAATGTGTCAGGTTACAGTTTGCTAAAAAGTACATAAAAAGCCTGCAGAGGTTTGGACAAAAGTTTTGTGAATATTATCATATATTGCAAGTGGAAAGTTTAAAGATAAAAGGATTGGGAAAAGAGGAAAGATTTACAGCATACCACCTCGTCTGTGAAACATGGTGGAGGGGGTGTTAAGGTTTGGCATGTACAGCTGCCACTAGAACTGGCTAACCTGTCTTTATTAATGATGTACTGTAACTGCTGATGGCAGCAGCAGAATGTATTCTGAAGTGTACAGAAACATCTTGTCTACACGAGTACAAGCAAATGCCTCCATTTTCATTGGATGGCACTTCATCATTATCATCACTTCATCATATAATAAGACAATGACCCAAAACATACTGTCATAGCAACTCAGGAGTTTTTCAGGGCCAAAAAGTGTAAAGTTCTTGACTGGCCAAGTCAATCTTCATATTTAAATCCAATTAATTTTCTGATGATACAATTTTATGCAAAAAGACCTCAAAACAAACAACAACTGAAGATGGCTGCATTGCAGGCCTGGCAGAGCATCATCAGAGAAAATACCCAGCATCTGGTCAGGCCAATGGGTCGCAGACTTCAAGCAGTTATTGCATGCGAAGGATTGTCGACCAAATACTAAACACAAGTGCCTAATTTGGACATTATATGAATCTGTCCCATTACATGCGGTGCCCCAAAATAGAGTTGTCATTTGTAAATTGTGAAACCAATATGTACACAAATACTATCAACTAAAAGCTGATAATCTCTACTTTAATTTCATAGTAATCGTTTGATTTCAAATCCAAACAATTTGGAATATAGAGCCAAAAGAATAAAAAATAAAATGCTTCACTGTCCCATTACTTACACAGGGCACTGTATTTAGACATTTTAAACTTCAAGCCTTTTTAAGCTGCATGAATTAACATGGGTTTCAATGAGGACCATTGGGTTTCTATGATACATTTTAAAATGCATCTCCTCTTTCATCTTTTAAGCTTGACAACCCAATCCAACTTTAAAATGTGTCCTGACAGGGTCGAATCTGCTGGGGACAGTATTATTTTTGTTGGCTAATTGTTGTTGCTTATGCTAATATTAGTGAATGCCTTCCCCTGACAACTTACCATAACCTTAACCAGTCAAAATTAATGCCTAACCTTAACCAGTCGAAGTTAATGCCTAACCTTAACCAGTTGAAGTTAACGCCTAAACTTAACCAGTCGAAGTTAATGCCTAAATTAACCAGTTGAAGTTAAGCGCAAGTCGTTATTCACGTAACGTTTAAGCAATGTACGTTTTTGACGTATCTTATGTCAAAACAGGTGGTCAAACGCTGGTATAGCCAGATAATATGATCCCCCAGACCGTAATTCCTGGTCTGCAGAAATGATCCCCCAGAACGTAATCATTTGGAGACTGTGTCGATTCAAGATAGTTTGGGAACAGATTATTGATCCCAATACCATGGTATCGGGTTTATGATTTAATAATAATTGACACAACAATCTGGTATTTTCTGATTTGATTCAGGTCCAGGAATTGTTGTTAAGGCATGATATCAGTGTGCAGATAAACCTACAATATATATTGTTGGGGGATCTGAGGGACCAGGCCCATTCATTGGGAAATATGATTTTACTCTTAGGTAAAATATTTATTTTTAGAGACATTTCGGGAGAAATTATACAAATTGAGAGGTTCAAGACCTTCATAAAACATCACAGTAAAATAGAAGGATGTATTGCAAAATAGTAAAATGGTAATATACTGAGAAAGATGGGTTAACTGGTGGACATCTGAAGGTTGGATAATTGATAAATCAATTCACTTATAAATCCAATAAAGGCAGTGATGGGTTATTATGTGTATATGTGTATGTGTGTAAATATTATATGCATGTAAGAAAATAAAGGACAGTCACAACTTCTGTGTATCAGGCAGCAGAGCAAGTCCGTACTCTGGGTCCTCTGGAACTGAGTTTTCCCATCAGCTCTTGTAGTGTGTTACCCTTTGATCTATCGCCCAGTTTGAAGCAGTATATAAAGCATTAACATCTTCATGTCATACCAACCTGTATGTTAATTGGTTTTGTTGATTTTGGTAGCGCCAGCCTTGATTTCAATGTGTATAACTATTTACAGTTGAATTACAGTTGAGTTATGTCCATAACTGTTGGATGTAATCATTGGGAATAAATGCCTTATGTTTGACCCGTCCTCTATTCTTCAGTGTTTTATTTTCATACTCTTCAGTTTTATAGTTTTTGTCACACTGAACTTGATCACCCACCATCACAGGGTGTTGTGAAAACCAGTTCTAAATGGTTGGCCTGATTAGCCTGTTTCCTAACAGTCTGAATCTTACAGTACCTTACCATGGAATGATAAATAGCTGTACAATAAGAAAAAGTATCATTATTATTTTCTTTTCATGTCCTCCAATTAGGGGAGGGTTGGGGGTTAAATAAAAAGGGACTAGAAATGATGCAAGCTATCTGATAGAACTTAAATTCTGTTTACTAATTTCAAAGCTGATCTACCTAAAAACACAAAAAATAATGCACCATTCAAACCAACTACAATTTCCACTACCACAAACACCTTCTTTATTTATTTATTTATTTTTGGCTGGTTTACATTCAGTTTACATTTGCCGTTTTGCATGTTGTTTCATTCCATCCTAGACACCTATCCCATTCTGCTTGCATACGCCTCCCCCTGTCCAGGGGTATAGAGGGGTCATTGCGCGGCACTTCATGGATGGTGAACTGAGCTTGTATAAATATTCCCATAAAACATTTTTTTAATTACAGACCATAATTTACAGTCCAAATGCAATTAATAATGTATCTCCATGATCCCAGCCATATCCACCCTGAGAACATTTCTCTACAGGCCTGTGCTCCCTTGATTCGGGGAAAACTGGATCAACAGCCTGGTCCAAAAGGCTCAACCCTCCGTGGCTCCTGCAATAAACCTGCTCAGGGACTTGATTGACACATTGGAAACACATGTGAGCTGATTCCATTCCACACTTTGGTGTCTCAAAGTGAAATATGCGTTGATACATGGCAGACTTGACATAGGATAACAAGGGTTTCCCAGTGTTATGGCTCATTACCAAGCTATCTGCTAATTCAAAATGTTACAACAAAACAATTGTATGAAATGCACATACAAGAAGACCACATTTTCCTGGAAGAGAACTCCCAAACCCTCTTTCCAAATCATGATAATGAATTTTAGTGCCAATTATTGTGCCATAGGTTCAGCTGAAACAGTACTGAGTGTAGGGGGCATGCTATTATAGTTGGCCTAACGATAACTTTCTGAGCGCACCGGCACTAAAAAATAGCACTACACCCCTTGACAACACAAAACAAAACATGACTTAATGCAAGAGAATGAAACGGTCCATTGTGCAGGAGAAAAATGTTGTATCTGAACATGTATGGTCTTCCTTGCAGTCACTCTATCCAAAGGAGAAGTTTGGATTTAAAATAACAATGAAAGACATTGAGCACTCTGTCTCGCATCCTGGAGGAGTTGCTGCCAAGTAGGCCTATCTTATAACGATCAGGGGCACAGCATCTGAAGAGATGCTGTGCCCCTGATCGTTATAAGATAGGCCTACTTGGGTTATACATATTTTTTTATTTTGATCATTGCATGGGTTTCACATTAGGTTATGGGCAATAGAGGTGTGTTGATGACAATGACACAATTCTGGCCTTGAAAATAGAGTTAATATTTCAGATACATCCATAGCCTCTTGCCAGCACCTTTTTTTTTTGTTTTTATGCTGTTAAAATATCGACCCTCTTGCTTATACTCTTGTTCTTTCCCATTTATTTTTCTAAACAACACAGAAGTTTTCTAAACAACACGAACATTGCTCTAGGTCTAGTGCAATACTCTCATGGATTTTCTCCCCATAGCCAGAAAGAATGCACTACTCTTAAACCAAGAGTGGCACACCCTTAGCAATGACTTTCTCTGCAAAGGTCAATCATTGACCTTTCAGTGTTTTGAAAGCAGTCTTCAGTGTTGTAATAGCATTGTCAATTTTAAAATAATACTGTATATTTCATGAGGCAGATTTACACATTGTGCAGATCAAATAAGTGAGTGTAAGAAATCTCTGAAGTACATCAACTTGATATGGATCATGTCACAGATTTTCAAAAATGGCTTTGCACATTCAGAGGAAAACAATGATTCTTTCATTTTTTAAGAAAGAGACATTACAAAAAATAAAATGCATGACCTAACACCTAATCTTACACAATTCTACTGAGACCACAGGGAAGGTTTTGTATTTCAGAGTCTGCACCAATGAACAAGGGAATGACTTGGAATTGTGTGTGTTGGTGTCAATACTTGATGTAACAATTGATGTAACAATTTTTGCCGCACAGGATAAATGGTTGCCAAGGATCACCCCTAGATTCTTGGCTGTCTGGGAGGAGTTCACAGTGGAGTTCTCTACTGTGATGGAGAAGTCTTGGAAAGGCTTTCCCAGGGAGGAAGAGCAACTCAGTCTTGAGGTGGTGGGCTGACATCCAAGCAGAAATGTCTGCAAGACACGCAGAGACATGTGTTGCCACCTGTAGTGATCCAAACTTTGGAGTGTATAGCCAAAATAAGAAAAAAAAATGCTTCACTGTCCCATTACTTACACAGGTCACTGTATATAAGATATTGTACAAAAGTAGGTGCAGTAAATACAGTTTTTGATAGTAACTAAGGTGAGTTTTCATGCAGTCTCTCCACTCTTCTCAGCGAGTGGCTTTCTCTCTCCTTTACTCCACAGCACTGCAATTTTGGCTTTTTAAAAGTCTACCTCAGGGGTCAAGCCTAGACATTATGCAGTAGTTACATTTTACACACACAATGTTGAACAAGCTGGTTTTCATTCTGTAGTTTCTAGATGGTATATTTTTACAAAGAATGTCAACTAATATTTGACAGATGACAATGTTACCCTGTTATACTATGTAGTCAGTGGTAAACAGATGCTCATGGTTAGCCTCATTCAGTAAATCAGATAACACAACAACAATGCAATTGCCTCTGCACGTTAGCACTAGTCTCGTGGGGGCAGACGTGTTGCCTTCCACAAATTGCTCCCGGCATACTGTCTGGAGGCTTCCAAGTTTTATAGATGGATGGGGAGGGACATGCATGAGCAGGAAATCGGCCTATCTCTATTCATCTTCCAAATTTGGTTGTGCCTTATCGTCAACATCTCCCCTGGACACAATTAGTTGCTATAGTTCTAGAAGCTTGCCTATGTAAGCTTTCTGCACTAGCTATAGAGATTTATTTAGATTTAAAGAGAGCACAATGTCCAGCTTTAGCTGGTACCAGCTCAAGACTATGTTAGTGCCGAACACACCAGCCCCCCATTGTTTAAAGGCAAATTCACTTTCCTGAAGAAACTAAACAAATCATCTTATTCACACGTTATATAGAGATTGTTCAGGCCAACTGGCTAGCATGCAAGACCTATAGATGGAGCCAAATACATAAGAGAATGATTTGTGAAATAGACATCAATTTCCAATTTCCTGCAATAGCACACTTTAATTTGACACTTGATCTGGAACTATTCCGGCATTGTTTCTGGCAATAAGGAACAACCTTTGAACAACATTTTTCACCCAAGACACAGATTTGATTCGTTTAGGTACTGTAACTGTATGATACCCATAACAGAACAATGCATGTTTTGCATATGCATCGATTCCATTATTTGGGCAAAGTCAGGGGGACAGTTGTGAAAATTCAAGTTTTTTTTTTTTAAGTTAATAACTAGTTTTTATAAAACGGTTTTAGATCAAAAGCAAGTATGCTGACAATAAATTATTGATTGAAGTATAGGCGGTGCATGAATCTTGGGCTTGGATCAGCTATGTTTTCACTAAATGTTCCCACAGTTTAATTACAATCATTACAATACAACTCATTGTTCGCGAAATGCTCATTGCCTATATACTGTATGTCTATATGAGATGAATGACTATAGGGGAGTCTCCTGAACTGTGGGGTGTAAAGAGGTAGTTGGAAAGAAATGACATTAGCCTACAGTTGGCCTACCAAACTAAACTAAAACCAATAAATCTGATAAATGAAAATATTCTCTGCTAATCACATAAGCTACACTTTCTTGCTCATGATGCCTCAGCTACTCATCTCCGCTTCTCATATCATGTCTGACATTACCTGGTGCTATTGCAGTGCACCACAACATCAAGCAGCGATCCACACCTGTCTTCCCGACATTGTATCAAAAGGTTGGATTCTGCACCTCAAGTTTCCCGCGCCTTCCCACACATATACACACATCCCAAATAGCCTACTACAGTGGCAAGGCATGGTATATACATGTTATGATGAAACAGGAGCCTTATCCGCGTTCCAGCATCTGAACATTGAGAATCAGTCAGGGCACAGGCAGAAATGCGGCCCAAGTTTGTGATTAGGCTATGGTAGCAAAGGAGACGAATGCAATGTGATTACTGTAAGAATTAATGTGTCAATTTGATTATAATCACATGAGTAATTACATAAGCAACACTACTGTTGGTTAATGTATTTTAATTTTACTTTTGGGGAAGCTAGGATTCTTTATCTGCAGTATTACCTCCTCCTGAGTACCTTTGTACTCAGCTATTACCCTATCGATGGCGATTAGGCAGGCCTATTGACATTCAGATGCAACGAGAGGTGAGTGCAGACACTGCCTGACACTTGACCCAAATGATTCGTTGTTGGCGAATGAGCCACATCTTTGACCCGGCTCTTTTTGGTGAACATTGGGAATCGAGTCGCAAATCTGAAGAGCAGTTTGTTTTTTGTGTGGTGTTTTTGGCAATCAGGATGTGTTTGGCTCTGTGGTGTTAGAGTAGAGAGACTCAAAAGTGTGAATTTCTGGCTTGAGAGCTAGCCATCTTATCTCATCTTATCAAATTGGATTTTGAACTAAATTTGAAAAATGTGTTACATTTTACTCTGTACTAATCAATCCTATATTTATATTTTGTTTAGTATTGTGAGTGATATTGTCTGAAAATAATGTTAATATTATCAGGGGATGTATTTTATTGATCCCCAAAGCTTGGGTGAATGGTCAAGACTCCAGTGAGATAAGTAATTTCTAAGACCCAAAGACGCTCCTTCGCCGGTGGGCACAGGGGTACTGAAATGAGCTCCCCCATGCCTGAATGCATTTAATACAGTACAGAGTCATTCTTATTTGTTATTATTCTAGTCATCCGTATTTATAAATGACGTCACATCCATAGATGATTCACAATAATTAATTTAAAATGTAAATAGAGCATTATTCAGAACATTACATATGTCAATAATATATAAAAGTATTAAACGAAATAAGAAAATAATAGGGACTTATCATCCTGATTTCTAACATTGCTTCTGTGATCCTCACTTTTAATTCCCTTTTGGTTTTATCAACATAATAGAACCCATACAAACATTTCAATACATAAACCACCCATTTTGTTTAACATGTTATTCTTCCTTTGACTTCCATTTTCCAGTGTGGAAAAATATCTAAAGAGTATTTCCAATGTGTGCAGGTTTTTTTCTTCATAAATGAGCTCTTTTAACCCTACACCCGAAGAAGTTGTTCTACAAATGACTCGCTGGATGTGGGCAGAAAGACAGTGAAAATATAATTTGTTTACAGATTAACATTTGTGAGTTTTATATATTATAACCTAGAGGATATCAATAACTTTCACAGATCCATAGAATGCTGTGCAAGAGGCAACCAATTTCGACACAATCTATTAGTTTCCATCTATATGCATTGGCTCAAGCTTGAGGTGCAAGAGGGTTATTCAGACTGATGCATCCACACAATTGGGGTTCAGAAGTTAAAACGAGATCACTTGTTGGTGCTCTATGCAATAATTCCTCCTCCAAACAGCCCTACATGTAATGTAATAAAGTAATACAATTCCATGAGAGAAATATATTTAAAAAAATGATAATGCTACAACAGCAAAGTTCTCTCTCAACTTGAAAATGCTTTTACAAACCCAAGGTGCTCTGACTTTTACTAACAGTGGCTCTTAGTATTCTGAAAAGCAATACTTTTCTTATTTCTTTTTCTATTCTCATAATCTTCTAAATCCAAGTCGGAAGTTGGAAGGAATTCTCACTTCTCAAAGTTAATGAGGGGGCTAAAGGACACATTTTGTTTTCATAAAGACCTTTCCATTTCCACTTTTCCTTATTTTTTATATTCTTTGTGTAAGTAGGTGGCCTCAGGGGGTTGAGATGGCTCTCTCTGTTCACACTGCAGGTACTGTCTTTCCTCTTATCGGATCTGGCCTGGGCCCAGCACCGTCTGCAACCCAGGCCCAGCTTCCCTCTGGGACTCCCGTTGCCACCCCAACCCCCACCCACCCTCATCAAACAGGAAATGATCTGTCTTCGACACAGCTAACAGCCCGTGGAGGCAGGAGGTGGGGGGGCCAAGCCAGACTTCACTTCACCTAACATCCTGAACATGTGAAACCTGACTTAGACCGAGCTTCACTTTGGAAGGCATCAATGTCCTCTCTTTGCAGTCAAAGTAAGACAATTATTTAGTTCTACAATAGAGCCAACATCCCTCCATAGTGGAGTGGTTCCCCATCCTTCATCCTGGTTCAATGGAGGAGGGGTCACACGACCCTCTTGGTGCGATGTTTGCCACAGCTGCCGACCCTGTTGCTCCTGTGTCCTGAAACTCCTCATCCTCAAGCCCCTGTATAGAGAATATTTCCCATAAGAGTGTCAGGTCAGTAGAGTCGCTGAGGGATAAGCGGTGGTTTGCAGGCAGCAGTAATTTGTTCTAGCTCTGATTAGGCCTAGGCATGTCAACCATGTAGAGACACTAAAGGTCTTGACAGCATTGTGTGACACCTCTGCAATCTGTCATTGCAGAGAGCAAAGCATTAAGAGTTGCCATGGAGACAATGACAGCTACGCGGGTCTAGGGGTCCTAATCTTGGCATCATTTGTCTGTCTCCTGTGAGATGGATCACACCACTTTTCTTTGTCTTTCTCCTTTATTTGACTACCGCCTTTCTTTACCTTTCAATATGGCCCTTCAAAGACGAGTGCACATGTAGCAGACAAGATATTCTCGTAAGAGGGAGCAGTACATTTACCATATAATGCTTAAGTCCAAATTGTCCCCTAGACTGTACTCCTTTGCCACTCGTGTAGATCTGAGTTGATTGGATAGACAAAATGGCAATTTCTCCACCTCCACCTCTCCACATGTTGCAATGTGACTCCAAAAGCTGGCCATTTCAAAATCAGCACATCAATGAAAGAACTCTCAATACCCCTTTAAAAAAACATGAGTGCATCACATGCCTTTCTTTATTTAGTCTAACAACATGACATTTCGACCACTTGTTACAAAAAAGGAGTTTAAATAAAATGGCAGTTTAATGAGGTAAAAGCAGAGTCATTGAAGGCACATTTCTTTGACTAATATTATTACTTCTATGTTTTATGCTGAACTTCAAAACACCACTGTGTTTCTGAAGGAATAAAAACAATAAGGAGTAGCGTTCCTCAGGAAAGTTATTTTACATATGCACACATTCAATTATACCATTTTAATAGGTTAATAAACATGTCATTTTGTAGTTTTACCAGTTCCTGATACCATTTGTCTTTCCTTCACATAGCTTGTAAAGTACACGTACCTTGAATAATATTAAACAGTACATTCTTTGTTGTTGTTCCATGCTGGTATTTATGCAGTACAAGTACACACAGTACACTAAAACAAATCATTTATACTTCAGTCAGACTGTACTATAACTATATATTTTTAAGATGCATTGATGAAAGAAGTCTGGATCTGGGGTTCTATATTAACCTCAGAAATTCAAAGATATTTTTCAAATCACTCTAAAAAAGTTAGGGTTAGGGTTAAGCTTTTGGTCTCTAAAACCAAAGCTTTGCAAAAGCAAAGTAAACAGTCGATGGAGCACATATGTTTGAAAAATACATTTATATAGGCATGGGTTGATACATCGTAAAACTGCATCATTTATTTTAGTCCAATTACTGACACTTACTGTACAGAGATAACACATTTCTTGAGAAGATTATTATTTTTTACCCATCAATGATTAGGCGATTATCCAAACTTATCCAATGGCTGCGTAGTGTTGTATATGTGGTTGACATGGTCAGAATTGCACTTTGCAATACCCTAGGTCTGCAACACCACAATCTGAGGTCCTAAACTAAAGGTTTCAAATGTTTCCAAAATAAATCGTAGCTATTATGTCCCGTCCGTACTATAGCTTTGGGGGTACCTGTTGAAAATGGTTGAGATAGAAAACTGACCATTCATATACAAATATACTGTACATGAGCTATTGATAAATATGATGTGCATGTGTTTCTGAAACCTAACATTGCCTTTCCAAAGTTGTATAACTCTTTTATAACTGGATTAATCTACAATTTTATCCTTCTCATGCATATCTGTATCAGTTATGACAATGCTATGACTGTGTTTTACATCTGTATCAGTATTCATGTTGTTATTTTCTTATTGAAATGAGGAAAGACGATCAGCAAAACTCAGAGCCTTGGCAGTCATTGGTTGTTCGACAGCCAATAACAAAAGCAGATAAGTCACACATCAGTGGCCAAATCCAATAATAACGTGACATCTTGAACTTTGCAAATAATCAGCGCACTCTGGCAGGACAACAGCTAAAACCATGGACTGAGCCTTATTCTAAGAACTGGTGTCGGACTCCACAGTCCTTATTCGACACTGAAGGTCACCTTGTAAACTGTATGCTTGTGTTTTTTCTCCTCCCTTATATCCACAGAGAATTATATACAAACATTCACATCATTCCAAAAGTATTAGGATATTGTACAGTATAGGAATAAAATGGATGACATATTAAATGTAATTTAATTTTCCAACATTATTGCAGAACACCTCTATAAAAAGTAAATATCTTCCATGTAAGTTATGAGGACATTCCAGATCCACAAAGTGTCATGTAGGCCTACTGTAGTTGGAAGTATTCTACATAGACAGACAGTGCTGCAATGTCAATTGGTTCACATCAAAGGAGATCAGTCAGTGAGAACTGAGTGGTTCTTGAGTTCATCCCTCACATATCAAAAAAGAGCAAAGCAGTCATTGGATATTGCATAGGGTTTACCACTCACAGTTCAGTTCTCTACAAACCTCTGGGATGTTTCCTAGAGAGCAGTTACCAGGCAACAACTCTACAGTAAAACCAGGTGACATATTGTTTCGCCGGACAACTTCAATGTCACTGTGATGAGACAAGGGAACAAGATAAAGCATTATGTGCCTTTCCTGATAGATGTCCCATAAGCCTTTGGGAGCGAGGGTAGAAGTTTTAAGAGAAGTCCAGCGGTCGAATCATCATAGCAGTGGCTTGTAGCGAGTAGCTGGGACCCTTGAAGTAGTGCCACTTGATGCCGTTAAGCTTCCCCACATGTTTCCCTTGGGTGAAGTACATTCCGTTGAGGTTGGATGGGCCACAGGCATCGAACCACCAACCTAAGCAGAGCAAAGAACAAAAGGTGAGAATGACCATTATAACGAAACCTTGACAACAAAACCAAAGAACCAGTTTGTATGAAGTGTGAATCAATCGAAATTCAATGTTGTAAAGTTCACACTGAGGCAATGGCTATGGCAGTGGTTCAGACATCATTCCAGAGATGTTCACTGTGGTACAGCTGTGGCTGCCAGTACCTGTTGTGTACCACTTACTCGCAATGGTATTTGTGTACATATTGGTTTCACCATTCAAAATAACAACACTTTTTATCCATAGTCCCATTACTTAGGACACTTAGGAGATTTATATAATGTCCAAATTAAGCACTCATGTTTAGTATTTGGTCAACAATACTTTGCATGCAATAACTGCCTGAAGTCTGTGACCTATTGACCCTACCAGACGCTGGGTATTTTCTCTGGTAATGCTCTGCCAGACCTGTTCTGCAGCCATCTTCAGTTATTGTTTGTTTTGAAATCTCTTTGCCTAAAATCTTATCATCAGGAAATTAAATACATGTTTAAAAAGATTTAAATCTGGAGATTGACTTGGCCAGTGAACAACTTTCCACTTTTTGGACCTGAAAAACTCCCTAGTTCATATTGCAGTATGTTTTGGGTCATTGTCCTGTTGTATGATGAAGTGCCGTCCACTGAGTTTGGAGGCATTTGCTTGTACTTGGGCTGATGTTTCTGTACACTTCAGAATTCATCCTGCTGCTGCCCTCAGCAGTTACACCATGAATGAAGACAAGTGATCCAGTTCCATTGGAAGTCATCCATGCCCAAGCCATAACACCCCCTCCACCATATTTCACAGTTGAGATGGTATGCTTTGGATATTGGGCAGTTCCTTTTTTTCTTCACACTTTCCTCTTGCCATCACTCTGGTAGATGTTAATCTCTCAGTACCCTAGGGTTAACACTTTACATTAAGGTCACATTTGTGATGGATGTATAAATGGTTTATAATTAGTTAATAAATCACTTATAACCAGTTTATTATTCAATTGTAAACCATTTACAAACAGTTATATGTCATTTGTTTAGATTGTTCGATATTCACTTGGTGCTTGCCAAATCAGGAGTCAGTTATTAATGCTTTATAAATGCTTTGAAAACTAACCCTGATGTGAAATCATGCAACATTATTTGCAGTGGTTGCACAGTTGGGAAAGTTATTTTCTGAATTTTCGGGATGATTCGGCTGGAACCAAACTGATTCAACACATCTTTACATTTTGCAGTTTTGCTCATTTGCATTTTGTGTTTCTTAAATCACCCACTAAATTGCATGTGTGAAAATGTGTTCAACACACATGTTCATTTGCACCTCTCTTAGTACATCAGGCCCAGAGTCATTTTTAATCTCTCTGACACATCTGATTGATGTTGCTTTGTGGGGTCTCCCATTGTACCACAGTGTATTGCATTGTGAGGTCTTCAAAGTGTGGTGCATTGGGGTTTCTTTTTATGACTTGTTACATGGGTAGGTAACTTACATTGTGGGATCTGAAGAATAATGGTAGCTGCATCAAATTATGGGTATGTTTGTCACTGGCAGGGACAGGGGAGCTTGTCAGGATCAAGAGAAAATTGTGAAATTTGCTGAGTTGGTCGTGACATCCTAATTTACAGTGTGTAATTGATGCCAATGCAAATCAGAGGCCCTATAAAAACAAAGATATTAATTCCAAAATTACATGAACTATTATCCTTGCATTAAGATTGACTCAATTCAACTTTGTTGATAACATTTTAGCATTTTAGCGTTTGAGTGTCAGAGCAAAGGGTCTGAATACTCATGTACACAAGGTATTTCTGTATTTCAATTTTAATAAATTGACTGAAATTTCAAAAAACATGTTTTTCGTTGGTCATTCTGTGGTATTTTGTGTGGACTGACGGCAAAGTCTTTTAATTTAATACATTTTAAATTGAGTCTATAACACAACAAAATGTGGAAAAAATGAAGGCGTCTGAATACTTTCCGAAGGCACTGTATGGTGCATTATTATAGAGTCTCCTTGGACTTACCCCCTGTGAGCATGAGGGCACACTTGCACATGCAGTTATCATTGTCCACGTCCTTGGTGCTGAAGTCCGCGCCGTGGATCACCAGACTGCTCTGCCTGCCTGCTGTTCCACTGTGACTCTTCAGAAACAACCTGAGAGAGAAAAGTCTGTAAAGCACGTTTTCATCCTGCAATTTACACCATTATGGGAGCAAAGAGACCAAAGACAAAGCAAAGAGACCTAGGTCATTAAAGACCGGCCCAGGTACAGTGAAACACCATAAACCACATACAGTGCTCTGCGTAAGAAATGGGACAGTGAAGCATTTTTTCTTCTTTTGGCTCTATACTCCAAAAGTTAGGATATTAATCAATCAATTAGTAGTTTACTAGAGTAAACTAGTAGTAACATTTTATTTATTTATCTTTTTTTAGGATTTTCAGCCAAATAATGGCTTCCTTGACTTTATAAATATATATATGTATACACTCACCAAACACTTTATTAGGAACACTATACTAATACTGGGTAGGGCCTGTCTTTGCTCTCAAAACAGCCTCAATTCTTCGTGGCATTGATTCCACAAGATGTTGGAAACATTCCTTTGAGGGAAGGCCACTGAATAACACTGAACTCATTGTCATGTTCATGAAACCAGTTTGAGATGACTTTTGCTTTGTGACATGGTGCATTATCATGCTGGAAGTAGCCATTAGAAGATGGGTAAATTGTGGCCATGAAGGGATGCACATGGTCAGCAACAATACGCAAATAGGCTGCGGCATTGAAGAGATGATTGATTTGTATTAATGGGCCCAAAGTGTGCCAAGAAAACATTCCCCACACCATTACACCACCTCCACCATGAGAAGGTGTACAGATGTTCCTAATAAAATGTTCAGTGAGTGTATATATATAAAAATATATACACTCACCGGCTACTTTATTAGGTACAATCACATGGCAGCAACTCAATGCATTTAGGCATGTAGACATGGTCAAGACAATCTGCTGAAGTTCAAACCGAGCATCAGAATGGGGAAGAAAAGTGACTTTAAACGTGGCATGGTTGTTGGTGCCAGACGGGCTGGTCTGAGTATTTCAGAAACTGCTGATCTACTGGGATTTTCACGCACAACCATCACTAGGGTTTACAGAGAAAAAGAGAAAATATCCAGTGAGCGGCAGTTCTCTGGGCAAAAATTACTTGTTGAGGCCAGAGGTCAGAGGAGAATGGCCAGACTGATTCGAGATGATAGAAAGGCAACAGTAACTCAAATAACCACTCGTTACAACAAAGGTATGCAGAAGACCATCTCTGAATGCACAACACATCGAACCTTAAAGCAGATGGGCTACAGCAACAGAAGACCACACCGGGTGTCACTCCTGTCAGCTAAGAACAGGAAACTGAGGCTACAATTTGCACGGGCTCACCAAAATTGGACAATAGAAGATTGGAAAAACGTTGCCTGGGCTGTGACATTCAGATTGTAGGGTCAGAATTTGGCGTAAACAACATGAAAGCATGATTCCATCCTGCCTTGTATCAATGGTGCAGGCTGGTGGTGGTGGTGTAACGGTGTGGGGGATATTTTCTTGGCATACTTTGGTCCCCTTAGTACAGATTGAGCATTGTTTAAACGCCACAGCCTACCTGAGTATTGTTGCTGACCATGTCCATCCCTTTATGACCACAATGTACCCATCTTCTGATTGGTACTTCCAGCAGGATAATGTGCCATGTCACAAAGCTCACATCATCTCAACGGGAGGTGGAACGGGAGATTCGCATCATGGATGTGCAGCCGACAAATCTGCAGCAACTGCCTGATGCTATCATGTCAACATGGACCAAAATCTCTGAGGAATGTTTCCAGCACCTTGTTGAATCTATGCCACAAAGAATTAAGGCAGTTATGAAGGCAAAACCCGGTACTAGCAAAGTGTACCTAATAAAGTATATATATATGTCAGAAACACAGCCAAAACCTTAACAGTTTGGAACATCAGTGAAAAGGAAAAAAAAAGAAAAAAAGAAAAGAGCTCAGCAGTCACAAATGGGCTGGTAGGCCAAGGAAGACTTCTACAGTGATGACTGAAGAGTGCTCACCATAATTAAGAAAACCCCCAAAACAACTGTTTCACAGATCAGGAACACTTTTCAGGAGGTAGGTGTGAATATGTCAGAGACCATCTGCAGAATATGTCACCAGCCGCTATCCTCAAAAAGGATGGTCAGGTTACATTTGCTAAAAAGTACCTAAAAAGCCTGCAGAGGTCTGGAAAAAAAGGTGTTGTGGACAGATAAGATTAATATTATTGTGCACCAGATTGATTGCAAGTTTGGAGAAAAAAGCTATTGTTGACCAAATACTCACAGTAATTGCTATTTCAAATCCAAACTTTTGGAGTATAGAGCCAAAAGAAGAAAAAATGCTTCACTGTTCCATTGCTGTTCCACTGTAACTCTTCTCCCTAGTCCTAGTCCACTAGTCCTACTTCTGTGTGCCCTGGGTACACATGGTCCCTCCATCTTATTAAAGCACTGTGCCCACTACTTGTGTTAATATGTAATATGTGCCTGCTCTTATTATGGAGAGAAAGCCCATTAAGCCAGAGACATGCAGACGTATGCTATAGTGCATTATTTGCATAGGGGCTGCTCACTCTAACCTGTACATGTGGAACTTGTAAATCACAAGGTCCCAGCTGTACTGCTGAAAGAAACAGTGAACCAGCCAGGAGAGGAAGGGTAGGACCAGCAGGCAGGTGAGGGGCACCATGGCTGGAGGGTTGGGGTGGTTGTTCACAGAAGATTGATGTGAGATTGTAAGAGGAAAGTATTGTGGTTATGCAAAATGAATGGTAATCCATTGACATTAGTCATGTCTTCATGGTAGTGTTCCATGCTTACTTGTCCTATAGCTAGTTTAAGTGACAGCAGGCATCTTGATATTGCCTGGATAATGTGAGAGCAAGAGCTCTTTTGTGAACGTGAGGTCATTTTGGTATCATGCTTCAAAGAAAATATAATGGAGATTGCAGCTCAGGACTCCACGCCACACACTTTTGAGTCTTTATTTTATCATCAATTTAACCATTGTTATACACTATACCACCCAGAGATCCTCATGACCCTTGAAAAACCCACTCGACCCGACTCCTAGAAAACCTCCCAAACTGGAAACTAATATGTGTACGAAAACACTTTTGAGGTTATGTACTTGTGAAATCACTCTTGATAATAGCAGTAGATGCTGTCGGCCCTTTCTATCCCACTGTGACCTCCATCATTAGGACCTCATTCTGTGGCCTGTCCTTCTCTAACCTGTTGCATTACCACACACCTCAGTGCTTTCTCCCCAAAGATGAGCTTTCAGAGCCAAGTGTTAGAGGACCATGCAAATGTGGTCTGCACTATGAAACATGTTCTGTTTCACTAAGTAATTTCCTGACATCTATTCCCATAAATGGGAATGAACAGGGGAGTGCAACAAGTTATGTTTTTGAGAAAGATTGCAAAAGCAAATGCTGGAAATGAGCAAGCTTTTGGCCTGATTCATCTGGAAGCCTCGGTCGAGCAGATATGACAGCAGTATAGCTGTATGCTCTGCTGCCTGCACCTTGGAGTCTACACATATGAGCCAATTGCCAATATGCATGAGGATCCGAATGCCTCTCCCCAAAAGGGGGGCAATGGTGGCTTCGACACACATCGTGAAAGTACTACTGGGCGAATCTGAGAAACTGTGTGTCTGACAAACTTCGATGTGGAAATGTGAATTTGAGAAACCTCCTGTGTGTCTGACAAACATTGATGTGGAAATACCGATCTTTGCAGTTAGGATTCTGCCTCGGGAACCAGCCGGGTTGGACAGAGCCTTTGAGGATGTCATGCCGTTTCCTGTCTGTAATCTTGGGCTTGCCCTGCCCTCTGGCCCGCCAGAGAGAGGCCCATCACCTTCCGCTAGACTGGGCTGTAGCCTCGATGGTGCGCATCACACAGTCTGCGATGTGGTGGAGCTCCATCTATTTTCCCGCGTGACGTTGTGTACGAAATCCTCCAGGTAAACTGACAGGAGCACATTTGCCTGTGCCATACTCGCGCAGTCGTAAGTATGAAAAACAAACTGATCCGCACCCGTGGAAGCAAGGGAGGAGCTAGCCTTTGGGTCGAGATACTCGGTCAGTTAGGCTTCCATTGGAGGAGAAGGTTGGGCAACCCAGCCTTCTCGTCCTCATGGGTTTCGTAAGGGCTAGTGCCACTCAGTGCCTTGGCTGAGAAGGGCTGTTTCCAAGATGCCTTGATGCCTTCAAGGCATTTGGCAAGAAGGGGCATGCGCTGTCGCATGGATGGGAGATCACCCCTAAGGGTTATCCCATCCAGATTGGTCCTCTTGGCAAGTGGTAGGGCCCCTGGAAGCTAAATGAGCCCGGGGGAGGCTCTGTAGGTTTGTAAACCTCATCGTTCTGCTCCCACACTGCTTTGGCAGCTCCATGTTGGTCGCTGGTGTCACTGCCATTGGACAACTCCAACGACGCCCCTCATGGACCGGACCCTCCACTCGAGTACATCAGTATCCAGCTGAGCACATAGCTCACAGAACAAGGTGTCAAGGGCGGCGGTCTGTGCATGGAGTAAATCAAGGCACTGTTGGCAGACTGTGTGAGAGTCTTGCTTCCACAAGGCATAACTGCATCCATTCAGGCAGACCATAGGGCTTGCCTTCTTGGTGCGGTGTCTTCAATCTATGGCGGAAGATAGGAAGTATCAGATAATGCTTGTTTGATTTGATGATTGTGTGTAGATTGATGAGGGAAAAAATGAATTTAATCCATTTTAGAATAAGGCTGTAACATAACAAAATGTGGAAAAAGTGAAGGGGTCTGAACACTTTCCGAATGTACTGTAATCTACACAGTGTATAACTGATTCCTATGCAAATCAGAGACCCTATAAAAACAAACATATTATTTCCAAAAATACATGAACTATTATCCTTGCATTAAGATGGACTCAATTCAAATTATTGAGTGACTTGTTGATGACATTTTTGCATTTAGCTAATTTTAAGAGTGTCATAGCAAAAGTGGTCCTCTGTGGCTCAGTCGGTAGAGCATGGCGCTAACAACGCTTATGTTGTGGGTTTGATTCCCGCTGGGACCATATATACTGAAATGTATGCACTCACTGCAATGTAAGTCGCTTTAGATAAAAGCGTCAGCTAAATGGCATATATACAGTGGGGGAAATAATTATTTGATCCCCTGCTGATTTTGTTAGTTTGCCCGATTACAAAGAAATGAGCGGTCTATAATTTTTATGATACTTTTAGTTTAACAAATAGAGACAGAATATCAACAAAGAAGTCCAGAAAAAACACATTATATAAAGTTATAAATTCATTTGCATTTGATCGAAGGAATAAGTATTTGATCCCCAAGCAAAACATGACTTAGTACTTGGTGGAGAAACCCTTGCTGGCAAGCACAGAAGTCAGACGTTTCTTATAGTTGGTCACCAGGTTTGCACACATCTCAGGAGGGATTTTGATCCACTCCTCTTTACAGATCCTCTCCAAATCCAAGCTTGGCAACTCGAAGCTTCAGCTCCCTCCACAAATTTTCTATAGGATTAAGGTCTGGAGACTAGCTAGGCCACTCCATGACCTTAGTGTGCTTCTTCTTGAGCCACTCCTTTGTTGCCTTGGCTGTATGTTTTGGGTCATTGTCATGCTGGAAGACCCATCCACGACCCATCCTCAGTGCTCTGGCTGAGGGAAGGAGGTTCTCGTCCAAGATCTTATGGTACATGGCCCTGTCCATTGGCCCCTCAATGCAGTGAAGTCGTCCTGTACCCTTAGCAGAGAAACAACCCCAAAGCATAATGTTTCCACCTCCGTGTTTGACGGTGGGGATGGTGTTCTTGGGATTGTAGCATTCAGCATTTCTCTCCCTCCAAACACGAAGAGTCGAATTTATGCCAAAGAGTTCAATTTTGGTCTCATCTGACCACATCACCTTCTCCCAAGCCTTCTCTGAATCATTTAGGTGTTCATTGGCAAACTTCAGATGGGCCTGTACATGTGCCTTCTTGAGCAGGGGGACCTTGCGGGCACTGCAGGATTTCAATCCGTTACGGTGTAGTGTGTTACCAATGGTTTTCTTGGTGACTGTGGTCCCAGCTGCCTTGAGATCATTACCAAGCTCCTCCCGTGTAGTTCTGGGCTGATCCCTCACCCTTCTCATGATCATCTTTACCCCACCAGGCAAGATCTTGCATGGAGCTCCAGGCCGAGGGCGATTGATAGTTATTTTGTATTTCTTCCATTTTCTAATAATTGCACCAACAGTTGTCTCCTTCTCACCAAGCTTCTTGCTGATGGTCTTGTAGCCCATTCCAGCCTTGTGCAGGTCTACAACTCTTACCCTGATGTCCTTTGAATGTTCTTTGGTCTTGCCCATGGTGGTGGAGAGGTTGGAATGGAAGAGATTGATTCTATTGACAGGTGTCTTTTATACCCATAACAAGCAGAGATTAGGAGTACTTTTCCTAAAGTGACAGGACTAATCTGTGTGCCTCATGGGCATATAACCGGTCTGTATGAGCCAGAATTCTTGCTGGTTTGTATGGGGATCAAATACTTATTTCCTTCGATCAAATGCAAATGAATTTATAACTTTATACAATGTGTTTTTTCTGGACTTTTTTGTTGATATTCTGTCTCTATTTGTTAAAATAAAAGTACCATAAAAATTATAGACCGCTCATTTCTTTGTAATCGGGCAAACTAACAAAATCATCAGGGGATCAAATAATTATTTCCCCCACTGTATATATATATATATATATATATATATATATATATATATATATATATATATATATTAAAAGGTCTAAATACATGATGTATTTCAATTTTAATAAATTTACTGAAATTTAAAAAAAAGTGTTTTCGCTTTGTCATTCTGGGGTATTGTGTGTGGATTGATGGCAAATTCTTTTAATTTAATCCATTTTAAATTGAGTTGATAACACAACAAAATGTGGAAAAAGTGAAGGGGTCTGAATACTTTCGGAAGGCACTGTATATACAATGTGTGCAATAACCTTGGGACGAGGGTAAATTGTAGCTACGTAGGTACAAAAATACAACTACAGTACACCTCGGATAGTCAGTGAGTGAAGAGTGGAAGGACGAAATGGCGCTTTTGCGCTTGCTTTCCCTGTGAGTACAGTTGTTCTGTCTTCTATTTCTCGGCAGAGAACGTTTAGGGTATCATGTCACAGTCTGTGTTTCATCTCATTTTCATTTTTTTCAACACTCCCCTCAATGGAGGACATGAAAAATAAAATGACAACCACAATTCTACTTAATGTACTTAATTCACTTGGCATGGTACTGTACATATAGTACCCACACACTTCCACATATACACATATGTAGACATTTACAAATGTCTGTATTTCATCTAAAGGGTCAAACATCTGTGTAACTGATACAGCCCCTTACAGGCACTGAGGGCCAATCTGATTAGCTAAGTTATTTCAATGAAGCCAATGAGATTGGCTAAGGCTCATTAATAAACACAATGTTAAATTGTGGGGGATTGATTTGGGCTTTCTCAACACCGCTAGGGAGGACGTTTGATGTCCTGTCATCTAATGTTCCTAATATCCAAGGGAAGCTTGTTTGTTTGTACTGATTCATCACTGGATGTATGATATTTAAATAAAATAGAAATGGGAATAATATTGAATCTACACATCATTATCACGGTTTGTTACAGATTAGATTTCAATCATAATGAGTCAGGACTCTTGCGTATTGCAGAATATGTGTGGGAAATTACCAGAAAGGGATGATTCTAATGTATTAGAATACACTATGGCGTCACTGGTTCACTGAACTAACATGCCTCCAGTTTCATCAATGTGTTAAAGCCCACGCTACAGTATTCATGTGGGAATGAGGGCAGTGCTCAATCATTAGGGTGAACTTATAGCACACAGACAAACACATTTTGGCTATATTTGAGCCTATACAGTAAATCATGTTGAATTCAATCATACTGTAAGCACTGCGGCAAAATCTAATTGTTCCTGCATAAATGCTTTTGTTTCGTTTCAAGTCGGCACATACTTGAAACAGGTACTTTTGTACTTTGACTTTGACACAGTCATTGAGTTTCAAAAGACTACATCACCACTCAGACTCAACGACACAGAGAGGGAAACAGAAACTTCCACTCCAGTGGAAAAAACACAGCCCCAAAGTGCTATAAGTCATGCATGCCATAGGGGTCTATACATCAGGAGCAGCAGCATTCCTCCCCAAACACTGAAAAATAAAGAAAATCATAAATTTGTCTTTCTCCTCTGCACCGGCGAGACGTGTCAGACTGCGGCTAAACACACTAAGATAGGAGAGGGCCCCACTGACATGTCTGCAGCTAGTCTTTTATCTGCCCTGTCCCATTTAAAAACAACCCATGTTAGCTAAAATGGGGGATATTGCTCTCATACAGTAACTTTATGAAATAATTCCTCCAGAGATATCTGAGAGGAGTACAATGCACCTTTGTGACAGACTGTATGTTGTTCACCATTTGTATCTTTAATTGATGATGATGATGTCGATCATAAAATATTTGCTGCATTGATTGCAATTAATTTAGTTTATTTCAGACTCTAAATCATCACTCACATTATCCTCCAGGTTGATATGTCTGTTTATTTTCTCCCATTTCATTGGTGTAATATAGTACTAATTGTGGCAAAGATTTTAAAGTCCATGTCTCTCATCTTTTGACTGACATAGTTCATCCTGCTGGATTCCTTTCATCCTGGTATGTGAAGGAGACGACCAAACCTGTTGAGGGTCCAACGCTTGCTGATGCACACCTGGCAGTCATTAGCTTGCTGAGCCAGCCTGATTGGCCCAGAGGTTAATCCCCATGCCCAATGGATCACTTCCTACCCAGGGCCTCAGAGGTGTCTGGTTGAAGCCTATTCGCTTGCAACTGGGTGTCATATATCTCCATGGAGACAGACAGACCCATAATGTACATACACTAAAACACACTTTTACTTTCAATGAGGCACCTGGACAAAGTACAAAACTACAGACGTGATACAATGAGGCATTCCCTGCTAAATTCTTTCAACTAAAAGCTTCACCTGATACCCAATACAAGGGTAATACAATATCAGAATAACTGTTCAGCCTCTCACTGCAACCTAAGTCATCCCTCGACTTAAGATTCACAATATTAAGTGTAACACACAAAGTCAGTTGGTTTCCCTTTGATTTATGATGTACAGCCTTCAGGCCTCTCTGTAGTTATCAAGCAGTGTGAAGCCAGAATGGGTGTTAGGGTAAACCGTGATGAGGGAGTTAAGAGTATCTGAGATCCCATCTCAGTGTGAGGCTGGGACAGAGGGGTCACAGAGAGAGTCCTAGAAACACACCCTCTGCCAATTCCCCACATCAAATACATCTGAGGAGATTGGCTGATTCCACAATAGATCTTTCCATTACCATATGGAGAAATCCTTGGATTTAGGAACTTGGCTGGTTTGGAGAGGAAGGATATTGAATACAGATTTAATAGTCAGTCAAAGAATAAACATATACTGTAGGTCCTTTCTCCAATAGAGGTTTTGGGGGTACATGCATGCAGAGCATTTAGCTGTAAACCTGACTTGTGTCTGTGCATACATTTAACTCCCACACAGCTTCCATTTCAGACGTTTTGGAGATGATGGTTTTATTCAATGCCTAGGGTATTATATAAAATCCTCACATGCACATTAGAACATAACTGCCCTAAAACATACTCAGGCACAACTTCACTGACCCAAATATGCTCAAATGAACATGAAATTCCAATGTCTACAAAAACCATCTATGTTTAATCGGTAATGATCAGGGAATGAGGTCCCTTGAAATAAATATTTAATTACGAATGCTGTTTTGCTCCTGTGAAAGCACTTTCTAAAATAGTCCTACTCGTAGCCTTTTTGCCTTTGGTGGTTGCCTCTTCGAATTGTGCGCACATGCAGAAACACAACAGCTAATGTCCGACACTACGAGTCCATTTCAGAGGTTTATATTATTATTCGGGAGGATGTTGTTATTTGGAACTTCAAACTGAATTTTGCCACGATGGCAAAGACCATGGCCAGATGTGGAAGATTTCCGACAAACTTACATAGGAACATAAGACAATCAGCCATCTTGAAAAAGGCATTAGAAACGGATCAGGGCCTTCTGTAGCCTGTGTCATGTGACCAAGTATGACCCCTGACTGATGACTGTCTATTCGACCCCATCCATGAGGAACAACATGTACAGTATGTGGCACTTTCTTGTGTTCAGCCAACCCCAGAAATACTCTCTGACCTTTTTAGTCACGCACACACACACACACGCACACACACCAATCCTGGAAACAAAAAAACTCAGTTTGTTAGTCTTATATTACAACAATAATGTTTTGGTTCATCACTCTCTAGAGGATAATTACAAGTAACTTACCCTTACCTTAACCACCATGTAAGCTAATGCCGTGTACTGCCTAACCACCATGTAAGTTAATGCCCTATACTGCCGAACCATCACGTAACCATTTATTTTCTCAGTCATTGGAAATAAAAACAATATTTCAGTTTTTTTCTCATGCAATTTCAATTCACTTAATATTAACAACATTGAAAATGAATCCACCTTTCTCCATTGGCCATAACTTTGGCCTAGGCGTTCTTCATTGCGGTTAATTGTCCTCATGTACGGCGATGCAGGGCAATAGCCTACGTTATATCATGTAGCTGTCAATTTGTGAATTAAATCTGATATCTGACAACCACTTCCCATCATATAGCCTCAGCTGCTGAGAGCACAAGGGTGAGGGAGAACTGACCTATTTAATGGTTAACCTACCTGTCTGTCTTTCAAATTTCATTTCACATTTGGGACAAAATACATTGTGTTACTAAATTAGCATTCCTACCTGCAAACATGTTACAATAATGTGTAGCCCCTTCTGTTTGAGGTTGACCAACGAAGTGACAGAGCTTTCTGCAATTATGGTAACCTGAATCGCAATGGAGCAAAAACAAGAGTCCTCCTTTCACAAGCTTGTATGGTCACAGTTCAGTGAGAGCTCTGTAGTTCTGTGCTAGGGGGTCAGCCCATAAATACCCTTCCAGCAATGTCAACAGTATTTTGTACAGCAATGTTGACACCAGCTGACAGTATAGGCATGGAATTGTCCTATTCGTAAATGAGAAGAGGTGAGATGATGTATGAAACAAAATAATCTGTACGGGACGAGCAAAGCCTATCCACACAACAATGCCTGTAATGATTAGAATTTCAAACATGAAGCAAGTGATAAATCTTATCCCTAGTACAATGAACACTGTATTCCCTTGATGTTGTTTCATGAATTCAACGTAGCATTATTGACACTACAGTAGAGTATTATCACAGGTGGTTTTCTGTTTGTGCTGGTGACAGCAATGTCAGAACAATCATCAGGAGGTGTCGCTTCAACACAGGAAGACTACTCAAATACTCAACACAGACCTCTGACACAGTGACTATATCCTGAAATTGCTGTCACACATTGAACTTACTTCACTCACTTCTCCTTCCAAAAATTACAGTATGTTCTGAATTACAAAATTATAAACAACAATGTACTGATTTAACAGCTTTGTTATTGTTTAATTATTACACCGGCTGGATACTGAATATTACATACATACTTTGTGCATTGGTCATTATAGAGGGAGAACAGTAATACATAATAATAATAATAATAATGCCGTGTCTGAGTACTGAGAGAAGCGCTATACAAAATAAATGCATTATTATTATTATTATTGTTATAATAATAATAATAATAATAATAATAATAATAATAATAATAATAATAATACAAGTTACAGTTAGTCATTGTATATGATTTAGGTCAAGTAATCATATATTCCTCTGGGCAACGATTGCACGTCTTTCTAAACATTTAGTCATTCTTGTCCAAAATTATATTTAAGTCCAACCAAGGAGCTGGCAGTAAGGCAAAGCTCCACATTGTTTATGGTAAATGTGCATTGTTGGACTTATAGTTCTAAATTACGATCCGTGGTACATTTCGGTTTGTGGGCTTGCGTGTGTGTGTGTGTATATGTGATAGACTGTGCTTAATAAATGTGTCTGTCTGCATCAGTGCAGATTATAGTATTCCAGTAAACTTTGCCACTGCCAATGCCCAAAATAATTTATTCAGGAAACAAAACACACGCTATCCTCACTACAATCTCCTGTTTTCAGTACAATAAATGTGAGCTGAATAACTTGTCACAGCCTCTCCCCCAGTTTGTTTGGAGCCTATACTTCTGGTTTGTTTTGGCCAATGTTCCATGATTATCATACCACAACTATTTGCAAGAACAAATCTATTTATAGAGATCAGTAAGCTGATTAGATTCCTCAATTCCTGAACAGTCTAAGCCTTCCCCAAAGCCCAATGAAGAGCTAGGAAGGCTCTATCTACCCTGAAGACAAACAACTACAGTTTTCAAAAGAGCAAAAAGTTACAATGCGGCACGTGTCAGAAAGAGAGTGAGAGAGAGAGTGAGAGGAGAGAGAAAGAAAGAGAAAGTGAGAGAGGGAGAGGCTCAGAGAGCGAATGAGTGTACTTTATGTGTTGGTGTATGTGTGTGTGTGTGTGTGTGTGTGTGTGCGTGTGGCAATGCCACATTATTTCAGTCCAAAATCTCCCTGTTCAAATGTCACCCCTGGAACTGTATCATATATAGTATGGTCTTCTGAATTTAACAAAACTCTCAATTTTAAATAATATATATGCCACAGGGAGGATGAAGTCAGCACCTGTGTAATCAGTATAATGCTGATTACAAAGACATTGAGTTACAGTCCCCACATGGGGGGACATCTAAAAGAAATCCATTTCTCTACACCACAGAGAAAAAAGGTCTTAACACTTCAGGAGGGAGACTTCTTATAGCAAATCCTGTCATCACATAATCCAAGATATTCCCAAAAATTAGATATGACAATTGCCTCAGTGTTCACTGCTATGGTGTACCTGACACCACCATTTTGCAATTTTTTTGGTGGGATTGTAGTATAGGCTTTTAAGCCACAAGTGTCTCCCTCCCCAGCAGAATAAATGGCTGCAATGTCTTTGAAAAATAAACAGAAATCCACCCAGAGTTGAAAAGAGGACATGTCAAACTAAAGGAACTTCTTATCAGAGGGGACAAGAGATCCAGCGAATGGTTGAAATTGGAGTTGTCAGACCACCTCCTCTCAGAGACCTATGATTGCTCAGAACGTTTAGGAATTTCCAGTAGTTTTCCACTTCTAATTTATCACAACATCTGCCACAGTTTGAGTTCTGCTAGGTTTAAACCGTTCAAAAGAAATGCATTAAACCTCTTCATTCAAGGACAAACTCTGCCGCTGTTTTCTGTGTAGATGACATATGATACAATTCAATAAGAAGGAATTTGAACTGAAAAATGTTAGCAATGTCTCAGTTTTAGATAACATAACTGTAGGGCTTATCAAGGGAGACCCAGCTCTGTAGTACCTGTAGTTGTGTTTCTCACTCCCGATGTGAAAGCGATCATAGAGGGAGAACGCCTGGTGTCCGTCCCAATCTGTCAGCTCCACACGGAGGGCATAATGCCTTTGACTCGTCAACAGATACACAAACTCGTTCCCCAGCCAGTGCTCTGCTGACACAGTCCCGAAACCCTGGAACAGAGGAAGAGGAAGACACGGTCCAAGTCATCACTGAGATCCACCAGGAATCTTACTATAAATCATAGGACATGTCAGTCCCTTCCAAGATTTTCCTGGAAATATCCAATCTCTACACACCTGTTTATATATATATTTCCCCTTGTCAAATCTGTTTAATATTCTAATAACATTTTTGTCAAATATATACAGTACATTACATCCAAGAGGGATTATTTCAATACTTTTTTGATGTCATCAATGACTGCCTAAGAAAAACAAATCAAGAATGTTCCTGTACCACATAAATACTTATACATCCTTGTCTATTCATACACGTCAGCTTGGTCTCATTAATATGGACTGCAGTAGAATAGACTCAACTGATGTGCATGAATAGCCCTACCTGTTTATGAGAGCGCAAATTGGGACCAGCTGAAAAAGGCTAACACAGCACCTTTTCCCTTATTTTCCCCACCCAAACCAAACGCGTAAAGCCTTTATTACGCACTCCAGAGGAATGACGAGGAGTGCCATGTGTGCCTTCTCATATCATTTAAACAATTACTAAGTTTATATGTGATCAGAATGACTCCCATCACAGGAAAAGTGCTTTTGACAGTAGGGAGTATTCAAACCCAGGGTGGCTCAAAGACACAGGGGGAGGGGGGGTCTGTGTTTGTGCTGAGTGCGTGTGGTGATTAGGAGAGGGAAGGACGGAAAGTAAATATGGGGCATTCCTCTGGCCTGAGGCACGTCCTGCTGTGTGGGTGGAAGAGAAAGTGGCTGGGCCGCAGCCTTAACTCATTTTGACTTCTGATGTGTTTTCCCCCGTCTGGCCTTTTAGTGCTGTCCAACGCCTCCCCTCATGACTCTATTTCACCCCTGGAACCCTGGCTGGAGATTTGGGTGTTTGGAGTCAACCTCTAGTGCTTCCCCTATTGTTCTGGACCAGAGTGTTCCCTCACACGCAAACCTGAATGCATGTCAGTTCAGAAAGGAGGTTTTGTCATATTGTTGGATAGAGTAGTTGGATTTTCGCTATACTTACTTAGGACACTTACAAGTCTCCTTTTTCATGATTTACCCACATAAAAAATATGTAACTATCTTCCCATGGTTACTGTATCATACATGAAATTAAATCATGAATCACTGAATCATGGCACATGCAAGATGAACAGGAATTTAAGAGTTCAATATCAAGTGTTCCATGAGAAGACTACATATACATTTTGTAAGACAATCCATCATGGGTATTAGTAACATGTATTCTCCTATGGGACACGTTAGTTCTGCTAATGTAATTATAAACATCATAAGGTCATAAGATCACATACAAAGCGTGTAGCTCACTGCCAGAGTGCTCTCTATCCTCCCACAAAATGTGAACAACCCATACAATTTTCACTGAATGATTTATAAATCCTTAAAGTATTTTAAATGTATGAGCACTAGCCAAGAAAGACCAACAGCAGTGAAATTAATCCCACAATAAAACATTATTAATCACCTTCGGTCTTTTCAAGGAGGGAGGTAAAGGACCACACCAATAGTGCGCCAGTGTTTTGTACCATGGTCTGTGCTGGTATCCTTGTCATATTCTGCCCTCCGTCCATGGCTGGAGGAATATCATGCCCCCCTAACCAGCTGAGACTCTGTCTGTATCTCTTTACCCTCCAATGGGCCCTACGCTTTCCCCTTGTCAAATATGTTTACCCACTGTAAACTGACTCCCATCTGCCCAGATCTGCCATTAAAGCCCCTCCTCCATTGAATCTGGCCTCAAGCTGCAATGTTAGCATTAGCATAAACTAAGGCTAATAAGAATTGCAATGCGGAGCTAATCTGTTGTATTGAAACCAAACAGAATTTAGCCTCTGTTAGCGCCAGTGCTCTGTACTGCAATAACAGATGATAGTCATAACACCTGGCTTTGTGATTAATATTAAACAAATGTATTGTTTGCAGACGTGGGTAATGTTTTCCTGTTTGAACTGAAGAAAGAACAATAGTGTGTCATGGCCTGGTTGGGTTTGGTGACCGTTTCAGACACCCAAGCTAGCATCTCTAATCTGAAGGATGAGGAATCCCTCCCAGTTGGCAGATGTTTCCAGAGGTGCAGCTGTTGCTGCTTGGACATCTGGTCGGAATGTTCCGCATTGTCTGACCACACTTGGATAAGAGAATCCTAGCTCACTTTTCAACATGCTGAATCAAAGCCATAGAGCAGAACACATCCATTTGTCATAAGACAACAAGTGTGCAAAACAGACTCCTAATCATTGCATGTCTTAATCTTGTGCATTTGGCAACACAGTCTCCTAATCAAATTGTGTACCTATACACAAAAGTACGTATTTGCAATTGCATGTCCTGGTAATCATTAGAGAAATTTTTGGATGATGATTAGATGATTTGTGTGACTTACATAAGAAGTTAATCTTAATTAACTTTGAATTGCATGGCGGTTAAGCAGTATTCGGCATTCACTTTGAGTGGTTAAGGCACTCAATTAGCAAACATTAGCATGAGGGTAATTTCATGTCAAATCAACAAGCCATGACACCCACCATGTCAGAAATGGTTTCTCTAGTTAGAAACAGATGAGATAGTATTCCTGCAGTATTCCTTTCATCCCTGAAAAATAAGGTAATTGATTTTACCCAAATTGGCAATTTTCATTGTGTGGGATTCATAAAATATTCAATAGAATTCAATGTCCAAATTGGACCAAAGTCCTACCTGATAATAATTAAGACATGAAGAATCCAAAACAACGATCAAAAGCCACCCATGAACCCTCCAAAGCCCTCCTTTAGAAGATTGTATCAGCCAGTATGTAATATCAGTTCTCTATTGCTGACAAGTAATATGAAGCTGCGGTTTGGAGTTTTGTTTCTTCATACTATGTAATGTGTTTCATGTGGTAATCTGGAGGTTGCCCTGTCCAAAGGTATTAGTCATTGAAGTTGTGTGTCTAATGTCCCATTATACAGTGTGATAGTACTGTATAATGGGAGTATGTCCACTAGATTAAAAAAAACATATCATGTCCAAGATGCTGGGTATATTCTCTGGTAATGCTCTGCCAGGCCTGTACTGTATCTTCAGTTGTTGTTGGTTTTGAGTTCTTTTTGCCTAAAATGTTCAATTGGATTTAAATCTGAAGATTGACTTGGCCAGTCAAAAATGTTCCACTTTTTGGCCCTGAAAAAAACTTCCTAGTTGCTATGGCAGTATGTATCTTGGTCACTGTCTTACTGTATGATGAAGCTGCATCCAATGAATTTGGAGGCATTTGTCTCCTGTTCTGTGGTACAGTTGTTTGGGTTGTTTTCTTAATTATGGTGAGCATTCTTCGGTCATCCATTGTAGTAGACTTTCTGATAGTTCAGCCTCATAATGGCTTCCTTGACTTTCATTAACGTCTCTTTGGTCCTCACATTGACAGTCACCAATAGCAAACTCCAAAGGTAAATGCAAAGCCTAGAATCAATACTAAACATTGACAGCTCTCTTACACCTGCACAAATGATGTGATGGAACACACCTGACTAATCAGAAACAGCTGTCAAGACCATTTTCAAAGACTTTTGGTGTCCTGAAATAGGGGGACTATGTATAAAAAAGGTTGTAATTTCTTAATTGTGAAACCAATCTAAAAAAAACCCCAAAAAACCCCATTTAATTAAAGCTGAGAATTTCTATTTTAACCTCATAGTAATTGTTTGATTTGAAATCTGATCTGTCGGAGTTAAAAGAAGACAAAATGAAAAAAACGTTTTCACCACCTTCTGTAGAGCCTTGCGATAGAGGGCGGTGCAGCTGCTGCACCAGGCGGTGATGCAGCCGGACAGGATGCTGTCGATGGTGCACCTATCAAAGTTAGTGAGGATCTGAGGGGCCATGCCAAATTTCTTTGGCCACCTGAGGAAGAACGGGTGCTGGTGTTGCGTCTTGATCACTGTGCCGGTGTGATGGTACCACGTCAAGTCCTCAGTGATGTGTTCACAGAGGAACTTCAAGCTACTGACCCTCTCCACTTCAGCCAGCCACCTCCATGTCTCATTGCTGTGTGTAATCAGGCCTACAACAGTGGTGGTGTCAGCAAACTTGATGATGGAATTTGAGTTGTGCTTGGCCACGAGTCATTGGTGAACAGGGAGTACAGGAGGGGACTGAGCAAACAGCCCTGGGGGGCCCCCCATGTTGAGAAACAGTGTGAAACACTACCTGGAGTCTACCCATCAGGAAGTCCAGGATCCAGTTGCATAGGGAGGTGTTTAGACCTAGAGCAAGTGTGTTTAGACCTACATGTCACTTTGACAATATGGGGTATTTTGTGTAGATCAGTGACAAAAGAATCTCAATATATGTTAAAGTCCAGTTGTAAAACAACAACATGTGGAAAAAGTCCAGTTTGCCTAAATGCATGTCTCTATGGATTTTTAAAAATTTAATTTACTTTTTACAAATATAGGCAGTTAACATTTATATACAGTATGTGTGATAAAGAGACCCAGACTTTGAATGTAAGTTTTCATTCAGCTTTTGAGCCACACAAATATTATTTTACATGGAAGCCTATGCTATACACAACATTTACACAGTATTAGCATTTCAAGTGGCTATTCCTTCACCCAAAATTTTCTTTGAATATTTACTCGGGCATCTTTGGACATCTTATGAGGATTTAGCATCCATTTAATTTCAGAAACCCTTTTGACCACATACAAGACTTTTCGAGGAGCAGAATTTCTGTGTTTCCGCCATTTACAACCATCGACCACCAGAAGGTGCTAAATGTGTTGATTAGTATCTCTTGTTCAAGACAGTAGTTTCCTTTTGTGAATTGATTGTGTACAAACATTTTACCAGGTGTTTGAAGACATTGTTGCCTATATGCAACATCAGGTGTAAAAGGGTTAAAAGTCTTACGTCGGCTACAGAGATCGTACAGTTCTTTCAGTGCCAGAGTGGTGTCGGGCTGTATTGATGAGAACTCCCTAGGGAGGTAAGGGTCGGCATTTGATCGTCAGATGTTCAAATTTGGGTGCACAAGAGGTCGAGAGTAGCTCCACATCAGTGCACCAGGAGTTCTTGATCATGAAACATATTCCTCCCCCTCTGTTCTTCCCTGAGTACTTTCTCCGATCCAGCCACTGAATGGAAAATCCCTCAGGTTGAATGGCCGAGTCGGGTATTGATTTGTCAAGCCAAGTCTTTGTGAAAACCAGGACGTTGCAATTCTTAATGTTCTGTTGGAAAGTAAGCCTCCCCCAGAGTTCGTCCAGCTTAATGTCTAGTGACATCGGTCAGAGAAATACCTCAGAAGGGGGGGGTGAGGACAATTTTCACACCGTCTCAGCCTCACCAGAATGCCTGCTCTTCTTCCCCACTTGAGTCGGCGCAACCGGATATCTCTTATGTCCAAATGTGCTTGCCGGTCATAACAAATGGTTGAAGAAACAGTACGTACAAAAATATTTAAAATTAACACAAAAATACTAAGCCAAATACAAATTTGAGAAGGAGCTCGTAGAACGATGACCATACTCATCGGCACCATCTTGTTAAGAAAAATATGTTTCTTGTGTTTTTTTATTTTAGGAATGATATCTTTATTTCTGGACTATCTGCATTCACTGGAGTCATTCCTAAAGTGGGGTGGCTGCATTTCAAACAAGCCCATTCTCTTACTGGCAGGCATAAAGAGCTTTGGCTCAACTTGAACAATAGTTTGAAGGTTGGAGAAAGGCTTGAAGAAGGAGAACAGTTTTGAAAGAGTTGTGAAAATACTGAAAGAACTTTGAAGGACGTTGTTGAATATATAGGTTGTTGTTGAATATATAAGTTCTGCCTATATTTTGTACGAATGATCAAAGGGGGTTCTGAGATTATCCCTTCCGGGACGAGTGATCAGCTCTGCACAACTGGAGACAAACGCAGCTTGCTATCTATCCAGGAGAGACCTAACCATGGGACCGTCAGCACAAGGCCTGAGTCCAACACACCCTGCTGGATGTTTTCAGTTGTAGAAGCTCAACAACTGAAAACATTATTATATTCCGTTAATAAACTTTATTTTATGAACTATTATGGCATATGGCAAGGTCATCTTTATTAATCATTTCAAATTCATTGTGTGTTTCTTAGAGTAGTAATACAATTCCATCTTCATAAAGAAGTGTTGTTTTCTCTTGCTTTGACAAATGTTGGCTTTATGAACATATAAAGAACTTCAAATACCCTTCCGATTATGATATGATACCGACTGCTGAAGTAATTATTCTGTAAAAGAACAATCCAGAGTTTTACTTAAGAATCTAAATTCTTAGTGGGGTCTTGAGGTAATTACAGTATTCATTTGAAATAGTAGCCAAATTATTAATTCCAAATACTGTTAATTAATTAACAATATTTAGACCCCTATATCCGCTACATACTGTGTGTCTTGTCTTACCATCTTATACTCCTTCCAAGTCCTCTGGAAGTCAATGCTGCCGTCCTCCCTGTGCTGGATGACTGTCCATCCACCACCAGCTGTTTCCATGTTACAATACACCTGTGTATACAACACACACACACACACACACACACACACACACACACACACACGTTACAGAACACCTACAGTATGAATACACATTGTATGCTCTTATCTGACCTTGTAGAAAACACAAATGTAAACATTACTTATCAATGTAGAATACCATCATCCTTAATCACAGCTGCCCTTCACTTGGTTCCAGAAAACTCGCTTTCATGATTCATCAGGGGGAATGTGAAGTATTTGAGTCCTCAAACATAATCAATGTCTCCTTATCCCTCACCAACTCCCAGGAGGGTCATAGGCTTGTTCTTCAGATCAAAGCAGAGGGCCGGTGGACACATACCAATGGACACCTGGGTATCATGTGGCCCTTCACCCTAGCCCTCTGTGTAAGCTGATAACAGGGGTATCTGTGGAGTTTCTCTTTGTTTGAGGTCTCTCACCTCAGCCAGACCCAGCTGAACACACAACGCCTAGCTTGGGTATAATGAAGGAAGTACCCCTGACAGAATCATTCCCCGAAACCAGAGACAGGAATACATCCCTCCACCCCTCTACCATCTAAACCCTTGCCCTAGCAGGGCTGCCAAATGTATTTTGAGCCCTCGATTATTCCTGAACCAGCCAGTACAGTATCTATCATAGCTAGCATTCACTGGCTGCTCTCCAGTGGGTAAATGTCTTTGGCTTTCTTGGACAGAATTAAAGCACGTTCAATGAATACATACTAAACTGTATAAAACACCTGTCAAAGAGCAGCTTGTAGAGATCACATTTTGGATATGTTGACATGGCAACCTTGTACAGGCTACCTACCTTTTTGGTCTCCAGGGTGTTGATGTTAATAGTGTAGACCCCGTTCTTGTGGAAGCCAGCTCGGTAGAGATCAGCGCAGTCCTGGAAGCTTTTCTCTTCGTCCACATGCTTTGTGCTGTTTGGGACGACTAAGGAAACATGGGTTACATACAGTCTCTTATGTGGATTTCCCATTGTGTCTACAACTGAAGACAGGTGTTCATAAAATTGACAATACACTGTACAATAGCAAAAATACAGCGGTGGTGTAATGTTCACATAGAGGGTAAGATTTGAATGATGGTCATTACTTAATTGAGTCTCAGTTCCAAAGCCTGTCAAACAACTTGTCAAAAACTTCTACATGACAAATTCCCTGACAGGTTTCTGTGAGGTCTTAAAAAACCCTGTCCATAGCAGTTGTTCACTGTTTTGGTAACACAAATATGCAACAGCTGTTGCTTTTATTTATTTTTTGTCTGCACATCAACCCATCCATTTTGTTGTCAGGTACAGTAACTGAGTGAGATGTGTTCAATGTTAATCAGAACTCCATGTTGAAAGGTCATCCAATTCCAAAGGTATTATATGGGATAAGAAGGGATTATATAAAATGGAGGATATATGCTGGTGATAGACAGCAAAGTCAAATAATCCACTGTCTTGTCTCAATCAAGCCATCATTTATTACTTAAATCTAAATGAGCAGTAACCATCACCGTAACAGTAACAGTAACTGTAAAACAGAGCATGACCTTATCATGTGTACAACTCTACCCATTTGTAGTTTAAGATACATAATTTGTGTTCACTGTATTAACTACCCATAGATTTATACCACATACAGTATGAATAATTATGGTAAGGATGTTTTCTAATATCAACATCTAACAATTGTTCATTTATCATGATTACAATCTTAATTTTGTAAAAAAAATGAGGTCTCACTGTGGGTATCCTCATACTTCATGATAAAATCAGAGGGTGACTGGCTTATTAGCAAGAAGAAAGCACAAGTACATGATCTCCTGCTCAGTGAGCACAGGCATCTGACTTCGACAGGCCTTTTCAAAGAGGCAGCTGTGTCTATTTCCATCTGTAGATAATTATGGCGGCAATATTTTGAAACCTACCAAGGGGCTGAGGACAAAATACTACAAGATATACATTTCAAGTTCCTGTTATAACAAGTGGTTTATATTTACCGTCTTAGCCCTTGTTATATTGAAAAACATCGAAAACAAGGCACATCTCAGTTTTCACACCATTTTTTTTTTACTGTTGGGATTGATTCCACAAAGGCGATGTCACTGAAAAGTGAAATGTGTCAGCGATCTTTAGACTGTTTTGATCCCCCTTCTGAACTGAAAGCTCCATGGTGCAAGCAGTCTTCTTGTTAGGCATATTATTTTGGCCATTTTGACAAAGTATTGAGTGTCAGCGACAAGACTCCCACCGTGACAGATTGACAGAGTGGGACCTTGCGCTGCGGAGTCTAACTCAACAAAAGGCAGCCCTGTCAGGCCGCAATTTACCTCAAGCTGGGAGATGGCAAGACACATTAGAGATAGGCAAGAGAGATCAGTGTCAAAGGGGAACTTTTGTACTCGGCCGTGACAGTGAGGACAATTTCATTTACAATTTTGCAGTTAAGTCTATCAGGTCTATCAGAAAGATGACTGTCTGCACAGATACTTGATGCTATAGGAGCAGCACCCTTGAACAGCTTAGTCTGGCTCTGAAAATATTATTTATGTTCCAATATTTATTTACGGACAAATATTTTGTGATTCAGTGGGGACTCGTATTCAGGGGTTCATGTGAAAAGTACAGCAGGGCTGGGGTGTTTGCATAAATCAGTACCCTTGCCAAATGAGCCCAAATGGACCCAAAGAGACCAAGACACAGAGCTCAAAAGACTCTCATGGACCTTACTGGACCAGAGTAGACATAAACAGACCCAAGAGACTCCTCAAAGATCCCTGGGGATTCAAATAGCCCCTCACAGAACTGTTGACCCATATGGCTCAATTGACCCAAATGATCACACTTGGACTCTAACATAACAAAAATTGGACAATCTAATCTAATTCAATCTGGGACAATGACAACTCTCAGGGTTAGCTGGGAAAATTGCAAGTGGCATCACACACACCAAATAGCTATTCTCTCATATGCTTCACAATATCTTTGAAGCATCAGGTGTCTCCTCACGATAAATGAGAATGTTTAAAATATGAGCATAGTTAAACCATAACATGGTTTAACTATGCTCAGTTGGTACAGAACACACTCTAAATGCCATTTTGAGGCACTGCATAGTCTGTAAGCAAAATGCAGGGAATTAAAATAAGATCCTAAAAAAATAAAAAAAATAAGATCCTAGTCCCTCCAGACCTGGGTATCCCGGTTGTAAAAATGATTTATGCCATTTATTAAGTAGGATAATAGAACACTGTAAAAGAAAATCATTTAGCAGCCAGAGATTTTTAAGAGCGTTCCAAAGCTGAGGTCAATTACCACTAACAACGGTCCTTGGCTCATTGCCCTCCAATAAGGTTTAGGTAATAATTACAACCCAAATGTTTTAGTACAGCATTGGAAAAGACATTGAAAACTCAAACAAACAAAAAGAAGTCTTTGAACAAACTTAAAGTCTAGTCGGTTTAATTTAAATGTTTTATCATTACTGAGCATCTAATAAATCAATGTATATGTTTGTTTTGAATAAAAATCGTTAACAAATGTCTTATTATTTATTTTCCTGAGCCTCTATTTCCCTTGGAAATACACCGTCTGCTACTGTGGGTGTGTTTACATCAGCCATGCATATTAATGTTCCACAGCCCTGATTGGCTGACAGAATGGTCACTGCCAAAACAAATCCACATGAAATCTAAACTAAAACACAAATCTGTTTGATAAACATACAAACCCTCCCCCGATAAAACAACGTAACTGTAGCTTTTAGATTCACACACCATTGGGAATGGGAGCATTTATGGCATTTAGCAGATGCCTTTATCCAAAGCGACTTACAACAAATACATTTGTTTAAGTAAGTGAGTCATCTATGCATCAGTCATCAAAAGAAAAAAATAATGTATGCTAGGACCAGGGGCTATTGGCAGTCACAAAAAAATAAAAAATAAATAATAATAATAATAATATATATATATATATATATATATATATATATATATATATATATATATATATATATATATATATATATACAGGGGAGAAGCTTGCACTGGTGGGTAGTGGGGATGAAGAAGAAGGTCTTTAGGAGAGACAGTTAAGATATAGCCTGAAGAGATGGGTCTTCAATCTATGGCGGAAGATGAGTAGTGACTCTGCAGTCATGACAGCAGTGGGAAGCTCGTTCCACCAGCGGGGTGCCAGGACAAAGGAGTGAAAAGCCGTGACCGAGTAGCGCGGCTGCTGTATCCACGTAGAGGCGGCGGTGCCAGGCAGCCAGCCGAGGTAGAAGAGCGGAGTGATCGGGGAGGGGTTTTGGGGCTGACCATTGCATGCAAGTATGGAGGGGCTGTTCCCTTTGCCATCTGGTAGACAAGCACCAGGGTCTTGAATCTGATGTGAGTTGCTACCGGGAGCCAGTGAAGGGTGCGAAGGAGGGGGGTGACATGGGAGAATTTTGGGAAATTGAACACCAGACGGGCGGCAGCATTCTGGATGAGCTGCAGAGGCCTGATGGCAAAGGCAGGGAGCCCAGCAAAGAGTGTGTTGCAGTAGTCAAGGCGAGAAATCCCAAAAGTTGTCTCTGCTTCTCTGGTGAGGAATGGAGGTATCCTTCTGATGTTGTAGAGGAAGAATCTACAGGAGCATGCTGTCGCTGTGATGTTCGATGATGGTGGTTATCAAGGATCACCCCAAGGTTCTTGGCTGTCTGGGAGGAGGTCACAGTGGAGTTCTCTACTGTGATGGAGAAGTCGAGGAAGAGCAGCACAGACTTGTTAAGGCTGAGCTTGAGGTGGTGGGCAGACATCCAAGCGGAAATGTCTGCAAGACCCGCAGAGACACGTGTTGCCACATGTGAGTCAGAAGGGGGGAAAGAGAGAAAGAGTTGAGTGTCGTCTGCGTAGCAGTGGTAGGAGAAGCCATGTGAGGAAATTACCGAGCCATAGAGCCATTTGGTATAGAGGGAGAACAGTAAGGGCCCTAGGACAGAGCCCTGGGGGACCCCAGTGGTGAGGGCTTGTGGAGAGGACAGCGATCCTCGGAGGGCCTCCATGACAGCAAGGAGAGCAGTCTCAGTAGAGTGCCCAGCCTTAAAGCCGGATTGGTGATGGTCAAGGAGGTTGTTCTGAAGGAGTTAATGAGACAGTTGGTTAGCACGTTCAAGGGTTTTAGATAAGAAGGAGAGAAAGGATACCAGTCTGTAGTTATGGCAGCAGATGGGTCAAGAGTTGGTTTCTTGAGAAGAGGCTTGACTCTGGCTGTCTTAAAGGCAGCTGGGACACATCCTGTGGATACAGAGAAATTGATTATGGTGGTAAGGAACGGAAGGAGGTTTTTGGAGATGGATTGAAGAAAGGGGGAGGGGATAGGATTGAGGGGGCAGGTGGTTGCCCACTTGGATGTGACCAGTTTTAGAATATCATCAGGGGAGAGTGGGGAAAAAGCTGATAAACCAGAGACCGAGTATAGCACAGTGGGTTTGGGAGGAGAGGTAGCAGTGTTGGCGAGAGGTAGAGAGAAAGAGCTGCTAATGTCATCAACCTTCTTTTCAAAGTAGGTGACAAAGTCATCCACAGACAGGGAGAAAGGGGAGGAGGAGAGTTGAGGAGTGAGGAAAATATGGAGAACAGTTTCCTTGGGTCAGAGGCAGAGGATTAAATTTTGGAATGGTAGTAAGAAGCTTTTCAAGCTGATGCAGAGGAGGTGTAGTTGAGGAGGAGAGAGAGAAAAGGTTTTAGGTCATCAGGGAGGCCAGTTTTTCTCCATTTCCTCTCAGCTGCCCGGAGCCCTATTATACAAGCTTGCAGGGTTTCAGGCAGGCAAGGGAGTGCGTGGGGAGGATCGTGCTGGCCTTGAGGTCTGTGGACAGAGAAAGTCAAAGGATGAGGAAAGAATGGACAGGAGGGTGGAGGTAGCTGCATCAGTGGATAGAAGGGAGAAGGATTCAACAGAGTGTAGGGAGGATAAGACATAGGAAGAGAGAGCAGTGAGGGAGAGGGTACGCAGGTTGCGACGAGAGGATACAGTGTGGGTAGAGACTGACTGGCAGGGGGTGGATTTGAGGGGAAGGGAGAAGGATACAACATGATGATCAGAAACTGCAAGAGGGGTAACATTAAGGTTGGAGGTATGGGAGGATCTGGTGAAGACAAGGTTGAGCTGATTGCCTGCCTTATGAGTCGGAGGAGAGTGGGACAGGGTAAGGCCGAAGGAGAAGAGGAGGTCAAGTACTCCAGACGAGTGAAGCTTCTCTGACTGGATGTTGAAGTCACCCAGTAGTAAGAGCAGTGTACTGTCCTCAGGGAAGAAGCTGAGAGGGACATCCATCTCATCAAAGAAGTGGTCAAGCTGACCTGGTGGACGATAGATAACGACAATGTGAAGTTTGACAGGGGAGGTGATGGAAATGGCATGGAATTCAAAGGTGGATATGGACAGGTTTGACAGGGGAAGGACATTATGTGACCACTTAGGTGAGATGAAGAGTCCTGTGCCTTCCCCTCGACCAGAGAGTCTAGGGGAATGAGAAAATAAGTAGGCATCAGAGAGGGCTACCGGAGTAGCTGTGTTTTCCGGTGTAATCCATGTCTCTGTGAGGGCAAGGAAGTGGAGAGACATGAAGCAGGCATAAGCTGAGACCACTGACTGGCAGTTCCAAAGTCCTCCCACGACGGTGAGGTCGTGGTCAGTTGAGCATGGTGGTTAGATTAGATTTGAATGGTTGCGATGGGAGGTGTAGCGTCGATGTGAAATAACAGGAATGGGGAGAAAGCACATTGTGATATTTGCCGATATAGAGATAGAGCGTTTGTGGGCAATACAAGATGTAGGTAGTGCTCAATACACTCAGAGTAGTAAAAAAATAAACTAATAGAATAAAAATGCTTTGTAGTTTGGCCTTCCTCTCAGGCCTTCCTCGATGGACTCCACAGATTGACTCCTTCGTCTTCGTGTCAGGAGGCTGTCGCAGAGGCTGCCGCTCTGTGACCGACAGGATAGAAATGCAGATTCTGTAATTGCTGATGACTAGCAGGGTAGCAGCCCCTCCCACCTAACGATCAGTTAACGACCAAACAGGTTTCAACACTCAATCCCAAATGTATTAGTCCTGGTCCAAGGTGAGCAGGAGTTAGAATACCTTGCAGAGAAGTTTCAGGCCCCCCCATTGGAGATTGACAGCAATTGGCTTCAAACAGATGGCTTTCAATAGAAACTAGGTCCCAGAGCTTAAGGCAGGATAGCCACAGGAAAATTAAATTAACTTTCTTAGACTGGAGAAAAGGCTGGACCCCAGCAACACTGGCACTGACAGGGAGACAACTATGGCACTGGCTATAAGGATTAGTGCAAACTAATGAAACGTGGCAAACTACAAAGTCAATGTTTTGGCAGGTCAGTTAGTGACATCAATGGCATTTGGATCTCAATATGTAGGTATGAACCAATCAGAGAGGAACTTTAAAAACACTCAAAGGATCTGACTATAAAGAGATCATAATCATGGACTACCTCATATAACTGAACCCGACTGTTAAATTTTCAGTTTGCACATGCATAATTGCACTGCTACATTTGCACTGTTTTATTATTATTATTGTTGCTTTTTTATTATCACATGCTGCCTTACATTTTTTTATCTTGTACATTTTGTTTAGTATATATTGTATATTTTTTAGTATTGTACATTTTACATTGGTTGGCATTCTGCGGACAGCAAAGGAAGAATTTCATTGTACAGGGAAACATGTTTTCTACTGTGCATATGATAATAAACACTTTGAATCTTGAATCTTTGAATCTATAAAGTCATTTTACTTTCGGAGCAACTGTATAGAAACACTCTTAAAGAGGCCATCGGTGACCTTTTTGAATGGAATATTAAAGCTAGAAATAGAAGCAAGATTAATAAAGCATGTCCTGAATGTATCCACTCATGTCTCAATATTCATTCATGCCTCCCTGTTTCCGGCTAGACTGATTAAGAGCCACAGGAAGCAGTGTGGGGTCTTGGGGAGTCACCGCAGGAAGTAGTGAACATGAACAGGGAGTATTGTTTCTCTGCCACTCCACCAATCCATGGTCATTCATGTGAAATCTCCTGTGACCAATGAGATTGAGAAAAGACAGACGTAGGATCAAGAGGGTTTCAGATTTTGCTGTTGAGATGGGGGTAATGAGTTCACAGCATTTACTAAAACTGAGGGTTGAGTTGCTGCTGGGGTCAAGTGGAGGGCCAAAAGGGAAATCCCTGGTCCCTAATTATCGCAGTAGGAAAACATGAAGGAAGAAAATAGTATATTACTCAAACAGTGGCTGTTTGACATTTCACTCAAGCGGTAACCACAGCCTACATGTTGAGGTGTGAAGCCATAACTATAAAAAGAGCACCACACTGAGTAACGAGTGTGACAGCATCTTGGAGAAGAATGAGAGATATGGCATTGCTATGTCTCCCAGTATGGGGGAAGGTTTATGGTATTGGTATGACTTACACCTTGTTCCTGTGATAACATGAATTGACTGTACATATGTGTATTCCTTACATATGTGTATTCCATGCTACTGTACCTCCATCTTTAGAGCAGAGGTTGAGGAGATTGTGGACGGTATCCATCATGTCCTGCTGCTGCCGCTGCAAAGCGGTGCTGTTGCCCGTGGCCTGGCTCAGCTGGGTCTCCAGCTCACCGATCACGCCGCTCTGCTTCCCTACCAGCGCCTGCAGGCTGCCCTTCTCCTCCCTCAATGTCTCCAGCTCCTCCACGTGACGAGACTCCATCTCCTGCATCTTCTGCTCAAGGAAACTAGAGGAGGACAGAACAGAGGAAATGATAATGCTTCATTTTAGTAATCAGGTATTTACATTACATGTTACACTAGTTGGTAGTATGGTAGTTGCTTCGTAATGTACTAACTGGGGGGGGGGGGTCAATAAAATAAGCCTGATGTAGTGTAGTTACCAATCTTATACAGTGCCCTCCATAAGTATTGGTAAGAGGAAGCATTTTTAGCTCTATACTCTAACAGTTTGGATTTGAAATCAAACAGTTACTATGGGGTCAAAGTAGAGATCCTCAGATTTAATTCAATGGGTTTTCTTTTCAGATTGGATTCACCATTTAGAAAGTACAGTATAATACTAAACTCCCCCTAAACATATAATGTCCAAATAAAGTACCCATGTTTAGTATTTGGTTGACAATCCTTTGCATGCAATAACTGCCTGATGTCTGCAACCCATTGACCCCACCAGACGCTGAGTATCTCTGGTGATGCTCTGCCAGGCGTGTACTGCAGCCATCTTCAGTTGATGTTTGTTTTTAGGTATTTTTTTCCTAAAAATCTTATCATCAACAAATGAAATGCATGTTTAATTGAATTTAAAACTGAATTGATTGACTTGGTCAGTCAAGAACTTTCCGCTTTTTGGACTTAATTGCTATGGCAGTATGTTTTGGGTCATTGTCTTACTGTATAGTGTTTCTGTACACTTCAGAATACATTCTGCTGCTGCTGTCAGCAGTAACGTCATCAATTAAGACAAATTAGCCAGTTCTTGTGGCAGCTATACATGCCCAAACCATAGCACCTCCTCCACTATGTTTCACAGATGAGGTGGTATGCTGTAAATCTTGGGCAGATGCTTTTTTCTCCAAACTTTCCTCTTGCAATCACTCTGGTACATGATAATATTTTTTCTTAATTATGGTGAGCATTCTTTGGTCATCCACTGTAGAAGTCTGCCTTGGCCTACCAGCCCATTTGCAATTGCTGAGCTCACCAGTGCTTTCTCTTTTTTTAATGATGTTACAAACTGTTGATTTTGGTAAGTCTAAGGTATTGGCTATGTTTCTGATTGATTTTTCTGATATTTCAGTCTCATAATGGCTTCCTTGACTTTCATTGATGTCTCTTTCGTCCTCATGTTGACAGACAATAGCAGACTCCAAAGGCAAATGCAAAGCCTAGAATCAATACTAGACATTGAGAGCTCTCTTATTCCTGCACAAGTGATGGGACAGAACACACCTGACTAACCAGAAACACTTGTCAAGCCGATGTTCCAATACCTTTGGTGCCCTGAAATAGGGGGATTATGTATAAAAAAAGGTTGTCATTTCTAAATGGTGAAACCAAACAGAAAAAATAAAAACATTGAATTAAAGCTGGGAATGTTTGATTTCAAATCCAAACTGTTGGAGTATAAAGCTAAAAGAAGACAACATGCTTCCTCTTTCCAATACTTATGGAGGGCCCTGTATATAATTAATGACCTAAGGTTTAAGTGAGAAGTTATGAACTGTCAAAACCTGCCTCATAAATTAGGGAAAAACCCCCCCCAACTAACTTCACATATGCACTAACAAGGTTGTAGAGTACACAGCTTTGACACCTGCCATAGTGTCATAGCTATGTTGGTCTAATACACTTCAAACAACATGCACTCATCACTCAACAGGTTGGTAAGGATTCAAAGCTTCTCTAATTCATACTCTTCAGAGTGAAAATACAAACCCATAGAGGTGATGCTGCCTACAGAAGAATATGCTATGTTTGATTTTGGGCTCAAACGAACCAGCTGCCTGTGAGTAGCAACTGAATTAATTAATTATAATTAATTAATAAGTTCTTCTGTTGCATAGTTTTGTTTACTTTCTGTCTATACAGTTCCAGTGGTGTGGTCAAGAGGTAACAGCCTTTTGACAACTGCCCATCTGGCCCGCCTTGAACTCAAAGGCTACTAGGATCTAGGTTCCACATAGATCATCAATGGATGGGCTAAAGAATGTAAAAGGATTTTGTGACATGTATTTGTGTTGCAAATTGCTATAGGCCTACAAACAAAATTGCATTGAAAGTAATTAATAGATCCAATGATTGTAATATACTCTTTGACGCATACATAGTATAGTCACTATACGAAAATACAGTGTGTGCATATGATATGATAATAATAATGTCTTAAAGAAGGTAGAAGGTCAGATTCCCCCTCCTTGTATATTATTCTGCTTTCTTTTTTTCTTTTTCTTTTTTTTTTTTGGTCAAGCAATTAAGAAAGTGAAGTGAAAGTTGATTCTCCTACTTTAGTAAATCTGTTGTGGTATCCTCCCACTTTGGGAAGTGTAGCTATGCCAATACAGTATGTGGTATGAGAAGTTAATTCAAATGTGTATGTCAGTGTGCTCAGTTGCTATGGGTTGCACACACAAAATAAACATCATATCAAATCATATACTTTGAAGATTAATGTGAGCCCAAACTGTATCCTATGGTCTTGAATTGTGTATGTGAAAGATCAGACTGACACTGAATTAATTCACTAAATTCACAATTACACACGCTTTGGAAATTACTCACATCTAGGAAATCCATTTCTATAAACCTTGAGTGCAGCTCTCAAATATACTCTAGAAAGTTACGGTTGTTTTTCCAGAAGTCTATTTTGGATGTACAGTATGAGTGGAAGAAGTCTGTAAAGATGTGTTACTGTATGTACAGTCATATCTTTTAAACAAATGATCAGAGGCAATCCCATTCAACCAATCAACAAACACAACTTGAAAAGCCATTCCAAAGCCACATTTGATAACTTATATTGAAACATCATTCAAGTAGAACAGCTCAATTATGAAAATATGGCTTCAAGCATTTCATACTGTTTTACAACTGGAAATAGGGTGTCTTATTGCACATTGTATTAGTACAACTGAATGCCAGTATATGTTGTGTAGGTGGCCTATGAGTTTACCCATTCTTGTCATGGAGCTTGCTGATCTCATTGGTCTGAACCAGCAGCAGCTTCTCTAGCTTGTTGGTGGAAAGTGAGTTCTCAAGCAATTGAATCTCAAGCCTGGAGGTTTGATTCAAAACCTGGAACAGGACAAAAATAGTTTAGTGATATCTGGTGTTATAGAGGTGAAAATACATCAATCAATCATCAGCTCCTTCTCAGGAAATATAATAAAGCATAAGCTCTGAATAAAGAGACTCTTCTACTGACACATGATAATACTCCCGTGTATGAGGGGAACCTTTCTTTATAACACATCAGCAAAAATAAACCCCAAAAGTGCTACTTTTGTCTCCCTCTGAAGCACCCCCAGATACGACTGGATATCAAGACGTGTTGAAACACAAACATATGCACGTCATAAAGAGGGCATTTGTCGTGGTGATGGTGGAGGGAGGGGGGATACCTGCGTCTCCACATCCGTTAGCTTGCGTGTCTGCTCAGCTGTCTGGGAGAGGAGGTTGGTGCCCATCTCCAACATGGCGGCTGTGTGGTTGTGGACGGCACTCTGCTGCAGTTGGGCCATCTCTGTCTTCATACTCTCCTTTATGTAGTTCTCAATCTGCCCAAAACACAGATATGACAAGAGGATGAAGGAAACATATACATGCAAATGGGACATAGGCAGAGTAGAAGATGCACAGACTCTACAAATAACACAGGCTACAAAATACAGATATGTTTAATAGTGAGAGGTGAGAGACAGGTCATGAAAACAAAGTTATATTCAAACACAGGAAAAATGTATTTGCAAGATGTAAAACTATGACACATCAGCATTCATCCTCCCACTTCAGGTAAAACAATATGATGAAGACTTGATGGATACCACATATGGTCCAATCCATTCTTTATAATATAATATCTCTGTAATATTCCCTAAAGTGGACATTTCAAAGGCTTTCTTGTCTGAATCGCAACGTCATAGATCAAATGAAATGATTCTGTCTTCTTTCCCAAAAAATTATACAAACACAAAACCTTTTCATTGCAGAACCAAGTGAAGAATGGGTTTCAGAATGTAGGTGGAACCACATGTAGGTCATTAGGTCAGGAAGGAAGAGACAGAGATGGCCAGATATTCACTGAAGCTTATCTTGAAAGCACTCTTTCATTCTTATCTTTAAACCAAACAGATTACAAGGCAAAGAAGGGTTGGAATAGATTATTCATACGGATTAAGGACAATCTTATACACGTGTAGTCATGTTCGACCTGTTATATTTTATCATTTGCAGTGATGTAATACAAATTCATTAATTCACTTTTTTATAATGGTCAGGTTTGGTAAATCTGAAAGTGCCATCTAAGCTCACCCTTTAATAGGCTATTGTCAGAAATGCATCACTAAGTTCCAAACATTATAGTGTCACATGCGCTGATGCTCTTACTCAGGAACTGTTCCATGTGCATATGCACTTTGTTGAACGAATCAAAGAGCACACATGGTGACGTTACCAGCTCCACTCTCTGATGTGAGGCACTTCAAGAAAGCATTGGTGGCATTGGTGTTAGTCTCTCACTCCCTTTTTCCATCCCTCTGAAAGTGCAGATTGTTCCTATTATCACATTAGGCATGATGTCCGGTGATACCCTATGACAACATTGTTAAAGGAACCTTACATGTGTATCCCACAGGGACCTGACTTGCACTATGACTGTGTGACTCACATTAAGTTAAAAGGACCACAGTCCTAGTTAAGATAACAGACACTATAACAGACACTATCACTATGATAACAGACGCAAGTCTTTCATGCTCATGCCAAACCCTATGCTGAATTTCAATAGAGGAATGATGGGTTTGAAATGCTGTGCGCTGTCAAATTAGCTTGTTGGAATGAGTGTAAAGTTATTGTCATGGTACAGATAGGACACGTTTCTGGCCAGTCCATATGTTGTTTGTCAAACAGCAAATGGTTTACACAGAAACTAGGCACTGAATGAATTGCTTGGCAAAGCAAATCCCATTACAACATAGAGACAAAATGGAAAGACATTAATGGCCAAAAACAATGTTTTGAGTGAAAAGTTATGGCTTGTCAAAAGCCGCAAAAGATAGGAAACTCAAAATGAGCACCACCACCTATACAAATAAAAAAATAAAACATTGAAGAATAGATGACAGGTCAAAAATAAGGCGTACATTTATTCCCAATAATTACTTCTAACAGTTATTGGTCACATGACCAACTAACACAAGTTAACATTATGTTATATCTGACTCAAAAATATATTTCATGGTTAATAATGACTGATAATGATTTGCTCATCCCTGTGTGACAGACACTCGATCACATCGGATCCTAGATTCAACTCTGTGATAACCTGGTCACGATTATGTCGTGCTGTTTTAACAGAACCTTTATCTAGCGCACATCACATTGCAAACGTTTGCGGGCGAGCTTCAGTAAACTACCTGAACCTAGCTACTACATCACCGGCATTGTTATTAGACATTTGGAGGTCATATTAGGCCATTGACATTGTATGGATTATTTACCTGATTGTCGCAGAGGAGCATGATCTCCTGCTTCAGAGCAGCCCTGCTCCATACGGCAACACACTACCGTGGATAGCAAGCTAATTTTCTGTCTTAACGGGCATACATGATCATTAGGGCATACATCGTTATCATAGCATAACGTAGCTAGCTAGCTATAGCTAGTTCCCCTAGGCGAAAGCTAGGCATGGGGCTAGCTGTGATGATGTTAGCTAACGTTGTTAGCTATGTGTATGGTTAGCTATGTGTTTACTGAACATTTTCGTTTATTGATTTGATCTCAGCAAATATTGTCGCCAAGCTTTGATCCACCCATCCATTCGCGTCTTGAAACTACTAGTAGTAGTGGCGGGGCAGCACATTCAACAGCTGTCACACAGCACAGCAGCAGTGTTGCTTGTTGTTGCTGTATCTGTGCCTTAGAACGTTCACGTTAGACTAGTGTTCATCAAAACAGTAAGCATTTTGGTCTTCACCATACATCGCCTTTGGGCATGTGAATGCGATATTTTATACATTTAATAAAAACGATATTACCTACAAACTAAGACATTACCTGATGGTGCCCGAAAGCAACATCTTAATCGGTTGTGTCGAAATTGATGTAGGTCTGACTAGGAAATACTAATATAATAAAAATGCATACTTTTTTAATGCAAATGTTTTAGGTACCTGGTAAACGAAAACGGCTGAACTAATTCTTATAATATTCAAGGAATGTGTAATGAGAAATGGCATTTTCAATGGTAGCCACAACAAAGCCATAACTAGGCGATCGGCCATCGTACAGTATTTGGTTTGGACACACTGATTGTGACCACAATGTTTCTTAAGCTAAACCTAACATGTATATTTGACCGCAGCTTCATCTGTGAATCAAAGTCATTAGATCAGAGAGAGTGAAATCGTATTAATGTGTACAGTATAATAGCCATGAACATATTAAAACCATTACAGAATGGGAAATATTGCTTATTATTGCTGCATATTGTGTAAATGGATGGGTTTCAAAATGTTGCTAAACCAGGGAGACAATTACACAGACAGAGACATATTCTTTTAGTTCTACTCCATCACAGCTTTCTATCCAGCAGCCATCAACAAATGTCTGCCACTTGGAAATGGCGTTTCAGTGTAAATTCTCCTCTTGGCATTGATATTAAAGCTTTGTGCAGCATTGTTTCAGGCCTGCTTTCTGATACAATACATTCTTCTGAGACTGTGAAGTACATCAGGCTGATACAAGTGTCACTTCAAACAAAAGCTCAACATTCCAACCCAAGAAGTTGGAGAGAACATGAAGAGTCTGGAAGCTCTATGGTTTGAGCACTGAGATTTGTGTGGATTAAACTGTCTTTTAATCAGTAATACTGACTTTGTTTGAAAACAGTCTGAATGGATAGATTCAGAGTCATTAAAGGTACTTTAGCTAGTCCCTCCTGGAGTTTCATTATAGCTTGTATATCGGTTTGCTAATCTGCTAACCTGTGTAAATGTTGTCTGATATGCCTTGTAGGTCACCTTGATAAAGGAGATGGATGTGACACACCAGTGACCTGCAGAAATGTAAGCTCTGCAGCGATCACTCATGGCTCATCTCCCAGGAAATGTATCTGACTCACGATCCATCTGGCGAGGGTCATAAACGGAAAGTATCAAGGAGAAACAAGATTACAAAAACACACCCCTGCATGTAAAATACCACTTGGGAAGCAGTAAAATAGTCCAATGTTATTTGGCTGTTCTTAGCCCACCTCAACGATTGTGCTTTTATAGACAATGAACAGCATTGGATTAGAAAGCAAAGAAAGCCAAATATGTCTTTCATTGCCAGTGATGAAAAGGAAAGGTGACATAAATATGAATGCATGATGTGCAAAAAGAGCTGACAAAACATTCTGATTGTCAGATAGATGTATCTAGATAGATGTCTGAAGAACCATGTTTTGGACCATTTCAGCTTGGCTTTGCATTCAGCTGGAGGACTTGGATTAGATCCACATGCAGCCCACCGGCCAGGGGTCACTGGGAATAAATCCAGGTCGCCCATAAATATGGTGTCAGGTTTACCTGGGCTCTGAGTCATTGTCAGTGTCACCAAGGATAAAGGATTGATTAAAGGGTTGTTTAATGATACAAAAAAAGCTACATGTGTTTACTTGTGCTTGTTCTCTATATGTTGCTTATTTTATTGCGCTGTAAATGCAATGCATGATGCTCAGAAGACAAGTTTATTGAGACAGTGTAGACAATATGAAACTTTTGGGAGATTTCATTTCTCAGGAGCACTGTGATTCCAATTTAAATTAAATGCAAACATTTAACACTTTGAAACCGGAAAGAAATTAAAATGTAATACCACTTCCCATGAAAATGGAAATACACTAGATACTGTATTAGCCCCTTTTTTATTTGTCTTTTAGGTGACAAAGTGGATTTATACTTCGGGACATTCCAGAAAGTGCAATAACAAAGGCCTGCGTTTAGAACTACTACATCTTGCCCTTGTTTTACATAATCACTGCTAGCTAAGTGTGAGTCACATAAACAGAAGTTTATGTTTCCCAAACTGCTACTTGACAAAATGTTAAGGAGCTCTGTTCTGAAGGGCCTGGGTACATGTAGACTGCCTGTTACTTCACTAACCACACTGCCTGACAGGCTGGCCTCCTTCACCATGGTATCCAGTGCTCGTTCACATCATTAAATGAGCCGCAAACACCACTGTTGCTGCATGTACAAGCCAGTCCCTGATCATTTAGCAGGTTTATGAGCACTGAGAAGAGAGTTACGATGGCCAGTAAATGATAAAACAATCTGTTTTAAACAGTTCAGAAGGCACAACAAGAATGTGACTAGTCAGAATAGAGAAGTAGTTTATTATTTTAAAAGGTCAACTATTGTGTAAGAGGTTATGGTTATGCTGAAGTTAAGAACCTATTTTTTCATAAACTTTTTTTTATAATACAGAGGTAAATATACCAAAGAGCAAATTATTGATATTGTAAGAGAGGCTGCTAAGCTGTCCCTTGAAGCAAAGGAAGGTGATACTCTCTAGAACTATGGTAACAGGTTAGGAAAAGTTTTCTGTTTTCTCATTTCCATTTCTCATTTTAGGAGCCAAAAGGAGCAATGGTCATGGTTAGACAGACTTGAGTTTTTATAGATAGCAGTGGTGGGAGCCACTGCAGAGTTACCAGACATTGGGCCTGGACTGTATTAAACACTTACTGGTGGAACAATGCAGGAGCCCGGCTTATCTCTGTCTCTGTGGGTGTCTGGATGCTTCATACTCTGATCTAGGACCATTTGAGAATACTCTAATGGATACAGTGAGGGAGCTATTCCTGCACCTCACTGTATAGTATAGGACATCTTGAGAATAATTCCAGAACAAAGACTAACGCCGTCTTATCACAAAATGATAGTGAAGGGTGAATTTGATATGGCCTATTCAACCTGTAGTTATAATTCAATGCAGAGGACTTGGAGTAGAGGAGGTGCCATATAAATCACTCACTCCTCAAGCTTGTATAATCTTGAGGAGGTAATCGCCATATACAGTAAATCTTTTCATTGGCCTAGCTTCAGCCACAGTTTGGTGGGTAGTTTGTTTTGTATTCACTTTGAAACAGTGAAGGGGACTTTCACTGTTGCTAATTAGGAGAGTAATAGCTCAAGCAAATCTCACAGTTAACCTCTATGGCCTTTGCCCTCACGGCTAGCTTCCAGGCATTTACTCAGTCGATACCCCCTTTCTCTCATTCTTTGGTTGCAATGGAGGCCCCTTGTGTGGGTGGTCCAGGGCTTTTACTCATCACTATGGCTAGGCTGGATATTGATTACAGGCCTTTACTCATCCGTGGAGGAAGTGTGACTGCCATCCCCAAAGCAACTAGGATACTACAGTATTGTGTAGATTTCATTACATTATGCTTTGGTGCAAAATTACTAAGGACATAATAAGTTGTGTGTACACAATCTGAAACCAAACCAACCATCTCCTCAAATCATTCCATATAATACCAATGCCCAAACTAATTTGGCAAGTAGAGCAACACACCACTTTCCATCCATCAAAGTCTCTAAAGCTCAACAGTGAGGAGACTGGACCACTTTAAAGACATGCATGTAGAGTATACTGTGTCCAAAAGTCTGATTTACAGTTTTGTGCAGTTTGGCAAATCCTGACCAACTTAAATACCTCAACCAACTTGATTATTTGCATTCCAAATCATTATCAAATATACAGAAACAGGTGCATTTTCAAAATGATCAAAAACAAATTTCAGACACTAATGTGGACAACTCATTCAGGGTATTCTCATAATTTGATTTGCTCTATGGCACATAGATGTTGTTGAAAAAGCCTATAAATCTATGCATTTTCATGGTACCATTACCATACAATATAATGAAGCACAACATAAAACAAATACAAAACAAATATACTGTGTTTGCATTGGTGGCCATTTTCATTTTTAATTATTACCCACACTGCATGTACATGCAGGTGCAATATTGGAGTAGCTCCCAGATTAAATTCAAGTATTGTAAATGAAAAGATCATCATGAAAACAGGACAGATATATAATTGTCCAAAGTTAACAATTGGAGTGGAGGACTGTCTCAATGCATCTATATAAAGTTAGGCAGGGTGTAAAGTGAGGCAGGGCAATATAAAATGTACAGAGCATACTGTATACTCTATACAATTGTAACTACAACACAACAGTGTGCTAAAATAATACAATATTTTATGAAGTTAATCAAATAAAACATAGGTACTGCTCTCTAAGCTCTCTGACATCACTTTGCTCTTAGAGCATACAGTGCCCTGTGTAAGTAATGGGACAGTGAAGCATTTTTTCTTCTTTTTGCTCTATACTTCAAAAGTTTAGATTTTAAATCAAACAATTACTATGAGGTTGAACTATGAGGTTACTATGAAGTAGAGATTCTCAGCTTTTTGGGGTATTTGATGGTATTTGTGTACATATTGGTTCCACCATTCATAAATTACAACACTTTTTCTGCATAGTGTCATGCAGGGTACCCAAAAGTGATGGGACAGATTTATGTCCAAATGTCCAAATTAAGCACTCATGTTTAGTAGTTGGTCGACAATTGTTTCTGAAAGATTTGGTTGGTCAGATTATTTTTTGTTTATATTTTAATATTTTTAATCACTTTTGGAAAATGAGGGTGTACATTTATTTTGAGGTTGTGTTCAAATAAATGTAATGTTTTTTAAAAGATGCATGAAATAAATAATGTCTTATATTAAAAAAAATACTATTTAAAAATTGTTTTGAGTAACAATCTTTAGATCACTCTGCTCTGTCTGCTCTCTCTTTTGGTTAATCTCCATTGTCTTTTTTTATCAGTCTGTGGGTTGGGAGTCTTTAACTTCAAGGGCCTATCATTGGTTTTTAGAGTACCAGACCAGATCCCAAGCTTGGTTTTCGTCTGAGCTGGGTAAATCGGTCCTGAATACCTGCAATAACCTTCAAAATGTACTGAAACTAGATTCTCTTGTGACTATGACTTGTGACTGTCATCTGAGGAGTCTATATGTCTTAATTTATTATATTGTGTAAATTGTGTGTAATTGTTTGAAATACAGGCTAATGCAATGTATTGCAATTGAATGTAATGTATTGTTTGTAGTAGACTAATTACATGTAAATCAAATGTGATGTATTTTAATGTATGCAAGGCTCCTCTGAAAGAGATCTTGGTCTCAGTGGGACACCCCTGTATAAATATGGTTTAATAAGAATAATAAAAAAATAAAATAAAAAAAAGTTATAAAGAAATTGTGCAACCATTTATGAAAAGAGAATATTACAGCTTTTTCTTTTCAAACGAGAATAGATTTATAATAAATTAATGAACTTTTTAAATGGAGAGCCATTTTAAATTAAGAGCATAATCAAACAAAATCTTATATTTTCTTTAAAATATATACTTGTTTTAATTAAACACGATTATTTTAATAGAAATAACTTTTTCTTAAAAAAAGAAGAGCATTTCATAAAACATCAGTAATGACATGTCACAATTTTTGGATCAAGGTCTACAACTGGTATACAAACCTTTATAAACGTTTTCTAAAGGGTGAATTATTGCAATGTGTTTTGACTTGTTTATCAAACCATTTGTACTTGTTTATGAAGATAGTTATTAATCATTTACTAAGCATTTAATAATGTTTAAACAGAATAATTTGTTAATAGTGAGTTCAATATTTATTAATGTTTTATAAATGGCTTATATAGTCACATTATTAGTGGCCTTTTATACCAGTTATACTTAATTTTTGATAATTACTATTCAAATTCTGCCGAATTTCCCACCACGACTCCTACAACTTTTAAGCTATTCAAACCTATCTAACTTTAAAACGTGCAGAGAGGTATAACTTGAATTGCTTACATATATTTTTTTTCATTATACTCATTATACTTTTTAAACTATTCAGCTTTGTGTAACTCAAACACTTCTACCTTTTAACACGGTGGAAAGGCCAACATTCTGAAAGCCCCATTATTACTGCAACTGCGATGGAACTTTCAAAACTCTTGAATAAAAACAACAGGATAACTGAAGAACACATTCTTAGAATGATTACACAACAATGCACTCTCTTGGCTACCAATTCTACCACACTGAATGTACTAAATCCACCAACTCTATCACTCTCGACCACTAACCAACTGTCTACCCATTCTAATTAACTACCCCAGGCTCATGCTATCTATCTGTTTATCTATCTATCTATAGTGCCATACGTGCACTTTTTATACAGTCCCACTATATCAGGGCACCAAAAGTAATGGGACCAATAATGTCCAAATTAAGCATTCATGTTTAGTGTTTGGTCAACAACCTTTACATGCAATAACTACCGGAAGTCTGCAACCCATTGACCGCACGAGAAGCTGGGTATCTTCTCTGGTGATGCTCTGCCAGGCCTGTACTGCAGCCATCTTCAGTTGTTGTGTATTTTTACCAGTGGTCAGTCAAGAACTTTCCACTTGTTGGCCCTGAAAAACTCCCTAGTTGCTATGGCAGTATGTTTTCTGTCATTGTCTTGCTGTATGATGAAGCGCAATCCAATGAATTTGGAGGCATTTGCCTGTACTTGAGCAGACAAGATGTTTCTGTACACTTTAGAATACATTCTGCTGCTGCCGTCAGCAGTTACATCATCAACTAAGACAAGTTAGCCAGTTCTAGTGGTAGCTATACATTCCCAAACCATAACACCCCCTCCACCATGTTTCACAAATGAGGTGGTAGGCTGTAAATCTTGGGCAAATCTCCAAACTTTCCACACACAATCATTTGGGAACATATCATTGAAAATATTCATCTCATCTGTCTACAAAACAGTTTTTCCAGACCTCTCCAGGCTTTTTAGGTACTTAGGTTTTACCTAAGTAAAACCTAAGTAAACTGTAACTTGACCATCCTTTTTGAGGATAACTAACTAGTGGTTTGCACCTTGCAATGAAGCCTCTGTAGTTCAGCTGGTGACGTATTCTGCGGATGGTAGTCTCTGACACATTCACGCCTACCTCCTGGAGAGTGTTCCTGATCTGTGGAACAGTTATTTTGGGGGTTTTCTTAATTATGGTGAGCATTTTTTGGTCATCCACTGTGGAAGTCTTCCTTGGCCGACCAGGCCGTTTGCGATTTCTGAGCTTTCTTTTATTTTAATGATGTTCCAAACTGTAGATTTTGGTAGGTTTAAGGTTTTGGCTATGATTCTGATAAGATTTGATCCTACACCAATAGTATTCTTTGCAAGTTCTTTTTGAAATGTTATGACACAGTCCATATGAAAAGCTACAAATGCAACCGAGTTAGATGAATTATGACTTGTATGGCGGTTAGGCAATATTACTGTACGCATGAACTTCGACTTGTGCGGTGATTAGTCAGTATTAGGCATTAACTTTGAATGGTTACGGTTGGGGTTAGGGTCAGGCACTAGTAAATTAAGACTTGCGTGGTGGTTAGGCAGTATTAGGCATTAACTTTGAGCGTTTACAGTTTGGTTAAGTTGTCAAGGGGAGGGCATTAGCAAACATAAGTATAAGCAACATGAATTACCAACAACATAAAAGAAGTGTCCCAACCACGACTTGAACCAGCAATGTTGAGGTTGCAAGTCAGGGTGCTAAGGGCAAGTCAAGTCAACTAGCCAAGTCAGTCTCCAGATTTAAATCCTATTGAACATGCATTTCATTTGCGGAAACTTAAGCAAAACATCCTCAAAACAAACAACAACTGAAGATGGTTGCAGTCCAGGCCTGTCAGAGCATCACCAGAGCAGATACCCAGTGTCTGGTGGGATCAATGGGTCGCAAACTTCAGGCAGTTATTGCATGCAAACGATTGTCAATCAAATACTAAACATGAGTGCTTAATTTGGACATTTGATAAATCTGTCCTATCACTTTTGGTGGCCTAAAATGTCTCAAAAGTGTTATAATGTCTTCATGGTGACTGCAACATGTGCAGAAAAAACCCTTCAGTTGAAGCTGAGAGTCTCTACTTTCACCTCATAGTAATTGGTGTGTAGAGCCAAAAGAAGAAAAAATGCTTCACGGTCCCATTACTTACACAGGGCACTGTATATATGGTACACAAATCAGTGATTGATCATATACGTTTATTGATCATATTCACAGGATACAGATTGTAAATTGTATAAAATTCTTACTTTGCAAGCTTCCTCTCAACATTGCAAATTTCAGGATGTAACAATAGAAATAAAACTAATAACACAATAGGCAATAATTGTAATAGGCATAAGTGTAAATAAGATAATAGGTGTAAGATAAAGTGAGCAAAACAATACAGTAATAAACAGCCACAGAGATGGCAATGAGTGTGTGTGTGTGTGTGTGTGTGTGTGTGTGTGTATGGTTGATGTGAACCTATAAACTTAAGTAGTTAGCTTGGGTTAGCTGTTCAAAAGTCTTATGGCCTGGAGGTAGAAACTGTCTCGTTACCTGTCTGTCTTAGACATGGACGCACCGGTACCGACGGTAGCAGAGAGAACAGAGTGTGGCTGGAGTGGCTGAGGTCCTTGGTGAACTTCCAGCAGGTTGACAACTCAACTTTCTTCTAGGGACAGAAAGAATCTGATTGGTTTAGGGCAGAACCAATCCGATTGGCTTCTAAAAAGTCAATGGGTTTAACAGATGCACAACTTTTGAAAACATGGCACAGGTTTGAAATGAAAATCTGGTAAATAAAACTTTGAGTTACAAATGGTTTTAAATATTTTCTAAAATCTCTATTATGTTTTAGAAGCCAATCAGATTCTTTCTGCCCTGAGAACAAAGTTGACAACACTTCATGTCTGGAGTAGATGTCCTGAATGGCTGGGAGCTGGCCTGAGTGAAGGACTGAGCGTTCTTCACCACCCTCTGCAGAGCCTTGCGGTCAAGGGCTATACAGCTGCCTTACCAGGTGGTGATGGAGCCGGACATGATGCTCTCGATTGTAGAAGTTGGTGAGGACCTAAGGATCCATGCCAATTTCTTTAGCTGCCTGAGGAAAAACAAGTCCTCAGTGATGTGGACACAGAGGAACTTGAAGCTGCTGACCCTCTCCACTTCAGCCCACAAATTTTATGGTATTGGAGTCGTGTGTAGCCAAGCAGTCATGGGTGAACAGGGAGTACAGGAGGGGACTGAACACACAGTCTACCCATCAGGAAGTCCAGGATCCAGTTGCAGAGGGGGGTGTTTAGACCCAGGTCCCTAAGCTTAGTGGTGAGCTTGGAGGGAACAATGGTGTTCAATGCTGAACTGTTGTCAATGAACAGCATTCTCACATACTCTAGGTATTCCTATCATCCAGGTGGGATAAGGCAATGTGCAATGAAATGGTGATTGCATTTAAATTCTGTATGTGCGTCTGTTGGGTTTAGACAACATGACTATTCTATGGTAGCTGTCAAAGCAATAGCCCTGTTGCGCTTTATTCGAATTTCAGTTCACTCTGAACAGCCGCAAGGACCACATCCAACAGAAATGTTCACTTTTCTCTTTCTGATTTGGGTACTGGGATGTGAACGTCTGCTTTTTATTACAATCAAGACAAGGATTTGGCTGTCTTGTATGACGATATTTCAGCAACATACTCGGATCAAATTTTTGACTACAGAGCTTTGTAAACTTGCCCATGGGAAAATAAATAGATATTTCAAGTCAGAACACTTGGTAGAGAGCCTCATAGTATATTAATTCATTATTATTCACTAAGATTAAGTGATTGATGTGAAGATTATGTTTTACCAGTGCAATAACCATATTTTGTTGTTTTGCTTCCCTCCATTTGGTTCATCCCTAAAGCAGATGCACTATAATTTAGCGTCATTCATGTGACTTCATCTAGATTGAAAATAAATATTTATCAGCAGAGATGAATGTATATTTTGACAAATCCTCAAGTTACAAGGGCTCTCTTATGTCAAAGCAGCCCCTCAAATTACCCCAATTAATTCTGTGTATCTAGATGTATGGGAGAGGAAATACACGCATTCACCCAAGACATGGGAATGCATAAAGAAAACCAAACAAATTCAAATCCAATTCGACCCCAAGTACCATCTGCGGAGAAGCATTTTCTGAAGAAGCTTGTTGTGACTCTAACACATGGGAAAGTTTCCACTGGGATACATCCACGCAGGAATGTGGGGTCGATAATGTTTTAGTAATCCCAATTGCATCGCTGTTCTTCCAATCTTCCTAGCACTACAAAACATAGGAACACCAACCCACAGAGGCAATTACATCCAAACATTAGGGGGTATTCCAGCACATTTAAAACATAGTTAAGTTCAATCATTTATTTAATGAAAATTGTAATACGTTTAAGCTTGGCATAATTGGATAGCTCCATTCTGTATAGCTCCCTGCCTGAAAAAAAACAATCACACCATACAAGTCTACAATATGGCAGGGCTTAACAAACCCCCCGTAGGAAGGCTACATACAGAGCGACCGAGCGGGTGGAGGCTGGGGGGGGTGGGTGGGAAGACCACAAAACTTACTCTCATAGCCAGTGCAACATTCACAAACTGTTGATGCTATGGAGGAGCGTTAACTTGCTTAACTGTCTGCTTTTAAGCCTCTGTCCCTTTGAACATATGATGGATGTTTTGGCATACGTATGAACTAGTCCTGTCACCTGACCCACCTGAACTAACCCTATGCTCTAAATTGAATTGGTCTGCCTTATACAAAAATGCTGGTAAGTCTGCAATCTCCAGTAAGTTAGCAATTCAAAGTTTATAGGAATGTTAAATATCTTATAGTATGACATGCTACTGTATATACACTCCTCCACTCCCAATGCTAATAATGCTATCTATATCGGCGGCTAACCCTAACCCTCTTCTAATCAAAATGAATGGCCATTTAATGACAGTGATTGTTACATTCAGCATCACGTTCATGTTTATTTTCTCCCCTAACATCTCATTAAGGGAAGAGATCAAAGTTTATAAACTCTCTCTAGTCATCCAGGTTTAGAGAAACAGAGAAATCTCCTCCATAAACTAAAGTCCAACCCCGGTCTGCCTTCTTTTGCTGTGGATACATCACAGAATGAGGCACTCAGATTACATCAGACACTTCTTCTTGCCTCATCTCAGTGAGGGTGAGGCTGGACCATGTATCATCTCTGCTGTGCTGAGTCTGGACAGGCTCCTTTGATATCCAGCCCTGCACTGACAGCAGTAGTCATCTAGCCCCAGGGCAGTATGGGACGGAAGGGGGCGGCACATGGGCCGGTGGCATAGAAACTGTGAAACAGCTCAAAACAGCCCATTTCCCTGCTGAACAAGAATCAAATCAAACAAAGCAGCAGGAAGAGGTACAGTAGCCTGATGGAACTGTTTTTGTCTGACCTCAGTTCATAGCAGTGAAGAGAAAGGAAAATGAATGGTTATGCTGATACAGGGTATCATGTCTTTTTTCTATCTATACATCTTTTTCAAACTCATTCTCATAAGGATATATCATTTGATTACTATCTCACCGACAATCAATTACACTGTAGTAACATTCTAAACACACTAGATTACAGATATTATTATTATTTTACAGATAAGCAACAATGGTGAGTGACACACTTTTACAATATACTTGCATTATATACTTGCACTAATAACTTTTTAATTTGGGTAATCCATGATGTTCATGGGTCTTTACAGAGAGAAAGTAATTGGAATGAACCACACTCTTTGAACTGGGTAAGCTCATATAAAAGATATTCACGCCTGCATAGTAGAGCTCTGTCTGAACTCTGTAACATTGCAACACAGCGTGGTGCTATTCAGTCATTTAGCTCAAAGTCACAGTCACAGAGAGAGAGAGCCCAGAGGATAAGCAGCACCATGTCACCATATCCCTGAGCTTTCATCTGTCTGGGTCTCTGTTTATTTTTGCTTGCTCAGACTGAAGTGTAGAAGAAGTGTGTATACACACAGTGACAAGCAAGAGAGAGATCAAATGATCGAAACCAGCGCACCCAAAGAGAAGTCCTGTACTGTAGGACCATTGTCTTAGCTTAAGGATGAGAGACGCTAAGGGATAATTTCCACTACTACTATGGTTATTGTATGTGCTGTAAACAGAATATTCCATAATCATCACTGCAATATTCTGAGAGCCCTATATTGGGACGGGTCCAGACTGATTTCACACACACGTTTGGACTGACCATGACTTTTGTCTACTGTACTGTACATGATCCTCTTTAGAAATTAGCAAACTTACATCATGGTTTAAACTCACTAACTTAGTATTGGGGTGTACAGAAGCAGATCCCATATGAACATCTTAACCTTTTGTCAGCCTTCCATCCCTCGCTCTGCCACCCAAACACAACCATTCCAGACCTGCTGGAGATTAACCCTCCACAACCCCACCCAGCCTGGAGTTCCATGACAAATATGTCCACTTCTACAAACATCTGCACCCATTTATTACTAAACAGCCAGAGAGGATATTCATTTTCCAGCTTCATGTGTTCTGTGGCTGCCTGGTTGGTCCATTCTCTGGTGGTGGTCTGTGTTAGTCTGGTTGTGTGAATTTCCATCTAAAAATACAATTACATTTGTACCTACAATTGTTCTATCCCTTTACTTTCCACTTTAGTAATGTATTAAAGTCTAATCAATGTAAATAGTTATTGCTCAATCTTAGTTATTGCTCAAGTCCTTCATCATTGGCTTCATCATTAGGGTAATTGAGGTTGAATTTGCACAGTGCTTTTTTAGTTTTAGGAGCCAGGAGTTGTAATGTGAATTGACTTTTGACTCCTATTTTAAGGGGAGAATAAGGGGAGGGGGCCAGGCTTTCTATCTACATCTTCACCAATTATCTCCAGTTGGCTCTGCCAGCCACAACCCTGGTATTGTGTGGAATGTGAGAAGCCTGGCTTGGGTCCCAGACAAGCCAAACACTGGACAAGGTTAAGATGTTCTCCAGAGCTGTGTGTGTGTGTGTGTGTGTGTGTGTGTGCGTGTGCGCGTGTGTGTGTAAAGGGGTGGATGGTGTGTGTGTGTGTGTGTGTGTAAAGGGGTGGATGGTGTCACATCAATCACATCACTAAACCGCTAAATCAGGACCCAAACAAACATGTTGAACATAAGAACAAACCAACCACTGCACAGAAATGGCTTGTGACCAGCCAGCCATACCGTCCAGTTCCAAACTGCTCACCGCAAAATGTGTGGGTCTGACCACACATAAGTAAGTAAATATATCATATGATATGAACTACAAAAAATGATCTACAGTACCAACTCTTCCCTAACCCTCACCCACTCCAAAGAAATAGAATAAATACAGTTTCTTACTGAGGTCATTGCTAAGTGTGACATGGAGGCATGGGATGTGATTGGCCCATATCATGACAGTGGCACGAGAATAGAGCAAGTGAGGGAGACATTTTATTAATAATTGAAGGATGTACCCCACACTGTGAGGGAGTTCAACTATTCATCTGCCACGCAAAATCTCCCACTCTCTCTCTCCCTTTCTCTCCCCACCTTCACTCGCATCTACTCATTTGTTTTCCCACATGGTGGGAGATTATTTATCTTTTGGTTTCATGATTCAAAGCTTCTCTGTTTCGACGGAACCTAATCCTTTGCTCTCTTTCCATCTCCAAATGTGTTTTGCAATCATGGAAAAGTTTAAGAAGCTGAACTCTCGATAAGGTAAACTTTATCTTTGGCAAGAGTTCCAGTGTTGAAAGGCAAAAGCTGCCGTCACAATGCAACATCTGTAAGAGAAACTCTGAGGGGAGTAGGGCTCAATGGCAGTGTATGGGGATACCTCAGGAATTCCCCTCAACTTCACGGAGTCAGCCTTATCTCTAGGATTAATAATTGTCAGATGGAAGAGGATTCAGATGGAATTTGTGAGGATAAAACGCAGCAGTGAACTTGAAGATTGGCTGAGCTCATAAAGAGACAGAAATAAAGGCTTATGTCCCTTTCTTCTCAGTCACATGCCAGAAACAGAAATATAAAGCATACATGTTTTTTCCGGTGGTTGCAAAATATGTAGGGACACATTTATATAAAGACAGACTTGTTCAATTTCACAGGTCTGAATTGAACCCAAAGGTGCTCACAGCAGACCAGTAGAGGAATGCAACATTCTTAACAAGTGAGAACAATGAATAATGATGGGTACTACAGTATATCATACAAGCATTTTAGAATCAGTTATGTAAGCATTAATGCACTCCAGGGTGTGCATTAATGCATTTATAAAACAGATCCCAGCGTTGAGGTTATAAGGTTCCCTGATCCTCCCTGATATATTCCCTGATATAGACTAAAGATAACAAAATGTAGCCAGTTTCGGAGGAGCACCAGCACGCAAGAAAATGCACTACACCCCTGGTTTGGACACACGCTCTCTCTCCGCCTCTCGTTCTCTCACACATATTGTAATGAGAAAGATTACCCTCACCATCAACACAGGCCTACATCAGCTGTAGCTTAGACTGAGGTCTGGATAGACATGCGCCAAAACTGAGATTTGTTTCGCTCGGATCTCTGTTGACACAGGTCTGTCTGCTACAGTTGCCATAGAGAACAACTATCACCAGTAGGCTAAATGTTTGAATATGTTTGTGCCTCTTATTTGTAAATTCATGCCAATGTGAAGCGCACCTTTCAAACTTTGTATGAATAGCATGAATAAACAATTGATGTGAATTCTTCATTTATGACTACTATTATGATGCAATATTGGACCACTTTACTTGATGTCCTCTATAAGCATGCATTGCTGTTCATAATTTCTTATGAAAAATGAGGCTTCTTTACTTGGAGTGCCTTATTTTAAATGTTATGATGTACGCATTAATTATGCAGTTACAAATGTTCGTAACTCATTAATAAATCGTTAACAGTGTTACTCTTTACATTAAGGTGACATTTAATCATCTACATTTACATTCATGGCATTTAGCAGACGCCTTTATCCAAAGCGTCTTACAACAAATACATTTGTTTAAGTAAGTGAATCATCTATCCATCAGTCATCAATGCTCAGACCAGAGGCCATTGGCAGTCACAATGCTAGAAGAAGATTTGTTTTTGTTAGAAATATTGGTAACACATTAATACATGTTGATAACTCATTAATAAATGATCAACAGTGTTATACTTGACATTAAGGTGACATTTTATCAGATACAAATGTTGATAACTAATTAATAAATGGTTAACGGTGTGACATTTCATCAGTTATACCTGTTGGGAACTCATTCATAAATGGTCAGAGGTTTTTTCCACAAGTACAGAGGATAAAAGGGTACTCACGTGACTTCATTATCAATGTGGTCTACTCATTGACATAGACAAACCAGTTCAGAGCACTAACAGAGATTGTAGAGGCTTTGACTAACGACACATCGGTGAACACAGAGAAGGTTTAAGTAGTGGACAAGTTTAAATGAGGAATGTGTTAACATCAGGATTTCAAGTATGGGCCATAGGGCAAAAAACATAATGACAGCTGTACTGTACTTTGGGATATCTTCACATTGTACTGTATGTAAAGATGTGTTGAATCGGTTGATAATAATAACCACATTGATAATTAAGTCACATGAGATTTATTAACTAATTATGAACCATTTCTAAACCCTTTACAAATGGTATCTTATTGTAAAGTGTTACCATTAAGGTTAAATAAATCCTGTATAAAATGCCCACCGGAGAGTAGTCAATGCAGGAAGTTTAACCGCATGCACAATGCTTCTCCGACAGGGAAAGTGGAGGGACTCAAGACCATGGGCAAAACTATAGAGACATTTACTCTCCCATTCATTTTCGTTTCATAACTGTGGTATAGAGTTAAGGAGAATTTTCTGTCCAATATCAAAACTTCCAGCAGGTTCAAGGCTAATGACCACGATGAAATATGATTTCTGAAAAAGGAGAAATGAAGTGAGCTTTCATATTGACTATGACAAAAATACTAAATGCCCACTTTCCTTAAAATCAAGAACATTAAGAATGTTGGCCTCAATTTCACATCTGTGTGGAAATACTGTGGCATTGCTGTAATGGATTTCCTTATTCCCCTGACATGCAAGGCAGAGCTCTGTTTGCTTTTCTCCTCCTCTGGTAGTGCATGTAAGGCAAAGATATTTTTTTAAGCAGCAGCAGAATAGTCTGTTATGCTATTTTCATGTTCTACGTTCTGGGGACAGGAAGGAAGAGCTTTTTAGTCATCCACTGCATCATATGATTGTTAGTTTTGGCTGTCATTATCAGCAAAAACAAACGGAAGTCACCCCTAAAATAGCTTGGTCTTTCGTTGGGCATGCTGTGTGGCCCTCTGATAGCATTAACTACAGACATATTCACCCTCTGACTTTATGAACCACAAGGGGAGAGGGGTAGAAGCTACCCATGTTGCACTTGTTAACCCTTATATTTACCGCTAGCCATGTCCATTTTACATTTAGCATGTAAACAACCCTGCCACTTTCGGTTACCCTGGCACATCCATGAGATCACCCTGAGCATCCATGAGATCAAAATGACAGTTTTAACCATGTTTTAAGCATGTGCAGAGACTAAGCACTGGAGCAAGGCAGCCTCAGTGGAAAATATAGTTCATTAGAGCTCTTCGCCGGTTACAAACTCCTAATGTTTTTGTTGTAGACTTATATCAAACATATATTGTCAGGCTTGACTGACACTGGTTAAGGCCACAACATATTATTGGCTCGGGAGCGTGATTTGAACCAATCCCTTATAATACAGGTTGGAAATCCAGCTAATGAGGACAGACAAGCACTTCTGGTACCAAAAATAAAAGGAGCGAAGATGATTTCGGGTCTCTTATAAGGGTTAAAAAAAGAAAAAAAAAAAGACATATGTTAGCAAGGCAACTATGTAGTACTTAGACTTACTTGGTGGTTAGGCAGTATTTGGCATTAACTTTGAGTGGTTTAGGTAACGGTTATGGTTAGAGTTAGGGTTAGGGATTAACTTCAAGTAGTTACAGTCGGGTTAGGGTAAGGATAAGTTGTCAGGGTAAGGTATTAGCAGACATTAGTATAAGCAACAACAAGTAGCAAACAAAAACACTAAAAGCACTTTTCTTGGTTTTACACCTCCCCCACCCCAAAACTACCGCCAAGAAAAGCAATCTGACTTTTGTAGCCCTTTGCCTGTTGCTATTGCCAATGATACGTGCATGCACACACGCTTAGCCGGTGCAGGCACACCTATTGTAATTCAACAGCTAAGTTTGGCAAATGCCTCCCTTCTCAAGAAACATTGGTCTGAAACACTTTCTACTGTCTTGACCGAAGTGAAAGTGCGAAGATCTATCGCTTCCTCTCCCAAGAGCAGAAGAGCTTTTTGGCTTGTCAATATGGACAATGGTCCAAGTTTCAGTTTCCCTTGAAATACTGAAGAAGTGGAAAGGGATTTACAGTATTGTAGACGATTAGGTTACTATGTTTTATAGTGCATTATAATGATGAGTGCATCTGGAAATCAAATTAAAGGGCAATTAACCTTTTCTATTTATTTGGAAGGCAACCCATTATGGATAGCATCTCTGACAATGCATACTTCACAGTGGCAAGAAGTGATACGTTTGAGTGAGGATGCATTAAGTGGCTAGTTTCCTGCAACAAATGCTAAAAGATCACAGGCAATCTTCTTCTTAACAGGCCTGCTGGGGAAGTAATCCTTGGACAAACAGAAGCCACCTTTGACTGGGCAGGAATGTTATCAGTGCCTGCTCTTCTCTGGCTGAGCAGAATTCCACAGAGGGAACGATCACGGACGGCTAATGCTTTCCAAACAGCTGCTTGCTGCATCTGCCCCCCACAGTTAAGCGCCCATGCATGGGGGTGGATGGTATCCATTGTAGACTCTTTCATCAGGGGCGGCTGGAGTAGCATAAGGGCTAGCTCTCCCTTCGACAAGCAGTCAAGGCTTACTTGATTAAGATAGATAGACTGGCTGGGACACTTAATCTTCTGTCCAATGAAAAATGTTAACTGCATCCTGATGTTACTCCATATCCTTGATTAGGCAGAATTATTAGTGTGAGCTTTAGACTTCTTTAGTGTCTGTTCCAGTTATTGTTATATTCATGTAAACTTGTGTTCTTTTTGCATCAATCTATAATTCGTCAAATGTAAAATGATGCACGTTATTGTTTACAGATTTAATATTTTTGTTCCATACTATTCAACACAGAGGCCGGATGGATTATTTCTTTTTGGATTTAGATGAAAAATGTCATGAGGAGAGTAATAAAGTCTCAGGAAACAACCATGGTGGTATTAGTGTGTTAGTGGTGATGGCAGATCCTTTCATACGTTATTATAATGGTTGCATTAGTCTGAGGTTCAGTCCACAAATACTGCTGTACTGTTGTTATAGATTTCAAGATTCTTTATTTGTCACGTGCATACAAGTATAACATTATACTATATTAGACTAATGTACTGAACAAAGACAAAACCAGTATGATTTCATATCAGGTTTCTCTTGACACCTCTATGGCCCTATATATATATATATATATATATATATATATATATATATATATATATATATATATATATATATATATATATATATATACCTCTATGGCCCTATATAGGCACACCGTTTTCTCCACTATTTTGCATGCCACTTTTTTTTTTCTTTGCACCTACAATCCAGTATGTAGGTCATTGTTTAATATCCTCCCAATTTGAACCTTATCTCAAGTTTTTAACCAGTTTACATTTCTCTCCCTAAACATGACATAAACCAAATGATGTATAGCAATATGATAAAATAATATTTTCTGCTGAAAGCCAAAAAATCCATCCAGAGTATTTTATAAGGAATACAGCACATACATACCTGTAACTTGATTTACACATAACTATTTGAGATACCATACACACAGTAGGGAGTAGTAGCCTCGCTCATTACTTCTCTGACTACAAACTCAATCATCAACTCATTAGCTGGCTTTCCACAGCGGGGCTTACACCGTGCGTGCCATTTCTTTTTTTTTTACTCCCTGGTTTCAACAGGGTTTACTCCAGGCCTATTTGGTGCTTAAACCTATAACTTTTAGCCCCCTCTACCCCTCTGATCTTTAAGGGTTAGGGTTAGGGTTAGGGCGGGATATTCTTATCATCCAAGTGATTTAGTTGGCTTGCGAACTTGGTGGGTAGCAAGGATAATCCAAGTTATCTCGCTGTAACTGTACAATCGAATGGATTTGAATTGCGCTTTTACAAATTTAATTGTCATAAAGTCCTTAAGTTACTACAACCTGTTGGGTCTCCATAGTTTGCTACCTTATGAAGTGTAGAATGTAAACAAACTGGAGATTATACAGGGTGGGGCTAGAAAGCCCAACTGTGGAAATTCAAACAGGCTTGTTCATGAGGCTCGAAGCACTGGGCTTTGAGCACTAGCTGGCTGCTAGTAAGAACTTGGCACGCACTAGCACCACTGTCGAAAAGCAGCTATTGTAATGAAAACCTGGGTAATACTATTTCTCCCAACCTGAGGAGTGAAAAGATAACATTTTGATAGTGGATGAAAAACAGTTATACTCTGAATGTTGAAGAACTAGCCAAACAATTTTAACAGGGTACTCTGATTTCTAACGACCAAAGAGCACAACAACGGGTATTAACGACGTTAAGGTCTAGGAATACTACAATTACAGAGTAATCCATCAAATCCATCATGTACATTTATTTGTTCACCTCATGCCAACTTTTGAAAGACATAAATAAACTATTGGGTTAAAGCAATTAATCATAGATTGGCTCTCCTTATCTTATTTGAAAGTAACAATATTGTGAAAAGTACAGCACAGCTGGTTTTCTGAGTTTAGAGTTTATTTGTTTGATTCATGTATTAATTTCAGAGAGATAGTCTCTCTTCGGAGACAGTAAGTCTCAAAGCTTAGAAAAGCAAATCTGTTGCCAAGTGGTATCAGCGATGACCTCACAATTCTTAAGTCATTAACATCACAATAAAACCGTATTCATAGTCAGCAACACCTAGCTGGCTTTACAAACACATTGTACATTTGTTCATCATACATATTGTAAGCAAATGACCCCTTATTATCAAAAGGGTTATTCATAGCCATTCCTACACCAAAACAGTTCCTAATTTGATGGAAGTAAAGGATGGGAAG